>NW_027412533.1:2805000-4005000 GCF_025532065.1 Leptinotarsa decemlineata
AGTAATTTTCATTTCATCTGGACCTGGATCTCTTGACACACTTTGGAAAATTTTACTTGTGAAATACATTTTTTCACCAACTTTAGTAGATGAACAATATTGGAAAAGTATGGAATAGACTTCTCAGCTCGTACCACTCCTCGTCCGTAAATCAATTCGCACTGTAACAAGTGAGCTACCGGACATATAACGTGAAATAGTAGTTCCGACTGATTGACAAGTTTTTCCAACTCTGTATAGTCGGTTGGAAAAAGCACATTTGGAAAAATCCCGTTCGCCTTTGATACCAATACTTTTAGCAGAGGAGGAAACCAGTATGACTTGTTGAGACACCACGGTGGATGGATGAATACGTCGCGTCGGTTGCTGAAGTTACTTAAGAGAACAGTTTGATTTGGAAAAATGGGGTTTTAAGGATTCCTCTAGGCGTACCTTCAGGACCAGACATTATCTCACAGAATTCTGATATTCAGACGATTAATCATGAATCAACAACGTTGGCAATCTAACTATCATAGAGGTTACTTCCCGAATTTCCAGTATTTTTTAATTTGATCAAAATATTTGAATAATAGATATGTACTTTTATTTAGTATGGCACAAAATAAATAAACTGCTTCCACTAAAGAAAATTTCCGAATCAACATGTACGATCCTTTCAGAATCCTTGAAAGTTTTTTAAACGCTTTTCACCGGCTTTCATATCCACTTCGCACGCTTCCATTCTGTCGCACAATATAGCCAACAATCCGAATTTAAAGGACCTCTTCGGAAATAAAAGGACCAGATCTGGAATCTTTAATAGGCCCCTTTGTTGGAAAATTCGTCGGATATACGGCAGTTTTATTGTATGGCACTTCGAAAACGTTAAATATGCCCTTATGCCAGGACTGAAAAGGTTCTTCTTAATGCATGCTTGGATTTGAGAAGCTGTTGGAGGAAATGGGAGTGTTCAAACAGTGGTGGCGCGTCATTTTGCTAATCTGTTAATGTTATTAATTATTTACATATACTTCGCAAGTGTGTTTTTTCTTTATTTGTGGATTCGTGAAAAACTTATATTTAATGAAAAAAAATGTATTCTTCCAAGACACCTATTCTTCTTTTCAAATCTAATGTATATTCACAGAATTATCTGAAAAATGAATATTTGTCGATCTGAATTATGTGATGGAATTTGCCCATACTTGATTCAAATCCTTGACATATTCAAGTAACACTTCATTGTAAGATTTTCACTGGATAGTTTACAAAACCACAACACATGTTTTGCTTTACAAAAGCATCCTCAGGCCTGTTCATACTGATTAAATTCTACCTGATCAATGGTTAATATACTACAACAATATAAATCATATGACTTAATGAGTGATATTTTCACCTGAACATTATAAAAGAAATGTTTTTACATTGGACATATAATAAAGTAATTACCAATTTTCATATTAGAAAACAGATTTATCAGAGGGATATAATTTAATTCCATTTCGTCTCATTCAGTAAATTCTCAGAGTTCATAAATAAATGAATTCCCAAGTATTGTTATAGATTGAGTTTTAAACCTTTCTCCAGAACATTAATATAGCATAGAAGTCTACCGTGGGTGGACATATAAAGAACAACAAATCAATCATTGACAAGAAAGTATCTACAAACTAACATTTGGTTCTTGCTCAAAAGTTCATATAGGAAAATTGAAATTTCAAAACGATTTTCAGCCAAGTTTTCTCTACGAAATCAAAATTAACCAAACCGTCGTCAAAACAGCCCGAAAAATCAACCATGCATTTGACAATGATAGTGTTAATGAACAAACTGTTCAACGTTGGTTTGCGGAATTTCTTTCTGGAGATTTTAGTCTCGGAGGTAATCCCCAAAGTGGTAGACCTACATTAATCCAGGATGATGATTTGATGACCCTGGTGGAGACTGATCCATCACAAACGGTTCGTGAGATGGCGGAAGAACTGGGCGTCAGCTTCCATGCTGTTTTTGAAGGTTTAAAAGGTATTGGAAAAGTCGAAAGGTTCAACAAGTGGATGCCAGGATTTGAACGATCGACAGAAATTGTCACGTTTCTAGGTCGTTTCTTCTTTGCTTTTGCGCAACCAAAAATATCCTTTTTTGGATCGGATCGTCACGTGGGATGAAAAGTGGATCCTCTACGACAACAGGACTGTGTTTGGACCCGAAGGAGAAAACCAACTTTAAAAACACCATGGTTACTGTATGGTGGTCGGCGTCTGGTGTCATTCGCTATAACTTTCTGCATCCGGGCCAAACCATAACAGCAGAGTCCGATTGTGGAGAAATCAACGAAATGTATCGAAAATTGCATCAGCAGCCGCTGATACTGGTCAACAGAAGAGGTCGGATCCTGCTCCATGACAACACCTGTCCGCACAAATCACCGTCTGAAAATCAAACGAATTGATCGTCGAAGTTCTGCCTCAACCACCATACTTTCCTGACCTCTTGCCAACCGACTAACATCTTTTCAAGCACTTCGATAACTTTCTCACCGGTAGAATCTTCGCCAGTCAGGACCAGACAAAAACGGCCTTCGTCGACTTCATAGAACCGCGAGCATCCAATTTTCAAGCTGACGAAATTAATCGACTTGTGTTACGTTGCCAAAAGTGTACTATTTCCAATCGCGCTTATTTCGATTGTATTGTTGTATTGTATAAGTATTCACTGATATATTACAGTTTAAAGTAGACTTTTAGAAACGGACAAAACTTTTGTGAAACAACCCAATACATACAGAAAGTGAAGAATAAAAAACCTGCTGGAATCCTTGGAACTCAACGAAAACAATTAATTTTCGTATTGAGCGACCAACAAGAAGTTGATCATTCATTCTCATCAAACTTGGTTGTATGAAATACAGATAGTTATCCGTTATTAGTTATTACCGATCTTTTATTTTTTCAAAATATACCTGCTTATATATACTGATTACCACCTTTTTAACTAAAATCAATCATTATCAACTAATTAATTACTGCTCTAATTACTGCCGTTCCATAATTCTGCTGTATAAAATGCATTGTGAAATAGTTTAAACTACCAGTCCAACTGAAGAAGCTACTGTGTAGTGAAACGCTCTGAGTGAAGTTCATAATGTGAAAATTGTTCAACTTTCATCATGGATTGTACAATATTTAAACTCGGAAATTGAAATTAAACTCCCAGGCTCAGTCAAAACTTTCATAAAAGCAATCTATCGATTCCTTTTACTCTCTTCTGCATGAGAAAATCGTCCGGGCGATTTGGCTCGATCTGACAGTGCCCGGAGGCAAAAAACGCAATTTCGGGTGTTTTAGTACAGGCATTTCTCCAGGCAATAATTAAATTTAATCACAAATGGGGTGTAAAAAAGGTCTAAGAAAATTTATAATCTCCTCTCAGACAACTTTCGCGTCTATTATCTCTGGCTTTTATGTCTCCTGCAGTAATTATGTCGATTATGAGGGAGTTTCATTAAAATATAATGTTCTGGAGAATGCGAAGGTTTCTCACTTTTAAATAATTTAAGAATTCAGGTCATTTTGATAGAGTTGAAAACATTAAACGTGAGAAAGAAAGGTTATGGAAAAATAAATTTTGTGGAGATGCAAAAGTACTGCAGTTAAATCTACAAGACGGAAGCGAGTCTCTTTAGATTAGAATCTTGTTACGTGCCAAAGTATTGCCACGTAACAAACATTTGAAGGAATAATTCATGGGTACTCTTCACCTTTTAAATAGACAACCAGTTCATCGAGGAGATGTATAATGGGTTGCATATCAAACATAGCAGAAATAAATGAAAACTAAAATAGCATAGTTTATATAAAAAGAAGAGATTATCATTCAAAACACAAGAGAAAGAGTATATCTAGATGCACAAAGAACCGTAACAGAATGCACAGTATTTGAATCATCAAGTCGTCTCTTATTAAAAACAATTTTATTCAGTATCAGGAATTATCACACTCGAACACTATCTGGCCACGTTTCGTCTGCCGATGGTACGATGCCTATATTATATCGGTAATTCCAGTAAATATGCATCCATTTTAATGCTCGTAGCAATAATTTTTGAAAATTGATCCGATCTCTGTAATTTGTTTACATTCTTTCTGGTCGAGTAGTCACTGGTCCAATAGTACCTGGAAATAACATTCAAAAAAATAAATCAGAGAAATATAGTGATTTAATATTATGTAGTAGTATAACTTGTTACTTACCTAACGAATATTTATTGTACAGAATCAGATATAGAATTAATTAGTAAATTGTAAACTTTATATGTGTCGTTTGTCAAATTCTTGTCAACTGCTCAGTAGGTATTGGATGTCACTGATTGTAGATGACTGAGCTGGTCAATTCAAGTTCCGGGCGGCAATATTTGAATTTAGTTATTTAAACGTATCACAAGTGACGTTACGCAACCGTTAACGGTCGCAACTGTTGTTATTGAATTTTCTGCGAATTTTAGAACATATAGAACAGAGGAATAGATGTAGGTAACTCCAAAGTATTGTGAGAAGCATAAAAAGGGGACAGGAAGGAAAAAAAAGGAGGAGGGGCAGTCAGTAATGGTTGTGCATGGGAGCAAGACGTCTTCTCTGTATTTTATGGTGGAATTTGTGGTTTTTACCAATTACGAAAAGCATTTCGAGTTTCAAACAGAGCAGACGATTCAAGGCGCAAGATTTAGTGTTTTCTTGCGACATCATCGACAGATTGTCGGATCCAAGGTTCCAGGCCAACTTCATTCCGAAGTCACCCCTGCTTTCTACACTGCATGGTATAAAGCAGTTTAGCAGCCCTCCATATTGCAGGAATAAGTTATAATAAGATAAGTGCTAGGTAACGCCTGGGGTGAGTTATCATATTTTCCAATTCCTGCATGCTGCAACCTTCCTTGTTGCTTACGCGACAGTCAACAGCTGAATAACAACCAGTAATAGTCATCATCGAAGAATTTCCAGTTAGCTTGATCACACCGAACGCTTCATGCATGCTATGCATAGACTATAGTGCACATAATAGTGACATCCGCTTCGCAGACAGCCATCTCACCGAATTAGTAATTGTCGGTTTCATATTGTTCATATGTTTCATATTTATAATAATATTTCATATACAACTGGGGTAGCTGCCATTGTAGATGAGGTGTGATCACACAAGCTCTTATTTGTTTTTAATTAGATTCAGAAGGCCTTTCCATACTTATTGTTGTGTATTAATTTATAAATCAATAAATCAGGTTAATTTCAAAACATCACCCTAGTGGTGGATTCATTTACCTTACCCACCCCCTACAAAACCGCTAGGCTAGCCGAGTGGTCATTCTTAACCAATCACCACAGTAACATATATTTTTTTTGTTAGAAGTGACCATATAAATAAATTTGTTACTCATCGAAGATAAAGGTGAAATATCATCGTTTAGACCAAGATTATAATTATAAGAATTTATAACGTAACAAAATGGCGCCCACCTAGCTCTGCTGTCGTGTTTTGGGGAAGGGTCCTTTCTTGTATTTTTGGAGTTTGTGATTGGAAGATTTCTTGGTGGCTGTTTGAACCATTGATTATATTTCAAGCTGTTGAATCATTGAATATCAATTTCCGAAGTTATATTTTTATGTGGGTTTAACTTTTTTGTTATTTGTTAAATAAAAAAAAAACTCAGATATTCGGATCAGTTTTTAGTAGATACAAAAAAATTAATAGAAAGAAATATAGTTTCACCGGTTTCTAGGAAGGTTTGACTGATTATCGGTTTTTTTTAAATGATAGAATATACCGGGTAAGTAATAATAGTTTTGATTTCTATATAGGAGATATCTAAATGTTATTTTTTTTTCTTGTTATATTTCTTCTCAGAAAACGTTGATAATCAAAGTACTCTTTCTCTTGTTTTAACCTATTATATTTATCAGTAGTGTTCAAAGTACCTTACTTTGTTCGGTTTGAGCTTCATTATCTTTGAGAAGTCCTATTTTTTGTGCAATTTCAAAAACTTATATAGTACGCACAGATAGCAAGGTTGTTTTCATTCCAGTATCTGTTTTTTTTTTGAGGGAGGGGGTGAGTCGTTTTAGGTAAAACGAATTATTTATTATTTGCCTACACAATTTGAAATGGAAGTCAATCGACTTAGAGCCGATGAATTAGCATATGAACTTCAAATACGGGGTGCATTACCGTTGAACGGTACTGTTGATGAGTTAAGAGCACGATTAAGAAAACGTATTTATTTCGAAAAACGCGGTAGTTATACGCCTTCCTATACATTCGAACTGGATGCGGACGCAGAGATTGCTACTTGTGAAATAAAACTCACTGAACTTCGTGACAAGTTAGAAAACTTTGATCACAACAACGCAAAAAATGAAAAAAGTCGTATCATGTCCAGATTGTTACACGTCTCGAATCGACTCAGTCGAATAGCGGCTGAAGGTGCTCAGAAAAGAAAAGAAGAACTTCTTGAAGAAAGTGCAGAATTATGTGAGAAATTAGAAAATATGAAACTGGAAAACGAGAACGTGCCACTGGAACAGAAGAAAAAGGAAGCAAGTACTCAGGTGGACGAAGACGAGGTTGAAGAGAACCTAGAAGATGTACATTTACTGGAGTCACCTATGCAACGTCAAGTATCTTTTCAGAACTGGGATTCAGAAGTTCATGAAGATAGTCGCAGAAGAATAGAAATGGACAAAGAAAGGGGTTACTACGGAAACATTTCGGATTTGAAAAATCCAAGATTCGGCGACTACACAAGAAGAGTCGAGGATGGCAGACCCAGATTTGAAGATAACAGGATGCAAGATAATTACCGAGCAAAATGGGACACTAACAGAATGAGAAATGATGATATATTCCATGATGGAAGGTATAATATCAGAAGTGGAAGTGATATGCTACAATCGCGACTAGGCCAAGAAGGTCTAAGGTGGAATGGTAGCACGGGAGAAGATACAACCGCTCGAAACTTCAACACCGTTTCCAAGTGGAATCTCGTATTTGATGGACAGAACATGAGCGTCACAAACTTCATAGAGAGAGTTGAAGAATTGAGTACTGCCTGCAATATTCCGAAAAGTCAACTCATAAGATTTACTCCAATACTTTTGAGAGGTACACCTCTTCATTGGTTCAGAACTACTACTGAAAGTTTGTATACTTGGGAAGATATCACTTATCATTTGAGGAAATTATACTTATCATCATATTATGATGACGACATCTGGAATGATATCAGGAATCGCACTCAGGGTCAACACGAAGAAGTGGCAACTTACATCATCAATATGGAAAGCCTTTTTGGGAAGTTGCAAGAGAAACCATCAGAATTAGAAAGAGTAAGACTCATCCGAGAGCGCATGTTGCCGATCATACAAACAAGATTGCCGTTAGGTCCTATCTATAGGCTTTCTGAACTTTTGAGACTAGGTAAATGGATTGATGATGTTCAAATGAGATCACAGAGAATAAGACCACCTCCAACAAATAGAAATTTTGTCACTGAAACAGAATTCATGTATAGTTCCAGGAGGCATCGCACGGATACAATCGGAACTGAACATAAACCAAACCCAGAAGATAATGGTAGCGAGGAGTTGGACTCGACATTCGAACTGGCAGCTCTTCGACAAGGAGTCAGATCAGTACAAAATATTAAGTGTTTCAATTGTGGAAAACTAGGTCACATCTCAAGAAATTGTCAAATGCCAAAGATTGTAAGATGTCACCAATGTGGCAACCCCAGCAGGA
Organism: Leptinotarsa decemlineata; assembly: GCF_025532065.1. Classification (NCBI taxonomy): domain Eukaryota; kingdom Metazoa; phylum Arthropoda; class Insecta; order Coleoptera; family Chrysomelidae; genus Leptinotarsa; species Leptinotarsa decemlineata. The sequence goes on from NW_027412533.1 coordinate 2,812,774, forward strand.
ACTTACCAGTAGACGAAAAATATTCCCGTTATCCGGGAAACGCAGAAGAGAGTTGCGAAGAGGCCGCATCGTAAACTCAGGGTCAAGCCACGCGGCCACTTCTAATTACACTGATTATGTACGTGTGCAATATGAGTTGGATTACGTTCTTTCCAATGTCCAAGGAGATGAGAGACCTTATCTCAGAGTAAATATCTTGGGTATTAATTTAACGGGTTTACTGGATTCTGGCTCATCAGCGACAATCATTGGGGAAGGTGGTTATAAGATGATTAAGAATTTGGGTCTGAAATTAAATAGATCTGTAACAAAATCATGTACTGTCGCGAATGGAAACGAGTGTGAAGTAATTGGTTATTATGACCTACCTTTTCAAGTGACTGATAAAGTTGTTGTTGTGAAAACTTTAGTGGTACCGTCACTACCGCACCTACTAATATTGGGTTCCGATTTCTGGCGACAAGTTGGGATTGTTCCAGACCTTAGAAGTAATCATTGGACTTTCTCAAATGAACCAGCGGTGTTTGAAATAGCGAGCATTACTGACAACATGCTTTTATCAGATCTTCAGAGAAAGCAATTGGAGGACACAGTGGAGAAAATTTTTGAAGATATGCCGTCTGGATTAGGATGCACCTCATTAGTAAAACACGTCATCAAAACGAAAGCTGAGCCCATAAAACAAAGATTTTATCCTATGTCACCGGCATTGTTGAAGCATGTGTATGAGCAGCTAGATGACATGTTGCGTCAAGGGGTAGTGGAACCATCGTCATCGCCATGGTCTTCTCCCATTGTCATGGTCAAAAAAAAAGACGACACTTATCGATTCTGTATAGACTTCAGAAAAGTCAATAAAGTCACGGATAGAGACGCTTATCCGCTTCCTTTTGTGTCTACTACGTTGGATAAACTCAGAGATGCAGCCTTTCTTACCTCATTGGATATAAAGAGTGCATTTTGGCAGGTGCCGTTGGCGGAGGAGTCGAAACCGATTACAGCCTTCACGGTTCCTGGCCGTGGTCTTTTCCAATTTACCCGTATGCCATTCGGGTTGCATAATTCAAGCGCAACGTGGCAGCGTTTGGTAGATGGCGTATTAGGTGCTGATCTGGAACCTTTCGTTTTTGTCTACTTGGATGACATAGTTATTGTAACGCAAACATTTAAAAAGCATTTGGAAATCTTGTCAGAAGTTTTCAGAAGACTTAAGGAAGCTGGTTTGAGAGTTGGGAGAGAGAAATGTCAGTTTTGCAGGTCAGAGTTGAAATACCTTGGGTATATAGTGAATAAGAATGGACTTCATGTCGATCCCGAAAAGGTGTCGGCGATCTTAAATGTGCCTCGGCCTAAAAACGTAAAAGAGATACGACGTATCCTGGGTATGACTAGTTGGTACCGGCGATTCATACCAAACTTTGCGACTGTGGTGGCGCCCTTAACGAATTTGTTGAGAAAGACTGTGAAATTTTCTTGGGAGGAGTCATGTGAACAAGCTTTCATTAAAATCAAAGAACTGCTGATCTCAGCACCAGTAATGAGCTGCCCAGATTTTGACCGCCCTTTTTGCATTCAAACGGACGCTAGTGATTATGGATTGGGAGCGGTCTTGACTCAAAGTGATAGTGAAGGAAATGAAAAGGTAATCAGCTATATCAGTCGGTCATTGTCTCGAAATGAACGAAAGTATAGTGTGACGTTAAAGGAATGTCTTGGTGTACTTTGGGCGATAGGTAAATTCAGACCGTATATCGAAGCGACACACTTTAAAGTCATCACCGATCATTTTGCATTGAAATGGCTCAATGACTTGAAAGATCCCACGGGTCGTCTGGCCAGATGGAGCGTAAAACTTCAACAGTATAGTTTTGATATAGAACATCGTCGTGGCAAAGATAACATTGTACCAGATGCTCTGTCGCGAGCTGTTCCCATCGTGGACAGTATAGATGTCGAGCACGATTTATTTCCAAATAGTGAAGATCCTTGGCTTCAAAATATGCGAAAGAAGATAATGGAATCTCCATTGAATTTTCCACTCTGGCGGTGTGATGAAAAATATGTTTATAAAAGATGTAGGGATGACTGGAAAATAGTTGTGCCGAAATCCCATCGCAAAGAAATTATGAAATCCCACCATGACAACCCAACATCTGGTCACGGAGGTGTCCATAAAACGTATCATCGCATCTCGGCAAAATATTTTTGGCCAAAGATGAAGGTGGACATAGTTCGCTACATTCGGGGCTGTACAATCTGTTTGGCACAAAAACCAGAGCAGAAGGCTCCACCAGGACTACTTTGTGGCCGACCAAATATAGACAAACCATGGGATACAATATCTATAGATGTTATCGGACCTTTGCCTAAGTCGTCGTCAGGATACTGTCATATTTTGAGCATATCAGACTATTTCTCCAAGTTTTGTTTATTCTTTCCAATGCGAACGGCAAACTCTAAAACTATTATTGGACTTCTGGAAGACCGTCTCTTTCTTTTATTTGGAGTACCAAGAACATTGATTATGGACAATGGTAAGCCCTTCGTCAGTCATGATATGTCAAAGTTTTTGGACTCCTATGGGGTGAAAACTATTAGAACGCCGTTTTATCACTCGCAGGGGAATCCTTGTGAGCGACAACATCGAACACTGGAGGTGATTCTTCGGTCATTTATACAAGATAATCAGAGAATTTGGGATCAAATTTTACAAAAGGCGGCCTGCGCAATTCGTACAGCCGTCCACGAGAGTACTGGAAAAACGCCTTATTTTACGATTTTTGGAAGGGAAATGTGCTTGCATGCCAAAGATCATGTTCTCTTAGATAGACTTCCAAATTCTGATCCAAGTTGGAATGTGGAAAATATACCAGATCATTTCAACAAGATCTTCAAGGAAGTAGGAACGCGTTTGGATAAAGCTTATGAAAAGGGGCGGCATCATTATAATCTTCGCCACCGTGATGTCAAGTATCAAGTGGGTGATAAAGTTTGGAGAAAGGCTCATCATCAATCGAATGCAGCAAATTATTTCTCAGCAAAATTGGCACCGAGATTTGTAGGACCTTTCACCATTCACAAAAAAATTTCGCCCTGGGCTTATGAGCTCCTTGATGCCAAAGGTAAATCAGGAGGAATCTGGAACGTGAAGGACATCAAAGCAGACACTACGTACCAATCTTTGAATGAGGAAGACGATGATGGGTTACAACCAACACATTAACAAAAAAAAATTATTGTATTTTTTTTTTTGTAGGTAAGGGGGGTAATGTTACGTGCCAAAGTATTGCCACGTAACAAACATTTGAAGGAATAATTCATGGGTACTCTTCACCTTTTAAATAGACAACCAGTTCATCGAGGAGATGTATAATGGGTTGCATATCAAACATAGCAGAAATAAATGAAAACTAAAATAGCATAGTTTATATAAAAAGAAGAGATTATCATTCAAAACACAAGAGAAAGAGTATATCTAGATGCACAAAGAACCGTAACAGAATGCACAGTATTTGAATCATCAAGTCGTCTCTTATTAAAAACAATTTTATTCAGTATCAGGAATTATCACACTCGAACACTATCTGGCCACGTTTCGTCTGCCGATGGTACGATGCCTATATTATATCGGTAATTCCAGTAAATATGCATCCATTTTAATGCTCGTAGCAATAATTTTTGAAAATTGATCCGATCTCTGTAATTTGTTTACATTCTTTCTGGTCGAGTAGTCACTGGTCCAATAGTACCTGGAAATAACATTCAAAAAAATAAATCAGAGAAATATAGTGATTTAATATTATGTAGTAGTATAACTTGTTACTTACCTAACGAATATTTATTGTACAAAATCAGATATAGAATTAATTAGTAAATTGTAAACTTTAAATGTGTCGTTTGTCAAATTCTTGTCAACTGCTCAGTAGGTATTGGATGTCACTGATTGTAGATGACTGAGCTGGTCAATTCAAGTTCCGGGCGGCAATATTTGAATTTAGTTATTTAAACGTATCACAAGTGACGTTACGCAACCGTTAACGGTCGCAACTGTTGTTATTGAATTTTCCGCGAATTTTAGAACATATAGAACAGAGGAATAGATGTAGGTAACTCCAAAGTATTGTGAGAAGCATAAAAAGGGGACAGGAAGGAAAAAAAGGAGGAGGGGCAGTCAGTAATGGTTGTGCATGGGAGCAAGACGTCTTCTCTGTATTTTATGGTGGAATTTGTGGTTTTTACCAATTACGAAAAGCATTTCGAGTTTCAAACAGAGCAGACGATTCAAGGCGCAAGATTTAGTGTTTTCTTGCGACATCATCGACAGATTGTCGGATCCAAGGTTCCAGGCCAACTTCATTCCGAAGTCACCCCTGCTTTCTACACTGCATGGTATAAAGCAGTTTAGCAGCCCTCCATATTGCAGGAATAAGTTATAATAAGATAAGTGCTAGGTAACGCCTGGGGTGAGTTATCATATTTTCCAATTCCTGCATGCTGCAACCTTCCTTGTTGCTTACGCGACAGTCAACAGCTGAATAACAACCAGTAATAGTCATCATCGAAGAATTTCCAGTTAGCTTGATCACACCGAACGCTTCATGCATGCTATGCATAGACTATAGTGCACATAATAGTGACATCCGCTTCGCAGACAGCCATCTCACCGAATTAGTAATTGTCGGTTTCATATTGTTCATATGTTTCATATTTATAATAATATTTCATATACAACTGGGGTAGCTGCCATTGTAGATGAGGTGTGATCACACAAGCTCTTATTTGTTTTTAATTAGATTCAGAAGGCCTTTCCATACTTATTGTTGTGTATTAATTTATAAATCAATAAATCAGGTTAATTTCAAAACATCACCCTAGTGGTGGATTCATTTACCTTACCCACCCCCTACAAAACCGCTAGGCTAGCCGAGTGGTCATTCTTAACCAATCACCACAGTAACATATATTTTTTTTGTTAGAAGTGACCATATAAATAAATTTGTTACTCATCGAAGATAAAGGTGAAATATCATCGTTTAGACCAAGATTATAATTATAAGAATTTATAACGTAACAATCTATGTAGAATTTTACTTCATTACATTACGGCTTGGCAAATCTAGCTGTTCTCTGAGATGATAAACCAATAAAGAGAGATGGTAACTGTCCACTACCACCCTTTATCAGGAAGTACATCAGGAAGTACATTACTCCCTGCTACCCTGATAGTCAATATCTCGGATGATACTTTAATGAATTTCTCGTTTCTCCTTGATGTGGAAATTAATTATGCATCTGCCTAAAATTGCCAAATAAGCATCAATCATGACAACTTTGGAATTTTTGATATATCTCTTTTTATTTGGAGTTGAAAATGTTTTTTCCCACCATTCTTTTAAGAGGCCCTTCAAGAGTTAAACTTATTATTACTACTACTTCTTACCTTCGCAAGAGGAATTCTTATTTCATCTGCCGTTGTTTCCGCTTGTATAAGTCTCAATATGTTGTTCAGAATTTCTCTGATTTACTCCACAATTTCTCTGATTTATCCACTGAGAACCTTATTTTCATTTTCAAAGTAAACAAATAAATCACAGTTCACCTACAGAATAATTTCTCGATTTACTGTACTAACACGATGTTTGCTACTCGAGTTTATCGATGATAATGAGTTCTCGCCTCACTACTGCGCATCCAACATTCAGAGCTGTACAATTTTTGCTTTTCGATTTTTGTTACTGAACTTGATTTTTTGCTATACAGGTGGACCATATTTCTTATATCTATCGAGTTTTTTTATCAACTGAACAATTATAGATGGCAAGATGGCAAGAAGTTCATGGTTTCAAGACTCCAATAGATACATTACAATATTTTTGTTATGGAAAAAACCGGATAAAAACCGTTACTACAGAAGACATGATGTCGTTTCTAAACCTTTTCGTATGGGTTACACATTTCGAGACGGATGAAGCCGATGAGAATATGTAGGTTGATTTCATAATTTTTTGTCATAATTAAAAAAAAAATAATAAAGAAGAAAGTAATACTTCATTGAATCCAGTGGCGCATTTGCTTTTTCAGCTGCAGGAAAACCCGGAAAAACCTGCAGCACCACGTCATCTGAAAATCTTGATTTGCCAATGTCCTCTCTTTCGTAAAACAAAATGTACGGTGTCTCCAGAGGCTCCAATAAACTCAACACATCGCCAGAACACTTCGTGACACGACTATCGTCAAACTTAAACCAGTCCGTTTCGTCTTTGACCAATTCGTAATAATGACTCGTAAAAGATTGGTGCTTCCGTCAGAGGTTGAGTCATGTTTGAAGATCAACAGTGTTATTATTAGATTGACTGGTGCCTCAGCTATACTTGTTTTTTTTATAATAATGAGTTAGTTTGGATCATGTTTGGCAATACAGTCGATCATCACCTGTTAAAAGTTCCATTTTCAGATAATTTAACAATAAGCTTTGCACGGACTGGTTATTAGTCATATTAGGAAACGCTAGTTGAAGTTCCAGAAAATCACATACGTTTTTGCTACCTCTTGAACATTTACTACAAAGTAAACAAGTCAGGATTTTTCCAGCAAAGGATATACAAATACATGGCGCGATAGACTGTACGGAATCATTCAATCCAGAGCGGTCAGGAGTATTGATTCTGCTTTTTTTTTTGCTCACGAAGAGTATTAAACAAGAACTCCAAGAATACGGAGCAATCCTCTTGCTGTCCTAACGAGCATCTAGTGGACTTCAAAGACTCCAGGAAATCAGTTGGTGGGAATGATGATACATTGTCACGAAATTACAACTGCATGAACAATTGTTTGATGAATAAGTAGGAAACATTCTCGTTCTTGTTCATCGTTGCAACCTTGTTCTTGAAATTTTTCGTCATGTAGCAAGCGTTTCCTAAATTATATAAGTCAATTTTATTCGCAAGATTTTCAGAACAATTGTGTACTGATTCGTAAGGAAGTACATGTTTTACAGAATCTGTATCAGAACTATTTCTCAAGCTGCAATCGATCCTTATAATTGATTAAGAGTTTCTTGGAGGGGTCGATTCGGTTCTTGCTTCATGAAGCTCTTCCACTGAAGGGTAATCAGAGTCACGAGGCCTGCAGCTCATATTTTGGGAGTAAGAATGACCTGAGTCCATTGACCGCATTGAAAAAGAAGAAGGTGGATCAATCACTTGCGACTTGACCTTGGAAGGATACTGATGAATGTGATGAATATAAATAACCGCTATTGGATGGAACAGATGGTTGTTACCAATATTGTAGTATTTTTTTCATTTTAATTTGCTGCAGTTCCAGCAGACTTCGAACTTTCGACTAGATAGGAAGCCGTGACCGTGTCAACGCAAGTGAAGTCCCTTACCATAGGTCTACCGTATTTCCATGGAATGAGAGATATACCATCTGGTCGTTTACCATCATTTCGACTGGTACCTAAGGGTTCCAGAATTGCAGGAACATGAGCTGACGCCATAGCTCGTTTCAATATGGCATTCACCTGGTGATGTCGAGATGTACGCCCTGCACTTCTCCTGCAACTCAAACCATGCATACCTTTCTTATCAACTACACTACCGCAAACATGTATGAGGCACACAAATATTATCACATAATTATCAAAGTTCGACTACTGAACTGTAAAAAAAATGCAAAGATTTAGGAACTAGTACACTACCTATATAACGGTGATGTATTGCAAACTGGCAGTAGCAGATTATATCATATAATTTTCGACAATTTTTGTAACAAAAAGTAAGAAAAATCGAAGGAGTGGGAAATAGAGGGGAAGGGAAAATACAGTTACTAGATGTATGATACTAAAAAGTAATCAATTGAAGAAAACTGAAAGAGAAACCTTCTGTTACTAACAGGGGAAAGATTCGACTGGGGCGTTGGAAGTGTTGACATGTTTCGAAATAGGCACTGCCTCGAAATCAAATCCGACGGAGTCGATTATTTTTTCCAACCTTTCTTTTTGTAAACGTCGACAATGAGAAATCGTCCTTGTTTTTAACTGAGTGGACCATCTTCTACAAAATTATCTTCTCCATGACATTTGACAGTTTAATCATGACAACTTTGTCCATACCATCTGCTTCACATCTGGCCTCCTGAAGCTTTTTCGTCCTTTGTGGGGATTGGTTTCCATTACTGAAGGGCATTATAGATACAGCATTTCGTTTTTGAGACGCTCAACATAATAGAATGTCAAGTATGAAATGGAAAATTTGATAAGCGTGCTAAAAACCCCTCAACTTCAACCATATAGCGTTCTTTAAGCAAGTAAACATGGATGATGTCGGTATATGAAATCTGTTGTGAGTTTCAATACACAGTAAAGTGGTTGGGCTGAGTGGATTGATGTATTTATAGCGAGGAAGTGGTAAGAGGGTTTACTCGTAGTCTATTTCATGTTTGAGAAATTCCTCGCATAAGAAAATATTTTCTTTATTTTCTGTTCACTTTTGCATAACGGATTTTTTAAATTTTTGCACAGAAAGAACTATGGTGAATATTTTTTGTGCTCCCTAAATCTCTTATATTTTTTCATTACTTCCCAGATATGTCCATGCTGACAATCTGAATAAATGGCAAGTTGAGGAAGTGATGAAAAGTGTATTGTTAATAAACACTAAGCGGATGCTAGCACTGAAAGATTGAAACGTGATCTCAAAAATACTTTCACTATGGCCATGAATGTTTATGTTGAGAAATAGAAATGTAAGTATCATACTCTTGGTCGTTGTGGCTAGTCTCGAGGAAGAGGATTCGTTCACTCAAACACATTTGCCGAATTTGAGGGAATATTTTTATATAGAGACATGAAAAGTAGCATAAAACATCCTATTTTTTTATATCACTTGTATTTGTAACTGACGTTACTGGGACGTGAGTGGTTTGCTTCACCACTCAATCGACCGCTTCAAAAAGACAAATTAACTGTGAGGTCATCAAATGTAATTTATATGAAATGATTCATACTAAATACAAGCAGTTTGATACAATCTACACGGACGCATCCAAATCGGAAGACGTCGTAGGAGCCGATTTTACCAGTCTTCAATCTAGTTTATTATTCAAACTCCCCCTAGAAAGCTCAGTGTTCACTGAAGAACTTTACGCAGTACATAGAGAAGAGCAACTCCTTTTCATTATGTCAGATTGTTTAAGTGCCCTGGAAGCAATCAACCAATTATACTCCAACCATCTCATCATTCGTCATATAAAAGAACTGATCAATATACTCTATGGAGAAGGGGTAGTCATAAAATTTATATGGGCCCCTTCTCCCGTAGGTAGGTATAATAGGATACGAAAAGCCTGACCGAAGAAGCCTCTATCAGTCCCTTAAACAGTACAGAAAACTATGTTATCCATACGGATATGAAACCTTACTGCAAGAAAATCCTGAAGATCAATGGAATGGGTCTTACAGTAAACTTTCCAGAGTAAAAACAAGTGTACTTCCATGGAAAACGGGAATACAGGAAAACCCAGGTCATAATATCTCGCCTGCGAATAGGCCACACTCGCCTCACCCATTGGTACCTCATTGCCGGCGACACCAGTCCTATGTGTGAAGTGTGCGACTCTTCCGTAACTGTTGACCATATCTCAACAAAGCATGTGATATATTAACAACGCATTAGGACCTTGGTGCAATTATGAAAATATTGTAATTTTTTTAGAAAATGTCAACTTGTTCAACCTTATACAGTGTGTAAAAGCCAAATGGAATAAATTCATTATTTCGGTTATGGTACATATTTTAACAAAATCCCGAAACAGGTTAAATTTAAATTATAATTTAACATACTTCAACGAAAAAATGTTACCCCTATCTTCAACCCCCGTCGAATGACAGGTACAACCCCCAATTATTCAAATGGGAAGTAGGCTTGATATATTGTTTGAAAGGTCTCTTCATTCTCTATTCAAAAATGTTATCGCTTTCAAGTTTTTTGTAACAATTAAGATAAAATAAATTAAAGTCATGTGGTTACCGAAATTCGATAAAATACACTCATAGCAATAGCAATATACTCAAAACTTATTTCATGTTGAGGTATTGATAATAAGAAAGTGAGCAAAACCAAAGCAATGTTCTTTTCAGATGGTATCCTTTAAAAAACTAAATAACTTCCGCGGCAACGTTAGTTTAAAACGCTTTGTCAACTTGTTTTGTATGGTACAACATTAGTTGTCAGTATTTTAATTTAAGTTTAAAGTTCGTTAACTTCAAGTCTGACAAATGGTTAGATTAACGGAAAAGCATAAAATAACAGTTTCACAAATGATTGGTCACGGAGATAAAACCCGAACACAACAGGAAGTAGCTCGCCTATTTCATGAGAAATTTCCTAATTTACCGCCCATATCTCAAGGAACAATAAGCAAAATAGAGAAGCAGTTTCGCGAGCTTGGTCATGTAGTGCAGATAAAAAAGTAGCTGCCAATGCAATAGTGATGAACTCGAATTAGATGTGATGCTTGAGTTTGAGGATAACCCACATACATCGAGTAGACAGGCATCCACTACATTCAATGTTAGCCATACATCGATAGTAAACATATTAAAATAAATTAAAATGCATCCCCGTGAAATGATACCTACTCAGGAGCTCGTCGAAGACGATTTTGATAGAACTTATTTTTATGAGCAAATGATGGACATGTTGGATAAAAATATCCCAAAATATACCAAATCGCTATTTTTAACACTTCGACACGTGTTTCGATCACCAAGTGATCATCTTCAAGAGGAAGATCAATCTTCCTCTTGGTGATTGAAACACGTGTTAAAAATAGCAATTGGGTGTTGGAAAAAAACTCCAGTAATATTAAATTAGAAGAAGTTATGTTTTCTGATAAGTGTACTTTGTCTCTTAACGGTCATGCTAATAGGCAAAATTGCTGCTACTGGTCAACGGAAAATTCTCACTGGATGAGACAAGAACACACGCAATTCCCTCAAAAGGTTAATGTTTTGGAAGGGATTGTAGGTCCCTTTTTCATTGAGGGCAACTTGAACGGCGATAATTATTTGGCACTACATCAAAATGATGTCATTTCAAGTTATCAAATTTATATCCTGATCTAGGAAACCCTCAAGTTCCAGTGAATACGATATGGTTTCAGCAGGATGGAGCACCACCACATTACCAAGTTAATGTCCGGCAATACCTCGATACAACATTTTCCAATCGGTGGATAGGGAGGGGAGGATTGATTGAATGGTCAGCGCGATCACCTGGTCTTTCATCATTAGATTTCTTTTCATGGGGATATGTAAAGAGCAATATGTACAAAACTAAACCTTCAGATTTGAATGACTTAAAAGAACGAATAACGCTTGCGCAGGCATAAAACCCTGCAGATCACGGTCAACAAACCCGGAAATTAGCTGCGGTATAGGTATGCCGGGGTCGAGAAAGTTTGTATTCTTTGAACTTCAATAAACATAAAATCGTCAATATTCCAGAAGAAATGAACAGACACTGTGATTACAAAACTATTCAGCAGTTCCATTTCATCATCACTTAGGTACAAACCATACAATATTTTTGTGTCTGTTAGTACTGACAACGTGGCAGTACCAGTAGATTAGATCTATTTTCAAATTAACTCTGAAAATAAAGGCTATTATTATTTCCTACCAAATAACGTTGACTGCTTACAAACCTAACAAGATGCTTTTTCAAATCAAATCGTAAATTACATGACAGCGTCGAAAGATTAGTGGAAACAAAAATACCGTGGCATGTTGTATGTTTCCAATTTGTAGTAACATATCATTCACAACAAGCCGTTTTTTAATGAATATGTGTTTCGGGAATACAGGATATTTCGGGAACAGACAGAGCACTGTAACAAATCTTGAAGTAAAGTGAGTGGCAGACTAATTTAGATTTTTATATCGTTTGAAGAATTTTCTGTTACAAAGAACTATTTTATGTGCATACATCATTACGAAGTATGACTCAAACAGAAAAGTGGATGAGGAATTTCATAGATAGATAGATAAATAGATTAATTAGTCCTTTGTGCTACATTATATAGATGGGACAGGTCATATTTCTCAGGTATAATATCAATGTGTAATATTATAAGATGTCATTTGAATAAAAAAATAAATCGACACACTTTGTAAAACAAACATACAGTGTCACACATAAAGTCCGCATCAAATGGGATTTTTTTTGTTCATCTCTTCAAGCAACTTTTGATATCTCCATTAGGTTGTGCTTTAAAAATGATGCCAAATGACATGCATATGACCGATCAAGTGATTTTTCTTCCCTGTCAAATTTGACATTTTTTCCAAAAAATATTCAGAAAAGCAGTTATTGCTCGAAATTTCGAAAATCGGTAAAGAGAAAAGATGATTGGTTGTTCATTTCTTACCCATATACCAATTTTTAGCTCTCTAGTACAATTTTAGTTTTTTTACAGTTTTTCGAAAATTTGACATTTGCCGATTTCTCAAATTTAGCCGAACCTCAACAATATTAGTGCTTTATGCCTAACTTATCTTTCCAACGCATTTTTATTACCAATTGCAATTCTAAATACAACTTATTTCGCAAAAATTTAAAACACCAGAAAAAATTATGCCAATAATGATGCAAAGTTGATACAGTTTTTAAAAACAGATAAATATTTCACTTTATTTCTACTTTTTGCGAAATAGCTTGATACATAAGCATAATTAAAAAACAATATCAATGAAAAGTCAATAATTTATTCTTTACTGCACTTTTCAAACAGTTAAACTTTGATTTACTAATTACGAAAAATTACAACGCAATTAAACTAAGGGAAGGAATTATACGAAAGTAATTTCACATTTACTAAATATTTTTTATGACGTATGAATGAACAAAATTACTTCAGAAATCAATTTAGATTTTGTTGCCTAGAAAACTAAACCGTAAAAAATTCTAACAAACATCTGTTAAAATAAAGTTATAATTTAAATTAAGAACACTAACTCAAATCGAAACATATGCCTAAACCATGTAAATACCAATAGAAATACAAAATAAAAAGTCACATTTCGGTGTACCTTCCACCACGTTCAATGCAATCAATTGTCCTTTTTTAAAACATCTTTAACTGCATTCTTTATACTACGGGGTTTCGTGCTTACAACACATTCTCGAATAACTGCCTCTAAATGGTTTATATCTCGAAAAGGTCTTTGCTTATACACCTTTTGTTTCAAGTAACCCCACAACAAGAAATATAGTGGGGTTATATCAGGAGATCTAGGCGGCCAAAAGTGTTCCATATTACGACTGATTACTTTGGCCCTAAATATTTCCAAAAGACGCTCTTTAACCACCCTTGTAGTATGAATAGGTGCACCATCACACTGATACCACACAACATTTCTTACTTGAAGGGGCATATTATCCAAAACTTCAGATAGTTCGGTATTCACAAAGTGTAGGTAGTCCGCAGAATTTAAATTATGTCTAAAAAAGTATGGTCCTATAATTTGATCGTTTAATATGCCACACCATACATTGGTCTTAAACGAATATTGATCTCGACATTCGATTACGAAATGTGGGTTTTCTTTTGCCCACCACCTGCAGTTTTGCGAGCTCACAACGCTATTTGAAGAGAAGGTCGCATCATCTGTCCATAAAATTTGATAAGGAAAATGATAATTTTCTTCTTTTTCCCCTTGAAACCAAAAAGAAAAATATAAGCGCATATCGAAGTCCCTTTCTTTTAATGTATTGATAAATTTCGGTTTATAAGGCGTAAATTTATTTTTGTGTAAAATACGTCGTACACTCTCTCGGTTAACATCTGTTCTATCTGCAATATCTTGAATACTTGTTTTTTTATGTCCTACGACATCCAAACATATTTCAAATTCCACTTCTTCAGTATGTCTAGAAGGCTGATGTGCTTTTCTAAAATTACTCCCAACCGAGCTAGTAGATTTAAACTCAGCTATTATCCTACTAACTGTTGACCAATGAATATTTCTTGCAGGATGTCTGGAATTGAAAATATCAGCTACTTGTCGGTGACCGGTATTCTCGCCGCATATTAAAACGATTTCAATTTTCTCTTGAAGATTCAGCATTTTTAACAACACACTAGACAACGAATAAACTATTTTAAATCTAAAACTGATAAACACTATTTCGAGTTATTCAACAAATGTCATATGACAATAAAATATTTCGCTTATTCAGTTCAGTTCAATTGTTTCCACAGTACCCTTAGTTTAATTTCGTTGTAATTTTTCGTAAGTAGTAAATCAAAGTTTAACTGTTTGAAAATTGAAGTAAAGAATAAATTATTGACTTTTCATTGATATTGTTTTTTAATTATGCTTATGTATCAAGCTATTTCGCAAAAAGTAGAAATAAAGTGAAATATTAATCTGTTTTTAAAAATTGTATCAACTTTGCATCATTTTTGGCATCATTTTTTCTGGTGTTTTAAATTTTTGGGAAATAAGTTGTATTTAGAATTGCAATTGGTAATAAAAATGCGTTGGAAAGATAAGTTAGGCATAAAGCACTAACAAATTTTCGAAAAACTGTAAAAAAACTTAATTTGTACTAGAGAGCTAAGAATTGGTATATGGGTAAAAAATGAAAAAACAATCATCTTTTCTCTTTACCGATTTTCAAAATTTCGAGCAATAACTGCTTTTCTGAACATTTTTTGGAAAAAATGTCAAATTAGACAGGGAAGAAAAATCACTTGATCGGTCATATGCATGTCATTTGGCATCATTTTTAAAGCACAACGTAATGGAGATATCTAAAGTTGTTTGAAGAGATGAACAAAAAAAATCCCATTTGATGTGGATTTTATGTGTGACACTGTATACATACATATTGAAATATAAGTAAAAATAGAAATAAATAAATGAACAACATGTTACGATATATACGTCACAATGACAGTGATCTGACATTACCAACTTCAAGTATAAATTCATCTATTGTGCAGAAACGTTTTTCCGATAGAAGCACTTTCAACCGTTTTTTAAATACTTGAGGTAGCCGTGTCTTCATATCGCATGGCAGTATATCAAAGAGACGGATACCAGCAAACATAGGAGACTTTTTTATACTTTGCGTGATGGTGTTTTTGGGTAATGAGCATGTGGTTATTCCTAGTATGATAATTATGGACTTCTGATCTCGACTTCAGTTGTCTTCTATTTTCATGGAGATACGTCAATATTTTTAAAATGAACAAACAAAAGTTAGTATTTTATTTCGACGAAAAATCTCTTTACAGGACGTTCTTTAATCTAGATTGAAAATTAGCCTTAGTATTGCTTTCTGTTTTATGAAAATTCTATCCACCACAGTTGCTAAACCCCAGACAGCGATCTTGTTGTAAATAACGGACTGAAACTTGGCGAAATGAACTGATATTAGTGTTCTACTATCTAATTTATTCTTAAGGGATTCAATGAGATAATAGGATTGATTAAATTTCTGTATGTGAACTCTATATGTTCTTGCCAAGTGAAATGTGAGTCCATTATTGTTCCTTAGAATTTTGATGAGCTTGTTGATGCCAGGGATTCAGTCCGGAAAATGAAATTGAAATCATGTAGTTTCCGAGATGAATTTGCAAATTCCATGCAGATAGTTTTCTCAGGTTAACTATAAGTCTATTCATGTAACAACTGTCATCAGTTCACAAGGTTATGAATTTCTTCCGTTGTTTTACTTGAAAGAATAATGGAAGTGTCCTCTGCGTAAAGGTATATTGCACCATTACTAATTTTATTAGGTAGATCATTCACATATAACAGAAAAATTAATGGACCGAGTACACTGCCTTGAGGTGCCCCATTTGTTACTAGGAACTTATCGGGCATCACTTAATTTTGTTTCACCTTGAAATATCTATTTGTTAGGAAAGACATAAGCTAATTTATGTTTCCTCGAATACCAATCTTAAATAGCTTATCTGATACGAATTTAATATTCAAGGTGTCGAAGGCTCTACTCAAATCAAAAAATAAATCTACCACAATCTTTTTTTTATCCATTAAATCATCTACTTCTTGTACAAAGTTGAACGTTGCAGTTTCTATCGAGCGATTTTTCTTGAACCCGTGTTGGCACTTTGTCATTAGATCGAATGTTTTCAAGTAATTATTTATAACTTTCAAAACCGTGAAATAATGATTATATGATAATAAGTGTCGGGACTGGTGAAAGGTGACTTATTGTTTAGACTTTAGACGAACTCAGCGTTTATCAACAACACAATTTATAAACGACAAAACACAACGACAAACAAAATACGAAAAAGAAAATTTCAGGGTAATCTCGAGGAACTAACTTCTTTTTTTGATCAGCGAGGAGACTCTAGGGCGGGTTTTGTCCTCGACGGAAACCCCAGAATAAGAAATAGTTCCCGGCCGAAATCTCAGAACAGAACTAATTGACTTCGCTAAAAAATGTGTTCGAATAACTCTTGAAAAAGCATCACTGACAATGGTCGGGGTCATAAATATAGTGTTAACGATGAGTACCTACTCGAAACATCCCAAGTGGTGTCGTTCTAAATATCCATCTGTTTTTCGGCAATAAACTTTCGTTTCAAGAGAAAAGAGCATTTCAGTGATTGCGATGAGAAAATACGAAAATGATAAGTAAAAATCAAAATAAAATAATTAACGTAAAAACCCAAGCAGATGGATATTTTGGACGACTGCTCGATAATAGAGTTATGAAAAGTTATAAAAAATTTATAATACAAAATACAAATCAATAAAAGAATAAAATATTTTCAAACTGACTAATTGTAGGAAAAACCCTACATAATAATTTGAATTCCATTTATTTTTTATGATGACGGAATTATTCGACTTGTGTTGCATTGACAAAAGTGCACTGATCCAAATGGCGCTTATTTAGATTATTCACTGATATATTACAGTTTAAAGTAGACGCATAAAAACGGAGAAATCAACCTAATGAATATTAGGTACGAATCACAGTTGAAGATTTGCAATACCAGTTAAATTATCTAGATTTGAAGTTTTATGAATCAAGAACTTTGTTAATCGAGTGGTAGAATTCATTTAGGAGAAAAGTTTTTAATTCTTCTTTGAATAGTATCACATTCTCTCGCATGTTTTGAAACATTTTAAATATTTTTTCCAAGGTGTCAGGTGTTTATACCACGGTGTGTTTATTGGTGTTGTTTTTTATTGTTATTTTTGCAAACATAGAGAAATTCCAAAAATGAGAAGTCCAGAGAGAGTCGGAAAACCAACATCTTTGAAAAGTTTGCAAAAATATGAGTTGGGCTGTTTTGAAATACGGCCTGAAGTTGGATTTTAAGCAATGAAGGCTTCCGAGCACAATACAGAAGTTTCTTAAGAAGCAGTTGTCACATCTCAACTATTTTTTGAAGTAGGAAGGATTTTTTATTATAAAATATGCATGCTGAAGATGATACTTTTGATGTAAATGATTTGAAATGTGCCTTCAAAGATTGTACATTTTCACGGCCGGAGATGAGTGTGTCAAAGTTATTTTCCGGGTTTGATGGTCGTGATCTACATATTTTGAGCCTAACTTTTCGTTCACACACTGTACAAAAAATCATGCTCAAAAACCTGCATACTACGTCCAACAAACCCGGAAAACAGCTTTGACATAATGTGCTTCTGAATCAAAATTTTCGTCCAGGTTGACTTCCAAATATTTTACTTCCTCTTTGTAAAATAGCTTCTTCAGGTGAATCTCATACATGCTAATGAAGACGCATGTATAAACGATTTGTGGTTTTGTTGAATGAATTTTACAAAAAAAAAGTTTGGTTTTCTATTACTTCATCACTCAACTAAAAATGAAGTTTTCCACCCACATTTTTCCAGAAAAGTATGATTACCGCCTGCGTCCTTTTGCGGATTGACTGAATGAATGAGTGAACAAAATAGGGTTGGTGATATTTCTTTCCGATGGAGGAATAAAAATAAAACCTTCCTTGGGTGTAATAATCTTCTTAACATTCTCTTCATTCTACCTTCCCTGCTGTTCTGTTTAATTTTCATTTTACGGAGGGCATGAATCAGGAAATCGACTATAATCGTAAAACTGAATAATGAGAAATAAATTAATCTGACAGGCACGTCTTTCTAATTCCGTTTTTTCATTCGAACGCGGATACACGAATTTAATGATCTATTAAAAAATAACGCAATAGAGCTGGTGTAATAAATTTTTATATTAGGCGAGTATATCGAAAAGGAATTTTTATCGGCGAGTTTCAGTACTAAAAGGAAATTTATTCGCAATAAAGTATGCTATCGCGCTGGTCGAAAACTAACCCCCGCTAGATTGCTATTAAATTTCTCGTGAAATCTAAATAACTCGCTTCCAAAGTTTATGATTCCGCTATACGAGGGTTTGCACGGCCGTTGAGTGTGAAGGGATGAACAGGAAATAAGTGACATAACGAGTTATAGTCAAGTCATTTTTCAAAATTTTTGATTTGAAAGTAATGGAAAGCAAGTTTTCAAACTGAATCAATCCTACTTGGAAACCTTATACATACCTCAAGGAGTTTCACAAGGCTCGATCTTGGGGCCTTTTCTCTATGTAGTTTATGCAAATGACTTCATAAGATATATCAACATGAATAACAACGTTGATGTACATACGGTATGTTATGCCGAGGACACTAATGTATTGGTAGCACAGAACGATCTGAATGCATTAAAAATTGCAACCAAAAATATTCTGGAACGTGTTCTGAAGTACCCCGAAAACAATAACCTGAAATCAAAAACATCAAAGACTAATGCTATGTTATTCATTCTACGTGGGCACAATATAAACTGTAGACTTTTTGATGGCAATAACAGTGTAATGGAAATGTGAATATCAGTTGAAATACTGGGTATAACTTTTGACGAAAACTTAATGTGGACTCCATATATCGACCACCTATTCACAAAACTGAGAAAATCGTGCTACTCTTCAAGGTTTATAGAAAATCATTATAGTGAAAAGGTGACGCCGATCCTGTGTTATGCTAATTCCCACTCTCACATGAAATATGCCATTTTGAACTGTGAAAATTGTTCCTCTGTAGACAGAGTCTTTACATAAATATGCCATACGAATATTGGCAAAACTAGGCTCTAGAGACTCGTGGCAGGGACCTATGTCCTAGAAGCCTGTGTGCATGTTTTTAATCAAATCTATGAACATGTCTGAACGTGTACATAACTATAATACAAGAGGAAAACATTAGTTACTACCACCACGCCATCGTACTGCTCTCTTTTACAAAAGTTACAAAAAATAATAAATCATGTACAGCTCCTATTGACGCCTTTCACAATAATTTTGTTGTGAACAGCCTTATTGATTGAAATAAATTACTATTTTTATTATTTTTACATCTGTCATTGGTGGATACCCTTTATTTGTGAATATGATAATCTATCCTGTATGTACATTTTCATCACTTTTCGGGACACTATTAACTGTTCATCTGGCTTTTATATCTGTATTGTACATGCGTTCACAACTGTTTGTTGTGGTCATTGAATCTGGTCTTGAAGTAATAACATTGTGAGTGTTTTGTTGACAGCTGAATGAACAAAAATGACCTCAAATCGTATTTTACAGTAGACTCGTTTTTAATTACTCTGAAACAGTGTCATATTTGTCGAGAGGTACCAGCCAGAGGAACTGACGAAACTGGTTGTGTTGTATATTTCAATTTGAGAGAGCGATGTTTCGTCAAATATCAAAAGTGAAACTTTGATAAACACTGAAAACCTGTCACCAGGAGTCCAGACCAAAGATTTTCTGGGCTTTCTATTGAGGAGAGTAATTTTTAAAGTTTGCTAGCAACGTGGATATTGATTGGTGAGAGCCAAGTTCTTGCAGAGCCATATGGCTGTCTTATAGTATTTCTGTTGATTCATGTGAGAGGTTGGCTTTCGTAATTTCTTCACTCCACCTAAAATACGGTTCATACAGTCTTCTCTACTCGGTATTAGGTTGACTTTCAGGCATTAAGCCAGATATCACCGCTGTTACTTCCAAAGTCAGGGTCAGTGGTAGCTAGTTATGCCCATTTCTGTATTCTAGTCTATTTTTTCCACAGAGGAGAGGAGGTAAGTCTAGAAGGATTTCCATTGCCGTTGATATCGAACTTTTGACAGAGATAACCAGGCAAAAACACCAGAGATCTTTGCCTGAACCTTTGCTATGAAGCCTTCAGACACCAAGCAATTGATCGTACGTGATCATTGGACTGGACCCAGGGATTTGTTTGGGCCTTAAGCTCCAAGGTTTTCCACAGATCTTAAGATATGTCTATAGGAATAGTTCAGCTTTGTGTGGAGCCATTTTTCAATTGGGAGTTCCAGGGGAGTTTTTTTATCAAGGATAATTCCCAGATAATTCGATGCATATGGACTAAACTCAACATTGAAGAAAAGTGAAGTCAAATCATCCAGATTTTTCTTCCCACTCGGCCTACTTTCTCTAGCATCAACTGTAGACATTGTCCAAGATTATTTGGAGGATATTACAGACTATCTTTCAGAAGCGGTCTTTGCCAAGGTGACAAGGTCGCCTGCATTAATTTGCATATCTACCTCTTTTCTGTCAAGGGCACCAGTAAATTTCTAGTGTAACAAGAAATAATGCGATAATGAAGTCAACTTGTAATCAAACTCGAATCGCGAATCACCTATCCGTGACTCTCGTAGCATCGAGAAAGCCTAGAAACGTCCATCAGCGACAGTGTATTGTTGCGTCTGCCGTAATATCGCCATATCTCCCGGAATCGATGTCAAACGGCCATTTGCATAGATATCGTAAAGCTTCGCCTCGTAACCAACACTCCGTGCACGTAATGTACTCTCTCTCGCCGTTTTGATGTTTATGTATGTGAGCGGAAGATTGCTTTTGTGATGATGCTCATGCCGGCATGACCTCGTCAAACGTTACTGATATCTCATCGCGTCGTTACGCCAGATTTGCGAAAATCGCGCCGGTGAAATACTGATGTTCGTCTTATGTCTCGCAGCTATCGGTTTTAAGGCCGTGTAATGCAATGGTGTGTACCTCTTTTTTTATTGGACATTTTAAAGGGTGTTATTTATGTTTCGCGGATGGGATGTTTCGCATGAAGGAATTTAGTTTCGAGGATTTTTGTCGATATTCCGAAGATGTTGGTCCTGAATATTTCGCGAGGTTTTGAAGAAAGTTCTATATTTTTTCTGAAAACATTGTTGAAACTCTGCTTTTCGAAGCTTGCTTTCATCGTCAAAAAAATTCATGAACTCGTAGCTGAAACGGATTACTTCCACAACTGTAATGCTAGACAGTAAATAAATCATCACTATTCATTTACTTATTTATATCTACACAGACCGCAGAGGTCTCATTGAAAAGATAAATTAATTACATTATATTTTATCAATGACACATATCGCCAAAATTCTTGAACTTGAATTCTTGGTTAAGTAATCAACGCAAATTGGCTGAATTTAATTTTAACTGAACAAGAAAAAACTACAAACGGAAAATAGTGCATAATAAAATGATTACCAGAATCTGAAATGTAGAAGAAAACCATTTTAGAGCGAAATAAAAAAATGCATTAATAGTCGCTGTGTCCTCCCCTGTTCTGTAGTAAGGTGTTAACTTGCCTGTGCATGGAAACAATAAGGGCGTTAAAGGTATCCATTGGGATGTTGTTCCATTCTCCTTGTGGCGCGAGTGTCACTTTCGGGAGGGTGCTAGGAGGATTAATTCTGTTTGAGCTTGCTCGTTTAACGAAATCCCACATGTGCTCAATCGGATTCATGTCTGGTGGATTTGCTGGCCACGGTAATCTTTGAATATTCTCAGTCTCTAGTGCATTTTGTACTCTTCTCGTGGAATGGGGCCTAGCATTGTCATCCATGAAAAAGAAATTGGTTCCAATTTCATTTCGGAGATGATAAATAATGGGTTCAATAATGTTTCGAACATATCTTTCCCCTGTCATAGTATCTGTAATGAGAATGAGCTTCTTATGACGACCAAGCAGTATGCCTCCCCAAAACATTATTGATCCTCCTTGGTATGGAACGACTTATCTAGCAAGAGATAGTCTTTCCCTGGCTTTCCAAACTCTGTGTCGCCGACTATCACTAACTGAACCAAATCTGGTTTCGTAAGAAAAAAAGGACATTTCGTCACTGACCTGAAAGCTAGTCTCTTTGTTCCTGTGCCCACTTTAGACCAACGGCTATTTGTCTGGGAAGTAGCCTGGGTACTCTCAATGGCCTGCTGGATTGCAAATTGGCTCTAGCAAATCTCCGCCGTATTGTGGTACTGGAAATTAATCGACCAAACGTTCTTCTTAAATGAGTTCGGACTGCTGAGACTGTTATGATTCAATTGCGACGTTCATATTGTGCTAGATACCGATCTTCTCTTGCATTAGTTACCCTAGGACGCCAAGTTTTACGTCTCCAGTCAACGATGTTAGTTTCCCGGTACAAATTCACTATTTGGATAACTGAAGAGCGTGGAATCTTTTGTCTGCAAAGCCACTATTCTTGCTCTATGGGACAATGAAATTCTATTTACAGGCATAATTGCAAAGAAGAACTCAACAATCACTTAAACACGCTGAATCGTAATGAACCCCTTTTTAAACATTGGTATCTAAATTTTTTGCATGCGTAGCACAGGAGAAAGAAATAAAGATGAAATGAACAAAAAACCAGCCATGATAAATATTTTGTTTTACAAATTACGAGGGGGGGTCCAAGAATTTTGGCGATGTGTGTACTTTGAATCACAATAAGTATCCATTAAACATATCAGGGAGAATAAATAATTCATGAATTCAGTTACATGCCTATGCAACTCTTGAAATATGCTGCAGTACAATACGCCGGAAGTCATTTAATGAGAGGGTCTATTCCAAATCAAATTATTGGCTAGTCGAAATATGACAACAAATGTAGATCTAGTTGGAGTAGATATTAATCGGGATATTTTGAACATGGCAGATGTACGAGTTGTTCGAGAAGGGAAATTCAACTTCATAATGGCTAATACTTCTGGAAAATTGATTTTATAGTGGATGATTTTATATAAAAAGAATAACATGAACTTTAGTTGCTTATTCCCCAGCGGTGCAATTTTAATTTCATACACAAGTAAGTTGTTTTAACT
Source organism: Leptinotarsa decemlineata (assembly GCF_025532065.1). Taxonomy (NCBI): domain Eukaryota; kingdom Metazoa; phylum Arthropoda; class Insecta; order Coleoptera; family Chrysomelidae; genus Leptinotarsa; species Leptinotarsa decemlineata. The sequence goes on from NW_027412533.1 coordinate 2,836,011, forward strand.
ATTAGTCGCTACTCTATGGAATTTTTTGAAGTAAAGGTATCTAAAAAATTTATTTTGAATTTTCTCAATTTTCTGCAGTAAAAATTGACTCTTTCCGTACCAAATTATCGATGCAAACTCGAATTCTGTTCTGATCAGGGTATAATAGAGAAGTTTAATTGATTCAAAATTTTTGAAACCCATTATTTGCCCTATTACAAAGTCCAATACGTGGTTTGCTGAACGTACAACTCCTTGTATATGATTTGGAAATTATAGCTTATCGCTATAATAAGTGATGCCCAAGTATCCTACTGGGATACCTTACACATACCTCAAGGAGTTTCACAAGGCTCGATCTTGGGATCTTTTCTCTGTAGTTGATGCAAATGATTTCATTAAATATATCAACATGACTAACAACGTTATGTTATACGGTATGTTATGGCGATGACACTAATGTATTGGTAGCTCAGAACGATCTGAATACATTAAACATTGCAGTCAAAAATATTCTGGAACGTGTTCTGAAGTACTCCGAAAACAATAACCTGAAATTAAAAACATCCAAAGATCAATGCTATGTTATTCATTATGCGTGGGCATAATCTAAACTACAGACTTTTTGATGGCACTAACAGTGTAATGGAAATGTAATGTGTAATTCAATTGGTTGTTTTGAACGAGTGATTGACATAGTGTTGCATTTTTTGATGTTGAAATAAAATTTATCACACCTCCATTATTCAACACTGTGAATATCATTTGGTGATTGTGTGCGAAAAGCAGACAATCTAAATTTGCACTATAGTAGGTAGGTTATTGATGAACGTAATGAATGGAAGAGGTTCCAAGTTGGAGGTACACCAAAATTTGCTGAACATTTTCTAGAAATATTTCTATTATGTTTCACAATGAACGAATGTATTCGAAAAAAAAAACAAAACAAAGAATTTGTCAAATGGACCGTGATAGCTTCTCATTGAAATGAATAAAAAGGAGCTGTTATTTCTGTATTGTGTATCTGTAACTTTCTTGTCTTAGTTTTTGAAAATGCTCAGTATACAATAAATCTTCGCAGGCTGAGGTGAAGAGTCGAATGGACCGACTCACTTTAGACCCACCTGCTCAAAAAGGTAACAGTACCAGTATACGATTATGAACTCTAGCGGGTTGCGGTGGAGGTTCGAATAGACCCACTGACTTTTGACTCAACCTAACCTAGATAGGAGTATATCATGTGTAAAATAGATATATTATTGGGAAAAAAGTTGTAAAGAACATACATAAAACCAATGGATATTCTTCCAATATTCTTAGACGGTTAGTTAATTTGGAAACAAAAATTCAAACAAACACTGAGGCAAAGTTTATTGTTGTCCCATAAGAACCGGAATAAACTAATGGATTGGATCGTATTTTCAAAAAACTTTGTATTTACTCTAACAAGTGTTAGGTAACCCTTAAAACATGTGAATGAAAACAAACCGAGATTTACTAAATGAATAATGACTATGACGAAAAGTATATAGATCAGACCAAACGAGCTATGCAAGCAAAGAACATGTGGCGCATATCTGATTTCAGAAACCAGAATAGTCATCGTGTCTTGGAAAATTTCCGTAGAATGAAATTGTATTACGTATGTGTTGTACACTTTGAAAGTCCCAAAATAGATGATTTTCCATGTGTAAGTATTACGATGAAACGTGAACCGAATAGTAGTAATGTCAATTTTGTATACTTTGCGTTTCTCTAATTCTTTCATTAGTTAGCATTTATGTGAATACCGCCACCGAAAGTATACAGGATAGTAGTACCTACTAATTGTCGTGAAAAATAATGTTTAAATTATAATTGGATAATAATGTGAATTCTACTACCAATGATGTGAATACTACAAAAACGCTTCCAATATTTTGTTCACGAATACAAAAAAGGTTCTATGAGTTTGTCAGATACGAGTATTTTCAGTTTAGTCGGATTTGGCTCTCTTTGGCGAAATTCTAAGTATACTGAAATTTTGGACTAATTCAGCATAATTCCTGAACCGCAACAATTACCGAAAAAAGGAAATTATTTATTTTCTAAACTCTTTCAATTGCAACAACAATGGCCTCATGAGTTTTTTCGAAATGTCTAGTTTTTTGTTTCAACTTGTCTACCGTTCTAGTCCGTTACCAGACCCTTCGTTACATAATTCTTGAAATATTCATTTCGCGATTAATGGGCTCTGTGACAATTGTCAACCTCAGAAACTGTAACTGAAGTGTTTTGTTCATCTTTTCAACAGAAAAGTAACAACTATTCTGCACATCAATGAAATTTTTATGGTACCTACTTTCGTGTAGTTTTCCCATTCACCAATTTCTTTCAAAAACTAATCATTTGCGGATTAAGTAAATTCTATGAACTCATTTAAAAAACGTTAAGTTGTCATTTATGTGAACCTTCATATTCGTCACATATAGTCAGTGGGCATACTTGAAGACTGGCTATAAATCAAATCACTCAAAAGAACAATTAGTTCAGGCCAGTCTCAACTCCCTACACTGTAGATTAATGGACTGACACCTATCAGAAAACAACTACTCCCCTGGCTAATACCACGAAGGGCGTTGGATTATATCCGCCAGGTGTCAATGCAGGATTCTTCACTGAAGTTATTCCAACATATGCTGTTTGCGATACAAATGCCGCAATAGATTTTCAATTATTGGAACACACTTCCAGACTGGTTTCGGGCTGTTTGGCCACTCGTCAGTGCAAGGTAGTGTATATCATCAACATAAAGTCGATGATTTCCGATAATTGAAAATCGATTTCCTTCAGAGTATCCTTCCTCGAACTATAATTCGATTTTTAATTGTCGGAAATCATCGACTTTATGTTGATGCACTATCTTGCACTGACGAGTGGCCAAACAGCTCGAAACCGGTCTGCAAGTGTGTTCCAATAATTGAAAATCTATTGCGGCAGTTGTATCGCCAACAGCATATGCAGGAATAACTTCAGTGAAGAATCCTGCACTGACACCTGTTGGATATTATTCAACGCCCTTCGTGGTATTAGTCAGGGGAGTAGTTGTTTTCTGATAGGTGTCAGTCCATTAACCTACAGAGTAGGGAATTGAGACTGGCCTGAACGAATCGTTCTTTTAGATGATTTGCTTCATATTTGTTATCATTACTATATATTATAAGACAAAGTCGCTTTGCTATGCCTTTCAGTCTGTCCGAATAGAATGTTCAAGTGTATAATTTGTTAATGTTTTGTGTAAATTGGTTGAGAAGTCGCGGTGGTAGTACTTACCGGGGAGAGCTTTCAACGATAACGCTGTCTAATTGCTTTGATATATAATGAAACAATTCCCTACAGATTTTTTCATATATATATACGAGTATATACGAAATTTCGTAACGGTCTCTACGTTGAACCCTTTTTCGTTTCACAGACTTTCCTCAAATTCGATTCAGCAGTCCCAGAACGACCGGAGACTTACACACGCTATCTCGTCTCCCGTTTCAATAAATCCTTCTCAAATTTTCAATTTCGAAATTAAATAAATCTCCAAGTTTTCAATTTCACGAATGACACGTCCTCTCATGAGACTTCTTCCAGCCATATCTGTGACTAAAAAAATAACTTATCAGTCGTAAATAGCAAGACACCCTATGTGGCACGCCGGTAAATCGGGGGAGTAATATGCAAAACGGCCTTTTGTCACGACCATTGCCATAAATTCGGATTTTTCGGATATGCCCCGCCTTATCAGTAGTGCCTCCTTTATAACAGTCAGTCGTCCGGAAAAAGGGATCTTATCCTTAATGAGAAATATTTTCACGCGGCCCGAAAACGTATACGGGAAAAGCAACGGGGATTTTATTACTTCGAAATATCTATTTCCTTATACGTATGTACCTCTCCTCGATAGTTTTCACTTGGGATTTTATCAATTTCAAAAATGAAAAATATGTGGAAAGCACAAGTGATCCAAAATATCTTTTTGAACTTTGGTAAAATGGAATATTTCCATGCAGTACAATTTTAGTAAATACTTATTGAGTTTTGATGGTTTTTTCACAATGTACAATTGAACCCAACTTCATTTCACTACCACACTGATAAACAACACATAAATGCTAACTCAACTTCAGAATAATGCTCAAATGCCAATCGTCTAATTAGCCTAATTCGCACTGCACTTTCCCAACTAGACTGTCTCTCCAACTTCCCGGTAATATTTCTATAACCCATTAGAACACTTTGGTAGTTGGAGGAATAACTCTAGAAAAGACTTTGTTCCAGAAGTTTCGAGGGATACACTAGTGGTCAGAGCGTGACCTTGACTAAGTCGCAGTTGATCGGAGAAGACGAGCGTCGGCCTGCGTTAATTTTTTTGAATACATACAAGTGAACCAAGCGTGGGGAAAGTACAGGTAGTAAGTAGTATTTTTGAACGAGGTGGATGGTAAAAAGTTCATTGAATGTGTATAATAATCTTTTCAGAACATTTTTGAATTTTACATTTGAGAGATCTTTCATTTCAGAAAGAAGATGGTTATACGAGTATATTTCAATTTTTGTGAACAGTAGTCCATTTCGAGTTTTTCCATACTTATACGTGGCCTGAAAGTAGTGACAAGTACTATACTGTCATCATCTTGAAAAAATCTGAGCGATTGCTTCAATTAATTAAAACACCATTTTCATGCAGTTTTGATCTGAAATTTTTCTTTCTTATTAGTCAGTGGGCCATGCTTGAAGACTGGCAGTAAACAAATCTAAAGAAATGAACTTTAAGCGTTCAAGCCAGTCTCGAATATACCTACATAGTAGGTTGAATGGACTGACGCCTATCAGAAAACAACTACTCTTCTGGCTAATACCACGAAGGGCGTTGGATTATATTTAACAGGCGTTAGTGCAGGAATCTTCACAGAAAATTTTCTGCATATGCAATTGGCAATACGTCTGAAAGCGTCGACCTTCAATTTTGGAACGGGCACACTTCCAGACCGGTTTCGGGCTCATTAGCCACTCGTCAGTGCAAGATAGTGGCCATCATCGACCTAAAGTCAATGATATTCCATAATTGAAAATCGGAACTCTTTCAGAGTATTTCATTCCTCTTCCTAAGTTGGAGCGAACAACATAGTGTCACTCCATCTAGTGAACGAGGTACTTATCAACTGCATATCCCAAATTTTCCCGATTCCTTTGAATAAGGAAAAAAAAACTTTCTTATTAGTCAGTGGGATATGCTTGAAGACTGGCAGTAAACAAATCTAAACAAATGAACTTTAAACGTTCAGAAACTTTTCTGTGAAGATTCCTGCAGTGACGCCTGTCGGATATAATCCAACGCCCTCCGTGGTATTAGTCAGGGGAGTAATTGTTTTCTGATAGGCGTCAGTCCATTCTACCTACTGTGTAGGTATATCCGAGACTGGCTTGAACTGGATCTGAAACTTTTCGGTCGTATGGAATACTCGGGTTTTTAACAGATAATCAAAAAATTCTATAATTGATGATTATGTGCGTCTAATGAACTGATTAATTTTTCATGGAATTGTGAGCAAGAAAAATAAGGTTTTGCACATAAATGAACAGTTACTGAAGAATTCCAAATATTATGGAAAATATTAATCTCCCACTAAAATATTTGTGATTTTATGCTTTATATCAGTGACGACCAATATTTTTCTCCATGAAATTGTCAACATTCTGTTGCATAATCACGGAGTTTTGATTAATAAGCTGTCTCGAAAGTTACATTACTATTCCTTTATCCAGTTATGTCTTTCAGACAGAACATTTTGTTAAAAACTTTGCGGACGTAAATAGCCTCCCTCCCACCTTAACTTTTGAACGAAACAGGATACCAAGGTTGAACAAAATTTACGTATTTTATGATAAGGAAGACAGTAGTGTTTGCATCTGTTGTGGCAGAGGTGCTACAATTTTTTTTTTCAATTTTTTTTCAACAGTTTATAATTTTGGCAAATCAGATCAGCTGTTTTGAGAATTTACAAACAAACGGTAAATATCATGATTTAAAAAAATGTATGTTGAAGGTTTGAATTAGTTACAATGATGATGGCAATGAAATTTGTTTACGAATTATTATGAAATGTTTCTGGGGTAATTGAGTCAAGAGCACCTTTCATTATAACCATGAGCTCTGGATTAGACTGCGGTTGAGTAACGTAAACTTTGGATTTAAACAATCCTCATAAGATATAAGGGTGCCAAATGAAGTTTTGAGCAACAACTACAAGTCAACTTATATACTCCTTATATATTTGACACTGTTTTCAATAAATTTGCTTTATATTGGCTAAACAAGAAGAACTTTTTTCCAAAGAATGAAAAACAATATCAGCAGTTTTTGGAATGTAAAGACTAATTTCCTATTTGCAAACCATCTTCTGATAGAGGTGAGTTTAATCATGACTATGAAGAGTGCTTTAAAATGTATAGATTTAAGAATTCTGAAAATTTACTGAATCACTAAATATAATTGAATTATTCCCATCTTCTGAATCTGTTTTCTGACGTGGAAATTGGTAGTTAGTTTACTACATGTTCAATCAATGAGATGGTAAAATTTTCTTTTGTTATGTTACAATTTTCAATTAGTTTTTACCTAAACTCCGGTGAAATTATTAGTCATCAAGTAAGTAAGTAAGAAGGTCATATAATTCAAATTGTTATTATATAAATCAAAAATTTCACATTATGATGGAAACTTGGTAAACTTTTCTTTTATGAGGTTTCAAAGTTTCAATAGGTTTTTGTCTGAACTCAGGTAAAATTATTAATCATTACCTTGTCAGAAGGTCCCACGATTCAAATTGTTATTAAAGCACAAATTAAGTAGAATTGAGTCAGTATAAAAACGATTGAGAAAGCTATTGTATAGCAAAACAAATGTTGCGGTTTTGAATACATTGCTCATTGCTTCCATTTCATTTGTTATTCCATATATTTCATATTGTTAACACTTTCTTGGACAGTGGAAGTCAGAACTCGTGAAATTCACCAAGGAACATTGTCAAACATTTTCAAGCAAAACTTCTATCAGAATTCGAAAATAAAACTTATCTTCACTGTCTTCTAATCTTCAACTCATGATTTCGAATACGACTCTCTGATAAGGACAATCGCACATTAATCACGCATTTCCCTCTTTTTTACTGCGTCAAGTCCGTCATCAACCATGTTCTCCACGGCTGTCATAAACGCGTTCTCGAGCTTTTACTTTGCCTCGAAGCTTTTTTGGTATTCGTTTTTCCGACAGACCAGCCAACATAATAAACGATGCTCGGTATAAAAAGAAGCCCGGAGCTGACCGTATACTTTTTGCTGTATTAGAGAAGGCGGAGAACCGGAAAAGTTTTGCCGGTAAAATGAAATGGAACGAATAGTATATGAGGTTTCAAGTTTATTAAAGAGGCGCGAGGGGGAAATTTTCTGGGATAATGACATAACATGTACGTTGTTTCCATAAAGACAAGAAAACTACTATTTATAGAATTGTGCTAGGAATAGCATGTAAAAAGGTAAGACCTCGGTAATCCTTAGCTCTCACAAGTTTCAGGTTTTGTATGCTTGAGTAAAGATCGGAGTGTATTTTTCGTTTTTTATGAAGTTCTAATACATATCCACTACCAATTCGTTTTATCTTTCAAGTGAGTCCCGCAATAATGTGTGAGGTTATTGGAAAACTGTGTTTGTGGTTATTGGTTGTGTGTTTGTTGAACAGTTGTTGCTATTTGTTATATAGTTGTTATATGAGTTGAATCAGTCGTTGCTGAGACTTCGAGATACAACCTTCGACCTCGCAGTCAACGCACATTCTACTAACGATGTATGTCGCAGTAACATACGAAACGTTTGGTTCCATTCGATTACGGCATACCAGCCCGGATTTTATTTTCTTCAGACTGTTTATTTTCAATTGTATTCATTGTACAATCTATGATTTTCATCCCAAATAGCGAAAATATCCACTGAACTTCTGGAAAGTTCAGGTGATTTTCAACAAAAGATCCTTCAAAATGTTCCACATAAAAATTACGTAAAATGGAAAAAAGATAGGCCCATAACCATGATGAATTGTTGTTGATAATAGTCAACTCCAAATTGAAAATACGTTTTCTCTATATATAATCTTCTAATGTGGAGGAGAGCTAACCTCATCTTTTCTCGGTGAAGACTTAATTTCCAACGCAGACCTCACGATTTAGGGAGTTTTATCAACATGTACGTTCGTGAAAAGCCTTTCAATGTCAAAACTCACCAAATATCGTCACATGCAGTGTTAAGTTTTCTAGTTCACTCATGTAATGGAAGGTAACTGTTTCAAAATCTCTATAAGGTATGTTTTGGATTTTTAAACTTAAAAAGGCTACTGAAGGAACATTAGGTTTGTGTATTTTTGGTAAATCATGGAAACCCTGTGATTTCTAAAAAAAAATGTTTCGATCAATATTGTTGAACTTTCATTTGAATTATCTGCAATCAACTGCAAGTAGTTGTAATAGACTCATTTTCACTTTTTTTATTGTATACGGCTTGTAATCTTCATTAGTTTCAAATGTTTTTGTGAAAGTGGTGTTGAAAATCAATAATTTTTTGGGATTTGTCTACCTCTTTCGTGGAAGTATGGGGGATAAAAAAAGTTTCAAAACGTTTTCTACAATACATTTATGTACTTATTCAAAAATGAGTTGCACTAAATAAATTGTTTGTGATTGCTACCGAAAATGATGTAGCTAACATGGCCTTGAAAAGAGCTATGCGAAGAAATTAGTACATTAAATGAACTTGTTTTGAATACGAGGATCATTATAATGTGAATACCTTACATTAATTGAGAAGTAATAATGAAATAACTGAATTGTTACATATCAATGAAAATAATGGCAAAACCTCATTTATTACCTATTTATAGCCAATTTACTCAATTTACTCAAATATATGACTTCACTTTCCTTTTTCATTGCTCCAAAAAAAATTGATTTGAATAATTGGACTTCAGAAACGCTATTCATCATTAAATTCGACACTTGTTTCGATCACCAACTGATGAATATAGGCCGAGACTGCATATGCTGGACATGCTGATAGCAAGTGTATTAGGGTTTCGGACGCCTCGCGGCAGGCCCTGCACCTTGTGTCAGGAACCTCTATACTCATCACGCGACTGCGGTAGACCAAGGTGTTGAAGATACCATCCTGGCAAGCCATGATGAAACCCTCAGTTCCCGACTTCAGCCCACTCGACCTGAGGAAAGCGAAAGTCAGGCGCTTTGATAAGCCAAGGTCTTCAATGATATTGAAGAAGATCCCATGCATTGGCTTATCCTTGTGTTTACGCAGAAGTGAGGTGATTTCTGCGGCTTTTATATTAGCTTTCTGTTGAACGGGTTCCAACTCGGTCACAGAGTTGTGATCACCTCGTTCAGTGTCGTTAACTAAATCGAGTTCATCAGCTGCTCGGGCAGCTGTCCTGAAGAGAAATGCTCCAATGCCTGCTCTCTCATGGTCGTGGACCATGCAGAGAAGGGGAATCGAACTGCTGACGACTTTACAGACTACATCCAGTACCATTATGTCATGTAGACACTCCAAACTCAAATGTCCTGTTGGGGGAAGTACAACCGTGGAACGGACGATTTGATACGTTCAGCTCCTCCTGAATCAACTTCACTACTCCAAACGAGTAGAGTAAGATTGGAACGGCAAGCATATATTTTGCAGCAACTTTGTTTTTCCTCGACAGTTTCGATGACCAGATATGTCGAAGTTTGTGCTGATACTTGCCGCGGAGAGAGTTGTTTATTGCTGTTACCTTTCGTGAGACGCGTTGTTAAACCCCGAGATAAGTATACGTCTCTCTGGCATCCAAATGGTGTAGGATGCTTCTACCTATGGGCTGCACATCCTCTCCGTAGTCCCCGCATCGTCCTCTTCTGAGATGGTCCATTGCACATTTGTCTATCCTAAATGTCATACCAATAGCATGCACCCTCAAGGATTGATGGAGATCCTTCTCTCCAGAGGCATAAAGTTCAAGATCATATAAAATAAAAGGGGCGACCTTGTGTCTCCGGTTTCCGGGGGTGCCACAGTTATACCCTCGAGTATTTCTGAGCGTAACGGATAATGGCAATAGTGAGATACAGAAGAGAAGGGGACTGAGGGAATAGCCCTGAAATACACCTCTTCTGAAAGTGACCCACCCTGTTTGGACTCTGGCTTGACCAGATGTTATGGTGAAGCGAGTTCACCAAAGTGGTATCATTTGTTCAATACATCTCACTATTTTATCGGGTACCGCAAGGCATCCGAGCAAATGCAATATTGTTATTATTTTTTTTACCCAAGTATGCGCTGGTCAGGCCCTATCCCCCGAAGCCTCGATACATTCGAGAGGGCGCGCCAGCATTATCAACCAACGATCACTCCCCACATCGTGGGGTAAGTGATCATTGGGTTCGAGAATCATGTTTCCTGAGCAAGCGCAGTGAGCCAGGAATGACAGCCTTTTGCACCTGTCCGTCTAAGATTTCTGCCTTAGTGCGGCAGGCCAGTATGATTTTGAGATTCGAGAGTAGAGAGGGCATCATCCCACCAAGGACTTCAATAATCAGATCAACCATCTTGACAGAGTGGTCTGGATAGAGTCTGCGGAGTTCGAAGAGAAAATCTCGATATGAATATTGATTGTGTATACCACATGTTAACACATTTTCTCAAAATATTCTGATTGAATCGATTCTAAGTTATTTAATCCATAATTCAGAATGGTATAATCGTAACAGAACAAATAGCAAATCAGTACCTATTTGCGTCCCACCTCATTCATACGTCCGCGCAATTTTCTCCGAAGGGGAGCCATTAGCGGCAGCAGTTCGTGTTACTCCTACATCACCATTACCATAATTTCTAGGTAAGAATATTTTTACTTCGGTTGCGCAGATTTATTAACGCGTAGCATTTTCAAATGTATGCTTTCGGGGAATGTGTGCCTTTGACGACTTATTACCGAAGATCACGAACCTACATAACGAAGTCACTGGGCTGGATAACGCTGCGGCAGGGTTGCCAACTGGGGTTTCAGGGTGTTACCTCAGTGTTAGGCACTTCTCAACATTATTTACCGGGAAGAGCGATGTAGGTGAAAAATTTCATCCACCCGAAGAGGAGAGGTCTCTGCAAGCCGTACACTGGATAATAACAACTTATCCAAAACAAACACTTTTCCAAAACGTCGACGCGTGTTTCACCAACTAAGTTGGCTTTTTCAGATAATCAAGTAAACTAATTCCTATCTCTTGAATGGGTTTCTATTTATATCTGGAAGGGCTCACTTTCTGACGCATACCAATGATTTCGGGTAGACATTTGCGGAAAATGTTCTCGTGAAACTTGCCGCTAATTTCAACAGAGTGATTAGAGAGTGATAAGGTAAATGATGGGTTGTTCAGAATAGGACCTTTGTTAATGTTCATAGTTCTCATGCCATAATTTGCAATGTCCAGACTTTCGAAAGCATTCAAAAATCCATTTTCATGTACCGATCTATACAATTTCAGAGTTTCCATTTATTTTATGGCCGTTCTACAAGGCGCTTTGAGCGCGACTAGATATTTCTGGTATCTAAAATCGAATATGTGCTGCGTTCTCTTTGAAACTAGTTCTAATGGTCCGCTTAGTCTGACCGATACATTTTTGTCATAGTCCTCACAGCTTATTTCATATATTCCTGTTCCTTTTTTTTCCAACATCTTGCCTTTAGGGTTACATAAAATTTGCTGAAATGAGCGAGAAGTTACGAAGGCTACTTTCACGTTCAACTTTTCAAAAATACGATCTAAACTGTAAGTGAATCTAGGTATAGATTTCCCCAAAACTTATGAGTACTAATTAACTTATCTACTATATTTCAAGATGACCCGTTGATTCCACCTGTCCCTCATAACATTTTTATCAATTAATAGTATCTTTCTTTACTCATGGGAAACTTAACAAGCTTATGGCCACGAAATTTTAGACCTGCAACTTTCTGTTGTGAACAATTGTTGAGCAATATATCTAACAATAGTGGTATTGTACCTATTGACATCAAATTCTAGACCCTGGTTACTTCTAATCACTAAGACATCCAAAAATTGATTTCAAATATAATCAATATTCGAATATCTGTTTTTGAGGGTTGAAACAATGTCCTCTATATTAGATTTAATTTAATTTGGTTGCCTACATATCTGATCCAAGTGCGTGGAAAGTGATCTGACTCCTCTTTAGCTTTCAATTCAAATCTGCTCATGAACATATAAGCTATAAAGGAGGACAGTTGGTTTTCCATTGCTGTGCCTTCGTTCTGTCTACAGACAAGAAAAGAGGATTTTACTTTCCACGGATTAATTTGCAATTCCTGACAGAAACAAATCGAAGGTAGAGATTTTGTTTCAATTCTTAACATATTTCCGAATATTAAGTTTATTTATGAAATTGAAAACAACGAGGAGTCACTATTCTTGAATGTCTTAGTGATTAGAAGTAAACAGGGTCTAGCTAGAATTTAACGTATATGGGAAGAATAACAGTACTTTTCGATATCTTCCTGAGAAATAACACCTCCGTCCATGACAAAAAATGGCAGGTCTAAACTTTCTTGTCCATAAGTTTGTTACGTTTCCCTTGAGTGGAGAAATATACGTTATTGTGCAAAATGTTACAGGGAATTGGTTCAGGTGCAAACATTTTTATGCAAAAAAAACTCACATTCAGATTTACTGTCTCATCTGTTATAATATGTGTATCATATCGTCTACACATGACTTGTTTATGAGACAAATCCGAAACTACGTTGATAATAAAAGTATACATGTCCCATTTCTGGGAAAGTGAAAGGAAAGCCAATTTTGTATCCTACTAAAAGCTTGTCCAAGCCTACTTCCTTCTGGCATAGTTTCTCCAAATTGAAAATTTATTATTACAGTTTACTGTGAGATTTTCTCTAAGAAAGGTTTACACGCTATACAATATCTTCCTTGAGCAGGAATGAACTTTTTGAGAAAGCTGTTGAGTGGCGGTTGTGGAACCTTTAAACTGTGTTAATGAGTTTTAATATGGATTTTCATCAACTATATTTAAATATAACTGAAAACAGAGTCTATTATCGTGTATTATTATATTATATTCCTGTAGTTTCCATACCTACTTTGATTAGATGGGTTATTGCCACTTATATGATAATATAATAAAAATAAGGTGAAGGTAATGATCCACCATTGGATTCTTCATCGACATTTTCTTCTGGTCAGAGTTTTACTATTCGTGTTTCCATTACGATTCATCAACTTTTCGAAAGATTGTTGTCTTTCCATTACATTTATCGTTGTTCCATTATCTTCAGTTGCATCTTCTATCAAGAGTATCAACAATATCAAGGTATCTTTTATTTTTTCGGAAATTACATTTTTTCGTCAAAAATTGTCACACGTTGTACCATACGTTTTTTATCTTCATATGGCTTTTTTGAAATTGCCTTCAAGACCAAATCGAAAAACATGGTTGACATTGGTTTTCCATGTCTGAGACCCTTCATTTCGTATCTGTTCAATCTTATTTCTCCCGAAGTTATGGGAATGAAATAATGCTTCCTAAGTTGGTAGGGTCAGTCTAATGAGAAAATTGCTGTGCTTTGTGAGTAGTTGAGAAGTTTCTTCAGCCTCTGATCCCCGTGTGAGTTACTAGAGTGGAAAAAATAGGTCTTTTGAAGCGGTTTGATCTATTGCCACCATGCCGAAGATTTGTATATCTAGTCACTATAAAACATTTGCAGAACAGCAAACAAATGTTTTTGTTTCTATCATTGAATTCCTATTATTTCGTGAAAAAAATGCTATGAATTGCAATTCGGTGATATCCATGGATAATTCGGCAACCCTGCCTACCAGTTGTTTTAGCATTTTTGTGAATGGTTGCCTGAGCGATAATTCATGTAAAGGTATGTGAAATATTCGTATTTGCATTTTGCGAGCTTCAGTTCAACCGACTACGTTGGTATTGATTAAATATTCTGGTAATCATCCGGTGTTTCAGTGTACAGGTAGGGAATTACCAAACGAATATCGAAAATTCAGACAGAAAAGATAATTGGGAAATTTTAGATGAAAGAGCTTCTTATTTCATTTATTCCTTGAGTTACTAAGTAATTGACATTATAGTACGCAGAATTATTGAAAATACGATTTTATGAATTTCGTGTTACCATTGCTAATTGTCATCCCTCAATGACGTTCTGCTCAAAAGTAAAATAACTTGGTTTTCAATAGCCTTTTATAAATCGTTTTGGAGACGCCAATGCAATTGATTACCAAAACGTCACGTTTCTTGTTTGGAAAAACCTAAAAATTCATCCAAGAGCCACCCTCTTGAATATATCTTATCTTTTGAAAACGATGAACAACATCACCATGACGTTTCAGAAAGTACGTTCAACATCTTCGATGTTGTTAAATTAGACTTATCCATGTATATCCGTAGAAGGTAAGTAATGTCTGCGATTTTTATGTGGGCATTTTGTCTGAACGGGGCAGAGTTCTAGTCCGACACCTCTTTTTTCGTGGTCACGGATCATGTAGAGCAGATCCAGAGATTCGAACTCCTGATGAATAAACAGGATTCAGTCATAATTGTATGAAAATACTCCAAGCAAGTTCATGGGAAATATATAACTGTAGAAAGAATGATTCAGGATACAAAATATTATAAATAATCCAAAAGAGTAGAGAATATTTGAAATTGCAAGCATATTTGCAGTAGAGACTTTGTTATTTCCGACAGTTTCGAGGACTAGATCTGCCGGAGTTTGTACCCGCGCAGTTTTCTACTTTAATTACATCTTGGGAAGGTCGTTGTTACACGTCGAGGTAAGTATACGCCGTTTTAGAGTTATTAATTATTCTATTAAAAGAGTAATTTGTGTAATTTTCGCAGTGGATATATGTTATCGCGTGTATAAACTCTTTTCATCATTCATGTTCTTGATTTTCTTATCAGATTTTTTGTGATATCGACTATAGCTTTCAAAAAGTTTGCGTGTCGCAGCAAAGTATATCACTATATCACTTCGTCTATTGCCTTAAATTCCACGTTGGAAGGGGTAGCTTGTAATATCCCCCAAACCGCGATGGACGTTGTCTGTTAACCCTAGCAAAACTGTGATAATCCTCTTCACCAGGAGGAGAAAATTGGATGATCTAACGCCATTTTCCCTCAATGGTGAGGTCATTCCATTTGGAACGGAGGTGAAATATCTTAGCATTGTCCTTGATAAAAGACTCACTTGGAACGTTCACTTGGAAAGAGTTTTACACAAAGCTAGACTGTCCCTGTGGACAGTAAAACGTGTGGTTTAGGTCCCAAACAAATCCATTGGATTTATGTGATGATTATCAGACTAATGATCACTTATGGTGCAATTGCCTGGTGGCCGAAGGCTTTACAGAAAACGGCCCATGCGAGAGAAGGAAATATTGAGAGCAGATACTATTGGTTCACAGATGGATCAAAAACATCTTTCGGTTCTGGTGCAGGTGTTTTCAGTCGCAGACCCAGGCATAGATATCAACCTGCCTAGGAACCAATGCGACCGTATTCCACGTGGAAATTCTAGCTATTGAATTGTGTGCGGAGAGATTGGAGGAATCCAACCTCATAATAAAAATATTCTCGGACAGTCAAGCGGCTTTGGAAGCTTTTGACTCCTACCGAGCAACGTCTGAATTGGTATCAAATTGCCAAAAACCAATTTCCTCGATGGCTGCTGACACCCTTGCAAAGGAGGGTGCTGCAAGCAGCTTCATCGGACCAAAACCTGTCATTGGTATCGCTTTAGGCTTTGCCAAACAAAGATTAAACACCTGGATGGCAAGAAGATTCATGGACTTCCGACAGAATCTTCCAGGATTGGTTCACTCTAAGGCGTTTATTCACCCTTCGAAGTTTGATACCAAACAGTTGTTGGTAGGGTTGCGGTGTAGGGTTGAATAGACCCACTCACTTTGGACCTAACCTAACCTTACCTATTGCCGTACACCCTATGTTAATGTCTGCGGACTTGCATTCGAAACGTCTGCCATGAAAACGGCTAGAACATTGAAATTTTGTGGTCTTTCAGTTTGTCGATCGAACGATAAGTGGTAATAGACCTGTCGCGGAGTGAATAATTTTGGATTTCATGTTGATTTGTGTTATTATATTGCCTACGAAAGACGATAAGAAACATTTTTCCAATGTAGATTTGAATTTGAGTTGAAAAATAAAGAAAATGAAACAAGCCCAATGATAATAATGGAAAAATGAAAAATTGTCGGCAGAAAATATTTGCGTCTGATTCGAAATGTTTACTTTTGATATAAATTAATCATCCTGTAGGCGACAATTATTAATATTAGCATAAATTCCATCGTCACCCATGATTACTATCGTTGCGAAATTTCCGTTACGAAACTGGAAGCGCCTTCATCTGTTTAGACACGCTGTTTGTCGAACTGTAAAACTAACGAGCGCACACTCGAAAATAGAAACATTATAATTAAGGGTGCATCGAGCGGACGGCGGAAAGTATGAAAAACGGAAAAGTCGAATGGCGAGACACGCAAAGAACGTATTTACCTTCGCGCCGAATTAGCGCAGGTATAGTCCAGGCGTTATAATATAAATATATTTTGAGAGCGAATGCAGTTATGGTAAAATTACACCTTCGATGACGAAGTTACCCTTCTATGGCGAACTTATCCGTCCTGTAGACAATTTATCCGTTCCTTGAAAAATTGAACAAGTTTTAGAAGGACGCTGTGGAAGGCTTGGGAAACTAACCAAGTCTTGAATTAAAATTATAATTATATAGAGGAAGTACATTCTTCATATCGATGTTATACACCAGAAATTGTACCTCATGTAAAGTATTGTGTTACACTCTGTAAATATTACATACATAAAAGATTTGCGCAGTATATGTTCAGCTTCAGCATCCTAATCATATATACTATAGCGAAACCTGAGTAAATCTGTAAATAATATACCCAACGATTATATCATTTTTTATCTGATCAATACGATACATTGCTGAGGTGAGTGGTGTATTGACCGCTACCTAGGACCTTCCGGATTATTTTTTAGTTTTTAGTACATTTAATATATTATTTTCATTAAAACATTAACATTTTTTTACTAATATTATTTTCAAGTTTATAGTTTCTAATTTTGTTACTCAATTCTTCTCATTCTGTTCAGTTTATTTAGTGCCTCAGTATTACACGGTCATATCTAATCCGCCATTTTTTAGCTGCAGCCATCTTGAAGTTGCACCTGTTTCAAAGTGTACTACTATTCTACTAGTCAAGCCCTGTTATTGAGGTAGTTGTGGAACAATATTTTCTCCGCCATTTTGTAGCTGCGGTCATCTTGGATTTACAATGATACAGAATTCATTAAATTGTATTGTCATCAAAACTAATGTATACAGCAAGCGCCAAACGTGATGGCGAGTCCGCCCCCATGCGCACAAACTCATTTTTTATCTAAGCCCCACTACAGCTCTTGAAAGACTTACCAATGCTCTGTATAGAGGCGCATCACTACTTGTCCTCCAATACTGTTGGTGTTCGGCATTGTCTGTATAATTTGTGTTGTTTCTGGAAAATGTTATCACCTAAAAAAAAATTATTTATGGATAAGTGTAACATTATATAATATTTCAATGAACTGTCTTGCTACTTATTAGTACTAAATAAAATATGAAAAGAAATTACAAAGAAGTCATTTTCCATTGGCTACCCTAAATAAAATTAATTATAGGTACGAAACTGGCCGGCAAGGGGCTTATCGTAAACCAATAGTAATTTAGTTGGGAGAGTCTATACCTGCGCGATCGCTCGCCATCACGTTTGGCGCTTGCTATACCAAATTTGCACAATGGATTTTATTTTTGTATGCATTCTTCTTGAGGAGTTTCTCAGGGATCTAATTTGGGTTCAATTTTGATTTTGATAATTGTGAATAATTCGTGCCACGAAGTGTTCTGGCGATGTATTGAATTCATTGGAGCATCTGGAGACGCCCTACAATGCGCCACTGGAATCAATGAAGTCGCCTCGGAGCGCCAATTAATTTTTATTATTTTAATATTATACTACTAATTAAATAAAATGGTATTATCATCCTATTCCCGACGTGAACTAAATTGCTTTACTCAATAATAATCGATGGCGATAGTCTTTGCAATGTATTTTAAAAATGTCTGCTGTATTTTATGAAAAAAAATTTCACTTATAATATTTTTTTAATTTAATTATCTAATGAAAGTATACCGATACCAATTTACTGAATATAAAAAAAAATACCTAATTCATTCATTTCACAGGAAAACTGAACGCATTTTTCAAAATTGAAATAGTCATTTCGAGCAAAAACAGAAAAAAATTAATTTAACCTTCAATTTTGAAAACAATTGACAATTTCTATACTCTTAGAACAGAATTCTACGTGTGGCGATGGAAATCTATTGTAACTCGTGTTTGTGAATGTGTCTCCAGTGAATTTTCCATATTGAAAACTTTCAAACACCAATTTTTGATTTTTAATCAATTATTGAACAGTTATTGCGTAAGTGTGCTGTTATAGCAAACATCATGACGTCAGGTAGAGAAGGGCCAAATAACGTTATTGACAATTTATCAAATACAGGTACACCAGACTACCTGAATCAATATAAATACGCTTTACATAATTCACTTAAGCTAGATACAGTTAATAGCACACCAATCTACCTGAAGAGTCAACATAAATACGCGTTACGCACCCGTAATATGCATTCATCGGAGATATTAACTCAGGATGTATAAACCTCTGAGGAAGTTAGCCACTCTGCTAGCGAAACGTCTGGAAGAAATTTAAAAAATTCACGGCTTTCGAACCCGGAAAATTGTGACACTAAAAACCTCGGCCGCGAAAGCTTTAACCATTCTGTTCAACATGATTTTGAATGAATCTATTCCAACAAACTCGGTTCTATGCAGATTTTTGAAATTTTCAAATGTCTCCAAGTTTCATGGTGAAATTAAAACCTTGAAATTTTCTTTTTATAGTTAAAAAAATGAATCTTATTCGAGAACTTCTGAAGATGAACAAATTAGGTTCTAATCCATTTACATTTTTCATCTTTTTCATATTTTCAATAGGAATATCGTCATATTTCAATATACAATGTCAAAAAGCTGTGGAATGTTTCATAAATATTTCGATGAAATGTTCCGTCTATAATTCCTCAATTGAGACTGGACTAAACGAGGAGGCATGCGAAGAGCGTATTTACCTTTTCGGCCAATTAGTTGAGAGTACTATTTTTACAGAATTCATTTCTCCGTCGTCAGGCAGACAGAAAAAGAGTGCCAGTAGAGAGGTATATGTATTCAAATTAATGTCCTTCCGTTTCGTTAACGCCAGGAAAAATGCCGGCATTTAGTATTGATATTCATGTTTGTGTACCGAAATGCGCAATTTGTTCGAATAGAAAGTTGAAATTGAATGATTTCCTTTTTGGTTTTGTCGTATTACTACAGTTTCAGAGAGAAAATATGTTGCGGAGTGTGTTTACATTTAGTTTCAATTGACTAAAGGAAATTTTTGAACATCTTTCAAAATGGCTTGTAGCGTCATCTCTTGGAGTTTGTTGTAGTGGTGGCATATTTTGACTCGTGGTTCCAATGTTATATCAAATATAACTTTCATATAGCAAAAAGTTATACTTCAACATTTCGAATCGTCCTGTCTATTTCATTTGACTGTATTCATCATCTCAAATTGGATGATTCCTATCCGTATTTCCCCTTGATAGCTGATGGGCCATTTTTAAACACTGACTGCTTGGATGTCGCACTTACCTGGATTCGCTCCGGTCTCCGGAAAGGGCTGGTAATAAAAAACCCCGGGTAAATAATGCATCCGATTACGACTCCCGCTTATCTTCTTGAGGACTCGCCCTTTTACGACCCTTACGACTCTCACTTGTTTATATTGCGTTTTTATCTCATATCTCCAAAGTTTCCTATCAGTTGAAAACCGTATTTTGGGAAGTTCTGCTTTTCTTCGCGGTTTTCTAAGCGACGTGGATGGCTGAATCAATGACTGTTGGTGTAGTATTTTGTTTTTGGTATAACATATGCGAATGATACCTACTTCATTGTGAGATTTCCACTTGACAGTTCATATAGGTTAGGTTATATCCAATGTTAGTGGGTCTATTCGACCCTCCACCCGATTAGTTTGTATGGTGAGTGGTCTTTCAGGTCGGATGGTAAGAGTACGGCTCTGCCGAACTCTAAAAACCTGATTTGGTCCCCAGCGGGGCAGGTACAAAGTATATGCTCTGCTGTTTCATCGCTAATGAGGTAGTCGGATAGCCAAGGTGCAAGATTCCCACCTTGATACCCGCGACAACCTTTCCATATGAGGGTTTTTGCACGTCAGCTACATCTGACGATGCCTTAGATTCAACCGTGCAGAGCTTTTTCGCCTCTGGTTTTGGTGAATCATCACCTGAGCGCAAACGTTTGCTAACTTCCTATTGGGGGTTTGTCCCTCCACCTGAGACAGATTCTGCGTACGCCGCTCAATAATTTGGTGCAAGGCGGTTTCTTAAGGTATTCTGCTCTTGAGGAGATGACTCAGTCGTTTCCTGGCTGCACCATCAAACCTTTTCTTGTTATTGTAGATAGTCAATGACCAGAAGGGTGGTCGTCGATGAAAAAAGTGTCAAAAAGGCTTTAATGCACCCCTGAGAAGGCGAGAAGACAATAGAATGACGTAACTTCTTGAGCAGTTGGTGTAGATTGTCAATGATCAGAAGGGGCCGAAGGAGTGCCAAAAGGTCCTTGATAAAATAGGTAACCCCTTTGGGGTGTGTGATGCAGAGAGGGACTATAAAGCTCCGAGATTATATCTACTAGACAATAGAATGACGTATCTTCTTGAGCAGTTGGTGTAGATTGTCAATGATCAGAAGGGGTCGAAGGAGTGCCACAAGGTCCTTGATATAATAGGTAATCCCTTTGGGGTGTGTCATGCAGAGAGGGACTATAAAGCTCCTAGATTATATCTACTAGGTTATGAAGCTTCTAGGTTATGAAGCTTTTAGGTTATGAAGCTCCTATATTATAGAGATGCTAGACTATGAAGCTCTTCTTTTGAAGCTCTCGAATTGAAAAGCTCTTAGACAATAAAGTTCTCTCAGTGATTCTCGTTCGTAAACTATTATTGGTCATTCATTCCACTTTCAACTATTTCTTCACACATATTCGTGCATAAATGATAATATAAACGTCTTTGTACAAAATTCTTGGTGAAAATTAGAGTATTAAGGATATTGTATTATAGTGTAAAACAGTTGAACTCGATGACCTTATTTTCAGGAGCATATAATAATTGGATCCTATAATCAACCGTTTGGAAATAATCCAATAAATGACAAAAAAAGGGGTGTTCAGATACGAAACGTCCGGTGTTATTGTTTCAGTTGATTAGTAGAAGTTGGAAGCCCTGGCGTAAAATAATTTTTTTTTTCTAATCTTCACCTTCTACCACGTAAGAATGCGAACCACGGAAAAGGGACCTATATGTGATATTGAGCACAGACTTCTCTGGTCTGTGGAACCGACTGAATGATACATGTTCCTTGTAGCGAACTATTATAGTCCGCTCAGTTTGACCAACACACTTTTTATCACAGTCTGCAGCCACAAGGTATCGGGAATACCCCTGATGTTGTTGAAGGCTTTTGGTGTTCCTAGCTGACCTTATACTTTTTCTGATAGTTTTCTTGGGACTCAATATTGGTTTCACTTTGTGTTTCCCCGGAATTAACCTAATCTGGCCCGTAATATTGGTAGAATATTCAAGAAACACAACGTGAAACTAAAATTCAGGTCAACGAAAACTATTATCGAAGAAAGTAATTTTTCAGATGAATTTTTCCTTTCAATTTGTGTCTGAAAGCAACTTTTATGCACGATCTAATCATATTTGTACATTCCTTTATTTCTTCTGAAGTTTTCCACATTATTTTTGGTTGCAACCAAGTGTTGCCCATCTCTGCACTTGGCTACAGCTCGCCGATGAGGCCAATAGCCAGAAACACGTGTCCGCGGTTTGTCAATAATTATTCTAATCTGAGATAACCCTACCGAAATCAATTTTGAATTTTACATTCATTTTTAGGACATAATATTAGAATACATTTATATTGATTCAAGTCTTCTTGAATTTTGTGCTCTCACTTTATTGATATAGTTTCTTCTGATTTAACATCGTCAAGTTAGAAGAAGCCAATCAAAGAAATGAGCAAGCATTATGTTGAATCATAATTTTCGTGTCATCTGAGAGATTCCTCATTGTCAACTGTTGATTTTTTTTCGAATTATCGGTTTTTGCTTGCTTAACCGTTTAGCTACAAAATTGATCGATTATAGTTGGAAAAATATCAATACCTCTAAGGGAGGAATTTTATAATTATTCTCTTCAATTTGGAAACTGATTCTTCTCAAAACAGTTCCTGAACGCCAATATAAAAACGTTAATTGTTCTTGAAAATATCACTGTCGATAAGATAACATTCACCCATAACATAAACACGAAAATATCTCTCCATATTAACACTTTTTATTGCTTATTATCATCATATACTCGAGTGGAGTGTATGTGTCTTCGACTACAAATTACGAGGTGGGTGCTATAATCTTTTCCAACAGCTAAGCTCTCGCCATCTGCTTAATATGCCCCATGGGAGACATATGTTCGTATCGTTTTTATTATTCAAGTGCATGTCCACACTTCTTCATGTGCATAGATAATATTGCAGTGTTTCTGTTATAGTTCGGGAAAATCGCTTTATTTGGAAGTTTACTGTAGTGACTTAGTGTATCATTGAATATGATTTGATATTTTGGAATATTCTTTTCGATGGGAAAGTTAACCCTTGGTGAGTGAATATGGTGCCATTTAAAAGGTTGATATACTCGTTATAATCTGATTGCTAATGTTATAATGAGAGAATTACAAATATTTAAAAGTAGCGAGTCGCTCCGGCTCCGCACGGGTGCAATGTCGGAAATTTAAGGGCATGGAGAAACAGTGATGAAAAGGTAATTTTATTTTATAAAGACTGGTGTGATGCTAATCTCTTGTCATTCAATATCTCAAAAACTAGCATCATCACCCTCAAGTGCTCCACACTAGATATCTATCTGGGTACCCAATTAATAGAAAACAAAATGTCAGCCAAATTTCTGGGATTACAGATTGATGAAAATTTGGATTTTGAAGGTCACATAAATAACCTATGTAAAAAAAATTCATCAGGATGCTTTGCAGTCAGAGTATCAGCAAATGAATTGGGCACTAATATGGCAAAAATGTATACTTTGCTCTCATTGATTCCCATCTGAGATACTGTATCTGTTTTCGGGGAACGTGTTGCCAATACATGTTTGATGGAGTGTTTGTACTACAAAAAAGAGGAGTTAGAAATATGTGTAGAGTTGGATTCAGAGATTCCTGTCGATCTTTATTCAGAAGGCATGAAATCTTGACCTTGCCTTCCCTACTTATATTGGAAATGATGTGTCTGATGCAAAAAAAATACAGGACGGAAATTTTCACTTCACCACGACGAAATACCAGAAATAAGCTCGATATAGGTTTACCGATTCCAATATCATCAAGAATTGAGAGGTCTTTCATATATAATGGAAAGAAAATGTTTAACCATTTGCCAATTGAGATCAAAAGCATAACGTGTACCACTAAATTTAGAAAGTCTGTAAAAAAGCTTCTGATTTCAAAGGCCTTTTATTCTTTAGACGAATTCTATTCAGACAGAAATTTAAATTATACAAACAATTATTGGGAAAGAAAGTTTTTGGCTTTCTACTACTCCTTCCAAAGAAAGGAAGGAAGTAATCAATTTGAAAATAAGTAACTCTCTCATCCATTTTTTTTGTATCAGATGGAGTAGTAGAAAGCCAAAAACTTTCTTTCCCAAAAATTAATCACTCCTAAAAATATAACCCTTTCAATTCAAATAAGATTCCTCATGGCTGGGAATAAATCAAATAGGTGAATGAATGCCATTACGATGTCATCGATGATATAAGCAGATCAAGCTTATTCCGTGACATTCAAAATCGTAATTTATGAATGAAGTGTGTGTATTTTCTATAATGTTATCCAATTTGGTACTGAAGAGCCTTAGGGCAAGTGTCTTAAGGCGAAACATCGGTGTATACCAGTGAGGGTGACAGTGTTCCATGTGAGTACAATTTATTACCATTCATTCGAAGTAGAACTCATGTGAATGATATCTGATTCTTATTCCTCAACAAATGTTTGATATACAAACTGAATAGAGAAAAGTATCTTCTGTATAATTCAGTGTTCATATAGAAGTATTTGTTTCGAAAGAATTTTTTTCTTTCGTGTAATTCAATGTTTATATGAAAGTAGCTGTTTCAGGAGGACTTTCTTTCAATTTGTGTCTGAAAGTTACTTCTTTGCATGATCTACACATCCATGTATAGAGTTACTTATTTTCAAATTGATTACTTCCTTCCTTTCATTGGAAGATTCTCTCATCCATTTTTTTTTGTATCAGATGGAGTAGTAGAAAGCCAAAAACTTTCTTTCCCAAAAATTAATCACTCCTAAAAATATAACCCTTTCAATACAAACAATTAATTTTAATTATTGTGTTTCAGTACCTACTGGTATTTAAACTATGTCACTTTTTTAACTTTTTGTTCGATGTTTACATTTAGCTCTGAACTGTATAGTTGAGAATACTTACTTTTATTTTCTATGCATTCACTTTTATATTTTTATGCTTTATAGTTTTTATATTCTCAGACTTATATAATAATAATAATAATAATAATCGTCTTTATTGTTACCCAGCTGTAGTTACATACAAATATTTAAATAAATTAGAGAGCTAGTTGCTGACATAACAAAAGGCGAAGTTCAACTTAGCACAAGTGCTACTGAGTTGTTCTTCTGCTTGAGAATATTCATTATTATTATTATTTATTTCAATATGTAGAATATATATTATTACTGTATGACTACTTTTTCACCCCAAAAATCTGAAATCACCAAATGTTCAAATTTCAAATACTACTTTTAATTTGTATAACTTATATTCTTGAAAATAATAACACTTTGACTATGATATTTTATTTTCGACTTATATCTATTAAGTTGTGAATCTTATATTTCTTAGAAAAGTAACACTTTGTTAATGAGATTTCATCTTCGACAATAAAGTACATTTTGATTTGATTTGATCGCACCTTTTCCCCCGCGGCTCAGTTGGAATATTTAAAAATCATTTCTCATTGCACATCTACAACATAAAACGAACCTACAAACAAAATTTCAGCCGTCGAAAATATAGCGGTACGGGGAAACAGTGATGAAAAAATAATTTTCATATGTAAACGCGTCCCATTTATCCCCAGGGAAAGTATCAGTTGGAATAATTGAAAATCTTTTCTTATTGCACATTTACAACAATTCAATACAGATTCGAAACAGATAAATTTGGATGAGGATCACAATCATTTGAAAATCAACTCTGAATGACATTGTATGACATGATGTTGAATTCAGCATGAACATTTATTTCGAAAAGTGTCATAAAATGTGCTGGTCCGTATTTAAAAAAATGTTGTAGAGGATGGCCCACATAGTACGAAACGTTGGATTTTAAATATGATATCGTAAAATTGAGGAGAATTTACTATCGAATCAAAAATACTTATAATTGAAGTAACGTGGAAAAAAAGAAAAATCAAAGTGACGGAATTTACTTTTCTTATGATATCTCAATAACCGACCCTGATATTTTCGATTCGTTTGAACCACTCGACAGTGCTTTCATGAATGCAACATTTTTCTCCGTTTGACCGACATTCTGACTCTTATGGTTTAAAAGTTACCCATGCAATTCCATTAAAAAAAACGGCCACTCTGTATAATAAATTGAGAACAATCTACTTACAGTTTGATGTGATACTTAAATAAACTACGGTGGAGATTTTGCTTATGCATTTTATTGTACAAAATAATCCCAACGAAAATAAGTAGGTATCATCATGGAAAAATTAGCTTTCGAACTGATATTCGCCACCTGAACTTGACATACAAACACCATTCAGTCCATCCGGTTGTATAAATAACTCCCTGATTGATTGAAATTGCTCTCATCTGTGGAATTTAAGAAGTAGTGAAACAGACTCAATATTCTAAAAATCTTGTTTTTCTACAAAATTATTTCGTGACATGATCATTCCAGTATGGAAAAATGTTTTTAGGTGGTTACCCTTTTTCCTTCGTTTTCTCACTAGGAATTAGCATAAGTTGATATTTTAGGGTCGATGTGTTATACTTTTTGAACATCGTTGAAAGAAAGGACAGGGTCTGATTGGTTCAAGATCAGAACTCAACTGCTGCAATTTTTTGACAGCTTGTCGGGTATTGTCCCCGTAGCTCCGGAAAATACGGAAAGGCTCGCCAGCATTATTAACCAATAACCACTTCCCACACCGTGAGGTAAGATCATTAGGTCGGAGAATCATATGCTCTGCCGGTCAAGATGTCTGCCTTCGTGTGACAAACCGGCATGTTTTAAAGATCTTTCACAACTGGAATTTTATTACTAGAAATACCAAAAATGAAAAGTCGGCATTGAAACTAAAAGTTAGATCTGTCTTAATAGTGAGCCCCAGTTGAAACCCTTTGGAACTCCAAATGCGATCAAACTTTGGTCAGAAAGCAAGACTTTCATTTCTGCTATCCGTAAATTATGTAAAAAAATGCATTCTGTAGTGAACCAAAAACTAAACGTCCTCAATTCAGATATTTGATATTCATTTTTTTTTCATGATTCATTGGGTATAGTAATTTCACGCAATCTGAAAAAGGTAAAAATTATCAAAAAAAAATCCCAATTATAATAATGTTTCTGAAAATTGCTGTAAAACAGGAACCTGTTAAATCCTCCATTTTGAATAATAAATTCCAGTACACTTTTCCATTTTTCTGCTCTCTTTTTTGCTGTTGACAGTCCGAATGATAACTTTTTTCCATATGCTGACGAAATATGAAATTGCACACATTTAACATCGCCTCCCTGGGGTTTCGACTGCGGAATCGAATCGGTCCGATCAATTTCAAACTCAATAAAACTTCCGATATGGCCTCTGCGAATTTAAAATTTATAATAACGTGATTTCGCAGACGTCGCATGTCATGAACTTGCGGTATACGGCTAGTAATAACGATATAGACCAGTGAAAGACTGTCGATTCTGATTTGTTGTTAGACTAATCAGAGTATTCAGCCTCTCAGCAATATGTGATCTATCAGGTATTGCTAACCAGTGAAAGGTCTCAGAGATCTTGCATTCGGATCTAGGTATTCATTCAACGGATGTGTTACCTTGTTGGGGAGAGTTCTGTAAAAAAAAATTACGGCAATTTTTATTTAATTCTAAGGCATATCATTTGTACACTTACTGATATATGAGTAATTTACGGTAGACCCGATGTGGTTCCGAAAGATATTGGTATTATTACCTATGGCCCCATATATGGAGAAGGTGACCCTTGACTGGTATACCGGCAACTATTTCGTTGTTTGGCAAACATTCACTTCCCAATATATTCTTTACATTCTTGGCGTATACCGCTACCAAATTCCAACCTCTAGCTCAAGTCAAATTGAAAACTCAATATCAGCGTTACCATCTCACAGACAGGCTCCATCAAACATATATCCACAAATTTCAAGCCATCTTATTTCTGTTTTGAATATTTCATATAAGGTTCTGGTAAAGCCACTGCAATCAAAATATCTCCACTCACAGTACAACACATACTCATAGATTGCTGGCAGAAAATTCCACAGGTTGGTACTGGCTTAAAATGAATCTACTGAACTCATTTTCCCAAAACACCAAAACGGTTACTATTACCTAACTATTAGCTGTTATTGATCCTATCGTAAACTACCTGTTTTTAATATCTCTAAATTGTTATGTATTTCCTCTATGTTGGTGATTTTCTCTAATATTTATTTATTTTTTATTCAGAATTATTAAGTATAAGACCAAATGAAGGACTGTTCGAAATAGTATTTTTGTCGCTATTCATAGAACTCATTCCGCACTTTTCGATTTCCAAGCTTTCGAAGGCATCCAGAAACCTGTTGTCATGTACCAGTCTCAATAATTTTAAACAATTCTTACTTATTCTCACTAGATTTCTCCGGTGTATGAAACTGAACATGCCAAACATGTTCCTTGTGGCGAGCTAATATAGTTCGTTTGGTTTGAACAACATATTTCTTATCACAATCCTCGCAGCTTATTTCGTATATCCCAGACTTTTATTTTTCCAATGTCTTGTCTTTCGGGCTGCCCAACACTTGTTGAAGTGTACGTGCAGTTTTGAAAGACACTTTTTTTGAATGTTTGGACCAACCAATTGGTGTATTTGGATTCATATGGAAGCACTGTGAATTTTGAATCTTTCTCTTTTCAAAAAGTCGAGGCATTACGAAGATATTCCCTACATTTTTGTTTTCTAATTAATTTTTCCACTATATTTGATGTATACCCGTTGCTTTCAGCCACCTTAGCTTGCTCCCTTACAACTTTTCTCTCAATTTCATGCCTTTCTTTGCACAATGAAAATGTGGGCAGTCTATGGACAAGAAATTGTAGTCCCGTCATTTTTTGTTGTGGGCAATAATGGGAGCTGTCCTGGGGACGCTAACTTGGTTAGCGAAATACGCGTCGAGAGACCGTAATTTTCGTTCTATTGTTGAGAAAGTGTTTTTAATAAATGAAGAATAGTCTTCTATTTTTGAAAGGAATTATATCGAAAAATCTGATTGCATTAAAGTATAATATAAGAATTTATCCTACTAAGCGAAATTTAGTTGACTCATATGTATGATTGAAAATGTATCAATTCTTGTATCTATGGTCTTATCTGTCGCGATACGTCAATTTTAATGGAAGAATAAGGACATCTTCGAAATAATTAACATAATTTTTCAAATTGAATCTATTTAATTTTCACCTAAGTATTTCTTTTTATTGGAGTGTAACCCTAAGCATGTAAGGTTAGGTTAGGTCCAAAGTGAGTGGGTCCATTTGACCCTCCATCGCAACCCGCAAGGGTTTATTGTGGCTCACACCTATTCATAATTCTTAACGAAGCCGATTAGTTTGCATGGTTAGTGGTCTTTCAGGTCAGATGATAAGAGTACGGCTCTGCTGAATTCTAAAAACCTGATTCGGTTCCCAGCGGAGCAGGCAAAAAGTATGTGCTGTTCTGTTTCATCATTTTCCAAACAGAGGCGACACACACTGTCTTCCGACAGTCCGAATCTCTGCATATAATGATTCAAATGACAGTGACCTGTAAGAAGACCTCTTAGACATCGTAGTTCATCCCTACTATAGCCCAACAACTGTTTGGTATCAAGCTTCGAAGGGTGAATAAACGCCTTGAAGTGAGCCAATCCTGGAAGATTCTGCCAGGAGTCCATAAATCTTCTTGCCATCTAGATGTTCAATCTTTTTTTGGCAAAGCCTTAAGCGATTCCAATGACAGGTTCTGGTCTAATAAAGCATGTAATCTCAATAATAGAATGAGAAATGGATTCTTAATTTTTTTTTGTGATGATTCATTGAATGTACTGTATTTTATTTAGATTCAAATTATTGCTTTTCTACAAAAAATTCGGATGGAAATACGAAAATCACACTTATATTGAAATTAAGTGAGGGCTTGATAAGTAGAATTTGGAACTTCCGGCGTGAAATGAATGTATTGAAAGTACTTTTTCTCCACCAGAACAAAACTGCTGACTCTCGACGAGCGTTTCGCTAACCGAGTTAGCATAATCAAGAGATGACTAAAAGTACCTTTCGAAAGCTATGGTAATGTTCATTATATGTATATGGACAAATCATTACCGTGTATAATTATAATCATCAAATTTATTCCTAGTATTTTGTTACTACCTGACTGGGACCTAAAACTTTCAAATTGTGATAACAATGTTAAACAACATGCATCATTTTTTAACATATATTACATTAGATTTTGTTTTTGTTTCAGGTCCCGAAACCACGTCGTCCATTCAAGTCTTCTGCAATCCAACGAAGTCCTTAAAAAAATAACATACCTTTAATCATAGTTATATATACAAAAGAGCATTATAATATTATCCAATTGTTGAATCTCTGTTAATTGTTATTCGAGCATTTGAAACTTTAATTGTCACTTCATAACCCGCCTGTTTACCTAACAGCAAAAGATGAATGAAATCTAAGCGCCGCTCAACTGTTTTGTTAGTACAAGAGAAAGAATAAAGAATGCTCTTAGACGACCTTACTTATGCGGAGGGGTCAATGCCCAATGCACACTAGATTCTGATGTCTAAGTCTGCTTCATGTCAGTATGGTCCCAGTTGCCTTAGAGATTTCTTCTTCTTCGTGACGTAGATAACGCGCGCGATTGTTTTTTTTGTGTTCGCGAAAATCGCGGTTGTGATCTGAACTTCCATCCAGGAGTAGCGTTAGTTTTGTTGTTGTGTCTTTGTTTTTCGTTCGTTTGGCGTGACATGGAAGTGACTTAGAGGAGCGAAAAGAATGGGGGAGGAGAATCAGAGGAGGCTGAGCCAGGTTTTCGATCCGCTCGCGAGGCTTGGGGAGTTGACGAGGTGAGTGAAGTTGATGTATTTAACGATGAAAGAGAGATAGTGAAGAGTTTGAAAAAATGGATATTTTAATTATCATTTGGAAAATATTGGGAAGGTAATAGTTTGAATAGTATTGTGATCCAACTGTTGGAATTACAAGGCTTGATGGGGACTATTTTTATTTGTTCGACCCTCCTGCACCCGGGTGAAACAGAGTAACGTGCACACTTGGGTGGTGTCTGTCAGACACGTTTTTCAGTTAACAGAAATAATGAGATGAATAAAATGAAAAAAAAAACTTTTCATTCAGAATTGTTTATTGATTTTTGAGAAAGAAAGTGTTTGGCTTTCTACTACTCCATCTTGATACAAAAAAATGTGGGAATCTTCCAAAGAAAGGAAGGAAGTAATAAATTTGAAAATAAGCAACTCTATAGGTACATGGATGTGTAGATCATGCAAAGAAACAACTTTCAAACACAAACTGGAAGAAAGCCCTCCTGAAAAATCTACTTTCATATAAACGTTGAATTACACGAAAGAAAAAAATTCTTTCGTGATATATTGATTAACAAAATCAAAGGTGTATCTAATTCAAACAAAAAAACACCTGTTTTTTTAAATTGCTGCATAACTTAAAAAAACTATGAATTAATGAATCAGAAATAAAGTTAATTATCGTAACTTTCATGCTCGCAATCCCTACAAAACGGATTAACGCGTTCTAAACAAAGCCATTTTGAACACCGTTTGCAAAAATATCTCATTTTTCGATTTCTGCAGTAAGAACAACGTCCATGTTCATTTTCGCGCCTTGCTCACGGAGGCAGAGTGGTTGTACCAGAGAATTTCAGCAACAAACCCCTGATATCTTTTCTAATATGTGGATTAGTTGCTCGATTGGTTAGATTTTCCATAACTTAGTCATAAGCAAGTTTTTTCAGAAATAACTTCCGGTGTTTGTAATTGTTATCTCGGGAAGGGGCATTGCTTTGACTTATTATAAGAGCATTCACTCCTGCGATCGACCACCTGCAAGTGGTTCTACTTACATAATATGCAACCATCTTTTAGTCAGCCGAATCAACACCGCATATAGTTATGTTTTAACAGGTAATCATCTGGCTTACACTGGTCTCCTGTCGCTGCGTCAATTTTGTCATCAAAGAGCATGGAAGAAATTAAAAGGACATATTTTTTTTTCGGCACATATGATATCAAAGTGGCATTTCTACGAGTGTATTTGCCTTGATGTGATATCTTTCAGTTCCTTGCGAATAGTTCCTAGGATTGTTATTCTATGATTGTGAACCAATTGTCCATTGTAAAATTTCTCTAGAAAAATATTTTTGTAGGATTTTGGTGCAGGTAAAAAATTGTAATTGTTATTAAAAAAATAAGATTAAAAAAATGGTATTTAGTTTTTCGTTGATAACTCAAAAAATATTATTATTTAAGCAATTCTGAAAAAAAATTCGTTAAAGAGGAGGAAATTTCCGATAAAAAAGTCCCGACTCCCGGAACTCAATCTCCATTATTTATAATTTTAATTTGACGTTAAAAACAGGGTTCCGCGCGGCTGTTACGGCATGCGCGCGATGCCGCTAAAGAGAGTTTATCAAAAGAACAAAATAGCAAAAAAAATTTTTTCAAAAATATTGTATTTCTGTATTTGTTTAAAACAATTTAATAAACAAATCACTTAAAAAATTCATATCTTATGTTACTAACTGCCATTGTTCAATGTGAAAACAGACATAGCTGAATATCAATTGAAAAAAATCATTAACAATTTTTAGATATTTCATTCTGCAATAGTTATAAAAAATCATAATTAACAAATTAATAAATTTTCATGAACTTTTATCGCAGGATCGTATGAAGTATATATATCAAAAGGGCTCCACGAAGTTTAAAATTTATAGGCCAATTATTTATACCTTTTATCCCATTATTTATGCCAACGGAGATTGGGAAAAAAATTGTTAGTTAACAATTGAATAACTTTTTGAAGAATGGTGATAAAACTTTTTTTTCTACGGGACTCGATTCATTCAAGTGTTAAGAAGATACTAGATTTTTATCAAATTTTTAAAATGACATTTTATGTTATAAAAAAATATTTCTTTTGATAAACTCTCTTTAGCGGCAGCGCGCGCATGCCGTAACAGCCGCGCGGAACCATATTTTCAAAGTCAAATTAAAATTATAAATAATGGAGATAGAGCTTCGGAAGTCGGTACTTTTTTATCGGAAATTTCCACCTCTTTTACGAGCTTTTTTCAAAATTGCTTAATTAATAATGTTTCTTGAGTTATTAACGAAAAACTAAATACCATTTTTTTTTCATCTTATTTTGCACCTGCACCAAAATCGTTCAAAAACATTTTTCTAGAGGTGATTCCGAATCGAATGAGCTATCGCTCATATTCTCAGTACCTTTATCTCTATTTTTCATGTTTTTGAACTTGTTGATTAGACTAATCTCTTTTGTTTGAAATATTGTATGGACCAATATAAACTTCTAAATTGACGACATAACAAGTTCTTGCATCAGTTAACGCGAACACTTTTATTCCATAACGAACTGGTTTCTTTGGTATACACATGCGAAAGCCAGAGCGGCTTTGGAAAGCAAATAGCATTTCATCCAATGTCACATAGAAGTTTGGAGTGTAGCAGTCCTTACAGTTTTTACACGAAGTGTTAAAAAACGTTCTGATGGGGCACAATTTGTCAGCCTTCTTTCTTTCACTTCTCGTATAAACATCATCAAATCGTATGAAAGACAATGAGAACGTAAATCTGCGATGGGCCATTGTTGCGAATAATTTCGAGGCCTGAGCCATATTCAGTCCAAAAGTCTTTGGTATTTTTTCTCTCACTTTTATAAAGCTCCATCAAGTAGAGAATTCCAATGACAGCCTTCAGTTCTAGAATATATGTAGGTAGCATATCCAGTGGATCTTTGTACTTTGGTGCAACTGTTGCTATATACAGTGCATTCCATTTGAAACGAGCCACCCTGAATAACTTTTGGTACAATTATATTCAGGAAAAATAAAATACGTCAACAATAGTATATCGCACCCCCATAGCATGTCACCATTTTTTAAAAATGGATCACCCTATATTGTTTTGCATTATCAGATGCTCCATAATGAGCATATTTCAAAAAAGTATAAAACATATGGTCTGAAGCTTATGGTTCGGGAGCTACAAACTATTTGAGTTGAAAACGAGCCACCCTGAATAACTTTTGAAACGATGATTTGCAGGAAAAATGAAAAAATAGGTCAACAATTATACAGGAGGCCACATTTTGAAATATTAGTTCTAGAGACAAATATGGAATCAATAAATCAGAAAAAGAGATGTTTTATTAATTCTTGAATCAAAATCTGATTAGGTACTGGGCAATGAGGAGAAAAAAAATTCTATAGTAAATGTTCAAAAACATTTCCACCAACTTCCATACAATGGTACAAACAAGCTTCCATTGCTGCCCTCACATGGTTGAGAATCTCGGGAGTTATTTCTCTGTAAAGTGTCATGATATTCTCCCTCAAATCTTCTAATGTTGTTGATTCTATCTCATACATTTTAGACTTCAGATGACCCCATAGAAAGAAATCTACAGAGGGTGAGGTCCAGAGACCTTGGTGGTTATTCAGTAGGACCTCTTCTGCCAATCCAATGGAAAATGGTCATCCAAAAATTGTCGCACTGGAGCTGCATAATGAGGAAGTGCACCTTCCTACTGAAAAACTATTTCGTTTTCGAATCAATTTATATCCTTCTCAATTGCCTTATTGATGCATGGTATCATTCGATTCTCCAACATATCGAAATATTTATCACTAGTCAAAATACCATCGATAGAAAAGGTCATATGATGTGGTCACCTGAAATTCCTGCCCAAACATTCAGTTTTTGAGGTCGTTGGGTATGAACTTGACGGTATAAACGAAGATTCGTATCACTCCAATATCGACAAACGTATAAAACTAAACATTTTATATATTTGCAAAGACCCATCTTCTTGCAAATGATTTATCTCTATTTGAAGTGATGCCTTTGGCAGCCACATCTGTTTGCTGCTACATCAACTTCAAATGACGATTTACGAAACGGAGATAGCTTGCCCATCTCTGCAAAGTTTTGGAATCTTATAGCAAATTCGTTCCTAAGATCGGCCAGAAATTTTACAAACACTGCAATGTCTTCTTCAGAGTTCTTTTTATATTAAAGAATTGTCGGAATATGAATAAATTCTTGTCTTGCACTATCTTTTTCGAAGATATCCAGCATGCAACGAAAAGCAGACACGTTTTGTATCAGATCACATATTAATTTTCCATTTCCTTGTGATTCTGTGTTGAGCGCATTTGAGTATTTCAAAATATCTTCAAAAAAAGCCGCGACCAGCATATTACGCTTGTTTGTGCTTTCTGGCTCCCTCCGTATCTAACTTTTGCGAGAAGGAGATTACTTTTTCTTTTATCAGCCAGCAACTTTCAATAATTTGACCTTTACTTAGCCAACGAACATTTTGTCGTGTTGCAGTTAAGGCAGCGTAAAACAATATTGTTCAGTCCATTCTGCCAGAAACCTCCTATTTTCACTGCCCAATCCACGCATTTTAGAATCCATATTAGCATAGGTACCTACGAAAATATTATGAAAACGCGAAAAATCACAAAACAAATGAATGGTTGCTCCGCGGTTTGTGCTACGACTGACAGTCTGCTTCCCCCGACGACACGCCCGCACCCCAGATTTTGATACTCGGTCGCGCTTGTTTCAACAAAACTAAATAGTGGCAAGAGCGCACAAACACACATACACACAGGGTAGATCGGAAACTAATAAATCGATATCAGTTGTAGGTACTTGTAAAACAGGTTGACAAGGCAACTTGAAATAAAATAAGTACATAGTTGAATTTTCTGTGGCTTAAAAATATTACTTCAATTAATAAAGGTATAGTAAACCCTACAACCGCAGTACTAATAGCTTCATCGTTGACAACTTCTGAACGGTTATGCTTTTTATTGTTATCAAATCCAGTTTCCATGAATTTGTTCAATAATTCTGAAACGTATTTGTGTCGTACATTTCTTCCTGGATGATTATCATTGAACATACGGGCAGCAGCTCTAGCACTATTTTCATTTTGGTAGTACAAACTCATTATTTCAATCCGTTCTCGAAGCGTATAAATCATTGCTTTTCAAGAATTCACAAAAACAGAAACACCAATTTTACCTTCACCTGGTAGGTAATCGTTATTGTAGAATGAGACAAATACAAAATGAAGAGAATATCGAATTAAAACTTAACTAGGCAAAATAAGACTATTTAAAGTATACTTCACTAAAAAATTCCTATGAAACCTAGGTAACAGATTGTACAGAAGTTCATTCAGGATGGCTCGTTTTCAACTCAAATAATTTTTAGCTTCCAAACTATGAGCTTCGGACCATAATGTTCATCATGGAATATCTGATTACTGACTTTATAAAAGTCCATTTTGGGATGTTTATTCCAGAAGGATGATAAAATTCCTCCAAAGTGTAGTTCGATGTGTGTTGAGTAGAACCTCGAGAGCAATTATTTCCAAAGAAACTCGTCGACAACATAAACCCAATGAATATATCTGGGTTTATTTTAAAAATAGCTTCTTTATAGTTTTCACACGTGATATCGAATCTCTAATTCTAAAAATATTATTTCCGAATCACCTAGTCATAATGCTTCTAATTGTGTGTCTCTGATTGATTGCAGCAATGTGTTTGCTGGTGAATTATCTGATACTCTTTTTAATTTTTATCTACGTATATTTTTAACGTTCACGCCATTCAGTCATAAACCCAATAATGTAAGTGTGTCGTTCCAGCGTCAGGCCATTCAGTACTTAGAGTAGTTTATCGTTCTTTTTCATCTATAGTACATAGATGAACATTGTATTTGGAAAATTAGAGTATCCATCATTTCTTCACACGATTTTTTTTTTCATTTTACATAGAGTTATTCAAATGCTGCCTTCTCACTTTCTGTCAATATTTTATCAATGCCATTTCGTAAGTCATTCCCTTCCTTCAACTTACTCATTTTCTCCCCCATTTACAATAAAATATGTTTTCTGTAGTCGGTATAATCTCGTTGATACATTGATATAGATAAAAAGTCAAGGAGGGCATTTGATACGTCAGGGAAAACGAAAATTTATCTCCATTTTCGGTCTGTTTGTAGTGAATAGATATGGCAGGTATGGGCGCAGTTGGGAAATGAACAAGGGGTGTGTATTTTGATGTTAAAAGTCATGAAAATTCAAAGAGTGGCTTGTTGATTTCAGGTGAGCATGTACGAAGTATTTTCGAAAGTTAGTTGTTGTGGAGGAAGCCAGAGTCCTTGTTGACATTTTGGTTCTTAACTTTCCACTGTCTAGTGTATTTTTGTCAAGAAAAAACGTACTATATTTTATCAACTTGTATTTAACAAATTAACTTTTCGTTCTTTTCTGAAAATTGGTAATCCTGTATGCAGATCACTTCGACATGTTTCACTGATCACTTCGACATATGAAATGCTTCAAAGTTGTTGACATTCGAAACACTGGACGTTCCATGAATATTAGCCAAGTATTATCCATTCATAAAGAGCTGTTTGAAATACCGGGTGTCAACGAATCTATTAGACAAGTCATACCTTCTAGATTATCTGTATCTGTAGAGTAGGAACAGTGAGTGTAGACCCACAGCACTTAGGACACATGTGACCCATTGTAAATCCTCCCGAAGAGTTGTCTTTCTAGGTCATCGTCCATCCTGTCCTTTCCAAGAAGTTGGACAGGTCACAGGGAGACATCTCCTTTATATCGGCAGATATAGGCCAAGACTCGCCGAACACATACTCTCTCATTGACGATAACTTCGGACACTTGCATAATACATGCCTGATAGTTTCATCTTCCTGTTCACATATGGAGGTGTTTCCTTAGTTGGCAGTGGCCAGCCAAAAATCCTACTGTTACGCGTAGGTTTTTCCTGGTCATCGTCAGATATTTCTTCGGCGACAGCTTCTCAGGGTCGCCGAGGATGATCCTAGCAAGACTGCATCTTTTGATTCCATCCCATCTCTTTAGGGATTGAGTTTGGGTGTGACGTGTGGCTAGTTCCGTAATTGTCGAAGTCATCAGGCCGTAGGTGTCACTGGGTCCTAAAATTCTTAGTCCAGCCGCTTCCTTGGCTGGACTAAGTCGGCAATGCGATTACCTTCACTCCTGTCGTGCCCTTTAACCCACCTCAGAATAATGTTATACTTGATCAAGTATAAAACTAGTTTTATACTTGATCAAGTATAAAACCCGAAACCGATCGTATAAATAAAATCTACCAGTGGTATTTAGACAAAAGTGTTTTTATTCATTTCATTTAAGTGTTTTATTTGTATTTTGTAGGGTTTATTAAACACAAACCTGGGTTCAATTGCATCAATGGCTGCCTGCAGCAGAGAACTTCTAGACTCAAATGATTCAAAATAAGAATTGTTATAGGCAACATATTTTTCACCGTCCGGTCTCTTTCGGTTTCACCGGAAACGGCTCCGGTTCTAAATTTTCAAACGGAACACCCTGTATATTTTAATATATTTGGCTTTCTGAGACAATTCTGGTTCAGAATGTGACATTCTTGAAAGTTTTCACGCCTACTACATTTTTTCAGAGTCACTTTTTAAATTACATCTAGGTGGCCATGATCGGACGTAAAGTAATCTAAGGACCTCGGGTGATATCAGAAAATTACAATCGCGAAGTTTTAGTGACTAGTATGTTACATATGAACAAGACAAGTTGGCAAAATTGAATTTTCGTGTCGATTATTTTTCAAATGGCTAACATTTTTTGACAAGAAAAGTAATTTTTGGTGAATCTAACGGTAGTAATTTATTTGCGAATGGATTACAAATTAGAAAATAAATTAAATAATTCTGAGGAAAATACTTGATAATAATTTATTTACTTTTGTCAAGTGTGTCGTGGATAGGCATGACGCATAATATTTGGCAGTTATTTACATCAAGTCTTCTTTGGAAAACAAATCACTCACTTAGGTTATGACAGGGACATAAGCTTTATGAGCAGAAGGTAAAAGTTTCTTGATTTTCGTTAAATTCTAGTTTAATATTCCGTCAAAATAATGTATGCTCAAAGCGAAAAAGTGGATATGTTTTTATTGTTTGAAGAATGCCACAGAAATTCAAGGAATGCTGCTGAGTAGTTTGCTCAGATATATCCCAATCGACACCGTCCCTCCCATCAGTATTTTCCGTATGTTGATATTATCGTTTTAGGCAAGAGAGAAATGAAGAGGCAGAACACATGTTTATCATAAATGAGGAGACCGAGATTAACGTTCTTGCTATGATTGAGGTTGAAAAATGGTTTCTTTAAGAGAAATTAGTTGAGAAATTCAGATAAGTCACGACTCAGCAAGGAAAATACTGAAAAAGCACAGATATCGAGCATTTAAATATCAGTCACATCAACATTTTTATCTTGAAGATGGCGATAAACAAGTAGTGTTTTGTGATTGATTGCTTCAAAGTTATTGAGTTAACCCACATTATATCAACTTTATTCTATTTTCCGAAGAATCACGGTTTACAAATAATGGAATGTTTGATAAGCAAACTTTTCGATACTGGGCCCAACAAAATTGACATTCAATAGGAGAGGGCAATTTTAAAGAATGGTTTGTCGTCAATATCTGGGCTGGTATAGTTGGAAACAGAATAATTGGGCCGATATTGTTTCAAGGTCAGTTAACAGGCGTTATGTACTTATGTTTTTTTTTAAATGAAATCGAGGATTACCTCAATAATTTACCTATAGTAGTTTTACGGCAAAGGCAAATTTACTTCCAATAAGATGGAGCACCTCCTTCCTCATAATACCAAGTTATTGCAACCGATGGTCCAGTACGGTGGCCTGCCCGCTCGCCGGGTCTGACTGTGCCAGATTTTTTCATTTGGAGATATATTAAAGAAATGTTCTACTGTGCAAAAGCCCCAACTACTCTTGAAATCTAGGAAGAAAGGATTCCACATCTATTTAGAAGTATAACACCTCAAATGTTACGTGTTGAGATGAACAATTGAACAACAGAAATATGTCTTGAACAAGAAGGAATGCACTTTACTATAATGAAATTTTTAAGAAATTGGGATGTTGTAAAAAGTAAAAGTAAAAGCACATCGCTGAAATTATTAGTTAATTTTGTTAAATTTGTTGATCCATTCGCAAATAAATTAGTGTCGAGACTTGTGATAGGTTAATTATTATTCAGACGGAAACAGCGTTTACAAATAATAAAATGTATTAATAACACCAACAAAACGACAAACGAAAAAATAACAGTGTAACCTCGTGGCGAGGTGAATCAGAATTAGGATTAGACTGCCTGCATCGGCTAAGAAAATATGTGTTCCCAGTAACTCTGGAAAAATTATCTCTCACAATGGTCGGAGTCATAAATTTAGTCAAGAAAGGCAAACCACTTGGGCCCTTGTCTTAATCCATGAAAGTGTTAACAATGAGTACCTACTCGAAACATCCCAAGTGGTGCCTGTCGTTTTTCGGCAATAAATTTTCTTTTCGAGAGAAGAGACCATTTCAATGATATGCGATGATAAAATATGAAAATGATAAGGACAAATCAAAATAAAAATAATAACATAAAACATCCAAGCAGATGGATATTTTGGGCGACTTCTCGATAATAGAGTTATGAAAAGTTAATTTTCTAACAAGAATTTATGACACAAAAATAAAAATCAATAACGAAATGAAATGTTTTTAAACTGAATAGTTGTAGAAAAACCTTACATTTATAACGATAGATTTGTCAAAAAATATTTTTTTCGGAGTGTGCTTGCAAAAGTAAATAAATTATTATCCAAGGCACACTTGACAAGATTAAATAAATTACTATTAAATATTTTCTTCAGTAATATTTAATTTATGTTCTTATTTGTAATTCAATCGCAAATAAATTAGTATCGATAGATTTGTCAAAAAATCCTTTTTTCGGAAAGTTCTTGTCTAAAATGGTCGCTAATGTAATTTTGCCAACTTATCTTATTCATATCTAACCTACTAGTCACTAAAACTCCGAAATTGTGATTTTCTGATATCACCTGAGGTCCTTAGATTAGTATACGTCCGATCATGGCCACCTAGATGCACTTGAATGCACCTGAAAAAATTAAGTAGGCGTTAAAACTTTTGAAAATGTCACAATTTGATCCAGAATTCAAAGAATGTTACAATATACAGGGTGTTTCATTAAAAAAATTAGAACCAGAGCAGTTTCCGGTGAAACCTGGAGTGACCGGAAACTGATAAATATTTGAAAACTATTTTATTTGCATATTGTTTACCTATACCAAATTTCATTTTGATACACCTAATAGTGTAGAAATTATGACTTGTCTAATAGATTCGTTGACACCCGGTGTATTCACCACCAGATATAAGAATGTTTATTGATGATTCTTCGAGATTACGCAAAAGATGAAACGATCTATCTTAGAACAATCAAACTTTTACCTATCCTTTCCAGGTCATCGCAGTCGACACCCTCGTCGCCCAGACTCTTGCCCCGCAGAATCCGCGACGCGAGTTCGGTGTTGCCACCTCCTCTGGCCGCTTTCGATGTTGTCGACGCGGGTGGACATGGCA
This sequence comes from Leptinotarsa decemlineata, assembly GCF_025532065.1. Lineage (NCBI taxonomy): Eukaryota > Metazoa > Arthropoda > Insecta > Coleoptera > Chrysomelidae > Leptinotarsa > Leptinotarsa decemlineata. Next base: position 2,877,583 of record NW_027412533.1, read on the forward strand.
GCGGAAGTGGTAGTGCTGCTTCAGTCAACTGGCAGGAGAGGTGTTTGGAACTGCAGCTGGAATTGCATCGGAGCAGGGCGCAGGCGACCAGGACTAGGGATATGCTACGAGATAAGGTGAGTACCTGAACTACAACAAAATTCTCGGTTCAGACAGAGCGTTCAAAAATATGATGGTTTTTTTAATTAAAGTCAAGGTATGTCATCGTAGATTTTTCAATGGTTGAAGCGACACTATATTAGAATGTTTATGTTATTTAGAAATTCTCGTGAGCGACAAGACTGTGAGGGGTCATTGGGTATATTTTTTTTAAACTCAGAATCTTCCTAAAAACTAATTGGGAAAGAAATAACTGAAAAAAGTGCTTTTCACATATATAATTTCTAAATAAAAAATAATAGTTATTTATGTATCAAGGGAATTAGGAGGGCCTTAATTACCGATGGCAAAGTTTGCGTCCCGAGGGCCTCTGGCCCGAGGGACAGCAATTGCCTGAGGTTATTAAGGCTCATTAATTCCCGTGGTACATAGATAATTTTATTTCTGACCGATTTCAATAAAATTTTGTTCATTTTTGAAACGGAAAAATGTACCAATTCATTACCTTCCCGGTATATTTGAATCAGGTACCGTTGATTATAGTAGAGTTTTCTTATTGCTAGGTTGTTGCTATGTTACTTGTTTATAAACAGAACTTTGTTATCAAGCTGTGTTTGCGGTGAAAACGTGTTTTCTACCCCAAATATAATGGAGGATATTTTGAAAAAAGCTGAACAAGCAAGAGAATCATTAATTCCATCGAAAAGTGAAGCCGTATACCAAAAAGAATACAAGATATATCTGGACTGGCTGACACGGAAAAATGTTATGCCAAAAGATGTCACTGAAACTGTATTTCTGGCATATTTTCAAGAACTGGTAAGGAATTTTCTATGTTTTTCGGTAGATTTGGTAGTAATTGTGTTTATTCGTTTCAGTTAGAAACGTATAGTCCGAATTCTTTATGGACTAAATGGTCAATGCTAAAATCGATGGTGACTATACATGAGAAACGAGATATCAACAAGTTCAATAAACTACAGGCTTTTTTGAAACGGAAGAGTAAGAGTTATAAGCCGAAAAAGTCTGCTGTTTTATCTCCTAAAGATGTTATCAGATTCCTAAAGGACGCTCCTAATGATATTCATTTATTGCATAAGGTAATTTTTTTCTTATTTTCCTTTTTGTGTGTATTTATTTCCTTTTTTTGTTATAGGATGTTTTGATTATGGGTTATTTTGGAGGATGCAGAAGTCAGGAACTTTTGAATATGAAGATATCGGATATAGAGGACCGGGATTCCGTTATGGTAGTGAACGTACCGGAAAGTAAAACTGGTGTATCAAAGAAATTTACAGTTGTGGATGAAAAAGAGTTCTCCGCTTTGCCTTTATTAAGACTTTATATGTCTTTGCGTCCTAAAGGTATTGAACGATTTTTTTTGAGCTTCCGACAAAATAAATGTACATCTCAGCCAATTGGAAAAAACATGTTTGGGAAAATCCTCAGCAAAATCGCAATGTATTTAGGATTGCCAAACTCATCTTCCTATACGGGACATTGCCTTCGTCGCACTTCTGCTACTGCTCTAGCCAATGCAGGAGCAACTATGACTAACTTAAAAAGACACGGAGGTTGGAAAAGTTCCACGGTGGCGGAGGGGTATTTGGAGGATAGCATCGAATTGAGAAATAAAACGGCGCGTATGTTGTCTACTTTGTCAACAGAAGAGGCAGGTACCTCGACTGTAGTGAACAGAAGCTCCAGCCATACAAAAGAAGAAATTGTTTCCAGTGGCGGAAGTAATTTTCAGGGAACATTTCAAAATTGTACATTTATTATTTGTAATGACGTGAATAAATAAAATATGGTTCAGTTTTCATTTCTATTTATTTTTACTTGTGAAAGATAGAGGGAATTATAAAATCTATAATGTCCCAAGGGAGTTATGACCCTCTTTATTGATAGCATAACTATGACGATATAAGCTTATAATATCCCGGTCAGAAATAAAAATAATTCTATCACTTTCCATCAATTTCCAAGAAAAAATTACCTCCATTGATATTGTTGAAAACCATTTGAACATATAACCTTTAATATTTCAAATCCCAGTTTTTTACCATCTTTTAAAGGGGGGCTGACTCATAAAAATATTTTTTTAATTTTCCCTACTTTCATGCGTGAATGAGGCCATATTTACATTAATAGTTGTTATTTTTATATTGCTTAATTGAATACCGTTATGAAAACAATTTCGAACAATTTAAAAAATGCCAAACCAAAAGAGGGTCTGCAACCCCCTTCGGATCCGCCAGTAAATCCTATAGTACGAGTAAAATAGGTAACAGACTCGATTACAGACTTGATTACAATTTGTCCATCTGAAAACTGAAAAATGATTCAAATTTATTGACGGGTTTTATTCTTTGTTCATGGATACCCTAGAGAATAAAATCCAAAATAATTGTTAATAAACAACTTTGTATACTCGTGTTGGTACAAAATACGTAGTTGATATGTTGTAATACAAGTAGGCAGTGGCGGAAATTGGTTCGAATTGGTGAATTCCACTCCTGTTTCGATTAAATTCACCACTGCAATGAATATTACTGACTTCATTCTATGAAATAAAACCACTGCAACAAGCTATGAACCAACTTTTTCCAACTTCAAAAAACGATAGTACGAATCATAAGACATTGACATATTTTGGTGAATCTACCAATATCGCCCGTTTTTACTAAACAGTTTCATTAAACTTGGCCTGTTTGATTGTTTGGGTTAAATTTCGAAATTGAAGTTCGATCCTCCTTCCTGTTGACAGATTGATTTGGTATTTGGTGCACACATTTATAGTCTAATCAACAAGTTCAAAAACATGAAAAATAGAGATAAAGGTTCTAAAAATATGAGCGATATATCATTCGATTCGAAATCACCTCTAGAAAAATGTTTTTGAACGATTTTGGTGAAGGTAAAAAATTGCAATTGTTATTAACAAAATAAAATTAAAAAAAAATGGTATTCAGTTTTTCGTTAATAGCTCAAAAAGTATTAATATATAAGCAATTTTGAGAAAAGCTCGTTAAAGAGGAGAAAATTGTCGATGAAAAAGTCCCGACTCACGAAACTCTATCTCCATTATTTATAGTTTTAATTTGATTTTGAAGATAGGGTTCCGCACGGCTGTTACGGCATGCCCACGCTGTCGCTAAAGAGAGTTTATCAAAAGAAATAATTTTTTATAACATAAAATGTCATTTTAAAAATTTGAAAAAATTCTAGTATCTTCTCAACACTTCAATGAATCGAGTCCCGTAGGAAAAAAGTTTTATCACCATTTTTCATAAAGTTATTCAATTGTTAACTGAAATTTTTTTTCACAATCTCCGTTGGCATAAATAATGGGATAAAAGGTATAAATATCTGGCCTATAAATTTTTAACTTCGTGGATATATATCTGATATATATCTAAAAATTGTTGATAATTTTTTTTTCAATTGATATTTAGCTATGTCTGTTTTCACATTAAACAATGTCAGTTATTAACATAGAATATGAATTTTTTACGTAATTTGTGTACAAAATTGTTTTAAACAAATAGAGAAATTCAATATTTTTGAATTTTTTTTGCAGTTTTGTTGTCTAGAGATAGTTATGATTTAAAAAAAAAATTTATTTCAATTTTCAATTGTTTAAAATCTATCTTTCTATATTTCGTTCGTTTAAATAATTAGTTGAGAAATAATTTTGCTTTTAAAATCATAATTTACACTTTTAAATAGTTTGGCGAAAAAAAATTTTTTTTCATGCATTATTTAATTGTTTATTAGTTTACCAATTTGTTATGAACAAATATTGACCAATGTTATATTTTTTTCTGAAGCAGAAACAATTTATGAAAACAGCTATTGATAAAAAAGTGCCATAAAAAAGTATTATAATAAATAAACAAAAGAATTCAAGTGTTAAGAAGATACTAGAATGATTTCAAATTTTTAAAATGACATTTTATGTTATGAAAAAAATATTTCTTCTGATAAACTCTCTTTAGCGGCAGCGCGCGTATGCCGTAACAGCTGCGTGGAACCCCATTTTCAACGTCAAATCAAAATTATAAACAATGGAGATAGAGTTTCGGGAGTCGGGACTTTTTTATCGGAAATTTCCTCCTCTTTAACGAGCTTTTTTCAAAATTGCCTAAATATTAATATTTCTTGAGTTATTAACGAAAAACTAAATACCATTTTTTTAATCTTATTTTGTCAATAACAATTGCAATTTTATACCTGCACCAAAAACCTTCAAAACATTTTTCTAGAGGTGATTACGAATCGAATGATCTATCGTTCATATTTTTAGAACCTTTATCTCTATTTTTTCATGTTTTTGAACTTGTTGATTAGACTATTAATTTTGATAACTATACAATTTAATAAATTCTGTATCATTCTGATTCCAAGATGGCCGCAGCTACAAAATGGTGGATTACTTATTGTGTCACTACTACCTCAATATGGGTATCAAATGACAGGGCATGACTAGTAGAATAGTAGTGCACTCTGTGAAATATGCAGATTTAAGATGGCCGCAGCTACAAAATAGCGGATTACATATTTTTTTCACAACCACCTCAATATGGGTATCAAAATGACAGGTTTGACTAGTAGAATAATGAATCACTTTGAAAAAGATGCAAATTCAAGATGGCCGCAGCTACAAAATGACGGATAACATATTACCTTGTAATACTGAGGCACTAAATGAACTAAACAGAATGAGAAAAATTGAGTAACAAAATTAGAAACTAAAAATTAAATAAGTATGAAAAATTTGTTGAACGGTTTGATTGAAAAAAGGTAATAATGTCCAACGAGTTTATTATATTTTTATCTGATCTATTGGTTAGATTGTAGATTGCCGAAGAGTGTGTTGTAATAACTGCTACCTAGGACCTTCCGAATTATTTTTTAGTTTTCAGTACATTATCAACATCTTTTTTATTTCAATAAATCCGTTCAACATAATTTTTTTTTTACTTATTTTATTTGAAAAATAAAGATTTGGATGGTGCCTACAGAACAAATAATAATTGAGTGAATTTATTAGAATAGATATGACATTTTCAATATGGGTTAGTCAAAAAGACACTTGTGGTTTTCGTCCCATATTCAATATTGGTGATATGAGGAGAACGGTTTGAAAATCAACTTTTTGGAATGCTTACAAATCAGTACATTCATAAGTTCCGATCATTTGCAAATATAATTATATAACTCTGCTATGTTGAATTACTTTTTTATAATGAAATTGAAGAAATAATGAAGATTTTTGGTAAGGCACGCGAATCCATGACCATATTGTTTGATTATTTCGAACAGATCTTTCCTAGTGCGCATACGAGTGGCAAATATTGTTTGTCAAATTCCCATAAAAGCAATTGCAATTTTTTCACAGTATATCTGAATCCAAGGTATAAGAACACGCATTAATCTTATGAAAATAAAATCTTTGCTCAAATATACATGCACCGTCAAAAGAGAATGAGATGAGAAATATATATGCGTCTAATATATGTGATAGATAATATCCTACCTGAAAATACATTGATATAATAGTATAAATCTAACTGGAACAATCGTTCATCAAAACTTTATAATGTCACAATATATTGAAAACTTAAGATGAGAAAATGTTTTTTTGCTGCATGTATATACTTTACATAAGCACTGTCATCCAAAAGCACTCCAACCTAACACATGCGATCACAAAAACATGAATATTTGATCGCCACCCTCTTTCCATCATCTGGAAACGTATAGGCAAGGAGCACATTCTCTTTCTGAAATATGAAATATGCATTAACCTTGGTGGTTATTGCACTTTCGAGAACCTGTGAACCAATTAGAAAATAGTACCTAAAATATAAAAAAAACAAATCTTTCAATTTTTCTATTTACATAATGATGCCTGAAAAATGAAATATCAATAATAGAAAATGAGTTCGAGTATACGTCCTCACAGGACTTCAACTCTTCCATCTCTGTTGCAACAAGGGTGTTCTTCAAAATGTGTTTCAATATTTCGTGTATTGTGACCAACGTCTTCTCAACGAGATTCATGAAGATTGCTCAAAAGTACGCGATAAAGTCGCAAAATTGTTTAATTCTACGTTACAACACTTCCGTTTCGTGGGAAAAATTTTGCAATGGTACAACCTCTTTTCAAGTTGGCAATAGGTCAACACGAATAACTTTATGACATACACGTGTACTTTGTTGTTCTATAGATTGTTAATATTCAATATTTTTATCAATGATTTTAGTAGTCATTAACAAAATTAAAAAGACTATCGTTTACTGATAATTTCAAATTGTATCGAAAAATTCATTCCTTCATAAATTGCTTGAGTTTTAATCGAATCCTAAATATGGTTCGTACAAGTGCTCACTTACTTACCCTTGCAACATGTTGAAGAAGTAAATGCTCTTGGAGGAAATTATGTACGATGTATTCCGTACTAAATGGCCATCCAATACTAAAATTGGCTTCAAATGTTGATGTTGAACTGTTAGAATATATATCTTTAGGGTTATTAAAGTTATCAAAGACTCACTTTGAATATTTTGCGACTGTCCTCTGAAAAAAGTCCATTTTCCATTATGCCTCATCTGTGTGGAGTCCCTTGTATTAAAACTACGGGCATGTTTAGAATTTTCAAAATAAATTCTTGAGAACTGCAGTAATAACATTTCAGTTAGAACATCATGTCTATAGCGATAACAAATTTGATTCAGACTCATTTGAACACTCTCCACAAATGTATTTCATTCGAAAATCAAACGTAGGTAAACAATGTATGATAATAACTTATTTCCAAGAGAACTATCACTGTATTAATTATGTGCAATTTCAAGAATGTTAAACGAACCAATAATTTTGTTGTCAACTTTTTTATTGATTTCACCGTCTGATATTGTTGAATTTTATCAATTCTTTGCACCCTTCTATCAAGATAGAGATGGAATTTTTTGGATTTTTCAATAAAAAAAATTAATAATAAACGATTTTTCAATTTTTCGTACACCGTCTCATTCTGATGATATCATTCATAGTTCTTCCACACATCCATGTCAACACAAAGTAGCAGCATTCAACAGTCTGATGCACACTGAATGTGGATGTGAATTTCAGTGAATACATTCAATGAAACAGATTGCGATCGACAATGATAGTGACAGGAGTCTGATAGATTCTTTACTATCCAAAAAACTGTACAATCAAACCATAGAGAAATTTTTCTCGATTCCAAGACAACGTTAACATATTTGGGCCAACCTAGTTTGAAGATTTCTAATTTTCTGAAAAACAAAGATGTGAATGAAGCGTTTTAAACTAATGAAAACTTGAGCATGCATATTAAAAATAACATAAAAAAGTTTGGTGTCACAGAGAACAGGATTGTGTGAATTGTTTTATAGTTCATGTCCGATGTTTTATATGGGTTAAACTGGAAAACATTTATAGCACATAGAATGGAAAAATGAATGATTCATTTTCAGAAATTTGATCTTCTGGAAAGTATGAAAATCAATAAGTACAAAAATTCCCAATATGTAATGAACGATCAAATTGTGTTAAAAACCTTCACGTTACTTAATATATTTTCACCATATGATCATTTTTGTCGCCCCAAAACAATTAATATGTAATATTTATTAGTTTATTGACTTGTTTTTCACACAATTTTTACTATTGAATAAATATTTATTTGCCGAATTTACCTGCTTTTAGTAGTTGATGTATTGATTGTATTCGCTCGTTTCAGGTAGTTTAAATTAGATTAGGATTAATTATCTTTTCAGACCGTGGATCATTGTTATGTTTTCAGGATATGAAATGTTCAATAACTGAATAGAACTGTCCGATTGTTGATGAAAATTCATATTAAAACTAATTAATACAGTTTATTGTATAATAATATAGTATAATATAATATAATATAATATAATATAATATAATATAATATAATATAATATAATATAATATAATATAATATAATATAATATAATATAATATAATATAATATAATATAATATAATATAATATAATATAATATAATATAATATAATATAATATAATATAATATAATATAATATAATATAATATGATATAATATAATATAATATAATATAATATAATATAATATAATATAATGCCCAACGAGTTTATTATTTTTTTGACTGATCAATATTGTAGATTGCCGTTCAACATAATTTTTTGTTCTTATTTTATTTGAAAAATAAAGATTTGGTGGAACTTACAGAACAAATGATAATTGAGTGAATTTATTAGAACAATAGATATGACATTTTCAATATGGGTTAGCCAAAAAGACACTTGTGGTTTTTGTCCCATATTCAATATTGGTGATACGAGGAGAACGGTTTGAAAATCTGGTATGCTTACAAATCAGTAGATTCATAAGTTCCGATCATTTGCAAATATAAATATAACTCTGCTATGTTGAATTACTTTTTTATAATGAAATTGAAGAAATAATGAAGATTTTGGTAAGGCACGAGAATCCATGACCATATTGTTTGATTATTTCTAACAGATCTTTCCTAGTGCGCATACGAGCACATTTATAGCACATAGAATGGAAAAATGGATTATTCATTTCCAGAAATTTGACCTTCTGGAAAGTATGAAAACCAATAAGTACAAAAATGAACGATCAAAGTGTGTTAAAAACCTCCACGTTACCTAATATATTTTCACCAGATGATCATTTTTTGTGTAATATTTATTAGTTTATTGACTTGTTTTTCATAAAATTTTTACTATTGAATAGATATTTTTTTTGCTGAATTTATCTGATTTTAGTAGTTGATGTATTGATTGTATTCGCTCGTTTCAGGTAGTTTAAATTATATTAGGATTAATTATCTTTTCAGACCGTGAATTATTGTTATGTTTTCAGGATATGAAATGTTCAATAATTGAATAGAACTGGCCGATTCTTGATGAAAATTCATATTAAAACTAATTAATACAGTTTACTGTATGATTTTGTATGATTTTTAATATAATATAATATAATATAATATAATATAATATAATATAATATAATATAATATAATATAATATAATATAATATAATATAATATAATATAATATAATATAATATAATATAATATAATATAATATAATATAATATAATATAATATAATATAATATAATATAATATAATATAATATAATATAATATAATATAATAATAGTGAAAATCATACAATAAACTGTATTAATTAGTTTTGAAATGTTTATTTCTAAAACTAGTTAAGTAATAGTTGAGTGAGAAAGTTATTGCAAAGCGGAACACATGCCGCGGTTTTGTAAACCTCCCATTGGTGAGTTTAGAAAAATTCTACTAAAGCGGAAATAAGCTCCTGGCCTAACGCGACGACCAACTCACAACGACATATCTTTTTCCGGTAGATAGCCTATCCGAAAAGGCTCTAACCGTATCATTTCCCATATCGTTCGGGTCCGAGAGAGGATATCAAACTTTTTAAAAAATTCACAATAAAACATAATCCCGGCGCAGCATACGTCAAAAATTTATTGCCCTCTTCATTCTTGTGACAAAAACGCACGAGAAATATATACGGAAGGAGACGGGATTTATGGAAAGAGATACAGAAAATGGGACACAAAGGATATGTATAGGTACTTTGCCGATTTGGGTTTTTGCAAGTTTTATGTATCCAGAGTGCTGGCGTGCGGTAGCAGATAAGGGGTTTGAATCCGGACTGGAAATTTATGTGATATGTTTTGGCAGTTTACTTTGAACTTTCGAAAATTTCATATGATGATCAATAATTTTTATATATAAATCGAGACTAGTATATCATCTGTTTCTTCACTCCTAGGTTACAGTGTCCACAATTACACCACTAATATACGCGAAAATTTCAATACCAACAACGATAGAAAGATAAGATTCATTTTCAGATTTTTGTTCACAAAATTTTCACAAAATAAGATAAATTTCACAATTCATTAATGGACAATTTTCCCGAAACATATGAAAAATATACAATGAAAAATTTTATGGAAAATATGTAGAAAAACTCATTTCAGTTTATCTAAGAGCTATGAGTTATCTCCCCAAGTATTTTTTTCATCCGTTCTATTCAATGCTAGAGAGTGAAAAATTTTCACCGTATATTCAAGCATGGTGGAAATGTATAACATATAAACAAAGAATGACATGAAATCTTAATCATCTAGAGAAACAATTTGTTCAGGCCAGTCTCAACTCCCTACACTGTAGGTTAATGGACTGACACCTATCAGAAAACAACTACTCTCTTGACTAATACCACGAAGGGCGTTGGATTATGTCCGACAGGTGTCAGTGCAGGATTCTTCACTGAAGTTGTTCCTGCATATGCTGTTGGCGATACAACTGACGCAATAGATTTTCAATCATTGGAACATACTTACAGACCGGTTTCGGACTGTTTGACCATTCGTCAATGCAAGGTAGTGTTTATCATCAACATAAAGTCGATGATTTCCGATAATTGAAAATCGAGTTTCTTCAGAGTACTATTGCTGGAACTAGGCTGAAGCGGACAACAAACAACAGATTTGTCATCGCTCCATCTGCCTGTGAACGAGGTAACCAATCGCATATCGAATAGGTGTCTGACACGTGTCAGTCCATTAACCTACAGTTTAGGGAGTTGAGACCGGCCTGAACAAATTGTTTCTTTATATGATTTGGCTTATAGCCAGTCTTCAAGTATGTCGACTGACTACATATGAAAATTTATATTTCCAGCTCTAGTTTATGTAGTTCTGAGCTTGGAAATCATTGAAAAGTTAAAATATTAGAGTTTTATCCCAATTTTGTTTTTCTAGCTCTTTTTGTGAACAAAAATTGGAGAATATTCAGATTTTTCAAAAAATTTATAAATTTGAAATATGACAGAAAAAATGAGAAGTTTCATTTCTTATTGGACACCTGAACAAGGTAATACATCTGGTATGTGATGGAATCGGCCGATACTCTGATTGAATCCATAACATTTTCAAAAAACACTGTTAGATTTTCACAGTTTTACAAAAACGAAACACGTGTTGCATTTTTGTAAAATTGTTCAGTGAAATCTCAGAATAAAGTATGTTTTGAATATGATACATCTGGATTATCCAAACTTACCATAATAGCATTTCTTAAGAAGATCACGATAGAAGAAAAAACACGGATTTGAAAAGATATGACTACGGTTGAATACCTGGAGGTAGCATGTGATCCTATAATTATCCATCATCAAGATTTAAAAATATAGGTTAAGCTAGAGCTGATGTTAGCCAGACTTATTAATGGAAAACCAAGGGGACTGAAACCTGACATGTATTGGTTACTTGGTTGCTATTGGTGGTTACGGTAACATAAGTGTTTCTGCTTTGGTTACCAAAGATGAAACAAGCGACTGCTGTTGAGAGACTAATCAGAGCACAAAAATTTGCTTGTTTGAGAATTACGAGAGCATGAGTACCATAGCAGCATTGGAAACATGTTTGAATAGTTCAGCCATCATCCGAAGACGATTGTGGATACTAACGATTGAAACGTCGTGAAGTAACTTGATTTTATTTTTCAATTTTAAATTTTTAATTATCGCAATTTCAATTCACGTTTTATTGATTGATATAATTGATATTTCAAGCTATTCATTTTAATTTTATTTGTTCTTTCAGAGATTTCAAATTATATTAGAATTATTTTAGACAATGGAAGTCCGAACTAGTAGAAAATGTCTACAAAATTATTTATTTCTTGGCAGTTCTTCAGTCATAGCATTTCATAAATGCACATCATGTGTTTAAAATGTACTGTCAGTTTGTCAAAAATTATGGTGTAGACTTTCAATAATTAATGTAGAACTCATCAGTCATAATGAATAGTCCTGATTAAGATCAGTTATCGATGACTGAGTATGTAAGTGTAACAGTATAAAAAGGAAATCAACTGATTTCAAAAGTTTATATTACGCAGTAACTTTTTGGGGTGAACGTTTCAGTTTGCCCTTCATTACACTTCAACGTATTCTCTATTGATTTAGCTTCGTGTATTTTTCGGATAGTGAAAGATTGAGTACCCAAAGAATAACAAGAAACATCAATATGTTCATTTCGTTGAAGTCTAAAATTAATATTTCATTGAAATTGAAGGAATGCTGCCCGACACCTCCACCAAAATGTCGCGACTTCAAATTGCACTTGTTTATTTGAGAGCAAAATGCATTCTGTAGCTACCCAGAGAATTCAACTAGGAGATATTCAATAGTGTTGGTAATTGAAAAATCAAAGTCGAAGATATAAAGTGATATATTCGATGTCACTCAGCCGGCTTATCGCGATTAACTGTCCTTTTTAACTTTACCTCGGCAAGTAAACTAAACGAACAATGCTCTTCCTCAGTCATCGATAATTTCTGAATGATCTTAATCAGCACTATTCATTATAACTGATGAGTTCTACATCAATTGCCCATTGAAATTCTACATCATAGTTTTTGACAAACTTACAGTGCATTTTAAACACATGTTGTGCATTTATGAAATGCTATGACTGAAGAACTGTCCATTTAGACAAAATTATGCTGTATAAAAAGACTACACATACAAATATGAGGCATCGAAATTACCCAATAGAGTAGACATTACACACGAGTATTAAATACATTTCACAACATGGATGCCAAATAGAAAATCCAAAAGATTGTTGAAACATATGAATGTATCTATATGAAGGAAATAAAAGTATTTTGTATGAAGTCAAGGTACATGATAAAAACAATGGGGTAATCTTCGATTTCTTTTTGGAACACAGTGAGTTTCAATTCATTGCTATTAGGTTATTTAAATAATTCAATATACATAGAATTCGACATTGACATTTCAAATGTAAACCTTTTCTTCTCCTTCAGAAATGTCACGCATTTCTAATCATGAGTAAACAAATAATTCATTCAACACAAACTATCAAATAAATAAATACAAATTATTCATTCGTAAGTTCACAATATTTTTATTTATCTACAATGATGTGAGTCGGGACAAAATAAACGTTTTTTTCATACAAATAGATACATCAAGATATTCAAAAACCATCAGGAGGATGTCACTCAAACAGAGCCTGTGATGTGATTTTTCACCTGATCAGTAATTTTGCCAGTAATTTTGCATTCGTACCCGCATGGGAATTGAATTGATTTACCCCGGGATAGAGATAGAGATAGAAAAAAGAAAAGAGAGATGAGGGCGGTTGATTTTCATTGAGAAAAATCACCGTGAATTGTAGAAGAATGGCTTTGCCAGTTTTTGGAATTGTCTGTAATCTTCACAACCCTAGAATATAATGTCAATATCTCAACTACTACAAAATGGCCGAACTTTCCATAATTGCCTGAATACATTGACATTTAACTACATAATATGAGGTAATAAGCTTGAGATCAGTTCAGAAGATGCTCGAAATGGTTGCCTTGAACTTTTTGACATATGAACAGCCTATGCGATATTCCACATCGAACATTTTCGAACACAGTAACGTCAATATCTCTACAAATATTTATTATTCTCTGCCGTATATCCAATATTGAAGCAGGTTCAGTTTCGTACACCTTTTGCTTCAAATAGCCCTATAAACAAAGTCCAAAGGTGTCAAATCTGGCGAGCGGGCTGGCAATTCTGTAGGACCTCGACTGCCAATCCAACGACCGGGAAAAGTAGAATATAAATAGTTTCTTACTTGTCTAGACTGTCTAGAGTAATGTTGTGGTGCTCACAATTCATTAGGATTCGCTTCGACGATTTGAGTGATGAGAGAGTCAACAGTAGTGTCCAGCATATTCGAATACAGTTCCCCTGTTGAATTTTGATCAATAAATAGAGGTCGTACAATATGGTTTCCCAATATTCCTGCCCAAATGGTATTTTTTTCTGGTTATTGGGTATGTGTGTTCCCGGAAAACGTGAGGGTTGCTTTCACTCCAATAACGGCAATTTTGTCTGTAAAGATTGCCGTAAAAAAAATGTACATTCGTCACTGAAACAAATATTGTGGAAATAGGTAAGATGCCTTGCAATGGTTTCAGTCATGATTTCGCAGAATTCTGTTCTTCTATTAGGGTCATCTTTAATTAACTGGTATACCATTTTAATTTTGTATGGATGATACCTATTCCTCTTCAAAAGTACCCATACAGAAGAAGGTGACACCTCACGAACATTCGCGACGGAATAAGTAGACTGTTCAGGATGTACTACCATCTCACCAATCATTTGCTATTCTTCCGGAATGGACGGATGACCTGGGGGCTTTTTGTTATGTACACTACCGGTAGTTGTGAATTTGGATACAAATTCTCCCTAATATTTTCTACAGATAGGACGATTCGGACGTTCATTGGAAATTCTTTCGTTCTCGTGAAAGTTACGCGTCGCACCGTAAATAAAAATAGCTTCAATTTTTTTTTTCAATGGACGATAATTGACCATTTTCTAACTGAACAATGATGTCCATTGTCGTACGTACTGACATTTTTTGTTGTTTTTCTAAACAAAAAGTAACTTAACAAACCTTATCGGATTGTTGGAATTGCCATATGGCAGATAAAAAGGAATACTTCTAGAAATATCGCTATTAATGTGTTTGTCTTTAGGAAATTATTAAACGTTCCGCACTTTATAGTAGGTGAAGATATTGACTTCATATTCTAGGGTTGTGAAGAATTCGTCAGGAGCTTCAAAATGATGTGTCACCAGACCCGCCTTTCCATTTAATTTTATTTCCCAGATGGCGCCCAGTCGCCATCTTGAAAGTTTCATCTGCCAATTTCACTTCTAAATAAAGTATTCATGCATTGATTTCATTATCCCAAATTTAAATTTTTTGAGTTGACCCGTTCAAAAAATAAAAGGGGGGGGAATTAAAGAAATGTACTGTATATTTATTCGGGGCGCCAGCCGTTTTCAAACGTTCGTGATATCATTAGCAACAGTGAACTCTATATTTCATTTGTTCTTTTCTATTTTTCACGGATGGACTCCTTGTAGTAAACAAATACGAGAATTTATAACGTGATAGGTTGGAACAACTAGGCGATACTCACATAAAAAATCATGGACACGTCATGCTCATGCATACTGGAAACTTTATACTCTCCTAAACTGATATTATAGAGAGAAAATATTTGATTTTTTATATGTTTGTTTATTTTCATTGGGTAAACTGGAAAAGTAACCAATTTTAAAAATTCTTCCATCAATGGAAAGCGACATTATCAGCAGCGAGAAACTGTAATGTATTTCATTTTTAAAATTGCAAGAATGTAACGCC
The DNA here is from genome assembly GCF_025532065.1 of Leptinotarsa decemlineata. Classification (NCBI taxonomy): domain Eukaryota; kingdom Metazoa; phylum Arthropoda; class Insecta; order Coleoptera; family Chrysomelidae; genus Leptinotarsa; species Leptinotarsa decemlineata. The sequence goes on from NW_027412533.1 coordinate 2,893,048, forward strand.
GAAGTATAAAAAAATGTTGCCTCTGAAAGTCAATTTTTTTACGATTACTCTAAGAACAGCCAGCATTTTTTCAAACAGTGGTCCAATCCTTTTCGTGAAAATCTCCAAGGCGAAAACCACATCGAATCCACTACCTTCACCGTTATGATTTGGGGGTTGAATCTTCGAAATCGCCACGCACCTTCCATCAGCACACTACACACTCCCCCTACCGGTCTCTCGAGTCGCCGAAAACGTACGCGATATCGCCTAACAAAACCCCATTATGCAAATCTCGAATCGTGATCGGTATACTATTAAAAACATATGGGCGCACGATGCTATTCTTTTTTAGTTACCTACCGAAGAACCACTCTCTGCGGGGCGGCGAGGAAAACCGCCGCCACCGTGTAGCCGACCGCCTCTTGTGTAGTCCGGCGTCAGGGCTGTATTTAGGCGAGATGTGCCTCCGCCAAAGGTGTACGTTCAAAAAATAGTCACTTTTCAATTCAAGATATAATATTTTATTATTATACATTTTTTCAAGTACGAAGTAATTCACTTCCTCTTTTCTTATTCTTCTCCTTTTTTTTTCTTATATCATCACTCAATTTCTAAGTGTTAGCTTTACCATCGGGACATTTTAATTTTTATGAATTGTTGGCATAGGTATTAACTTCACATTTTCCTTTGTATGAAATATAATATTATATCATATTATTTCTGGATTAAAAATATATTATGAATATTTTTATTAACAATTGTAAGGGCTCGACCCATAAGTGAATTTGAAAAAAAATTTGAAAAAATTACACGGAACAAATCTTTCACCATATATTTGCCATACTTTTTTTGTGTGAAAGTTATTTATTGGGCATTTGGCCGTGATCTGCAGGTTTTTATACATGCCGTGTCACAACCCCCGTTCTAGTTGCCTACCAGAAGGAACTGACAGAAACAATTGCCAAATTAGTGGCAATTGGGTATGTTTGCGACTAAGCTGCAGTGGAGAAGGGAGTGGTTCTTTCTCAATAGTTATATAATTTTTAATGCAAGGCGCCAGGTAAATGTGACTGCCGCATACCCACAAGAAACTAATACTTTTTGGGAAAGAAAGTTTTTGGCTTTCTACTACTCCATCTTGATACAAAAAAAGGGATGAGGGAACCTTCCAAAGAAAGGAAGTCTTAAGGCGAAACATCGGTGTATACCAGTGAGGGGGACAGTGTTCCATGTAAGTGCCATTTATTATCATTCATTCAAAATAGAACTCATGTGAATGATAACTGATTTTTATTCCACAACGAATTTTTGAAATACAAACTGAGTAGAGAAAATTATCTTCTGTATAATTCAGTGTTCATATAGAAGTATTAGTTTCGAAAGAATTCTTTTCTTTCGTGTAATTCAATGTGTATATGAATGAAGCTGTTTCAGGAGGACTTCTTTCAGTTTGTGTCTGAAAGTTACTTCTTTGCATGATATACACATCCATGTATAGAATTACTTATTTTCAAATTGATTACTTCCTTCCTTTCTTTGGAAGATTCCCTCATCCCCTTTTTTGTATCAAGATGGAGTAGTAGAAAGCCAAAAACTTTCTTTTCCAAAAATTAATCACTCGTAAAAATATAACACCTTCAATTCAAATTTATGGAAGTATTCAGAAATGAAAGACGACTTCTTCTTAGAAATTGTATCACCCAATATATTTTCTTTAAAAAGAAAAATTATTTTCACAGATTATTATTTCTCAAAATTTACTCTTGCATACTATTTTAGGTAATGGAAAATATTCTAAAAGGTATCCCCCTATCATATAATATAACAAATTCCCCTGTCACACTATTTCTAAGTAATTACACTCCTAATTCATGAAATAAGAAATATTCTATAAGTCACAATCCTAATTGACACTCAGATTAATCTCAATTCAGTTCAAGGTCAGACTAAATATATGGTAAAACTCATGTTCCAACCAATTCCTGGTTCCCAACAATATATGAAACAAAATTTATACAGTAAAGCCCCTATATACAATCCTTACAATCCTATGAAACCCTTTATGCAGTGTAGCCTGCGAATACCCATACCCAACCCTTCTAACGTAGTATAATTATTACAAACACTCAATCAACCAATTGCGCATTCTTGTTCAGTACTACGAGTTATCATGAATAATCTCATGTAAGTTAGGAAATTCCGCAAAGCGCAAAGTGTACACTGTGCCGATTGCGTTACAAAAGGATATAAATATAATTATTAAATTGTCATATTAAGAAAACCCTGAGAATAATGAAAATCTGTTGTTAAACTTGCGTGTCACTCCAACTGCAGTCTCGAGATGAGATTTCACCTCTCCGCTTCGGTTATTCAAACAGTAGTTTCAGAAGTCACGACAAATGGAAAACTACACAGGAGTCTGGCAGGCAATGGCATGATACTTCGTAGTCTAGGAGACAGAGAATATGGGTAATCCAATAACTTCAGCATCGATAGACACATCTGCATACTAGGCAATAATGACAAACTCCAATATCGGAAGACACAACCTCCTCTTAAATTAAGTTAATTGAGACATTATTCTCAGTGAGTGGGGTGATTCAGACACCCTTTGACACCACCAAAAACACCCTGAAATAATAAACCTTTGTCATCTAATGGTTATCCGCTTCTGAATGTTAGGTAAATAACTACATACCTTTTCTTAGGTCACAGCAGCGAAAACGTTTCGAGAGGGTCATTTCGAAGGAGATATTCTTCCGCTGAATTGGCCGACAAGCCTAGACGATGTCCTAGGGCCTTGAGAAAAGGGTGGCGTGGCACTTTCCGTGGAAGTCCCAAAATCCCACAAATGTGGATTATTCCCTCAAAAATAAAAACACAAATGGTTTCCAATACTCTCCTAGAAGGAAATATCCTTGAGCTCCAACCGTTATAGTCCTTCCAGTCGAAGATGAATTAAAATTCGATCAAACAGGCTGGTGGCCGACTTCCACAAACAATACCAAAAAGAAAAGGAAAGTGACAAGCATCAAAAAAATCCATCTCGTCAAGTGTCACTTCATCCATCCATGAACTAGGTAGATATCAGACATGTCACGTTACCTCTCATTCATCATGAACGACCAGCGTGATCTTATCCAATCTAGCGTTAGACAGTAAGTACTACCCGCTGTACAGACTGACGATTCTGAAGATAAATTACTGGTCCTGCAACTTCGTTCCGTATCGCTCGTTGGTAGACACAACCGTTGTGAAGTTACTCCCAGGCATCTGTCAAATCATAACCACAAATCAACCGTACCCAGATGTAAACAATTGCTGGAAAGATGAGAAACGCACAGTTATTACTATTAATTGAAAACAATGGGTAATGATTTAAAGGACTGATGAAATTTATAAAGGCACTGAAATTACATAGACAGCCTGAACAATTTCCCCAAAATGTAGCAAGTAAGAACTTAACAGCTGATCACTAGAAATCATAAAGATACTTCCTTATTCAATTCTCCTAGAATAGACGAAATTTATCTGAAAAACAGTCTCTCAGAATCAAAATAATGTATATTACACTATTTACATATGAAATTACCTCTATAGGTATTTCACTCTCACTGAACAACTGCAAAGGTAATCCACTGAAATTAGCATATATTCATACAATTACTAAAGAGTCCTTCAGGGACTGTTACATACGTTTCGTTTACTACTGCGGGATACATTATCAAAGGCTATGTGGTAAAGTTCGCAGTGCCCGAGTTGGTGCTCGAGTTGGTGTTTCCGTACTTCCGAACGTATTTACTATGCATTGACTCGCATATATTATTATCAGTTGGCGTGACTCGGTTTCTCTTAATTGTATTACCTGATCTTGTTTGTGTAACTCCAAGGACAGATAGCCAAACTTTATTTATGTTCGTTGCCTCTTCTTTTCTATTGAAATTATCCCTGTGTTTTTGGATGGATTTATTTTGCCTCTCTGTATACTCTTGGATATTAATTTGGAGTCTTATCGAACGAGATAAAGTGGGTGCCTTCTTTGTTGAGAGCATGTTTGGCTACAGCTGATTTGTCGGTTTGTCTGAGTCGACAATTTCTCTGGTATTCAGAGAGACGGGTACCCACACTTCTTTTCGTAGTTCCAAAGTAGACCGACCCGCAGCTATAAGGAATCTGGTATACCCCGGGTGTTTCTTAAGGTTCTCTTGGGACCTCAGCTGACCTTAGATTTGTCTGATTGTTTTTGTCGGCCTAAATATTGGTTTTACTCCTTTTGATAAAGTGTCCCGAGTCGAAAAAAGTAGAGATATGAAGTTGGGTCCTGGAGACATACTAGTGAGCTTCGACGTGGTCTCGTTATACATTCCGATCAATGACATGATACGGCTAATTTGCGAAATATTCCGAGCAGATATAACCCTTCTTTTCGCTCACTGTTTATCATCAACGTATTTTCAGTGGAATGGTGTATTTTTGCGAAAAAACGAATGGTAACGCTATAAGCAGTCCATTTAGTTCGGCAGTGGAAAACTTTCTCATGGAAAATTTTCGAACAACGGGCCTTAGAGCAAGCGGAAGTTAAACCATATTGTTGGCTGCGTTATGTTGATGACAAAATCGTGGTATGGCAAGATGGTGAAGAAACACTAAACAATTTTCTATTACATCTAAACTTTCTCGACCCAAAAATCCAATTTACAATGGAAAGAGAAACCCAAGGGACTTCTTGGATGTTCTTGTGAACAGACATGAATATGGTACATTGGGCCACAGAGTGTGAAGAAACCAACACACACAGACAGGTACCAGAACAAAAACTTTAACCGCCAGCCACAACAGAGAAGAAGAGTAATTATAACGTTGGTTGAGAGAGCACGACGTATCTGTGATCCTGAAAGTCTTCCTGAGAAACTCAATTACCTAATGAATGTCTTTAAAGGGAATGGGTTCAGCGAAGGAGAATTCGAGCAGGTCATACGACCAAGGAGAGAAAACGCCAAACACCAGCTAGTCTGGTCATGGAAAAGGCATTTGTTCCCTGGTTGAAATGTTACAGACCGGAATTGGAGAATCTTGAAGAAACACGGCGAGAAAATTAGTATATAGGCCAACAGAAACTATCAGACAAAGTCTAGTGTCAGCTAAGGACCCCAGAGAGTCTTTAGAAACACACGGGCTATACCGGATTCCTTGTAGATGCGAGTCGGTCTACTTTTGAACCACGAAAAGAAGTATGGGTACCCATCTCTCTGAACACAAGAGAAATTGTCGACTGGGACAAATCAACCAATTAGCTGTAGCCAAACATGCTATCAACAAAGAAGGAACTCACATATACAGTAATACCCGATAAAACTCAATATTACTATCCAAAAGTATATAGAGAAATCCAATAGAAACCCAGAGATAATTTCAATAGAAATGAAGAGTCAATGAACTTCAATTAAGTCTGGCTACTTGTCCTTAGAGTTACACAAGCATGGTCAGGTAATCCAAGTTCACACTCATAACATAATTGACTGTCCAGTAGCCAAATTCGAAAAAAAATGGACTGTTCAGTAGCCAAATTCGAAAAAAATGGACTGGTAAATTCAATTCTTGTTTGAATTTTCAATAATATGAACAGATAATGTTATATTTTAATTGTTTGAATCTGAAGAAAGTTGTTGCATCTGGCAACGCTGGCGATGAGTCGAAATGGCAACATACGCAAATTGATAGATTTTTACTCTTTGTCCCATCCATCCCTTCCAATTCCAGTTTATTTTCATTTTCACTTATATTATTTATATTATTTATTCTAAAATAATCGGTTAGAGTTCCAGTATTGGAGGGCGTACACTTTTCAAATGTGCCAAGAGCGCAGAAAGTCATTGCTACGGCCCTGTTCGGGGTGCCGGCTGCGGTGAATTGCGAACCGAAAATCACGACGGATTTTACTATATTGGTCTTTTAGTAGGTGTTATCGCTCCAAGATAATGACGGTTCAAATTCTGGCGACGATTTGCAGAAAAAGTTGCAGCGGCTGTCGGCAAATATCAGAATTATGTTTTTGCGTTATCTGGAACCATTTCTGACGCAGCGCTTTACAATCTCTATGTTATAAAAAAGGTGTCGTACATGTAATATAATACAGTTGAAACGATGTTTTTTGCTTTACTATATCATAGTCAACTTCAAGACCAATTCCGTCAAAACAGAAAAGCGCTTCCGTTCTTTGAACATAAATTAGAGAAGGTTGCAATAAGCCAGTATTAACTAACTCTAACTGACTGGATGATCCTATTCAATTTATTCTTTATGAGCAAGATCACGATCAGTTGCTCAAACTATTCATGAGACTGAATCAAAACTGCCGATAAGGATAACGAATCGACAACCCCGTCACGCATTCAACTGTATTAATTCTGAACTTTCAGTAACAACTGTCCGATTTATGTGGCCCCTTTCACTGTCTACGCCAGTAATGAAGTCGTCATCATCACGTCCACTGGTCACATTGATTTCAACTCAAGACCCACCGGTAGACAGCTGTTTCAGCCTATTGGGCATCGTCAGTACTGGGCAGGCGGTCCTCGAATGAAGACAAAATGCGAATAACCGAGAAAAGTACTTGATAAAAATAACTACAAGCGGGACATAAGTGAAACTACCTATTGGTGTGACACTCAAGTCAACTTGCCAAGTTTTTTGGGTGTCACACCAATAGCTGGTCCCACCTGGTTACTGGATATTGGGTATGTGTTTCCCGGAAAACGTGAGGGTTGGTGTCACTCCAATTACGGCAATTTTGTCTGTGAATATTGTCGTTTAAGAAAATGTACATTCGTCTCTAAAACAAATAATGTGGAAATAGGTAGGATGCCTTGCAATGGCTCCAGTCATGATTTCGCAGAATTCTGTTCTTCGATCAGGGTCATCTTCAGTTAATTGGTGTACCATTTAAATTTTGTAATGATGATACCTATTCCTCTTCAAAGGTCTCCACACAGTAGAAGGAGACACCTCACAAACATTCGCGACGGAATAAGTAGACTGTTCAGGATTTACTACCGTCTCACCAATTATTTGCTGTTCTTCCGGAATGGCTTTTTGTTATCTACCCTACCGGTATTTGTGAATTTGTTCCCTCAAATATTTTCTATAGATAGAACGATTCGGAAAACGTTCATTGAAAATAATGTCGGTCTCGTGAAAGTTACTCGTCGCACCGTAAATAAAAATCGCTTCAGTTTTCTCTTCCAATGGACGAGAATTGACCATTTTAGAGATTGTTGACGTGGTACCTTTCTATTAGTAAAACCGAAAACTAAATGAGAATATTCTAACTGAACAATGATGTTCATTGTCGTACTGACATTTTTTGTCGTTTTTATAAAAAAAATAACTTAACAAACCTTATCGGGTTGTTGGAATTGCCATATGGCGGATAAAAAGGAATATTTCTAGAAATATCGATATTGATGTGTTTGTCTTCAGGAAAATTATTAAATATTCCGCCATTTTGTAATAGGTGAGATATTGGTTTCATATCCTAGAGTTGTGAAGAATTCGTCAGGAGCTTTAAAATGATGTGTTACAAAACCCCCCTTACCATTTAATTTTTTTCCCAGATGGCGCCCAATTTCACTTCAAAATAAAGTTACATATCAAAGTTGTGTTTTCTAAATGGAACATTCTGAATTTCGTAACTTTTTTCGTAACCATTCTCGAGTTATTAATTTTTTCATGAAAATGCCAGATACAATTGGAAACTAAATAACATAGACATGAATAGAAATCATTCCTTCGAATTCTGGCCAAGCATGAAAGGGGTTTTTGGTTATTGAATTCGATAAAATCCTTTTCTCAATATTATACAGAATGTTCAAAAATTTTTATCATCTTTCTATGATTCAGGACAGAGATAACTTTGTTTTTCAAAATAGATCACCTTGTTTTTTTTTGGTCTGACGAATATAAAATTAAATTATCTTTCATTTCATTTTGGGGTTCCCTATACCTATCCCAAATAGTTTTTCATATATTGGCTTTTTCGAATAGTAGTTCTTATTTCAATGAATTCTTTGAATGACATCTATTCAATATTTTGAAGAAAATACTTATTGATATGCAAGTTCAAGTGAAAACACCTCATCCTTGCCTTTCATGTGAACCTACGTCTTTGTAGGTTCGCGTGGCAGATACAAGACGAAAAAACAACAAATACCCTAGCTGATGCTGCACACGAAGCTGAAGTAAACCCATCAGGCATCTGTGTAACCTCTTCCATTCGGAAGATTCATCGCAAGTAACTTCCTATATATGAAAAGCTGATATTAATTTCATTTGGTCAGAACGATTACCGATTGACCGGTTTCAAAGTACTAGCTGATCCTCTTCAGTAACAGGAGGATCATTTCAGGCGAAGTGAACCGTCTGAGTATCCCGAACAAACAACATCAATTCCAACTAGTCATAAGCTCTATATGCAGTTGATTCAGTAGGATGTATCACTGCGTCACCTGCAGGCAAAGTCCGGAAGCAACTTCATAAACATATACTCCGGAGTGGGAGTCAGAGTGATAAATATATTCCGGAGAGGTGCATATGATGTGCTCAAGTTTAAGCGAAAACATCTCACCCTTCTCTCTCATGTGAACCTGCGACTTTGTAGGTACGTGTGGCATATACCTGACGGAAAAACAACAACTGACTCAGAAAGTTGAAGTATAACTATTAGGCACCTGTGCAACGTATTTCATTTGGAAGATTATTTGAAAGCGGTCGATAACATTTCTTGTTCAAGATTCGATGTCATTGGCAGTCATCACTCCAAAACGATACACCCAATTCAGACGTCGCGAAGTAACTAATAATTTTCAGGTAAATGAAATCGGAATATCTACGTCCTTAGTGGTCTTTGAGTTCTGTGATATATCAAAGGAAGGGTGGAGAAAGATATAAAAGTTCAAGTTTTTCCGCTCTCCACGAGGTTCAGTAGGTGTTATGTCTCTGGGATAATAGTGGTTCATTCTGTGGTGGTTCTCAGATGAACTTGCAACAGTTGTTGATAATATCGGAATTATTTTTGCGTATCATGGAACCGTTTCTGATTGTGAGTTGTCATAATATCTTTGTTACGGATTGATTCATGAAACAATGAAATAATTCATGACACCAAAACAGACAAAGATTTCTCAACTTATTGACTTTTGCTGACTACTGTTACTATTGGTCACTTTTCGATATTTCAGTATCTCATCTGATTTACTTACTAGTTTACTAATTGAACATTGATGTTATGGTTCGTCAAATTGTCTTCGGTTGTTGCTCTCCAGTTTTTTCCATTTGTCGTAATGGTTTTCTCTCGAAAACTTTTAACAACTCAAGTGTTCCACCAGGATCCATATTATGTTCAACCCTACAACAACATATTTTATATCTTGAAGATGATTTGGAGTGAATATACGACTGGAGATAGTAATTGAGTAAATACTGATTATGCGGAAACACAGACATCAGTTTCTGCTAACTGGACATAGTAATTGCAGAACTAATATTGTTCAGTGTCAAATTGGGTGCCAATATGTCTTGGTACAATCACATCTGAGTCATTTGAGAGTGCATATCTCACAAAGTGCGTGTTAAAAGAACAAGAGCAGTGCGTCCATGACCTGGATGCATTTGAAAATGCCTGTCGCAGTTATAGACGAAACATCGATGCGATGTCTGGGTGTCCTGGCACCCAGTGTATAGTCAATCTGTTCGTCAGTTTCCTCAGTTCTCCAGGGCCATTCTAGACCATTATCGATATCACTTTTGGGTTTGTCAGTCCCCAACTGCAGTCTGTATCTCTGGAATTGAAGATAAAAAAAATGAAAGTTTTACTAGCCTATTGCCAGAGACAGTTGAAAAGTTTAAGATTTTTATAGGAACAACATTGATCACTTTATCAGAAAAGTGACTAGGAAATCAACCGAGTCCACTAGAAGTCTAAGTGGAGGTCTCAAAGACTACAAGTGTACAAAACACCGTTTATGAGCTATTAATATCCTGTATCATTGGAAATAAGCAACTACATCACCTTTGTGAAAATAGTGACATTTGCAAGAAGTTAATGTGAATTATGCGTTTTTATTGTGTAAAGACAAATATCTTTAACGAGTTCAGTCACTTTCCTCGTAGACACCCTTCACGTTCGTCTCTCCATCATTTTCTTCACAACATATATCGACTGGATATGATGAAAAACGACGCCCCCGATATTTGTTTTATAAATCACCCACTGTTCGATCATTGGGAAGATGAGACGCTGATGCGGGAGTGCAACTAAACGTCGTCGTCCCGACGCCTTTCAAGGCGCCAGTCGTCTTCATTGCAAATCATCACAGAGAGATCGTGATGTTCTTCTCAAAGAGCACTGGGGGGCTTAACATGTCGGGAAAACCTCAAATCACGCCCGATTCCAGAATATTCTCGAAGAAAAGGAACAAGAATCTCCACATGGGATTGCAATATGCGAATTTTCCGTTTGTTAGACACGCTTCAGACGCTCCCCGACGCTAGACATCGCTCTGAATATTGCTTTTCCGAGTATTTATTTCCTGTTAGGAATTTGAACTCAAACTCTCGAGATGGAAAAAGAAGTTGGGAAATATTCGAGGCGGACTTAGAGCTTTCGGCGTGTCAGATCCCATTGCAATAGGCGTTTTTTTCGTTCTAGCTTTGTGATAACATATGGATGTGGCAATGTTTAATTCTCATAGGATTATCTCTCAATTTTTCAAATTGAATCAGGAAGAACCGAAAGATATATGTCTCAAAAAATTATTCGGGAAGTTTTTCTAGCCATGGTTCAAAAAAGTTAGAACGACAATAGTCCAAACATTCCAGTTTCCAACATCGTATTTTAAGCTTGACAAGACTAGCAACAAATGCAGATAAGAATAAACGAAGTAAACAAATCTTAAACCAAGAAACTAGGAATGAACTGCAAACAATTTGACCCCCCACACTGTACAGCCTACTTTCAAGAAATACCAATGATTAACTCATCGATGGATTTTACTTTTCGACAGCCTCTATCAAATTAATATCAACCGAGCATTTGGTCCTAAATAAAGTAATTATTGCCGTACTTGAAAAATAAGCAAATAAACTTGCATCTATTTTTTTGGGTCTGAAACTACCTTACAAGATATTTTCTTTCTTGTTGAAGACCCTTTGAGTTTAGGACAAGAATAATCTTCCAAACAACCTTGGTACAGTTGCTTAACTGGTAGTGATATAAAAAATCATAGTTTTTTTTGTTTGGAGCTTATCTTTTTCGTCCATATCTGCATGACTTTCATTCCAACAATCTTGTTCTTTCAAAAACTACACCTCACGATTTGATCTCCACAAACTTTATTTGAAATAGTATATTATGCAACGATCATGTAATGATGGTTATTAAGACACGAGCATTAACTGGGATACGAAACGAGCCGAAGGCGAGTTTTGTATGGTATTTGCGAGTGTATTAATAACCATTACATGAGAGTTGCATACGCTATTTTTTCTAAACCCGATAAATAATGAAAAACTATAAATATTATATTTGTATTGAACACATTTACAGTAATTAACTCATATTTTTTTCAAAAAACACAAATTTAATGGTATTATCATGGATATATGAAAACTATAAAGATTATAATTATATTTATATTGAATATAACAACTGTAGTTAATCTGATCTTTTAAAAATATTGGAGTCGATGGAATTCCTTCTATATCGCTGTTTTCAGACATTTTGATAATATAGGAAGGTAATGTGAAAACTGATTTTAACAAATAAAGCAATTAGTTACTTAGGTTAGAATCTAGGACAAACAAAGGAACAGGATTCTTGATTGAAAAATTATGGGTTTCTATTGGTTGATAATCTGTATCGTTATGAAAAATCTGTATCATAATGGATATCATTATGAAACGGATTATGGTCATATAAGTGTATTGAAAAAAATATATTACAACATGTTTCGCTAGCACAGTAGTTTTTTCAAGTGTAGGTGTAGTTTTTGAAATTACTATGGATCTTCATCAAGTAACGGTCGAATAAATCAGTAAATCTGTACTAGTTTGTACTGCTATTCCCAGAACAACCTCAATTTGATTCTTGGGTTCCTCATAGCCCTGATTGCATTCTGCATGTTGGTAAGAATATAAAATAATATAACGCACAGGACATTTATATACAATATACAACAGCACACTTCATATCTTAATCTTAACTACAAAAACGCAGTTCGTAAAATGTATTGTTTTCAATTGTAGGAGTTTCTATGGTATACAGTATACAGGGTGTAACTGAATAAGTGTAAAACATTTAAGGAGATGATTCCTCATCGAAAAATAGATAGGATCTTTCATATAAAGAAACTTCTTTGGAGCAACCCTTGTTAAGATACAGCCCCTTAAAGGGGGTACATAAAATTTGTATAACAATTTTTTCCACAAGCACTGAAAAAGTTACAATATTGAAATTAATCTGACGTTTTGTACTATCAAAAAGACACTTAGCCAGTAATTTATTTGGTTTACTCCATGGTTGTAAGGGGTGGAAAACGCAACCCCTAAAATTTATTTCCTTTGTAACTTTTTGTCTTAATATTTGTTTACCATTTAAAAATTCATTTTCGATAGCCTGTTTCATTCTAAACAAAAAATGTCTCTTGGGTTTTTTGCCCAAAATAAACCAGTTCGCAGCAAAAAATTATTTTACGAACAACTACAGAGATACATCGTCATAAATGCGAACTGGATTTATTGTTATTTTGTAGTTAGTACCTGCATTAAACGATTGAAGGGTAATAAACAAAACTAATTTATTAATAACAAAACACACAACATGTAGAAATCATAGTAAATGTTCAATATGTCTACCTTCAGACATTACGCATGCGTCTAGACGTCGAAAGTCCTCTACATCGTGAACAAGAGTACGATAAACCAAATGCTGTAAATGGCCCCAAAAAGATAAATCGCGAGGATTGAGATCCAGGGATCGAGCGGGCCAGTTCTGTGGTCCTCCTCGACCTATCCACTGATTTGCATATGTTTCAGTTAAATGCTAACGTGCTATTTGACTAAAATGGGCGGGAGCCCCATCATGCATAAAAAACATATCCCTTCTGACGCCTAAAGGAACTTCCTCCAACAGTACTGGATGCACTTCTCTTAAAAATTGAACGTATGCCTCACCATTTAATCGAGGAGGTAGAAAATGAGGCCCAATTGAATCATCCCCAATAACTCCGAGCCACACGTTGAGAGAAAACTGTTCCTGATGGTTAGTTTCGACAATAGCGTGAGGGTTTTCATCAGCCCATATGTGGTAATTATGAAAATTAATAATCTTGTCCCGAGAAAAACTACATTCGTCTGTAAATTCTATCGTCTTCAGAAAGTCACAATTTGTTCTAATCATTTCCAGCATCCAATTGCAAAATTCAAGATGGTTCGGAAAGTCTCGCGGTAAAAGTGCCTGTACTCGTTGCAGATGGTAAGGGTATAAGAGTGGTTCCTTTAAAAGTCGAAATACCGTCATATGATCAACATTTAGCTGAAAATCAATCTCTTGTACTGGTAGTAGGTTGTTCTTCAATCAAATTAAGTACTGCTTCCTCAAGCTGTGGTGTTCGTACTTCTCGATGGCGACCACAATCCTGCTGCCGTTGAGGATACATTTCAGCATATCTTCTAGAAGCTTCTAACCCATTCCAATTTAATTGTCACTATCGCTAATAGCGACCTACTAGATAGATTAGTTTCGTATTTTCGCATTTATGACGATGTATCTCTGTAGTTGTTCGTAAAATAATTTTTTGTGACGAACTGGTATATTTTGGGCAAAAAACCCAAGAGATATTTTTTGTTTAGAATGAATGAAATGGATTTTTTAAGGGTAAACAAATAATAATACAAAAAGTTACATTGGAAATAAACTTAAGAGTTGCGTTTTCCACTCCTTACAACCATGGGGTAAACCAAATAAATTTCTGGCTAAGTGTCTTTTTGGTAGTACAAAACGTCAGGTTGATTTCAATATTGTAACTTTTTTAGTGCTTGTGAAAAAAATTGTTATACAAATTTTATGTACCCCTTTAAGGGGCTGTATCTTAACAAGGGATGCTCCAATGAAATTTCTTTATACGAAAGATCCTATCTGTTTTTCGATGAGGAATCACCTCCTTAAATGTTTTACACTTATTTAGTTACACACTGTATATAACTATAATGCATAGAATTATTACAGAATATATAACTGAAATATACAAAATACAAAAATTTTTTTTCTGTAGAAAGCTATCTGTAAATATATTTTATTACAGTTATCAGTTTGTGCTGATAGAAAGATACATGAATGAATGACGCGTTTTTTCAGTATAGTAGTTTATTTCAGGGACCAATTGAATTTGAACATTGAATAATATATATTTTATTTCGGTTTGAAATTGGTGAAATACCTTGCAATTTTTATAGCTTAGGGAATGGTATTGATGAATTTTTCTTTCAACTAGAGATAGCTTTCCTGACCCAATGATTTTGTCATGAAGAGCGTTTCATTGAGTGATATCATAATTGCAGGTTGGCAAAATTGATCCGCTGATTTCGTCAAGGTTTCAAATTAGAATTCTTTACTCGTGCATTTAGAAAGGAAACAAGCACATACATGTATATTCCTGACAGTTCACATCACTGTGGACAGCACAAACGTGCTGGGCTGAATTTTGTAGTACATCGTCTTTTGAAATATCTTCCTACACGTGAGAGGTTCACGAAAGAAAAACGGACAACACAGGAAATTGCACCCTGTAACGGTTTTTCGGGGGGTATTGTAGATGAAATAATAAGAAAGTTTAGGTGAAGAATGAACAAAATCTCGACTTTTAAAAATGACGAAAACAAAGACAAATATATGTCAGTTTCCTGCCAGGTGATATTTAAAACAAGGTGTGATGACTTAAAATCAATTTATAATTGGGCAGGTAAATGAAACAACAGTTCCTTCAGAAACTCAATTCACAATGTTTATTTTCATGAAGGACAAAACAAAAGGAGACGTCGCACAACTTTTTATGAAAATATAAAAAGTGTACATTTTCAATACATATACAGAATGATATAAATAATCTGTCGATAAATCACACTTTTCTCCCTAAAAGACTACAGAGTCTTTTAGGAAATCCAAAGGACAAAGTCGAGAATTCGGAAAAGTCTGAAATTTCCCAAAAAAATGTAGGGCTGCGATGAAAAATATTACGGACAGACGAAAATATCTATTAAAATAAAATAGGGAACCTTTAGCACACGTAAAATATGGAAGACCTGAAAAATCAGTCGCCCATCATATTTTGCAACAAAACCATCTCATAGACTGCAGTTCATTAAGATTAGTTAGACAAGTTAACAACAACAGACATCTAGATGCCTATGCTTGTGTAGAAATAAGTAAACGATGAATAACGATGGTGGACCAACACCTAATACTATAATACTATATAGCTTGTTGAAATAATATTTTTAGTTATAAGATTTTATCTGACTATTAGATGAGGCAACATTGTAAAATTAATTTAAGACAATTAAGACGCAGGTACCTAGCAGAGGTATCTATGGTATAAATAAGGACAACATTGTATGTATATTTACTTTAATCTTCCTCTTGAAGATGATCACTTGGTGATCGAAACACGTTTCGATGTGTTAACGGTTTGATGTTGGTATAAAACTTCATACACTGTAAAATTACTTACAGTTCAATGTCAACTGCAGCATATATAAATGAAAAACAAAAACTTTGGTTGGATGGAAGAGCAAGGTCTGCTCATGTTGCGATTTCTCTGTAGCATGGTCAGAAATTGAATCCTGCCATTTGATAGGAGGTTATATTTTTGTTTATATATATATTTTTCTTTGTATTTTGTTCCTATCATAAAAATCAATTATTATTATTATTATATCAGATGTCATAAGAAGTGATAATTTGAACTAATCTAAGTTGAACTATTCAATATTAAAATTGTTCAACTTGAGAAAAGCTTGGGTTATTACTCAAATTTTATGTATATTAATATGATAATGCAAGGAAAGGTTATTTATCAATAAAATATTTCATTGATTATTTTGTATATGTACATATATTATAGCTACCATAAGCCAATTGTTACTTTTGTAGGATTAAATAATGATACATAATAAAAGAATACTACGTGCTTGTTGGTGAAATTTTCAAGAAACCGTCAACAGTATATGTCTAACGCACACTAAGCGTCTGTCGGACGAGAGAGGAGAAGCCTGCCTTTCGCTGATGTATGCGTGAGAGAAAGGAAAGCCAGAAAAACTTATACAAATAAACATTATTATTATTATTGCCTACCCTATACTCCAAAGTGGACCCTGTTTCCTGGACTTGCTTTTACCTTGGATGTGGAGATCACCCTCACTATTGTGTCAAAAATGTTACATTGAAATTGAGAAAAGATTGAGTAATTGTAAACAACTTGGTGTTGTATAAAGTTTTTTGGAAGTGCATACTTTTCAACTTATTCACGAGTGAAAAAAAAACAATTAATCAATGTTTCAGATGGGTTTTCGCGAATAACTGTAAAGTAAAAGTGTAACTCATAAAAATCAAAAACAGTGGTGGGTTCATGATGGCTGTAGACCTAATATAAACGGAATTGAAAGATGGTTCTTATTTGTCGAATGACAAATCAAATATTTGAATGTATCTGAGTAATTGCTGTACATCTGTCATCCACACTTGTGTACACGATTTAATTTAATTCTGTTAACATAACAATGAAACAAATACCACAATGGAGTGAACCAACTATGAAGTAATGAAATTTTTGAATGGTGTTGAATCATGTATTTGGGGTTTTTCTTAATTATTTTTTGAAATAGGTAACCAATTCATGCTGTCATTCAAATATATCATCCACCATCTTCATTTAGTAGGTTTCTTTCTCTTTCTGCTATTTAGATGGCGACTGTATATTTGTTCAATCTTGTTTCTGTAGACATACCCGCTCGTAAACGAATGTTCACCAACGAAATATTCTGACAAATAAAGAATATTTGTTTACATGAGTATGGAGCCGGCGTAACCACTCTATCTGCCCTTTAGATAAATATACCGTTCTTCGTAACTCCATGGAGTTATCGATATCAGCGATCGGGCGTGATTAGAATTCAAATCGAGCACCGGGTCGCATATATTTCAACCGGTGGTCCGTTCCCACACCATCCGCCGAAGGTACATATATTAACAGAGTTAATTAGAATAGTCGACTCCTGAATAACTAACAGCGACATACGTACGAACGGCGTTAAATTAGTCGGACCCTAATCCGATTCGATTTAGCAGGCGCGCGAATTAAAATCGCCGCATAATAGGCTAGACGATATCTGCTCTACACCAGAGTTTTAGAGGAAACGCGAGTTGTGCTAAGAAGGATTACGGAAATGCGGAGTTGGAGGCTTAGAGAGCGCAAAAATTGAAAACAAACGGAGAGCTTTGTTCGGCAGCAAGGCAACAATACAGCGACGAAGATTTGGAGTTTCATGCTACGCAGTTTTGTAAACGTCATTGTTCGAGGAGCAGAAGTTATGGATTTGGATTCAACAGAATTATAATGTAATTTGTGGAGCAGACGTAGTCGAGGAAATATATCCAGTTTACCCACCAGAGGAAAAATAACATCCATAATTAGCTTCAGAATACATATATTTTGATGAATAGTACTCGAGTGACTGACCTTTTGAGTACCGCAACGTTCAATTTTTGGTCCACTTTTATTTGTCTCATTCGAAAATGATACATAATTCAAATTCAAATTTTATTGACTCTTTTTCCTGTTAACATTAACAGATTAGACGAGTCTTTAAATAAAGAAAAAAATACACATTGTAAAATCACATAAACACAGAAATACATACATAAAAAATAGAAAAAAAACCAATGAATATGAAAACAAATTAAAAACGGATTGTATAAGGGAATAACCAGCTCTTTCAATCTTCGAGATAAATTACGAATGCATTCAAGTCATAGAAGCACTCTGCTATCAGAAGCTCTCTCAGCTTACTCTTGAAAATCCTCAGGGATTTAATTTTTTTCAATGACGTCTGTAATTTATTGTAGAAATAGCTACCTGCCACAATTGGCGATTTTTTATAAAATGAATGTTTACATTTACTTATCCATAAATTATCTTTGTTTCTGGTGTCTCTGCAGGAAGTCTGGAAGGAAAGATTGTAAATGCGCCGTACGATTCTTTTTTGAAGAATGAGAATTCGTTGGATATCCTGAGCTTGTCCCCATACTACTCTGCCACACGAAATAGCTGAATAGGCAAATGCATAATACACATTCAGGAGGGATTTGCGATCTAGAACATTTATCAAAGAGCCTATTATATAGAAAGTTTTATTAAGTTTACCACAAACATTGTCTATTTGTTTATCCCAAGAGAGATGTTGATGAAGGACTGTAACCAGAAATTTTGTGTCACGTGATATGTTAATATATTGCCCCCCAAACGATATAACTGAATTTGAAGGTGTTTTATATTTGTTGTGATACTCTACGCAAGCAGTCTTTTCATGATTGATAATCAGTCTATTCTTGAAGCACCAGCTTTTGAATTCCTTAAGAATAATTAGTATTTTTTGTTTTAGTTTATTTTCGGATATATCTGAAACAAGTATACATGTGTCGTCGGCATACATCAGAACTTTTCCCCACGATATGTGATCAGGAAGATCATTTATAAAAATCAAAAAAATCAGAGGACCAAGGACGCTTCCTTGTGGAGTTCCTATGTCAATGTCAAATTCATCTGAAATGACCTCGTCAATTTTTACTACGAATTTCCTTCGTTCTAGGAAGGATGTAAACCAATTGTTAATATTACCTCGAATACCTATATAGGCTATGCAGTTTCTCTGAAACAAAAGAGCTGTTGACAGTATCAAAGGCTCTAGTAAGGTCAAACATTATTGAAATTATATATTCGCCAACATCCATACTGTCATAATATAGACTGAACGCAGTCTATTGTCCCGGTTTCTGTTGAGTAACCTCTTCTGAAGCCGTTTTGGTTACCACTTATTAATTTTCGAGCTTCTAGAAGATTCGTCACCTCATTTGCGACCACCTTCTCGATAAATTTGGAGAAAATACTTAGAAGAGCAATGGCTCTGTAGTTTTCAATACAGCATGGGTCGTCTTTTTTGTAAATCATAATCACCGCGGCTAACTTCAAGCTCGAAGGGAATTTTCCTTGGGTAATTGAGGAGTTAATGATATGTGCTAAAGTTGGTGTAATAATAAGTACGGATTCTTTAATAACTGAAACTGGAATTTTATCCGGACCGGTAGACTTCTTGTTTTGTAAATGATGAATTATTTCCGCAAATTCACTCTCAGTGACAGGTTCAAAAAACATGGATTCGCATGTGCTCTATCCTGCTGTACAGGTCGTTGACAGTTCTGAATCAAAATGATCGAATAGTTTTTCTTCAACTATTGTTGATAGATGGTGGCCAAAGGCAGACGTCATATCAAGCGGTTGGGTCAAGATTTTCTCATTATAGATTTTTTCTTTGATATTTTTCGATTGTTTGCCTTTGAACGAATTTACTATATTCCACACCGTTTCAGTTTTGTTTTGTGATGCTTCTATGATTTTGCCATAAAAGGCTTTTTTTTCACCGATTTGCATTTTGGTGAAGTATATTATAGATGAACAATGTGGGATTATAACTGGATGCTGATTTAAGTTCCAGAAACATGTGATATTTTTTTTAGTACCAAAGAAAACAATTTCAGATTGGATTATGAAACACACTGGGTAAATATTTTTACTACTTCCTCATTATGTAATATATAATACTCGTCCACCCAAATTTTTTACTCAAAATAGTTTTTGATACAATAATTTCTCATTCACTTCATCTAAATAAGAATGGAACAGATTCTGAGGAAAATACTACTTCTGGTTAAATTGCTTCTAGTATTGTGAATGCATTTAAACAAGAATCCCATTAAAAATGGCGAAACGAAATTTCGAAACGGTAAAAAATATATATTTCAAATTAAAAATCTGAAATCAATAATTTTTTCAAGGACAAAACACAAGTACTACGGTAAATAGCGATTCACATTGGATTTGAATCGCTGGAAATTAAATCCATTTGAAAAAACGTTCTCAGGAATTTTATTCCACATAAACGTAGTTCCCCAGATGAAAGAGTTCCTAAATAGTGGAGTTCGAGGTGTACCGAGTTGAACCCCAAAACGATGAGCAGCCACACTCCGTCGCGTATTTTTTATAAGCACCATTCTTGGTGGAATCAAATGTGCCAAGTCACTTGAACACTTCCCGTGAAAGTAGCTATAGAACAGAGACAAATCTCCAACCTTTCTTCGATTTCCAGGCTATCAAGGTTGCACGTGATGATTGCGTCTCCAGTCAGACGAATGACTCTTTTCTGGATGGAATCCAGCAACTTCAGGGTATGTTTGGAGGCAGAGCTCAATACATGAGAACAATATTCCAAAGAAGGTCTGATCTGAGCTTTATAAAGCATCTAAATTTGCTAAGGTGTGTGCAGTTTTCTGGTTCAGAACAGTGTTCCAAGTTTTTGAGAAGCAGCTTTTGCAGTTCCAGCGACATGATTGTGCCAAGACATGTTGGTGTCCATTTTAATCCCCAACAAACTTATCGAAGCAGAAAGCGGGGTTGTCTGTCCGTACATTATATGTTGTTGATGTACAGTAAGAGAGAATTTTCAAATATTCCAACTGGGGTGTCCCCATTGGGGATGAAAAGGACGCGTTTACATATGAAAATCCATTTTCATCACTGTTTCTTCATACCCCTATAATTTCGTAGGCTGAAATTTTGTATAGGTTCTCATCAGTCCAACGGGTAAGGGAGCCAGGCTTCAACCTGTTTAAATCCAAGATGACGGGCAGGTTGTATAGGTTCGTTTCATGTTATAAATGTGAAGATGAATTCATATATAGTATCAGCATTGCACCCGTGCGGAGCCGGAGCGGGTCGATAGTTGTAGTATATAGTACGTCATGTAGTGAATGTCATAAGACATATATAGGTCCAACTAGCCAGATATTGAAATCAAAGATAGCAGGTAATGAAAGTATTCGGAGAATTTTTAGACATACTGAACGGAATCCAAATAAAAGATTTTCAGAGATGATAGAAATCCATTGTGAAAAAAAAACGAGTGGGTAAAAAAACTGACATAGATCAGTTGAGTAAAATATATTGTTATTGATGAAGACAATTTTTGAAAGCTCGGCAAAGAAGAGTCTTTACATTACTCTGACTGAAAAACCCAATACTTTTATTTATGAAAGTTTTCATCGAAATGACTCTCTCATCTTTCTATTCAAAAAATGCGCGGCTTGACTTTCAGCTTGTCTCTCTTAAAGTTTTCATCGTTAGTAAAAACTGCCGAGTAGTCATCTCGTTTCGTCCGCGATTAAAAAATACTGACGATAGATAATTAGACTTTTTTTCGTACATATTTTTTTATAAAACAAATATCATTGTTGAACATTCATTAGAAGTGACTTCCATTCGCGGTACTCTTCGGATATCTTTCCTACATTGACATAACTTTCCAAAAATGTGAACTCTCCTCGTCTTATTGGCAGTTTCAAGACGATTCCCAAAAAAAAAATGATCACAGTTTTAACGTGCCAGTACTTGGCGATTTATCTTTCCTAAGTTTATAAAAGAGCTATTACAGTTTTTGGTAGCTTTGATTTTCACACCTCCTGAGGTATTGCTGAAGAGCTAACAGAAACTGTCTACCACAGAAACATTAGCAGACAGGTATCTAGTTACCTTTTTTTTCTGAAGCAGTCTTCTGCTGACAATAGGTGTTGGTAGTATTGATATAACAAGCAAAGAAGAGCAAGAGAATAAGTTAATATAATGAAATTTACTGCTGCTACTGCTGACGTCTTTTAGAGAATTACTGGCTTTGGAAAAATGAATGAGTTATATGAAAATTGAAATAACGGAGGCACCAACATGGTTCAATACAATGCCACAAAAACCCAGGCATCGGTTTTCTCCAAGAAGATAAATGTCTCCGAACCGGATATAATAATGTCACGTCAGACAATTCCGCTTTCTGTTTCGATAAGTTTGTTGGGGGTTAAAATGGACACCTATATGTCTTGGCACAATCATGTCTCTGGAATTGCAAAGGCTGCTTCTCAAAAGCTTGGAACATTGTTCCGAACCAGAAAACTGTACACATCTCAGCAACTTTTGATGCTTTATAAAGTTCAGATCAGACCTTCTTTGGAGTATTGTTCTCTTGTATGGAGCTCTGCCCTCAAAAATACCCTGAAGCTGCTGGATTCCACCCAGAAAAGAGTCAACCGCCTGATTACAGACGTGAACATCACGTGCAACTTTGATAGCTTGGAACATTGAAGAAAGATTGGAGATTTGTTTCGCTTCTATAGATACTTTCATTAGAAGTGTTCAAGTGACTTGGCACATTCGATTCCACCAAGAGCGGTACACATCAGAAATATGCGACGAACTGTGAATTCAAAAGCGATTCAAATCCAATGTGAATCGCTACTTTCGCACAGACACCGCTCTGAAAGCGCCTTGAGGGTATTCCTGTAGTGCTTGTGTTTTGTCCTTGAAAAAAAGGAGTTTTAGCTTGTTATATTTGTTATTGTATCCTGGCAAATCTCCCACCATCTTTCGAATCCATTCATTACAAATTTGCTTAATTTCCATTCCGATCATAAACATATCGAATTTTCAATTCAGTCTCTGGTTAATTTGAATAATGAAACTTAAATCACGTTACAGTTGTTACTGTTATAGCCTCCCAGCTGAGAACGAATTTAGTACACCCATTTGCATTCCTGATCACTATCGTAAACATCATACTTACTGTGAAGTGACGGTTTCATCGATAAAATATTATATTGGAATTATCTAATGCAATAATTATTTGACCACACATACGTCGCATCACAAATTCTATGGAAATAGATTGTTTGGTTTTCCGAATTGTGGCTCAAATCGCATGAAACGTTCAACAGCATGGAAATTTAATGAAAACATATTTACCAGCATTCGATACGGTAGAATAACAGCAAATGTATGAACTGTCTGATATGCATTATATGCGTGGTCGTATGTGAGGAGTATTTTTTCAATTACTTTTTTGATGATTATTAGTGAACATTGAATACGTAACGTGCTAGAAAGTATTTTTAATTAGTCAATTCTTGAAAAGACTAACAATTAATATCCTCATATTTGAAATGGATTTGTATGATTCTGTTATTGTATGTTGTAGTTACGAAGAATATTGGTCTCATTCTATGATACACGATATAACTGGGCCTATAACATGATGAAAACGAATGAGTTGCCAGTTCAGAGTAGACTGTTTTATTGCTCTTCTTTTGCTATGGCACATTATTCATTATCCTATTACATATTTTAATCACTAGATGGCGTTAGCAAGAAGTAAATCCCTACTCATATTATAAATAATGCGAAAGTAAGTTTGTTTGAATTGAAGGGGTTATATTTTGAGGAGTGATTAATTTTTGGGAAAGAAAGTTTTTGGCTTTCTACTACTCTATCTTGATACAAAAAACAAGGATGAGGGAATCTTCCAAGGAGTAACTCTATACATGGATGTGTAGATCATGCAAAGAAGTAACTTTCAGACACAAACTGAAAGAAAGTCCTCCTGAAACAGCTACTTTCATATAAACATTGAATTACACAAAAGAAAAAATTCTTCCGAAACAAATACTTTTATATGAACACTGAATTATACAGAAGATACTTTTCTCTGCTCAGTTTGTATTTTAAACATTCGTTGTGGAATAAAAATCAGATATCATTCACATGAGTTCTACTTTAAATGAATGGTAATAAATTGCACTTACATGGAACACTGTCACCCTCACTGGTATACACCGATGTTTCGCCTTAAGACACTTGCCACAAGGCTCTTCAGTACCAAATTGGATAACATTATAGAAAATACACACAGTTCATTCATGAATTATGATTTTTAATGTCACGGAATAAGATTCCCTCATCCTTGTTTTTTGTATCAAGATGGAGTAGTAGAAAGTTTGTTTGTTACGGTTTCACGCGAAAACTACTCAACCGATCATCATGAAATTTTGTACACATGTTCTTGGAGGTATTAGACGTAACATAGGATACTTTTTATGAAAAAAAAATATTTTTTATGTAAAATAAAAAAATTGTTTGTCAAAAAAATCTCAAAATCTAGCTACTTTAACGTCATCTAGCATTCCAGTAATGAATTTCCAACCTTTAGTACCGTAATACCGTCGCACTGTATTATTCACAATCACGACAATATCCAATCCAATTGACTATAATAATTTCAGTTGTTTGAAATTTTTCTATATTTATTGTTATTTTCTTCTATCATTTTCATTTTTAGGTTAGGTGTCATTTTTTTTTGGTTGGATAAAACATATTTTCAAAAATTGATAATCTCAGCCAAGCATTAAAATATAGTTCTCATATTGATGCATTTCTATTGTACTGATACTTATTTAATGGCATAAATGCAAGCGAAGCCGCGGGTAAAAGCTAGTCACTAATATTTTGATATCAATAAACACGTTTCAACAAGTACGAACCAATTTATAGAAAAGAGAAAAAAAGAAATAAGAAAAAGAAAAATAAGAAAAAGAAAATAAATATGTATACAATCAGTTTATCTGCTTATGCTGGTACTGACTGAGCAAAGTTATTGAAATATATTTATACCTGAACCGAAACATTTGTCCATAATAACAATAAAATGTTCGTTTAATTTTTGTAATATTTCTTCATTTCTAATTTTCTCGACGGTGTCTCCACCATTGGTGGTCCACACCATTTTTTTTGTATGGTCCTTTCGAATAATAATGCCTCCGCCTCGATATGATGGCAGTTTTCATCTACAGAATATTTTAGACCATGAATGATTATTGAATTCTTTTTGGACTATTGCTCCCATTTTTCGCTGGTTCACATTACTTTCTGCAACATATTTTTTTGTTTTTTGAGTTCAACTTCTAGTTCATTTTGTTTCTGCTTGAAAGCTTTGAATTTTTCATTGAGCTCCTTCTGCAATGTACTTACATTTGTTTCAGTTATCTGATTCACATATGTATCTGATGAGCACAATTTTAAAGGGATGTTTTCATAATTAGCTGTAGATCGTCACCTAATTCTTTTGTCGCTTCTTCACGGGACACCTCCACGTATTATGTCCATGACAATTGGTAGTGAAAGAATAAGAATTTCTGAGGATTTGTCATAAACTTCTCAATTAGTATATTTCTTGAGTTATTTACCGAATATTAGCCATTACTTCACGACTCGACCTCAATCCATGAATGCCAAGCTACTACTACCTACTGCTATTGCTAAGCTACTATTACTAAGCTACATGTGTCACTAATCTCACCAAAATCACTTGTGAGGGGAGAGGAAACGAATTCACACCTTTGAGATACCTGAGAGGATGTTTCTTTTAGCTGTTGAAGATGTTATTGTTGACGTGTTAATTATAAGTTGATTTTACTATATTTTAGCACTGGGGAACTGTAATATATTTACAATATTTTATAATATGTGATAACGAATTTACCTGAACTAGTTCTCATATGGTATTTACTAATGACAAAAAATTTGTTGAAAAGTGGTCAAAAATGAAAATGAAAATAAATTATTAATTTGGTCGCTCTACCTATTTTGTCGCATTTGACGAGTTGAATACAATTCACATTCTTGAGTTTTCTGTTACTAACAAAAAATAATCGACGTGTTTTGGGTGGAGCAACGTAAAAAGGCACCTTCACTGCAGAACCTCCACATCACTTCCAATAGGAATGTCTCACGAAGCAGTAAAGACATCACTGAAGTTAAATAAATTTAAAAATTTCACGCTATGAAATGGTGATTCAGCCGAATGGAGCCAACCAAAGTTATAATTTTTAAATAGAACACCCAGTATATGAATACGTCATTTGATTCCATATTTTTTAGATCTCAAAAGAATTTTTGTTTTCGAATTTCCATTGCGGCATTGTCAAGTTATTCCAGAAAAACGTATTTTGCGACAATATTTTTTTAATTCTCCACCGCATGTCTACAGCAATTAGGCGGATTTTGTTTTCAGGAATAGTTAGTCTACATCACTATGATGATTTCGGGAATTTCAACTTTTGGAAACAATATATAAGGTCTTCGGTAAAACCGGTCAAGTTTCATTCATTTTCAAACAGACATAATCCAACTTTTTCAAATGGAACACCCTGAATTTTTTCATTTGCATGAAATGTTTCAACATTTCACTACATTTTTTATCAAAGGTGTAATATACGAAAAACTGTTATTTCACAAATTATACCAAGTTTTAATAATTGCTGTAGCTACAAAGAAATGTATTTAATTATGTTCACTTGCTCAAATTTGTTTTTCGAATATTCAAACTGATCGTTAGTACATTAGCATTTTTCATACCATCTAGAGATAGTTATCAGCGTTTCAATGGTAAGAAATGCGTAAAAAACCTGATAAATATTTATACTGCTTTTTTCTTTAAAACCCCAGTTATCCAAGACTGACATCAAAAAATGAATCTCGGAATTTGTCATTAACGTGTAGATTGAATCATTTTCATTGTGAATTATGTATTGGAAGATATCGTGTTCAATTTTGCCAATTGGGCTTAGAAGAGATCAATCAAGAAAATTATTTTTTCGATTTCGTGTTATTTTCTGATGAAGCGACTTTTTATAAAAATGGAACAGTGAATCAGTTAACGTGCATTATTATGCAACGGAAAACCCCCCATTTTGTTCGTTGCCGGAACCATCAACAGCGTTGGTCACTGAATGTTTAGGGTTTAGGAAGGTTTTTTCGTCATGAATTTTCGAATTTATTATACGGAGATCCATATGGAGCAAGGCTTGTGGCTACAATAAGACGGTGCACCTTCACATTTTACGGGAATACCTCAACGATCATTTCAATAAAAATGGATAGGCAGGGGTGGGCCTGTGGCGTGGCCACCCAGATCACTTGATCTGATCAAAATGGATTTTTTATGTTCCATTTGAAAAAGTTGAAATATGTCTGTTTGAAAATAAATGCAACTTGATCGGTTTTACCGAGCACCCTATATATTGTTTCCCAAAGTTGAGATTGCTGTAGACATGCGGGTGGTGAATTAAAAAAATATTATCTGCAAAATAGGTTTTTCTGGAATACCTTGGCAATGCCGCAATGAAAATTCGAAAACAAAAATTATTTAGAGAGCTAAAAAAAATATGGAATCGAATGACGTTTTCATATACTGGGTGTTCTATTTAAAAAAAATATCACTTTGGTTGGTCATGCTCGGCTGAATCACCCAGTATGCGAGAAAATAATTTTAAAATATGTATTCATCGATGTGACTGCAAAAAAATGAGCAATTTGAAAAATTGTTTCCCCTGATAGCAATGAACCGAGGGAATCTTGTTGATTCACCCTGTATTTAATAAATGTGAACCAAAATATTTTGTATAATAGTTGCTTTACTTATAAATGTGTTTTTTCATAAAGGGCATCTTAACAAACAAAATTGTCGCTAATGGAGTGATGAAAATCCGCCACTTTTCAAGGAGGTCTTACAGATTATCCAGAGAAAGTGGACATTTGCGCTGTTATTATTGAACCTTTATTCATTGAGGAAAATCTAATTGGTGAGCTCTTCTTAAATCTGATTGGAGAAATAATAAACCCCTCAATAACAAATAGTTGGAGAAATATATTGATGCGACTGGAAACATTATTTCTTAAGATATCATCTCCTTCAACAAGGCGGAGCTCCACCACACTACTTTCTTCCAGTTAACCAATGTTTTGATGCTGAATTTACTGGCAGATGGACTGGTCGAAAAGGAGCTATAAAATGGCCACCACGATTACTCAATTTTATTTTGGAGTATCTAAAATCGAGATGTGAAAGATTTGAAGAGAAGAATAACAACTACGTGTAGATAACTTCAGGTATAATTTTACGAAATGTTCTAGAGGTCTTTGAGAGCAGACTCTATCAATGAAAAATGGTGAGAATAATTTGAGGTTCGTGTTGAAGGGATGGAACATCCATCCCCACAAAACACAAATACACTTTCAACAGAGATATCACAAAAACTTCTTCAATCCTCATGTTTATTCCCCAGCTCCTAAACAATTATCAACATCAAGTCCGAGCTCACTCTTCATTACATCCAGCACGGCATAATCTCCCATAAAGTAATCCAGATCCATCGGACCGCAGACCATAAAACCCGCTTACTCCACATCGCGAGGGGTGACAGGGGGTTAAACGATGTTTAGTCGACATTCCTCGTTTTATTGCATACCGTATTAGATGATGGTCTGCTATGGACGCCGTCGTGCATACGCCAACTTGATTATGTTTGCTGAACCGTGTACTTGTCCCTCCCGTTTGCCGCCCCCATCGCTAGCTTATCTATTTGGCTACGCGGACACCGACGTCAAATAGGGAAGTAACGTCGCGGCGCTCCGGGAATATCTAATGGAAAGGTAAATTAATTTTCGAGCGATGGAAATTGATTTTCGCACTGGGAGAAGCGATAGGGAGGTGATGTCGGCTGCAATACGATCGGGTTTATTTCGGTGGAAGTGTTCCTCATAGTTCAGATGTTAGACCTTTCCATACCCTGAGGTCGAAAATATGACTGAAGTTTCATATCTTTATTGCAAGTTTCGTAGAATGATTTCTTTACATCATTGCACTTCGAACGGCAAATTTTCATCGGAAACCAATCAAATGAGTTCGAATGGAAATACCAACATTTGGTCATTTGGTAAATTTGAAAACAACAAACAGATATTGTAAAATGATGTAAGGTAAAAATGTTTTTATGTAATATTTTTCTTTATTCTATCTGGCAGAAAAATCGTTGGTGATTCGATCCATAATTTACAAATATTGACAATTTCAATGGACGTTGCGTTGTTCTCCTCAAATACTTTGATAGATCAAGAACTGAATGAGAATACACGTACGGTGTTCCCTATATTCTCGTTGGCTCATTAATTGTGGATACATACCAATTCTGATTCAAAACGGTTAGATACTCGGATATAAAATTGACTTTAATATCGCTATTCAAACTATGTCAACTCTCTTCCTTCTATGTGTACGTCATTTACGCGACCATGGATATTATATTGCATCAGTGACAAAAAATCAGAGCAAATAAGTGTTTGAACCCTATTAATTTCTTCATGAATTTCCAACATTTTTATAAGGAGATGAAGAATAAGAAAGTAAAAAATTTTGTTTCTAGAATTTTATAATCAATAAGTCGTTGATTTACAATAAAAAGAGGATTGGAAGCGATATGGATCCCTGGGAAACACCAGCGTTGATGATGAAAGTATTCGAGAGATATCTATCGACGGCACTTGCATGGAAGGTTTTTTCAGGAAGCTGAAAAATTTCGACAAGCCATAGCATCGAAGTTTGGCCGGCAAACTATCATGCCACACACGGTCAAAGGCCTTACAAATATGAAGCGCAACAGCTCTTGATTTTCCATGTTTCTCGATTGCGTTATCCCAAATATGGATGACATTCGATAGAAGGTCGCCTGTTGATCTTTGTTTCCGAAAGCTATATTGATGATCGATCAAGATGTTGAAGCCTTCTAAATATTCAAGGATATGGTGGTTTACGACTTTCTCCATGATATTTGATATCACTTATAGCAAAATGACTGGTCTATAGTTATTTGGAAGATTTTTCTTGCCCCTTTTGGGAATAGGCTGAACGCGAGCAATCTTCCAACAAGAAGGAAACCCCTCTTTCTTGCAGGACAGGTTGAAAAGTCTGCAAAATACTGGTGCGAGTTCATTTGTGCACTTTTTAAGTACGATGACGGGCACTTCATCAGAGCCAGATGCCTTGTTGATGTTGAGATGTTTCAAAATTCGCCTAACTAGACGTTGTCGAAAAGTAATTTTTGGTATTGTGGATTCTAGTGTGGAAATATTGGGTGGTGCCTTTCCCAGAAAATCGACTGTGGAATGGGACGCAAATTGTTCAGCTGGTAGATTTGCTTTTTCTATGGCTGTTGTTGCAATTGAACCATTCGATTGTGTTAGTGGGGGAATTGTGGATTTTGTGAAGTTCTGATTAACAGCTTTAGCTACCGACCAGAATGATCTAAGCCCGTTGGGATTGGCAAGCAGTTTATCTCTAATTCTCTGATTGTGAAGTTCTTTGCTTTCATTTATTCTAAGTTTGCAGCTGTTGCGAGCATTAACAAACCTAGTTCGGTTTTTGGCACCGGGATTTGTGCGTCACTTCCGTCAGACGAGATTTTTGGAGGCGACAGCTTGCTCGTAATTTTTGTTGTACCCAGGTTTGCCGTTAGAAGGTGGCTCAATGGAAAAAGGAATATATGCATCCATGGAAGATAGAATAAGTTTAGTGACTTCAGAAGCACAAGTTGATGGATATATAGGATATTTGCGCGGCTTAGATTTTTCCCCACCATCCATCGGTAATTCACTCAACACTGAAATGAGTTTGTGGTCAGAAGATCCCAATGGAGACCGTACGGTGACTGTGTAAATTTCTGGATTGGTTGTTAGATATAGATATTCTCCACCACGGTCCGGAATTCTGATTGGCTCATTCATATTCTGAGTAAGTCCGCTGCTTATTGCAAAGGCCTCAGGTTTGCGACCTTGTTCGTCGTTGATATTTAAAAATTTTACTCATTCGATATGGTAACCGGATATGGAAATTTCGGCAATGGTATGATTGATTTGCAGAAAGTTAATGGTGTTTTCAAGTGAAGAGAATAGTGCCGTATATTGTGTATGGCTAGGTGGTCGATAAATGCAGCATATGAATTTAGTGATGTTGGTGCACCGAGTTTATATTTGAGTTGAGTCCTCTGATGTTGCAGAAATCGATTTTGAAGTTTATATGTATATAACATGCATAATATAATTGAGAAAAACTATTAATTTTAGAGGTTTATATTGTAATATAAATAAACACATTTTTTGTGCTTACATTGCAGACGATGTCTTTTTTGTACACCTCATGAAGGTCTACAAAAAAGTCCGCGATGGTATATGTCTAACTCTTATGGCTTATTTACGAAGCAATTTCAAGCAATACAGCAATAATCCTTATCCAAATATATTGTTCATTCAATATAGATGAATATGACCATTCATACATCATATATATGTTATTTCATCAGTTTGGAGTTCCATTGTCTAATATGATATAAATTGATTTGAAATCCCTGAAAGAATCTGTAAAAAATTAAAAAGATAAGCTGAAAAATAACAATTATATTGAGCAAACAAATTGAAATTACAATGAAATAAAATACAAGCAACAACAAAAAAATAAAAATAAAAAAATGAACTTTCGTAGCCGAATTTCGGCTACTCAAAACTTGTCTAAGATTCTTACTTCCCATAATACAACCATTACAAGGAAAAACATCGTCTTTTGTGAAGAATTCAAGGCATTTTGTCGATCTACTAGGGTCAATTGAAGTTACTAATTAGTTTCGACGTGGAAAGCCTGTGAACACCAACGTTCCGATCGAAGAAGCACTTCAAATCATACAGAGAAAGCTATCCGAAGACGGGAACCTGAAAGAGAGAACGAATCTACCTATAGAAGTAATTATGGAGTTACTAGGATGCTGTGTACGAAACTGTTATTTCCAACTGAAGGGCGAATTCTTCACACAAGATGAGGGACTGCCAATGAGATCGCCACTTTCACCAGTCATAGCCAACATATATATGGAGCGGTTTGAAACTCTGGCCATTGAAGAAGCCCACAAGAAACCTCGAGTCTGGTTGAGATATGTTGACGACACCTTCATAATATGGAACCATGGGAATACTGAACTAGACGCCTTCCTGAAACACGTCAACAGCGTGAGACCTTCCATCACTTTCACAATGGAGAAGGAAATCTACAACGAATTGCCATTCATATACGTTTTGGGGAAGAGGACCGACACTAAGTGGGAAACATGTGTATACCGAAAACCCACTCACACGGGACAGTATCTGAACCACGAATCCAACCACCATCAGTCAACTGAAAGAGAAATCATCAAGACTCCATTAGACCGTGCTTTCGGGCTCTGTAACACGAAGGAAGGTCTCGAGAAGGAACTAGATATCATCAAAATGATCTTCAACGGAATGGCTACTCCAAAGCAATGGTAGAAAATATTTTGGCCAAAAGACAGCAGGAGCCTAGCAAGGAAGGGAAACCGTCACAACCAGTGCTTGCACTTCCCTACATCAGACGATTGTTAGTAATCCACAATCGTCTTCGGGTTAGGTAAATATTTTCGAATATATTACAGATTCAAAGTGCAGGGACATAGCGATTGCGGTGGTACCGGCGGCGCGTGCCTACAGATAGCGTTTCTAATGTTGCGCTTTACTCTATAGCACTTTATGATCTATATTTAATATCAGCAATGCACCTGTGCGGAGCTGGGGCGGATCGTTAGTATATTATATTGTATCTCTGATTCAATTTCATAATATTTAATATTTACGTGAAATTAGTTGTTTCGGGAGGAGTTCTTTTACAGTTCGTACCCGAAAATAATTTCTATGCATCATCTACAATAAATGTAACTAGTTTAGTTTGAACTTGATTTCTTTCTTCCTTCTTTCGAAAGTTTCCCACATTATTTATATTAAGATGGCGAAGTAGAAAGCCAAAAAACTTTTAAACTTTTTATTGCTGCCTATTCTTCTTTATTTCGACATGTCCACTCTTCCTTCCATTTGAACGAACCGAAAAAACCTTTAGCAAATACTGAAAAATTTCATTCGCAGCAAATTGTCATTTTCTCAAGTCGAACACACCGGCTACTGTTAATTGGGAAGGGGACCGGGAGAATATTAAATGTTTGTCAAAAAGAGGGCGTGCAAGCCGGAATTGCGTCTATTTGAATTTAATTTGTACGGTTTCCACGGCGCTGATAATTCTCAGAAAATCCCCTGCTGAAGGATTACAGTTAGAGGAACTTATTCTGCATTCACTCAGTCATTGTTTTCACAGAGGTGTCGAATTGTTACGTGGTTTAACAATTGTCATCCACAGCTAGAAATTGGTATTTATCAAATATAATTCTGCGAGCATTTGTGTTCAGTTTCCACTAGCAAATATCAAGAAAATAATATCTAGTTCCGTTTCTACCATTTTCCTTCCTTAAACGTATTCTACAAAGGGTTTTTTGTTGCAGAATTTCATTACTAATTTTGACAACGAAATAATCTACTGGTGGTTTGAGATTTTACCTTAAGCTCCATCCTATCTTTTCCTCAATAGTGAGGTCATTCCATTTGGAACGGAGGTGAAATATCTTGGCATTTTCCTTGATAAACAACTCACCTGGAACGCTCACTTGGAAACAGTTTTACACAACGCCAGACTATCCCTGGACATGTCGAAGGATTTGTGGTAAATCTTGGGGTTTATGTCCCAAACTAATTCATTGGATTTATGTGATGATTGTTATATCGATGATCACTTATGGTGCAATTACCTGGTGGCTGAAGGCTTTACAGAAAACGGTCCAGGTGAAGCTCTCTGGCTTACAGAGAGAGGCTTGTCTGGCCATCAGTGGTGCCATCTGTACCACACCGTCAGCGGCCATGGAGATCCTTCTAGATCTACCTCTTCTCCATATTTTTCTGGAGAGAGAGAGGCTAGATGGACTGGCTTGTTCACATTGCCAATTGCACAAATCAATTTACTGCAGAGTGCAACATACTGTTGGCTGACATTGGAAGTCACAGCTTTCTGAAAATTACCTCTAACTTTATGTCTCCAACTGTCAACTACGAACTGCCTTCTAAAGTTCTGTTCCCGAGTAGAGAGGACTGGATTTAACAGGTAAACCCTTCGGGTTTTGCAGCAGGTTGGCCGTCAGCAGCAGCATAACCTAGGTAATATTCGAATCAAAGATACGAGATTATTTCCCAGTGATCAATATGTGGAAAGTTTTTTCTAAAGTGCGGTTTGCCAGCAAGACTTTCAAGCTTCCTTCCGTTACATACTCCTGTAGCCTGCTTTGCAGCAGGTTCACCGAAGAGGAAGCATAACTTAGACAATATTAATATGAAATATATTTGCGGTATGCAGGCATAAGATAGTGAAATTGAATTGACAAAATGTGACACGACCAAGATTCTTCTGTTCTCTAGATAGGCACATTTACCAACTACGCTATTAGAGTCATCAAGTAGAGTGGCGGTCGAATTGCGTCTCCAATTCACTCTTTCGTAGTGTTGATGTGAAGTGGATGAGATTTGTTAACTGTGATGAACTTGCATGCATCTGAAGATTAATTTGTTATTTTATTCGTGAATTGTTTATTGTTGAGAGTACTTCTTGAGGGGTGAATTATACCGACTCCTTGGAAGCGCTGGGATCAAATAAAGATGTCATGGTAGTGCAAACATAAAAACTGTGTTGTCATCAAAAATGATGATACTAATTTATGCGATTCGTTATCCTTCAAGACTATATTTTGTTTTCCAAACTTCGAATATACATCTTTTCATGCAATTGAATGTTTAATTATTCAGGGCTGAAAATTTCGTTTCACCTTCGGTTTAATATATTGTAAATGTGTATTTTGTGGAATTAATGAAACTAAACTTCATTAGAAAATATCCTGGAGGGAAATTGTTGTTCAAACGGAAGTTTCTTGAGAAACTCCACGTGAATGACAGGTTCATTAAATATTTAGCATGGAAAGCCGTAATATGGGTTTATTGAGTTGCTTGTACTTATTTGAGTATTCACGTCATATGATTGAAATGATAAGAATTTATGTAGGTAGAAAAGTCTTGGTGAGTCATTCAGTTAGTAAAACACCTACGACGGAAAACGTCGTGCTTGTGGAATGATTTTCCTGATGCACTTTTTCCTGATGAATATAATCTATAGTGTCATGAGATCGCCTTCACAAAAAATTAGGATTCAGGTTTTATACGATGTGTAATTTTATCCACGATCAAGTTTTACAGATAAATAGTGTGAAGTAAAACAGTGTTATTATGCAAACTATTGCAGATAATCAACATTTTAAAAGAGTCGCTCAAAGAGGAGAAAAATCACTAAATGAAAGTAGTACCTTCCAATACTATATATGATCATTATTCATAGTTCAAATCGAGGGGTGAAAATACATGTAAAAACGGGTGGTTCGGCTCGCGCATGCAATGCCCGATTCGAACGCTTCAACAAAAAATATTATTACCCGTTAAATGTGAATATCGCATTTTCCCTGCTTCCCTAATCAACAATTTGTTTCTATAATTGAAGGTTTGAATAACAACCTCGATAAGTTTTCAAGATATTCTTTGAAGGCTTTAGAAAATATATTTTTGCTGGAAAAATTAAGAGAAAATTTTCCCTTTTTTCCATGAAAATTAAAAATTATAAGAAATAAAAAACATTATGCATTAGCGAATTAGTTTTTATCAGATATCGCGATTGATCAATAATAGGAGGTCTTCTTAAGGGCTGAATATGGAACATTATTTTTTGTTATTCAAGATGCCTTTTCCAACAATATCTACAACAAAAATGGAAGCAAACAATGAATGAATAAAATTATAAAAGAAACCCACCAAAGATACATTAATGAGAAAAAATTTGAATTTAAAAATATAATAAAATTCAACTGATGAAATATCCCAATAGAAAATCTAAAGTAGAATGATATGTTACAGCACCCGAAAAAATGAATTAGTATATTTTGTCATATGTACGTTTTGTAATGATGGAAGAAATATTTTTCTGAGTTTTTGGCAAATCATTCAAAAGTTTTAATGTAATTGTCGCTTAAATTCTGTATTCCATTTCGAAAAACAATTGTTAAATTTTGTTGTTTTCGACAGCTATTCTCTTTATATTATCATAGTTCATGTTATTTCGGAGTGTCATGTTATGGGTCACATCAATACAAATTGTGAATAACTTTGTTGGTCACCCATAACGTATCTAAAGAAAATAATAGTGAGCGTCTAGGTGTAGAAAGGACACTAACTGACGTCTGGCATCCTCCCAGAACTGCGTAGGTACCGAATGTCGACTCAGCTTGATCTTGAGTACCTGGGTCACCTTGTTGATGAATGGTAGGGATCATTCATTTACTTATAACACATATCCTGAATTTTTTATTCTCACATCTCAAAATTCAAGAGTTTATTTGTTTCCTGAGGCCACTTTCTTGCAATGAGTCATGCCAAAAAACCTGATTTTTTGCATTCACTCTGTCAATGAATCTTCGATAAGTAGAATTGGAACCTGTGGCGTAAAATGAATCTATTAAATAAACTTTTTTTTTTCCAAAAGAACAAAACATTTTTCTTTTTCTGACATTAATATCTTCCACAGTCTGAAAATTAAACGGGATTTTCTTCAGTACTTCAGGTACACAGGCTGGAGAAATCGAAAATTTCTTCCCTAAGATTTCTTTGATGATTGGCCATGATATCCAAGAAGTGGTAAATTGCTACGGTGTTGCTAACTTGATTTGTTTTAAGTGCGTATTTGCATTTTCACCCGGAGATTCTGTAATCCAGGGTTAATAAAGGCACCGTATAGAAGTAAACACAAGTTACTTCACTCTCCGCCATATTTGGGTCAAGATTCCCCACCTCGAATTTTATGCGCGGCCGAACTACAGCGCAACCGACTGAATCAGAAGCGTTTACCAAGTGAGCCAAATTGAGGCATGGGATATTGTTACAGAGTGAGTCGTTATAAGTGGTGGTTTTGTATTTGTGAAAAATTTGTGTCTAGTTTCAAAATGAGCATGTGTCGAGCTGTGGGTTGCTGTAATTTGCAGGGTGATGTCGGCATTAATTTTTTTCGATTTCCAATTGACGAAAAAAGGTATGTTTTTTTTTTATTATGTATGATTGAAGTAATGAACATATAACTAAAATCATAAAAAAATTGTTATAGACCATATTTAGTGGAGTGATTGAAAATTAATAACTTCAGTAATCAAGATAAGGATTGCAACATTTGTTTCGATGAAATGAGCATCAAATCACACTTATTCTACAATATAGGAAAGGATAGAACAGTTGGTTTTGAGGAATTATTTAACAAGCAAACAGCTTCTATAGCAGAATATGCCTTGGTAGTAATGGGAAAAGTCATATATTCGAAATGGAAACAGTCTGTTGCATATTTTTCTACCAAGACATCCACATCAATACTGGATATAGAAGTATTGTGATTGAAGCTGTTAGGCAATTATCAAAAATTGGATTGAGAGTTAGGGGTATTATTTTAGATTCAGGTTCTAGTTTTAATAAACTTGCCAGAAAAGATCTCGAAGGGACCGGTGAGCAGCCATATGTCTTTGTTGATGAGAAAAAATATGTTACTTTTTTGATACTCCCATTTGGTGAAATGCAGCAGAAACCATTTTTTCATGCCTTTTTGGAATTTGATGAATATACAACGGACAAAAGTTATCTTGAACAACTTTACAACTTGGATGGGTAGCCTGGGCTATAAGTTTAGATTCGTGTTAAATGGACATACTATTAGTAAAATTAGGTGGTTAGGCTCATTCGATCCGGAATATTGTCTAGATCATTGTGTAAAACAAGCAAATTAGTCCATAAAAAATTACAGATATATAAAAAAAACGATTATAAATAATTAAATATTATTATTAACATTTTTTTTTCCAGAAAATCATAATTGACAGTACTCTATGAGGTTGCACATATTTTTTTTTTTCAAAATATTGAAATAGTCCATTTGTTAATAAAGAATTTATGAACAAATGGAGATAAAAATTATTTGTTTTAGTTTATAAATGTCTTTTATTGACATAAAAACAATAGAATAATTATAAATGAAGAAATTTTTTTTTACAATATTATTGTGTTTTTTCTTTTTTTGTTTACTTTAAAAAATTATTATAAACAAAGTATTGAAATTTTCAGAACTTTCATCACGCTGAAACCTCGACACTGAGCCGTATCAGTGGTTAGGTTTCTCGACCACAGGTGTCGGATGACAAGTGGGCATTTGCCGCTAGCTTCAGTGAAGAAGGGGTGGTTCGATAAGAAGTCACTGAATTTCAAGTTATTTATGGGCGCCAGGTAAATTAAATTTCCAGACAAATACCCGATTTCGCAAACTCAATCTTCCAATTTACCAACTCCGATTGAAACAACAAACCGTAGTACTAAACCAATTTATTAACATCAATAATCATAGTTTTTCATGTAGTTTAGGATCTTCAAACTTTAACCTATAACAAAAATTAACCACTGGACTGGAAGCGTAAGTATTAAAGTACTAAGCAGGCATTAAATATTACGCAAAAATAAAACAATAAGCTCACTCAATACAACAAATTTAGATTCTGACATGTAAATGGGAGTAGCAAGCAACTATATAGCGTCTGACGCAGGTAAGCAACCGTTAACTAACGTTACTCGTACCATAAGCAAACTAAGTAGGTAATAGTAAGCACTTGGCAACTATAAATAAATCAATATCAAGCAGAAAAAGGAGGAGAATGCATAAATATCATTTCCAATAACCATTTCTAATAAACGTCGCTTGAGCTCAGGCGCATGCGTTATACCATATAGCTAAATTACTCAAAAATATGCAGTTATATACAAATAGCGATATTACCAAATTATATGCATTTACACCTCTAACAATGATGAGCTATAAATCAGCTACAAAGCAACGCGATATCTTAGCAACAAGCAATTATGAAGAAGAAAAAAAAATAGCATTCAAACTTGCGTGCTCCTCGAAGTGTATGGCACACGCCAATTCGGTCCGATTCTCTGTAGCGCCCTGTAAATTGGCAGTTTTGGATCGCCCTGTATATTCCACTGATGAGCGATAGTCCCTTTTAGGTATTCGCCTTGCACATAGCCTCTCAATGTGTTCAGAATTCCAGGAATTATTGGACTCCAAAGACCAATAGGAGAAGATAAAAAAAAAACCCTGTCAGAAAGGGAAATTCAAATTAGAAAACTCTACAAAACTGAAAAATCAAATCCCACTTTTGACTAAACCGGTAAGAGCAATTGAAATTACAAACCCCCAATGAAACACTGAAAGACAAAAACATTGTTTTATTCGCTACGAAATATATAGTCACTCCCTGTATAAGTGAATAAAAGGAAATGATAATTGAAAATCTAACGCGAACCCATTTTTGGGAATTGGTTTCCAAATGTACAAATAAATTTGAGATCTGGCAACGTTTCAAAATTTATTTCTAACAAATAAAAACTTATTTCAACAGCTGTTCTGATTTTAGCGTTTCCATGAACCCTCAATCGAAATATTCATAAAAGAAAAAATATACATTAACTTACCCTGGCCGAAAGGGGTTTTTTTACGAACTGCGACTTCCACTTGAAAAGCTGGTTACTTAGATGGTGGACATACATTAAATGAAATTCGGCCTTGTCGCATCTGACAATAAGAAAAAGATTTGGTGAATACCAAAAATACCGATAAAACAAAGCTTAGACGAATGAAGATGCACTCGAACATAACAAATATATACACATACCTGGTAAATGATTCCGATGGAAATGCTTACACTTTCAAGGTTAGGTGAGATTCTTTAAAAATCCTCTAACAAGTATAGCCGTGGTTATATAACAAAAATACGCCAAATCGTAACACCAGTATAACCTCAGCTTGAAAATTTGTCTCGTAAAATATAGCCCAATGAAGGATGATTGAAATATCATGAAATTTCACGAGTCAACGAATACTAACACCTTCCTTTACTTGATCAGCACACAAAAAGGACAAATGACATTCTCGATCGAATGACCTTCCTGTCAGTTGAAATAGAAAAGCCACCTACTACGAGTCATTGACCTTCGACGGAATACTCTATCCCAAGTCTGTTTCGTGAAAACAACTGAAGTTGCAGATCTGATGAAGGTTGAATGCTCCTTCCGATTGCAACACTACATGACAAATATTATATACAACCTATTCGAAATATACAAAATTTACAATAAATATTTATTGTCCCAACACAACTCTAGTACAAGGTATTCCTTAACCGAACCCGATTCTAGAGAATTTCGGCTGGAATAATTGGCAACATCGACGAGCTAAGTACCGATGAAATGTTTCTAACCTACCATTCAGACAAGATGTACACAAATCAATAAAACAAATTTGTTAGATCTTCCAAGTCATAATTAATCGAATCGTGGTCGAGACGAAAGAAGTAAGCTACTGCGATTGACGAATGAAGAAGGTAAGCATGCATACTCATACTTTTAAAAATAATTGAGAACACGTCTTTTTGAGTACATTCTTTTAATGATTCGTAATCTCTTTCAGCTACAATCGATCCGATGATCATTATTTCATCAGATGTCCAAGAAATACTCACTCAGAGCCGTCTTTACCGTTTACTTAATGATGAAGAGTCAATATATGGAGTATTGTTACAAGTATCTACATCGCGATATGACTAGAGGAATATATTATAGAGCTGTTGGAGATGATATTCTGAAGTTGCCAAACTCTCTGCAAGGCTAGAATAAATTATCGCATTTTTGACATGGTGTAAACTATCTACAATAATTAAGGAATGATAAGGAGGTACCAACATATCTTTTACAGATTTAACGAATATTATGATGCAAATTGACCTGTTTGTAGGTGTTCCTTTAGGCAGTACCAAAATACCAGACTCAGACTCAATATACAAGGTGTTCTAATAAAATATGTTCTCTAGATAATCTTTGTAATAGTTTATGTTGAACTAGTAAATGAATGAAATAATTATAGTAAGGTAGCGTGTTATTACTAACATACCTGAGGTTCAAAATGAACGTAACAATTCCCCCCTTACTTGAAGGAATTTACCCCGTAAATTTCTCTTCAACGGTCAAACTTTCAATTGGAATCATCAGGACCCGGCTTCAAGTCCTTAGCATGCCATACTCCTTTCGATATGCCTTTTTCATCTCTCAGTTCATATGTCCACGGAGACAGCCTTTTTTTAATATAAAATGGACCAACAAACCTAGGAGCTAATTTACGACTGAAATAGTTAGCAGCGTTAGATAACACATAGTTTCTCTTCCAGACCAATTGGTTTGGAAGGTACTCCACATGTCTACAACGAAGATTGTATCTAGCACAAGCCTTTTCACCAGCAATTTCCAAACGCCTCCTAACATCTGAGTACATTTTCCTAAAACACTCATTACGACTACTTTCACCAGTCTGAGTTCCATCTTCTACCTCGGGTTTTCCTACTTGACTATAATCGGCACCAGATAGCATCATATTTCTACCGAAATTAACAAAATAGGGAGTGAGTTTCGTCACCTCATGTTTGGAGGTACGGATAGCACAAGCAATTTGATCAATATTCTCATCCCAAGTTCGGTGGTTTTCGGATACATAGATCGACAACAGAGTTTTAATTGTTCTATTCACCCTTTCAGTCGGATTAGCTCTTGGGTGATAAGATGCATTGAATTTTATGGTACACTGATACTTATCAGCGAAACTTCGAAATTTCACTCCACTATATTGTCTTCCATTATCACATATTATCACTCTAGGGACACCAAACAACATAAAAACCTCGGACTCTATTTTACGAATAACTGCATCTGCTGTAGCAGTTCTAAGGGGAAAAAGCAAAGAAAATTTACTAAGGTAA
The DNA here is from genome assembly GCF_025532065.1 of Leptinotarsa decemlineata. Taxonomy (NCBI): domain Eukaryota; kingdom Metazoa; phylum Arthropoda; class Insecta; order Coleoptera; family Chrysomelidae; genus Leptinotarsa; species Leptinotarsa decemlineata. The sequence continues at coordinate 2,934,929 of NW_027412533.1, forward strand.
TCAGTTACCACCAAAATGTATTGATTACCCTTTTTGGATTTCGGGAGGGGTCCAATTAAATCTGAGGCTATCATTTCCCAAGGTCTATCGACTTTTGGATGAGAAACCATCTTATCAGTCGGTTTTTCCTGTGATACTTTATATGCAGCGCACACGTTGCAATACCGTACAAACTTGGAAATGTCGTGACGCATTTTTGGCCAATAGTACCTACTAGCTACCCTGGAGAATGTTTTGAACACTCCCATATGACCAGAAGTGGCGGGTTCATGGGCTGCTACAATGATCTTCTGACGCTCACTTTTTGGGACTACCAATTTCCATGAATCACCTGAACTCATGAAAGCAGGATGATCTGTGAGAACATGTTTCCACAGACGACCTTCGTGTTCTCTCCAACTAGCAAATTTCAATGGGTTTCTACGAACATTATCGACCATAGACCGATACCACCTATCATTGTTGGAACTACTCAACTCATGCAACTTATCTGAATCAACTCCTGCTGAATCGACAATTGGTACTGACCTAGAAAGAGCATCAGGCACCACATTATCCTTACCCTTCCTATGTATCACCTTAAAATTATACTGTTGGAGTCTGACTGCCCAACGTGCTAATCGACCAGTCAAGTCCTTCAGGTTATGAAGCCAGAGAAGACTGTAGTGATCGGTTTGGACTGTGAATTCCACTCCTTCCAGATAAGGGCGGAGTTTCTCAACTGCCCATAAAACAGCGAGGCATTCCCGCTCAGTAGTCGAGTAATTACGTTCTTGTTTTGTGAGTGATCTGCTGAGATAAGCGATTACTCTATCTCCTTCTGGGTAAGGTTGTGTCAGGACGGCCCCAATGCCAAACCCTGAGGCATCAGTCTGAACCGTAAATGGCCTGGAATAATCAGGACAACTTAAAATTGGAGCAGCAACAAGACATTCTTTTATTTTTCTGAAAGAGGAAGAACATTCTTCGGTCCACTGGAACTTTGAGTTCTTACGAATAAGAGCGGTTATCGGAGCTATCATGGTGGAAAAATCCGGAATGAATCGACGATACCAGGAGAATGTTCCTACTACCCTACGAACCTCACTTACATTTGTTGGTATTGGTAATTCCAGCATAGCTTTCACCTTGTCTGGGTCTACATGTAACCCATTGCGATCTACTACATAACCCAAATACTTCATTTCTGGACGGCAGAACTGACACTTTTCTATGCTTATAGTGATGTTAGCATCCCTAAGTCTGCGAAATACTTCCTCTAAAAGAGATAAATGATGTTCGAATGTCTGACTGACTATCACCACGTCATCAAGATAAACAAACAGGTTGGGCTCAAGATCATGTCCGAGTACATTATCTATAAGCCGCTGAAAAGTAGCAGGTGCGTTATGCAGCCCGAATGGCATTCGTTTAAATTGAAATAGTCCGCGATTGGGAACAGTGAAGGCTGTAAACTGTTTCGAATTCTCTGCCATCTTCACCTGCCAATATGCAGATTTCACATCTAGACTTGACAGATATTTCGCATCGCGAAGTTTATCTAACGTATCAGATACCAAGGGAAGTGGATAACTGTCACGAACTGTGACGGAGTTCAACTTTCTGTAGTCTACGCAAAACCTGAAAGAATTATCTTTTTTCTTGACTAGGAGAATCGGAGATGCCCAAGGACTGTTAGACGGCTCAACAATACCCAATCTTAGCATTTCATCTAATTCCTTATCTATATGTTGCTGGACTACTGGGTTCACCCTGTAGTACCGCTGCTTGATAGGTGGACTGTTTGTAACTATCACATGTTCTACTTTCGTAGTACAACCTAATTCATTACCCATCAGCGCCAAATTCCTATCTATTACTGCTTGAAGCCTCTTTTTCTCCTGTGGAGTCAACAATGTTTGACAATTCACTTGTTCTACTGTATTAGCAATGACGGGTTCATCGGAAAAATGCCACTCATTGTGGCGGAGATCAGGAACGATCCCCATGGTTCTCCAAAAATCTGCCCCTAGTATCAACAAATGTGGCAGCTCAGGTACGACCATAACCTCTACCAACCGAAGTCTGCCCCTCAAAGACATTGGGAGGTCCACCATCCCAATACTTCGACAACTGACCCCATTAGCAACTATACACGATGTGACCTTGTTTCGATTTACAGGAATACCCAACTCCTGAACAATTTCCAAACCTTTTCGGCCAAGTATGGTACGTGAAGCTCCAGAATCCAACAAACCCAAAACCGATTTACCTAAAATGTCGATGTTCAAATATGGCCTCTCATCGTTTACAGCATGTTCAAGTACGTAATCCAGTATGACTCGAAGTTTATTGATCGAGGATTCCTCTGTGACACGCCTATCCCGATCAACTAGGGGTGTCGTCTCCCGTTTCCCTGATTACTACACTTAGGACAATTTCTTACAGTTACTCCTTCCTCCTTACAACGGTAACAAAATTTTCCTCTCCTGACGGTACAGCCAACAGCCCTATGACCAGGTTTGTTACACCTGAAACAAATAACTTTCTTTTCTGAAACCCTAGAGTTACCATCCCGATCAGAGGTATTGGATTGACAACTATCCACCGCAATTTCATTAACACCAACATAAGCGAGATCTGGTTCCAAAGTGCCACTTCTCCTACATGGTGCTGAAAAACTTTCCACAGTTTCCTTTCTAACCTCCAAACGACGACCTAACTCTCGAAGTTGACTAATCGAAGTAACTTCTACCAAAGCTAATTGGGTCTGATAGAATGGCGTAATATTCCTTAATAGAATTTTGAGTTTGGTCTCCTCAGATATTGGACACGTCAACCTATTGAAGTAACCGGTCATAACGGCAATATATATATACCAATAGACTCGTCTAATCCCTGTGTTCGCCTTCTAATCTCCTCAAAAAGCTTTTCGTTATAATTTGGGGAGAGATACTCTTCCTTAAGTAAGTTAACAAATTCATCCCAAGTATTGGCCTCCTTCCTATAGGCTAAATAAAATTGATATGCACGACCAGAGAATAAATCAATGCCTGACTCGAGTAAAGTATCTTTAGACACATGACGGGCTACTCTTAACTCTTCAACTCTCTCTAAGAATGCGCTAAGTGAAAGTCCCTTTTTATCTCCTGAAAATTTCAAGTCCCACTTATTAGGCAAAATCTGTTTGATATTCTCCGAAATTGAATGAGAGGGGGAAATACTAGAGGATCTACGCGTAGGACTAATACGTTGCGCGAATTGACTCTGGTTGAGGAGGGTGAGTTGTGGTGGAACTTCCTTTTGATAAGCTTCTGCCTTCTGGTGTAGTAAGTCCAATAGTGACAGTGCCTTGGCCAAAATCGTGGGACGATCTGTTGTATCATTTTCATCGATATGGTCAATTCTATTCAATACATGGCCCAACTTCGATTGTAGCCGCAAGAAAGCATTACTATTTGGTCCATCCTCAAATCCTGCTACCATAGGTTCTATCTCTTCCAATTTCTTCTTGACAGCGTCCACATCTTCAGCCACAGTGAAAGGATAGGTTGGATACTTTACACTACCTCCACTCTTCTCGAGTCTCATTGCCATCGACAGAGAATGACGCATTTCATCTACGGTGCCTGTGGCAATACCTCTGATTTTGAGTTCGTAAATGAGCTCATCTTGTATCAACCGATAAGCTAATATTTTATAACTCATCGCGTTTGATTTACGTCCAGTCCAGTGAAAGAAAATAATCAAGTGTTGTAAATATTTGAAAAAAATCAACTTCAGACTTCAGAATTGTCACATTATTTTCAAATTCCAAACTATACTACATCAAATTTTACGGGGCCCCACGTTGGGCGCCAAAATGAAACCTCGACACTGAGCCGTATCAGTGGTTAGGTTTCTCGACCACAGGTGTCGGATGACAAGTGGGCATTTGCCGCTAGCTTCAGTGAAGAAGGGGTGGTTCGATAAGAAGTCACTGAATTTCAAGTTATTTATGGGCGCCAGGTAAATTAAATTTCCAGACAAATACCCGATTTCGCAAACTCAATCTTCCAATTTACCAACTCCGATTGAAACAACAAACCGTAGTACTAAACCAATTTATTAACATCAATAATCATAGTTTTTCATGTAGTTTAGGATCTTCAAACTTTAACCTATAACAAAAATTAACCACTGGACTGGAAGCGTAAGTATTAAAGTACTAAGCAGGCATTAAATATTACGCAAAAATAAAACAATAAGCTCACTCAATACAACAAATTTAGATTCTGACATGTAAATGGGAGTAGCAAGCAACTATATAGCGTCTGACGCAGGTAAGCAACCGTTAACTAACGTTACTCGTACCATAAGCAAACTAAGTAGGTAATAGTAAGCACTTGGCAACTATAAATAAATCAATATCAAGCAGAAAAAGGAGGAGAATGCATAAATATCATTTCCAATAACCATTTCTAATAAACGTCGCTTGAGCTCAGGCGCATGCGTTATACCATATAGCTAAATTACTCAAAAATATGCAGTTATATACAAATAGCGATATTACCAAATTATATGCATTTACACCTCTAACAATGATGAGCTATAAATCAGCTACAAAGCAACGCGATATCTTAGCAACAAGCAATTATGAAGAAGAAAAAAAAATAGCATTCAAACTTGCGTGCTCCTCGAAGTGTATGGCACACGCCAATTCGGTCCGATTCTCTGTAGCGCCCTGTAAATTGGCAGTTTTGGATCGCCCTGTATATTCCACTGATGAGCGATAGTCCCTTTTAGGTATTCGCCTTGCACATAGCCTCTCAATGTGTTCAGAATTCCAGGAATTATTGGACTCCAAAGACCAATAGGAGAAGATAAAAAAAAAACCCTGTCAGAAAGGGAAATTCAAATTAGAAAACTCTACAAAACTGAAAAATCAAATCCCACTTTTGACTAAACCGGTAAGAGCAATTGAAATTACAAACCCCCAATGAAACACTGAAAGACAAAAACATTGTTTTATTCGCTACGAAATATATAGTCACTCCCTGTATAAGTGAATAAAAGGAAATGATAATTGAAAATCTAACGCGAACCCATTTTTGGGAATTGGTTTCCAAATGTACAAATAAATTTGAGATCTGGCAACGTTTCAAAATTTATTTCTAACAAATAAAAACTTATTTCAACAGCTGTTCTGATTTTAGCGTTTCCATGAACCCTCAATCGAAATATTCATAAAAGAAAAAATATACATTAACTTACCCTGGCCGAAAGGGGTTTTTTTACGAACTGCGACTTCCACTTGAAAAGCTGGTTACTTAGATGGTGGACATACATTAAATGAAATTCGGCCTTGTCGCATCTGACAATAAGAAAAAGATTTGGTGAATACCAAAAATACCGATAAAACAAAGCTTAGACGAATGAAGATGCACTCGAACATAACAAATATATACACATACCTGGTAAATGATTCCGATGGAAATGCTTACACTTTCAAGGTTAGGTGAGATTCTTTAAAAATCCTCTAACAAGTATAGCCGTGGTTATATAACAAAAATACGCCAAATCGTAACACCAGTATAACCTCAGCTTGAAAATTTGTCTCGTAAAATATAGCCCAATGAAGGATGATTGAAATATCATGAAATTTCACGAGTCAACGAATACTAACACCTTCCTTTACTTGATCAGCACACAAAAAGGACAAATGACATTCTCGATCGAATGACCTTCCTGTCAGTTGAAATAGAAAAGCCACCTACTACGAGTCATTGACCTTCGACGGAATACTCTATCCCAAGTCTGTTTCGTGAAAACAACTGAAGTTGCAGATCTGATGAAGGTTGAATGCTCCTTCCGATTGCAACACTACATGACAAATATTATATACAACCTATTCGAAATATACAAAATTTACAATAAATATTTATTGTCCCAACACAACTCTAGTACAAGGTATTCCTTAACCGAACCCGATTCTAGAGAATTTCGGCTGGAATAATTGGCAACATCGACGAGCTAAGTACCGATGAAATGTTTCTAACCTACCATTCAGACAAGATGTACACAAATCAATAAAACAAATTTGTTAGATCTTCCAAGTCATAATTAATCGAATCGTGGTCGAGACGAAAGAAGTAAGCTACTGCGATTGACGAATGAAGAAGGTAAGCATGCATACTCATACTTTTAAAAATAATTGAGAACACGTCTTTTTGAGTACATTCTTTTAATGATTCGTAATCTCTTTCAGCTACAATCGATCCGATGATCATTATTTCATCAGATGTCCAAGAAATACTCACTCAGAGCCGTCTTTACCGTTTACTTAATGATGAAGAGTCAATATATGGAGTATTGTTACAAGTATCTACATCGCGATATGACTAGAGGAATATATTATAGAGCTGTTGGAGATGATATTCTGAAGTTGCCAAACTCTCTGCAAGGCTAGAATAAATTATCGCATTTTTGACATGGTGTAAACTATCTACAATAATTAAGGAATGATAAGGAGGTACCAACATATCTTTTACAGATTTAACGAATATTATGATGCAAATTGACCTGTTTGTAGGTGTTCCTTTAGGCAGTACCAAAATACCAGACTCAGACTCAATATACAAGGTGTTCTAATAAAATATGTTCTCTAGATAATCTTTGTAATAGTTTATGTTGAACTAGTAAATGAATGAAATAATTATAGTAAGGTAGCGTGTTATTACTAACATACCTGAGGTTCAAAATGAACGTAACAACGCAATCTTTTTTGTATGTATTTAAGAAGGAAGGGCTCCACGAAGCGAAAAAAATTTATAGTAATTATTTAAACATTTATTTTACTTTGAACGATAAAGGAAGTTTTAGAAAATTTTGTTAATTAACAGTTTTCTAGATTATTGCAAAAATAAATTTAATGAAAAATTCCAACGAGAATCTATTCAAAAATATTCATAGTTTACGAACTATAAACAAGAAAACCGAACACTGCTTTTCAGGGTCTTCAATTGTTTATAATTCTTAAATTTTTTATGAACTAATTTGCTTTTTTTCACCATTATCTAGACAGTATTTCGGATCGAATGAGCCTAACCACTTAATTTTACTAATAGTATATCCATTTAACACGAATCTAAACTTATAGCCCAGACTAAGGTTAGAGCAATATAGACTAGCTCCCAAACTTACTGATTCTCATTTATTTCCAAATGACTTTCAAAGAATGAAGGTTTAATTAGCCAGTCAAGTTTTCACTCATTCGGTAGCTACAGCGATGAATACCTATGCCAGTTTCAATCAGATACCATCAGCAGCAATATGAACGGTTACATTCATTGAAAAAATGGATAAAGTGTTTGATATTTTGAATTCAAAACGATTTGACGATGTCAAACATTTCAAAAAACCTTTTTTGGTAACATAAAAACAAATTGATTTTCTGAAAGAAATGAAAATATTTTTCAGGGAATTAACTGTAATATCAAAAAAAAAGGAAAAACATGACTAGACAAATGAGATTCATTGAAGGATGGCAGATAACAATTTCGGCATTTCTGCAACTTTGAGAAAACCTACATAATGAAGGAGACTCCTACATATTGACGAGGAATATAAATCAGGACTGTGTGGAAAATTATTTTGGTCAACAGAGAAATACTTGTGAGAATGCCAGAAACCCAACTCGTATTTAAATTACCAGAGCATTCAAAAACACATTTACTCTTCAGTATTTCACACAGACAGAAGGAACTAACTGTCTAGAAGATACTAGTGAGATTATATCTAGTATTATAGATACAGACATAAATAGAATGAAGATTCTTGTGGAAGTTCCAAAAATCCCTATAAACCTTTGAGAGTAGAGACAAATGATTATAGAACTCTAGCCACTCCAGAAGGCAACTGCTTCGGCTATGTTTGTGGATATCTTTTGAGAAAATGTTTAAGAAAACATTCATGTGAAGTATGTACAAATTTTGCCACGGCGGCTAGTACCACACTGAATGAAACAAATGTATATAGTTATTTCAAGGTATATAGTAATACAGTATCCAAAGTTTGGCTACTGTATTTGGCTGCCAAACAGTTTGGAAGTTTATATATGCCTCCAGATTCATTTTTACAATGTGTCATTCATCTAGAGACAGAATTTATTAATCATTTCAACAATTTATGTGCCACTGATTGCACAGGCAACCAGCTCAAAACAATGTTCACAAAAATCAACATTTCTCACCCCTGTGATAATTTTCCTTTGGATTATTTATTTTCTTTTTTCACAAGGGTAAGAATTAATTATACTTTGAAATTTGCCAATAGAAATTTGAAAAACCTTTAGAAAAGATTAGCATAAGTTTTTGACCTGAATTGTATAATCCTACTTTACAAAATATACGTTTATTTCACCACCTTGTCTTATTTTTCATCAATTCCTGAACAGTTCACAATCATATGAGATATTTATTGTGAGCTCCTCGTAGCAATGATGAAGTCAGATTATGGTCACATATTTTTTGATCGAACCTCGAGCGGAGGTGCACAACAGCTCTTAGCCTACACCCTCCTACCCCGCTACATGCCAGCAAAAAATAAAATCTCGACCCGAAACATCAAAGAGACCGACCGGGAGTGAATTTACTTCTGTTTACTTATATACGGTGATAGAGGTGTGTTTCACAGTCTTACATGATTGTTTGAGTGGGTAACCGTAGTAAAGGTTATGAATATCACGGAACATTCTTCTAATAGTTGTTAATATTCTTCAGGTTTATCTTGGGAAGATGACGCTCCAGTATTTCCTAATTGATGGTTTTTGCGAGAGTAACCACCAGGCAGGTCACACAGTCTTGTAGTGGGAGGTTCTTTCCTAGAAGGCTGAGTTTCAAGTTGTTACTAGTGATTTAGTCTTATGGTGTCTGATTAAGTGGTTTGTGGTTTGGTGGGTTTGACTCATCACTTGCTGAACCAGTGTGCGGAAGTTTAACTTGAGTCTGGGTTTGTAGTATGCGAGTATTAGAAGTGGAGGAATGCAGGATGGTATCGTCAGCATATTATATTGGGATTATTGAGGTGTCATGAACCGATATTGCATAGAGTAATGGGGATAGAACTGAGCACTGTTGGGACTAAGCTTGCGGTGTAATGGGAAAAACAGGATGTTACAGCTTCTGACTCTGATTTAGTAGAAGGCATTACCCTGATGCAGTGGGGTTTGAGTTCACATATGCCAGTCTTTATCAAAGGCTTTTTGGATATCTAGCAGGGCAATGTACGTGCTCTAATAGGAGTTATTGTTCTGCGAAATGTGGAAATGGAATTCGATGAGATAGCTTTGGCTAGAGTTTTCATAGCAAAAGCCGTGATGGATAAATTTTGAAGGAGTGTAGGGATTGTAGGTTTGTGTGGTCTTCATGGGATTTGAATAGAGGGGAGAATTTATTCGAGTCAAGTGGCATTCGATCAGGTCCAGGTTATTGACAACATGGGTGTTATGTAGATGTTGCGACCGTTACATAACCCCCGATCGAACCAGGTATTCACTCCATAGATGTATAAGGCAAGATGTTGCGACCGTTAATAACCCCCTTTTCGAACCAGGTATTCATTTCAGTTCGACTAAAAATATATTTCTGTTTGGATAATATTGCCGAATCACTGGAATCTTCGGTAGCGTGCTTTTCCGTCAACCCCGGAAATCGGTAATTCCGCCGCATTGCAACATAAACTCAGTTCTCGGTTGTTCTCACACACAAATCGCGCATAATAATTCGTCGTCGTCGTCGGTTAAGATTTAGCGGGCCGCGATTTAGAGAGTTCGTTTTTGGGGGCCGTTCTCTTCTGGAAACGGTGGCGTTGGCGGCGGAGTTGAAGTTGAGCACGTGGAGGAAATTAGTCAAGTTGGTCGGCATTTGGGAATAATGGCCGCGACGACTGTCATATAGAATCGCATAAATAAGTAAATACGCCGACGATGGCTGGCAAGAATTACGGGGCGGAAGGTTTCTGTTCCGCCGCCGATTTGGGAAAATGACGTACGAATGCGTTTCAGGGACGGACTGTATAGAATTTATGATGCACTGTTTGGAACCTTTGGTGTAGTAATGAATATTACTGGAGTTTTTTTCCCAACACCAAATCGTTATTTTAACAGAATGTTGAAAATGAACTGAAGAAAATTTTAGGTACCAAATTGATTAAGATGACATTTGAAACAGTATCTTACTGATTTCCTAGAAATCGTTTTATACACTCAGGTCTATAAAAAAGGTCACATTGAAATGTCGACTTTTAAATTTTTCGCCTTATTTTGATATTTTTTCAATAAATGTAGGGTCAGTCGGTAGCCGGGCGGTTCGACGTGGGTGCTTTTTTCACTCAGTCAATCGGCCGATGTGTGAGTCGATGGTTCAAGCCCTAGGCTGAACGCTCGATTTTAACTTGCTATCGTCTAACCCGTGTTAGGAATCACATGTTGAAAAGTGAGACCTCGCTAGTCCGTAGCTCGCACAAGTTTCAACATCTAGGGTTATCGTTCGTAGGGGTGCGATAGCCAATTATTGGAAAACCATATTTCAAACAACATAACAACAACATAACATAACACAAAAATTCATTCGAGATTGATTCACATTCAAGTGATTTCTTGATACGGCCTGATTTATACATATTACACAAGAAAAACAGAGTGATGTTTCTATCATCTAAATTTACAAGTTTAACATCATACAGCTTTTGGATGACACTCAAATCCATTCTGTATGCAAGCTTGGTTCATTTCCCATTCATTGTTTCTTCCTTCATTTTATTATCAAGATTTGTTTCAAATATAAGAATTATAAACTGATTTTTCAATATACTCTAGCAATATACTCCTGGGGCATGTTACTCAGCTTCTCTATGAGCGCAACACGAGTTACTTTGAATTCCTAGGTGGTCTCTCGAGACTTCAGATATGTTCAATAGGATTTGCATCCAGGGAGCATGCTGGCCAATTTAATTATTCTGCTAACCTTCAATGACGTATTCTGTAACACCCTTTGCAGAATGAGTTCTCTCATAATCTTGCATAAGGATGAAGTTGTCGCCTATAAGGTATGAATATAAGACACCGTAGTCGGATATTGTCAAATTGTCTCCTTGCTGTCAATGCTCTATCTTCAACAAAAAGCAGCTCAGTATGACCATCCATTGATATTGCGGTCTGTACCATAAGCGATTCTTTTTCGTGACTGAGACGGGAGCTGAAAGTACACTCCACAAATATTTCACCAGTGTTGTCACTAGGCATCATTTCAAAGTAGAATGAAGAAGAATGCTAATCTTGCCACTCGGAAAGCAACTTTGGACCACTAGCTGGTATGCCTTCAACCTAGCTTCACGTAACTGGCGATTTATTGTCCACTCACTCAATTCTGAGCACTGGAGTTCTCAATGTAGATTTTGGGTGTGCAGTGTCTTTTTTAGGAAAGATGTATATACCTGTTATCAGCATAGAATGTCCTGAATTTTTGACCACTTCCAGTCCTGCGTTCATTTCTGTCTGTTTCTCTTAATCGCTGCACGATTCTTCATATAGTAACTTCATATAGAACGAGTAAAATTATCAAACTGGTGTTATGACATAAAACCAACTGTCAAATAATATATCACAAACGTTATTATGGCAATCGTGATTGTTGCAAATGACAAATAGGTAGGGAAAATACAATGTTTTATTCAATAATTTAGAAATTTGAAACCAAGTGTAGCATCAAAATAAATAAAGAAACGATGTATAGGAAATGAACCAAGTTTGCATAAAGAATAGTTTTGAGTGTCATCCTAAAGCTTTATTTGAGTCCAGGGTGTCTCCTTGGATGATAAAAACATAATTTTCTTTTTCGTCGTATAAAACGGATAAATTGGGTCTAATTAGAAAATCTGTTTCATGTGAGTTAATATGGAATAAATTTCCCTTAATGTTTAAAAATGCACAAAATCGGGCCATAATTGAAAGTTATTCAAGAGTGAAATTTGTTCACATTACAAACTGGTCGTTTTTTATGCACCCGATTATATAATGGTCTTAAAGTCACTTTTCAATTGAACCAAATGAAATTATCATCATTGTTATTTACAAGACTTTCTTTTAAATCATTCCATTGGCACATACAAAAAAAAATCTTCAGTAACATTTATTGCTACTATATTTATCACCAAGTTGCGTATCATTGACATAATTTTTTTCTCTGCATCACCCTTCAATGTGATAGGAATATCACGTTGAAAGGGAAAACCATTTCAATACTTAGCTCGCACAAGTTTCGATTTTTGAGGGTTGTCGAGCAACATATAAATGGTACATGCTGGTCATACGTGGCGTCGTCTTGTAAGATACCATTGTGACGGCTTTGGCAGCGCGAATTTAGTGTTTTTTTGCTGGTTCCAAAGGTAGAAACACAACTCAAAAATGCATGATGGAACTCTTAGGGTCAAAATTACCCCGGAGTTGAAATAGTCATCAAGCATATCTCCGGGTGACAGCTGATTCAAGAACATAATTCTATAAACCAACATATCTGACGGTCACTATAGTCCTTCTACCGTCAGTACCCAATAAATAGCCTAATAAATGCAGTGGCTGATAGACCTTGTGACGACTATGTAATCGATTTCTGCGACGTCAGAGGACAACTTACCGAAACCAAAGTCAGTGATAAAATACTGGAAGTTCACAACTCTGAATCCAGATGGTTTAATATATTACATTACATCAACTCAGTAGTTACTCAGGTTGAGATAATCGACCGCCAAGCGATACACAATATTTTCTTCCCTTTTGAAGATAATCGATTATTTGTAAATCAATTATCCTACTACCGAAATTTCTATATTTGATAACTTCAGTAATATTAATTTGAATTTTCAAATAGCAGTTATGAACAACGTTGCTCAACATTGATACATCTGAACTGCATAAAGCTTGGCACCAAAAATCAGCTGGAGTGCTGGAAATGGTAAACTAATCTGTCAATAATAGTATCCTGACAAACAATGTCTTCGACTCCAGCTCAATTGTTATGAGAGGGCAAAGATCAAATGCTATGATAATATAGAAATCAAAATGTTGAAAATGAGCTCATGAGTTGGCTAATGGTTATCTGGCGGAAAGTACCTCGTCTTTAATGTTGATGTCTTTTGAAAATACATCAACTCGATGTTCTGTTCATCTAGTTGTGTTCCGAAACCAAATCCTCAGCCTCTGAGGCTGCTTCCTCGAAAGAATTTCTCCGATTCCTGTTTTTCAGTTCATGAACAAGTCTTCATTTAAAGAATTAATTTCTAATATCCATGAATGCTTTTAGAGATCTTATCAGTTAGGTTTGTTCAAATCGTTTTCATAATGCTGCTAACTCGCATTTGTGAGAACCTTCATCTTCTGATTATGTGCACCACATGAGTGGTGTGTCGTCATTTGTAGGAGGATTTGTAAGTGATAATCTACAATTCAGTAATATGCTAGTAATAGAAATTGTTGCTATGGAGACATTTCGAACGTTTGGTCAACAGGCATTTGTATTCGTTAGAGAATGTACAATACTTCACTTGATAATAGATCAACGTATTTTCTTTTGAAGAGAATATAAATAGCAATTCAACGACAAGATGCTGCTTCAATTTTAGGTACTATTTTGAGAGGACTGGACGAATTGTTGATATTGATTAAACATACATATGAGACAAAGAAATATTGTCTTTTTCGAAGTATGTAAAACAAAACAAAAACATTCTACCTAATTCTCATTCTGCAGAGAGATTCACTACATTCCAGATTACTCAGGAGACATTAGCTATGAACGAAGAAGAATAAGTTTTGTCAGTATTATACTAGTCATATATACAGTCAAAACCCATGGCCTCAATGGGTTGCAAAATATCAGTTACACGGATTTCATGCAAAGTATAATCCAATGTTTATCAAACACAGTAATTGCTGGGGTATCCTAAAAGTTATGCCTACATTGAAGACATCAGTACTAATATTTCTAGTATGGAGGGTGATCTAATCAAAGCACTAGCAAGAATTATCAAGGAACTGTGGCCAGTTAACAAAATGGTGAACACAGTTTCTTAAAAGAATCTACTCAAAAAAATTACCCCTCGTTTCAAAGGACATGTGCCCAATAGTTCCTCAGATATCTTTTGGACGGTTTACACGATGACATAAATAGACAAACCCAAACAAGTCTTGACGAAAATGGATCAAAAATTGAGTGACAGGGAAAATTTCCTGGTAGATATTTGAGGATGGACAACACCAAGATTGTGGACAGTTACGTCGACCAGTTAAAATATAGTTTGAAGTGTACATTCTATAGACACTCATCGGTAACCTTAGATCCATTCTGAGATTTGTCTTTAACCATACCACAAAATACTAATAAACGGAGACAGATACGATGCTTGAATTCCTTTTCAAGAGAGTCAAATCTGGATGGAGACAAAAAACCGACATGGTCGAAGTTCAAAAACAAAAGGAAATGCATAAGAATATATCAATCCATGAGTTTCCACAAATTTTGGTTATACATTTGAAAAAAGTGTTTCCTACAGAATGTTCTGGAGATGAAATAATTGTTACCATCAACGTTCCCCCGAATAGTTTCGTCTTGAATAACTATGCAACAAACAATATGACCACTTATTATAATCTCTATGAAGTTATGAATCACAGTGGAGCTGCCAATAGTGGAGGGCATATGTCAGACACCCGTACAACAGTAGTTGTGGAGAGGTGTATGTTCTCTTTCATGGACACTAAATGGCATCTGTGAGTCGTTAGAAATGGGAGTCAATAGTGCAGAGACTATTAATTTTTAAGTTTTTGTTTTCATTTTTTCTGTTGTAGTTTTATGTTTCGGTAATATATTTATTTTTCATATATATATAAGAAGTAGAAGTGCCAAGACTTAACAATTTGTCCGAATCACTCTGTATCTGCATCATCCCACACGACTCACCTTGAAGTTACGATTCAATAACAAGCCGCAAAGAGTATGCATTATAAACCATTAGTAATGACGTAATCTTCGGAACGTCCTCGAGTACGTCCCTGAATGTCAGGATGTAGCCCACACAGTTATTAACTGCTTCATTATTCTGATTGTACAACTCAACGAGGACAATTACAGAAGCCCTAGTTCCTGTTCCTGCTAACTGGAAGTGTGTTGCCAGGAGAAAATGGCTCCGCTCATAAAAATGCTCGGTGAATAATAGTTTGCTCTAATTAAGTTTCGGCTAGCAGTCGACTACGAAGATTAACTGTGTTATGTGCAGTTGGCAGTGATTGCGAAGAGCGCATATGGAACGGATTGAAATTTGTAGGAGTTGCATCGAATGCCTCTACAAACATTGAGTTGGCATGTAACGGTGGAGATGACTATTATGTTATGCAAATGTTTGTATTGGGAGTGGTTCAGATATAACGTTATATGCTGTCAGCCAGTGAGAGTTTTTGTCAAATTTTTCATGACAAATTATGTAAATATTTTCAAAAAATTCATATGTGTGAAACTTTCTTATTTGTCAGTGGGCTATGCTTGAAGACTGGCAGTAAACAAATCTAAAGAAATGAACTTTAAACGTTCAAGTCCATTCAATCTACTGTGTAGGTATATTCGAGACTGGCTTGAACGTTCAAAGTTCATTTCTTTAGAAATGTGTGAAAGGTGAGATGGAAATATCTTGCAAGATCAATATAAATATATCCATGAAGAATGTTTGATGAGACAACATTAGAACATAAAACCAAAAATGAAATTTACAAAACCATTATGATTTCCAGAAGTGGAGAAATAAATATACATTAATATATTTTGGTACCTATGAAACACAATATTTATATACTGAATATTTATATACTAAATTTACTTAAAAAAGAAACATTATTCCAATCAAAATTTCAATTGTGTTCGGTCTGAACAAAATAGGTTGATAGTTTCTGCAATTATATTCTCATACCGTATGCGAAATTATCCAGGAACCCGTTACCGAAGATGATTGCGGAAGTAAAAGACGTCCTCAAGAAATGCGACAACATACTTATCCCTCAAATGAAACGGAACTTACAAGTTTTCAACCCAACGGTGTCAAAAAGCGTCCCAAAAATCCACAAGCCGGAAAAATCAACGCCCTCCATCTTGTTAGCTATTGGATCTCCTACCTACCAAATAGCAAAATGGCTCACTAAGGAATTTGAAAACTTGCCTATTGCGGAATCAGATTTTAGTATCAAAAACTCCTTAGAGTTTATACAGCATACAAAAAACATCGTTCTACAAGAAGGTGAGATTATATTTTCCTTTGATGTTAGTTCTTTATTTCCTAGCGTTTCATTTCCACAGACCTTACAAGGGGAAAACCCCTTGTCCCCCTATATGGCTAACCTCTTCATGAGCAAATTCGAAATGGAAACCAGAGAAACATCAAAGTATATCCCTAGGATATGGCTCAAGTATGTGCATGATGTTTTTGCGATTTTCTGTAACAAAAAATCGAATATTTTTACATAACAGACTTCCATCAATTAAATTCACGTATGAGTTAGAAAATGAAGGACAACTTCCATTTCTTGACGTTTGGGTAATGAGGAGTTCATGTGGAAAGGTGGAATACGACGTATATAGGAAAGAAACAAGCACTTACAAGTTTATTCTTGACAGTTCACATCACTGTGGACAGCACAAACGTGTTGGGTTGAATTTTCTAGTGCATCGTCTCTTGACTTTTCCTCTCACACATGAGAGGTTCACAAAAGAAAAACGTACAATACCGGAAATAGCAGCTAGTAACGGTGTTTTGAGGGATATTGTAGATGATATTAAAAGGAAGAAAATGTTTAGGTTAAGAATGAACGAAATCTCGACTTTTAGAAACGACAAAAACCAAAATAAATATATCTCGGTTCCATACCACCAATATTTGAAAAACTTTGGAAAGAGTTTGGGAACCTAAGCATGAAAGTGGCATCAAAAATAAGTCATATATTACAGATCCTTTTAGGAAATCCAAAGGAGAAAGTTGAGAATTCGATGTGATGCAAAATATTATATAGTGACTAAAATATATTTATGATGCACTGTTTGGAACCTTTGGTATAGTAATGAATATTACTGGAGTTTTATCCCAACATCAAAGCGTTATTTCAACACCTCGACACGTGTTTCGTTCACCAAGTGATCATCTTCATGAATGTTGACCTAGTGCACATGAATTGTTGTTTAATCTTATATGACTTTTGTGTAAAGTTGATAATGTTCTGAGAGTTGATTTAAATCAAAATTATTACATGGTATATTATAAACAAATCAGGTGTAGAATCTTTCAACTGTGTTTTAATATTTCCAGTAACTTTAATATTCTTTATAGAAATTTTGATACCATTTTCATTGTAAAAAACTTAAATTATTTTGGAAGATAATTTTCCAATATTAGGAAAAGAAAAAAATATTTAATTCCGTCTTCTATTTGACTATGAGTATTATCATTTGTATTTTCTGTCTATTGAAACAGGAATTGAATTTGATCAAGGGAAAGTTTTTAAAAGGTTTTAAGTTTTAGGTATAATAAATATTTAGAAATGAATTTCGAAATATTAATCTCTACCAACTACCTACACCGTAGGGTGTGGTAAACGTCTGTCCAAAAACAACTACTTCCTCGGCTAATACCACACTGGATATTGAATTATATCCGACCGGCATTTATTTAAACAGTTTTTTTCATATCCGAAAATTCAATCTCATATACATTCCAACCCTTTCTGCCTTTTCGAAATTTGACTGGGTGAAAACCTCTGTAATGTCGTGAAAACGTCGAAATTGAAAATCCCTCAGAGTAGATAAATCTCATTCTGGAACAATTCATGACGTAAATTCCTCATATTCCACCTGAATTTCCGGAGACAGCCCTAACTTATGTCTCTCGTCAATCTCGCTATTTCGCAGAAATGTTTGAGCAATTCTAGAAAGTGAACGAATCCTCTAGGGGCATTAAAGGAGAATGCATCAATTCATTATCCACTACTGTGTGATTAATTATCAGCACATTGAGGGCTGTTGCCGCTTCGAGTATGGTGGAGAATGACGTTCCATGAATATTCACTACTGGAACAATGGATTATGAGATTCATGATTTAGTGGTTCGGAATGTTTGGTTTGCCGTGGATTTATGACTTAACACGGGGTTATGTATACTGAGAATATTAACAATCCGGTGCAACAACAATTGCTTAGTCATATGAACAACAGAATCTACACCGAGGAAATATTTAAAACAACAACACGAGTGGTCTTTGAAAAAAATTATCATTTTGTGTGGCTGTTCCTCGATGTTTTTTAGTTTCCTACCCTTCCACAATCTGAAAAATAAATAAATTTGAAGTAACAGAGAATGTTGAAATGTAATAAAAAGCAAACTGAAAAGTTCTCTACAGAAAATTCATTTGTAATATAAACACATGAATAGTCCCTTCAGTCAGTAACTTGTATTTGTAAATGTTGCAAAAGGTGGTCTTAAAACATGCCAGAATGACATTCTGAGTTCATCTTCGAAATCGTTGTAACCATTGCAGTTTCTAGGAAACTACCCCCATTTTTATTTCGAATTGCACCTCTAACAAATGTATATGTAGTGTTTTTCCTACAACTATTTAAATTAGAAACATTTTATTTCGTTATTGATTTTTATTTTTGTATTATCAATTCTTGTTAGGAAATTAACTTTTCATAACTCTATTATCGTGCAGTCGTCCAAAATATCCATCTGGTTGGGTTTTTCATGTAAATTCTTTTATTTTAATTTTTACTTAGCATTTTTGGATGTTTTCATCACATATCATTGAAATGCCCTCCTCTCTCAAAAATAAAGTTTATTGCCAAAAAAAAAAACAGATGGATATTTAGAACGAAGCCATTTGGGATGTTTCGAGTAGCTACTCATTGTTAATACTTTTGTGGATTAAGACAAGGGCCCAAGTAGTTGACATTTCTCGACGATATTTATAACCCCTACCATATTGTCTGTTTTTTTTATTGTCGTTTTGATGGTGTTATTAATAAATTTTATCATTTGTAAACACTTTGTTCGACTGATTATAATTCACCTATCACCGGTCCTAACATATACTCCACTTGAGTCTCCAGAGAGATATTCTTGAAATTCTCTATAAACAGTTATTTTCAACCAAGTATCCAAATTTTTTTATGTACGTGAAGTACAGAAAACTCTGCAAACTATACAAAATGTGCTCCAACCTGAAACTGATAAGCTTCATAATATCTTCTCTTTAGTTCCCTAGCGCAGACAAATGTACCTAATCATTGCCGGTGTGATGTTATGGCAGGCACGACAGTTTCCATTTTCGAGATCCTCCTAATCTACTGAAGGCACTTGGTGTACAATTTTTTAAGACAACCTCATAGAAAAAAAAAATCTAGTGGAGTCATATCAACAGACTGGCCAACGCATTGGACCCCTGTTTTGTATCCATTTCTGAGCATATGTATCATCAAGAAGTTAGGTAATCATGTTCGAATTAAAGGAAGGAGCACTATATTGTTGCCATGCCATCATTTTTCGTCCGGATAGTGGGCTCTATTCCAATAGTTCAAGCAAAGTGTTCAGCAGGATATTTCAATATCGTGGTCTCGTTGAAGAACCATTGTAAAAGTATTGCTCAGTGAGGTATCTATTGTAGTCCATTTTGTTTATAGTTTCTGCTACGCAATGTAGTAGGACCTAATATGATGAAAGCATAAATGTTTGAGTAGTGATGTTACACTGGCAGCATATCACTCTCCATTTCACTCCCATTTGAGCTACGTTATTCTTCCCAGTGTATATCCTAGTATACAGCATTTCCCCACGTACAGAAAAAATCCCTCCGAATTCTAACTAATACTCACTACAGATAGCATTATCGGCCGCATTTCATGAAGTATCGAATTCTACCTTTGTCATGTTTGTATATGTTTCAGACAGTTATTGAAATCCATAAAAACAAAGAGCAGCTAAACGTACACTCTGATGTTCATGATCAGACTATAAGTGCTAAACAGTTCAGACCACCTCGTTACAGACTATCTGTTTTTTAGAAAATATCTCACAATCAAAAATTATATGACAAATTGCCAAGCGATAAGAGGTACTCGAATATTCATCAATTCAAAAACATAGTGTAACACCTGCTTCTTTCGTATTGTTTTTGTAGTATCAATATATCCAGAAATTGCTTCCAAGTACTAAGATACTATAACTCCCGTCTCATTATGTGCCCAGATATGAGGTTTGTACCTGTTTGTACCCCATTATAAGTTTTGTAAACTATTCAGTGAAAATCTCATAATACAGTGTTACATGAATAATTTCAACTTTTTTGTGTATGTGCTACTAATGACAGTAACTTTCTCAATTTCATTTCATGCTCATTAGAATAAAGGTTTCCAATGAAAATGTGTGTAACATCTGTGTGATTTTTTCAACTTTTGAATATATTTCAATACTGAGCACCAAACTGGATCTGTATAATGCCTAACATACAGCGCTGTTTCAACCCACCAGGTCTCATCACTTTCTGTGTATTTCGTCTAATTTTCTTTGGTTTCTTTCTATATAATTTACCAGAAAGTAAAGGTACTTGAAACATTCCTTATTTTTGAAAGTGACAAAAACTTTACCGTTCTGTTGAATTTAGTTTCAAATAGTAAAACTCACTTTTCAATTAGCTTTAAATTTCAACAGGGGAGAGAGTGAAATAAATACTGACCCCATGTGCACACGAAGAAACTTTTCCAAATAAAAACAAATTGAATCGTTTCCTTGAACACTTCCTAAACAGAGAACAAACAAATTAGTAGAACAAATCAACGTAGTGGAGCGAGCTATCGAGTTTTCGAAGAAAAACAGAACACCTCTCGAAACAATTCCTCGCCGAAAACGGCCCCTGCATAAAAAGACGAACTGAAAGGAGAAGGGAGAGAACCGTCCCCTAATTGTTTTGATGCCGGTTTCTCGTTAAACCGAGAACATATTTTGCTGGACATTGCGAAGAACTCGCGCATGAAATTGGCCCGTATCGAGGCAGGTGCCTTAATCATTTTTCTCTGGAACGGCGAACGTTTTTGAATAATTCATGAAATCTAGACGGAATTAAACGGATGCAAATGCCCCGCGATTCGTTTGTTTATGCATTCATTAGGTCGTTCGAGGAAAATTGGGAAATCGAGAATTTGTTGCTGATACTGTTAGGGAGTTAGGCCGAAAGCTGAGCTGATAACTGATAGAACGAACAAAATGATAATGCTATGAAGTTATCTATTGATGAAGATGAGTTGGTTGAAAGAAATATTTATTTCAAAGGGTTTTTTACAGATATTTTATGGTAAGGAGAACATTGTCTCATAAACCTCTTTTCTGAGGAACTCCACCTTTATGATATACGTGGTGTTCAGAGATGAATTTGATGCAGTTATATCTGCAGCATCGTAAACAAACATTTTTAATGAACGGTATATCTTTGAAAGCTTCGAGGGTATTTCATCCCGAAACTTGAAGTACACCACTGTACATTTTCTATCAGTTCTTTTTCATATATCACGTTGTATAGGCTTTTCTATGAATGCTATCTGTTTCAATTCCATAGCGAATATTTGGATTTCACACTGAAAGTAAATGATCATTTTCGTGTAATTCAATGTTCAAATGAAAGTAGTTACTTTGAGAGGACTTTTCCTTTCGTGTAAATCAATGTTTATGTAAAAATAGTTGTTTCGAACGGCTTTTTATTTAGCTGATGGGGTGATAAGTGTCTTTATTCGAAACCTTGAAGTACACCATTGAGGATGATAGTGTTTTATTAAGTGAGCTCATTTTATATCAATACTCTTCCGTATATCACATTGTGTAGCGGAAATTCAGGGTGTAACTAAATAAATGTAAAACATTTAAGGGGGTGATTCCTCATCGAAAATAAAATAGGATATTTCATATAAAGGAATTTCATTGGAGCATCCTTTGTTAAGATACAGCCCCTTAAAGGGGGTATATAAAATTTGTATGACAATTTTTTTCACAAGCACTAAACAAGTTACAACATTGAAATTAACCTGACGTTTTGTACTACCAAAAAGACACTTAGCCAGTAACTTTTTTGGTTTCCTTGTGGTTGTAAGGGGTGGAAAACGCAACCCCTGAAATTTATTTCCAATGTAACTTTTTGTCTTATTATTTGTTTACTATTTGAAAATTTATTTCCGATAGCCCTGTTTCATCCTAAACAAAAAGTGTCTCTTGGGTTTTTTGAACAAAATAAACCAGTTCGCAGAAAAAAATTATTTTAGGAACAACTACAGAGATACATCGTCATAAATGCGAAAATACGAAACTGATCTATCTAGTAGGTCGCTATTAGCGATAGTGACAATTAAATTAGTATGACGCTGTCAGTTTGTGAATTTTCGAAATTGAATTAACACTAATTGTGTGTTGTTGTTCTGTTCTTAATTTGTTACTTCAATAATTCACTTGTTTTTAAAATGGCATACACAAATGAGGAAATGGCTGATATGCATTACGTTTACGGTCTGTCGCAGGGGAATGGGTTAGAAGCTTCTAGAAGATATGCTGAAATGTATTCTCAACGGCAGCATCCTTCACATAGAATATTTGCTCGACTTCATCAACGACAAATGAACGCATGATTGTGGTCGCCATCGAGAAGTACGAACACCACAGCTTGAGGAAGCAGTACTCAATTTGATTGAAGAACAACCTACTACCAGTACTAGAAAGATTCCTTTCCAGCTAAATGTTGATCATATGACGGTATTTCGAATTTTAAAGGAACAACTCTTATACCTTTAGCATCTGCAACGAGTACAGACACTGTTACCGCGAGACTTTCCGAAACGTTTTGAATTTTGCAATTGAATGCTGGAAATGATTAGAAGAAATTGTGACTTTCTGAAGACGATAGCATTCACAGACGAATGTAGTTTTTCTCGGGACAAGATTATTAATTTTCATAATTACCACATATGGGCTGATGAAAACCCTCACGCTATTGTCGAAACTAACCATCAGGAACAGTTTTCTCTTAAAGTATGGCTCGGAGTTATTGGGCCTCATTTTCTACCTCCTCGATTAAATGGTGAGGCATACGTTCAATTTTTAAGAGAAGTGCATCCAGTACTGCTGAATGAAGTTCCTTTGGGCGTTAGAAGGGATATGTTTTTCATGCATGATGGGTCTCCCACCCATTTTAGTCAAGTAGCACGTCAGCATTTAACTGAAACATATGCAAATCAGTGGATAGGTCGAGTAGGACCACAAAACTGGCTCGCTCGATCCCCGGATCTCAATCCTCTCGATTTCTCTATTTGGGGATATTTACAGCATTTAGTTTATCGTACTCCTGTTCGCGATGTAGAGGACTTAAGAAACTGCATCATCGATGCGTGCAGGGTAATCAGAGAGACTCCAGGAATATTTGAGCGAATACGTGGCTCAATGCGCCGACGTCTAGACGCATGCGTAATATCTGAAGGTAGACATATTGAACATTTACTATGATTTGTACATGTTGTGTGTTTTGTTATTAATAAATTAGTTTTGTTTATTACCCTTTAATCGTTTAATGCAGGTACTAACTACAAAATAACAATAAGGGCAAGAGCACACTACAGACTTTCTATCGGCCGATAGTTTAGGTTGGGCTGGGTGGGGGCACACTACTCAAACAAATCTGTTCGGTTCGGTGCGGGTGCGCAGACCACCAACTGAAAAGTCTGAACAGTTGTTGATGCATATAATATTTTGACGCGTTGTATTGAATGTATTGAAGATTGCAGAATTGCAATTATCATTGCACAAAGAAGAAATATGAAGAAAACAAGCAAAAGAAACCGTGAATGGTGGGTGCACCCTATTTTAAGTGATTGGTTAGTTCAAGGAATGTTCTACACGCTCCATCCTAAGCTGCTGGAATATCCAAAAATATTCTTCGCTTACTATAGAATGAGCATAACCAGCTTCAATGAACTTGTTAGACTAATCGGGCCATTAATTATGAAACATTCGGCAATATTCGACATAATTATAAAAAAAACCTATATGTAATGAAAACGCAAATATATTAAAAGATAAAGTAGGTGCTAGATAATATTTGATACCAGATATCAACAATGGAATGTAGAGTGGGGAGTCTGCAAGCACCGACTTTTTAGTTGGTGAGTCTGCGCACTCTCATAAACACACAGTCTGATTAAAACTTGGCCGATAGTTGTCCAACTCTGTAATTGAATCAGAATTGGGAAGCCTATCCAACTTGTTTCTGATTATTCAGTCGGCCGACTGGAATCGCTTAGATGTGCGAACTCACATTACGATTCTATACTAATAAGCATCCGACTAAACTATCGGCCGAAAAAAAGTCTGTAGTGTGCGTTTGCCATATATCCAGTTGGCATTTATGACGATGTATCTCTGTAGTTGTACGTAAAATAATTTTTTGCTGCGAACTGGTTTATTTTGGGCAAAAAACCCAAGAGACATTTTTTGTTTAGAATGAAACAGGCTATCGGAAATAAATTTTTAAATGGTGAACAAATAATAAGACAAAAAGTAACACAGGAAATACATTTTAGGGGTTGTGTCTTCCACCCCTTACAATCATGGGGTAAACCAAATAAATTACTGGCTAAGTGTCTTTTTGGTAGTACAAAACGTCAGGTTAATTTCAATATTGTAACCTTTTCAGTGCTTGTGAAAAAAATTGTTATACAAATTTTATATACCCCCTTTAAGGGGCTGTATCTTAACAAGGGATGCTCCAATGAAGTTTGTTTATATGAAAGATCCTATTTTTCTTTCGATGAGGCATCACATCCTTAAATGTTTTACACTTATTCAGTTACACCCTGTATATCTGTTTCAATACCATAACGAATATTCAGAGTACAAATTGAATGGAATTCAATGTTTATATGGAAATAGTGTGCAACTCAATGTTCATGTGGAAATAGACGTTTTGGAAAGTTGTATTTGTCATGTTGTATGTGAAAGAAACTTCTTAGCCAAACATTTCTTTTCTCAAAGAACCTATCTCTTCTGAAGATATCCCTTTTTCAATCAAGATATTTTTTTAAATTTCAAATTAATGACAGATGATGTTCCCCAGAGCTCTGTCTTCGGCCCGCCTTTATTTATAGTTTGTACAAATTTTATTCCATATCAACATGTTTCTGGTGAAGAAAAAATAAGTAGAATTAGGGATAATTCTACTTATTTTTTTTGGTTACGAATTTAAAAATTTTTTGAAATTTTAAAAATTTTGACAAGGATCTTTTTGTATCTTGAATAGAAAAAAAAACTATATATTGTTGACCCTGTCGGATTATAATGATTTTATTTTGTTTCAGGTATATTACATCAATTATCTAATTTGATTAGGTGAGTAGTAGCTGTTATGAGAGATCGAATGACAATAGTAAATATTTGAAATACTATGCAGAATACTATGAAGAATTGAATGGATGAGAAGAGTATTTCAACTGTTGATTTTCAGGTATTTTTTCATACTGATTATTTTCAAAATTTTTGAATGCATCGATATTTTATTCACTTTTTTATTAAAAAAAAATCGGATGTGAAAAGATATAATTGAGACGTTTTACAATTGCCCACAAAAATGAAAAATCAGATTTGACAAACGCTGCCAGAAATGTCGATATTATGTACAACTGGGGATTGAACTAACTACAATTAAAATGGGTAATAAAAATTCTAAATTAGGAACAAGCATTCCATCCAGTATCTAAGAAAAATTTTTTTGTTAACTATGCATATACTATCAAATATTGAGCTAAGATGAAATTTGGGTTAATTAAAAAAATCGCTTTTCTGTCAATATGGTATTATATTGGAAAGACATTAAGAGACTTCTAAGTCTTGAAAGAGTAATATCATGGACACTCGATAAAATCAAAACAAGATCAGGGATAGTGAAACAATTAAATCATATTCCAATATCACTGTGTGGTGATTACTTGATTGAGTGAAATTCAACAAAAATAATCACCAAAGAACTACGCAAATAGCACTGAAACCTATGGAATTTGTGCTTGACCTGGATTTGCCAAAAGTCTGGGTAAATATTCAGATTATGGACAGATCAAAGTTTTGATTTGAACTGAATTTGCAGGTTTTAAACCGGAAAGGAACAGATTTCCGAAACGATAACACTTCTTCCAGAGAATATAATTTTATAAACAATGATTCATCTTACCTCATAAACAAAATTCATAAATTATACTTATTGAACTTTTTTGCTCATAGTACATTTTCGTTGATTTTGACTGAATCTGTAAAAATTGTTATGATCTTTCTGTAGAAAGATCATTTAAAAAAATATTCAATATGTCGAAAAAAAATCAAGATTTGTTTACAAACTGTTCGAAAAAGAAACATCGACATACACGAGGGGATTTTTTTTGGTTAACTCGATAAGTTCTATTAAAAGTCTAAACAGTTTTTCTATAAAATCACAAGTTTTTCAAAAATATGAGGTATATAATAAGCTGCCAACTTAGTTCACTACTATCTGCTGCACGTTCCATCATGGTATCTTTGTGGCAATTTTTCTGCTCAAGGGTTTCTTCTTCTCTTTTGTTTGTTTCCCAGTCCTGAGGAAATTCTGCATCTATAATGTTCCACTTGAGTTTTTGGTGTACCTTGGACCTTTTTTACTGGTTATGCATCTCTCACCAAAATCACATTCATATTCTAGACTCAATATTTCTGTGCTTTCATTATTCTCTACGAGCTTTTGAAAAGTAAGAAGAAGCATTGAAGGTGATTAAACGGAAGATGTCATGATTATGCCATTATCGAACTCGTGTTCAAATACATGTGAATGAATGACCAAGATTCTGCTTCCACTTTCAGTTTCTCGATCGGTTCATTGCAAAATCAAATTTTATATTTTGGGTCAGGAACGGTGAAACACTGTATAATTTTATATGAAAATCCTTAGAAGTATCATCTACACCAGAACAGTACCATCAATCTTCATTAAAGTTGTATTATCTGATGCTAAACCTTTTCATCAATATTATTGTTTATTTTCGAAATAATATTGATATTTTTGTTGAATTCAATTTTAATGAATGAATACTATTATTACTAATATTATTCGATATCAGTCCACATTTTACCGACAATATCCGCATTAAAGAACATTTTGCCACCTCATATATTCTGTTTCAAATCAACTACAATCCCAAAAGAGGAATCATCCATCGCCGTGCTTTGAGCCATTTCCCAACTTCAATCCCTTTGTAGTTTCTCATAGAAGGGTTTCCATGAAGTTCCTCGGAGAGATATACTCAGAACTCTAACCACATCCTTTCCCATGGCCCATTTACTCCATAACCCATCTGTTAATTACGTTCAGAAATGCCCCTTTTCTGCAGCCGCCCCATTGCCCGCTCCCCGAGGACTTTTCGCGCCGCCACCAGCGAAATATCGTCTATATTTAGCGATTATCTGCGTAGGCTTGTTCGAAATTTATCTGCTGTTTTGTTTTGATAGATGCACGTCTCCTTTGATTGATGGGAGACGGGAAATGGAGCGGCGGTTTGGGAATGTATACACGGGGTTGTTTCCATTTGGGGTGGCAAGGTGCTACGGTTTTTTCAGAAGTGAAAATGGTGGCTACTTTTCTAATGTGCTTTTATCACAATGTGTGATAGAGCAGCGCTGCGTTTCCTGAGAATGGGATAAGTTCACATGAATAACATAATAGGTATTATTTAAAACAATGTTTATATAAGGAAGATGGAGACGACGCGAAATTCATCACTACCATCAAAAATTCAAATCGAAATAACATGATTTACCACAACTATCTCGATCTCTGATATTTGACACCACCTAGTTCATATGCGAACGTGAAAATACTGTTCAGCAACTTTATATGTATACTATATATATACAAAATCAATTCGAATGGCGTAAAAACTAAATAGTCACCGAACGTCGGGAGTTTCTCTGTATGGCATGGGCGACGTGGTATTTCATACAAGGTCTAATCCCCATTTATATGTAGGAGGTTTATTTAGCTTTTCGGATTGACTTCGACCTCTCTCTCTCTTTCTCTCTGCTTTTTTTGCGTTACTGTACGTCTGTGCTCTATACTGAATTTGAACCCCCTTCTTTCTCCCATGTTTTGTCCATATTCAAGTACAGAACATAGACAATGCGCTTTTAGTCATGAGATGTAATTTTACGAACTCTATAGTCAGTATTGGTTCTTCTAAATTAGAGGGGCTAGCTTGGCTAAATTGGGCGAAACGGATACAGTTATTGATAAAAATGCAGAATCTGCGATTTTATTTCTTGTTACACCTACCGCTAATTTAATTAAGGAATATTTAAAGATGCTACTAGGCTCCCACTTCAGTGCCGCTAATATTCATTTCGATAGAAAGGAATATTACTTTTTTTTCTACTCTCTCACTTTTCTCCTACTTCTAAAAACACTTTTTCCAAATAGAGAAAATGATAAAGAAAAACTCCAATAAAGTTGCCAGAGTCCACAACCTTTCGAAAAATCGAAATGCATAATATTTTGACAGAACTCTAAACTTGGTTTTGATTTGTGATATTGATGACTTATTTATTTTGTGGAAATTCATCTTCAATTAAATTATATAGATAAAATACTATTTCCACTTACTTAATGTATTGATATTACATATCTTCTAATTCTAACACTACTGACCTAAGAGAAATGTCTGAGTATATATACCCGAGAGCAGATAATAAGATATATACCTACATTCATTAATACCAACTACATAAACTTCAAACTGTGATTAATCGCGTTGTCATCTTTATAAATTAAAAAGTGGAGACCTACACAAATCTGTTTGTTCGTTAAGGGTTCTATATTATGAGTTTTTACTTGATTTATTGATTTCCATGGCTTCCAACAAATTCATTTTCCTTCCTTTACTACATGTATGTAAGATTTTGAGGTTTTCCGTACTTATTTTGTGATTTGTTTCTTGAAGATGTTCGTATATAGAAAATTTTTTGTCTACACCGACGTATTCACGGAGTGTTATTTCGAAATTTCTACCGGTCTGGCCTGTAAATATATATATATATATATATATATATATATATATATATATATATATATATATATATATATATATATATATATATATATATATATATGAAATCTGAAGCTTTCACGGATAGGAATATGCTGAACTGGTTTTTCCGGGTATATGATCCGTGTATGTGATATTATCTCTAATTTCACCGACGTTTCGACAAAATCTCATTTGTCATTATCAAGGTGTGCTGTTACGTGTTCAGAAGTTTTGTTGACCTTGCTCAACTCACTTCTTACTATAATGGTAAAATGGTATTCGTTACGTGTTCAGAGGTAGAGCAGTCCATAAACCCTCTACTACCTACTATTTAAATGTTGTTGAGTTTTACCTGAGTTCTTCTTCTTCTTAGTTGACCTCATCTCCCCGTTAAGGTATCGAATATGAAATCTGAAGCTTTCACGGATAGGAATATGCTGAACTGGTTTTTCCGGGTATATGATCCGTGTATGTGATATTATCTCTAATTTCACCGACGTTTCGACAAAATCTCATTTGTCATTATCAAAGTGTGCTGTTACGTGTTCAGAAGTTTTGTTGACCTTGCTCAACTCACTTCTTACTATAATGGTAAAATGGTATTCCATTCATATTCGATACCTTAACGGGGAGATGAGGTCAACTAAGAAGAAGAAGAACTCAGGTAAAACTCAACAACATTTAAATAGTAGGTAGTAGATGACAAATGAGATTTTGTCGAAACGTCGGTGAAATTAGAGATAATATCACATACACGGATCATATACCCGGAAAAACCAGTTCAGCATATTCCTATCCGTGAAAGCTTCAGATTTCATATTCGATACCTTAACGGGGAGATGAGGTCAACTAAGAAGAAGAAGAACTCGGGTAAAACTCAACAACATTTAAATAGTAGGTAGTAGAGGGTTTATGGACTACTCTACCTCTGAACACGTAACGAATACCATTTTACCATTATAGTAAGAAGTGAGTTGAGCAAGGTCAA
Source organism: Leptinotarsa decemlineata (assembly GCF_025532065.1). Taxonomy (NCBI): domain Eukaryota; kingdom Metazoa; phylum Arthropoda; class Insecta; order Coleoptera; family Chrysomelidae; genus Leptinotarsa; species Leptinotarsa decemlineata. The sequence goes on from NW_027412533.1 coordinate 2,965,085, forward strand.
CAAAACTTCTGAACACGTAACAGCATATATATATATATATATATATATATATATATATATATATATATATATATATATATATATATATATATATATATATATATATATATATATATATATATATAAACCGAAACCTTGGTCGTATTAATATCAATACATTAAGTAAGTGGAAATTAGTATTTTATCTATATCATTTAATTGGGTTTGGTTATTTGATCAAGGAGAAGCTTTCATTCCATTATGAACTGAGAGTTATTCACTATTGAGCTCATAAGCAGTGGGTCCTTCAAAATTCATTATTAATATGAGGCCAGACTCAATAGCATTAATTATCCTCGAAAGTGATATCCCAAACCAATCCAGTAAACTGTTTTACATGTGTTCTATCTACCACGAAAAGTATTGGAGTTTTCGTATTTCACAATATGTGATATACAATGGGCTCTGGTTTTCAAACACCTATGACTTTCAAAAATCGGATGCACTCATTATACCCACCCTGTCTCCTGAAAATGCAAACACCATCCCCAGAAATTCATTATTCCAAGTCCCATCCATAACTCTCGTAGCCAAGGCCCACTTAATGGAATTGAATCGATCGGAGAGAGTCCGCGACAAGTTATTTCCAAGTGGCAACCTCCTCATCGTTACTCATCTTCCTAATGGTTGAGTTTTATCTCTCGGTAAAGGGTAGAAGCCACCCCGGAATATATGGTTTGTTTGTACTTTAGTGTCGCGCGCGACGATAAACTGTCTTATACAGAAATGATGACTATCGCTTATAAGTCGACGTAATCGAGCATTGTGTGCTCCAGATTTATGGCTGGCGATTTTTCAGCGTTGAGAAAAATTGCAGACTCGGCAGGAGAGGCTGCTGGATTTGCGTGGTGAGGCTTTCCAGGCTGTATTCGAACGATTGATTGTATGTATACAGGGTGTTTAAGGAAATGCTTCTCACTATAAAGAAGGAGTTCCGTGAAAATGTTTGCAACTTTATCATGGTCTTCTTAAATATGTTCTTCAGAATATTCATACTTTTGTAGATCGCGGTTTCTTGAAAAATATGGACTTGTTGAAGTGGATGTAGCGCTTCGAAGTAGTATTTTGACCTGTAGCTTGGATTTTGCTTTTTCCTGTTAGAAATGTGTGAGTCATTCACTAAGCGTGAAGGCTTCATTGGATCATTCTGTCAACGTTTGAAGTTGAAGGATGCTTCAGCGAACGTCAGCTTCGACACTTCAATTTGGACGGTGAAAATTCTCTTATGAAAGTGGAACTGAATATTTTTATGGGTACCAAAAAGTGTCTCATTTTTCTATAAACCTTCAATGATAATATCCAGTGACAAATTCGGTGTAACACGTACACTACCTTACAGCGCAACGCAATCAGTTGATTATAGGAAATTTCTAATCCGACAAGAATGTATAAAAATATTGAAAGTAATTTTTTGTTGGGAAAATCAAAGTTTTTATCGAACTTCTTTGGATATTTCCACCGCGTAGTTTGGCATTACATATCTGCTTATTTACCAACGGGGAGACCGTAACGCATTGCTGCTTACCACCACTGAATATGTCTATCGTAGTTCGGAGTTATTCTCTTCACGGCTACCCAGCTCGGATAAACAAAGTTCGAATAATTTAGCTTCGTTTGCAAATGGTCTGAAAACAATTCATTTCAATCCCTATCGAATACATTTCCAGTGTTTTCGTCATTCAGGATCAAACTGTTGATCTGAATTTTCTCGCTTTATTGTTCAATCATGAAATGTTTAGCTGATGCACTAACATTACAGAAAATTTAAATTATATAATTTTTTCTTCATTATAAGATATGAATGAAGAAGATATGATTGGTTGTTATATTCGGATACTTCATTAATATGTATTTTTGTCGTTGTATGACATTATTTTTGGTTTGAAAACACATTTTTTCCCTTATCAAGTGCTATAGCCATTATCACCACTAACATATGAATATCCTCTGGACAGGGCCGTCGCCCTGGGGGGATTTGGGGAGCTTCCCCCCTGCTTTTCAGTTTGGGAAAAAGTTGGGAAATTTTTGGCCGTGGAGATAGAAAAAAATAACAAAATGAATAAACATTGAAAAAATAAAGGGAGAGGTAATAAGAAAAGGGCAAGAACCAGGAGAAGGTTGAGATTTACATAACTTGAAATTCTGAGTTGTTTGAAAACTTCAAAAAAGAATAATTTCTTCCAAGTAAGAGAACAGTCCTGAACAGTCCACAAATTTTGAAGTGACAATTTTAAAATTCTCAACTTTTCGCTGTTTTTTCGACCTGGAAAAGTTGGGAAATATCGGGCCGTGAAGATAGAAAAAATAACAGTAGAAAACAATAATCACGATATTATTTGTTGTTTCCTTTCATTTGTATTGAATGTTTCTATACATGGTGGATATGGTGGAAGACCATGGACCTTGGTACAAAGTAGAATAATTCCCATTATTATTTTTATAATTACCAAAATTTATTTTTGTTTGTGCATACCCTAACGGGCAATCTTTGGATAGCTAAGTAATAAAATTAATATACATTATTATATAATATTATATTATATATTAAATAATATAATATAACGAGTTGTCGTTCGTATGGGGGCGGCAGCTGATTAACGGAAAAACAGAAACAGATTCAAATGGATATATTATATATTATATAATTAATTATATAGTAGTAACCCCCCGGCTTTCATTTTCTGGAAAGTTGGGAAATTTTGCTGGTGGGCTTGGGAAAATTTGGATTCCTTCCCCCCTGGTTTTTCTTTTCGCTACGACCCTGCCTCTAGATGTTTCTATCCATAGTTGATTATACGATTGAATGGTCCATATATTTTTTGCTTCGATAGAAAATATTATTTTTAGCTACTTTTTTGCAGAGAAGAATAATAAATTTTTGCTGACCCCTCGAAATATATCTTTAATTATATTTGGAAGAATGTATTTTTTCAATAAATATCGATTGGAGTATAACGTATATCTACGATTTCATTCAGACGTTTCAACAATATGTAATCAAAAATACTATTCAAGAATATATGGAAATTTGAAAACACAGAGATTTCAATAGAAAAGAAGAGGCAATAGACATTACTAAAATCTGGCTGACTGTCTTTAAAGGTACAGAAACAAGGTCAAGTAATCCAATTGAGGGAGACCAAGCCACGCCCACTACTAATAATATAAAACCAGAGTCAAATGCCAACATCATAGTTACAAGGTTCGGAACAACGGGAACAAGTCGAGCATCAACTCGGCACTGCGACCTTTACCATATCGCCTTTGATAATAGGTTCGTTCCAACCAGCGTCAGAAACAGTTTCTGACAGTCAGGATTCTGCGCAGTAATGTGATTGCGTTCCAACGTGAGTTTCCAACCATTAGTAAACTATCAGTTTTCTGTTCCATCCAAGATTCAAACCTGTTCGAAATCTATCAGAATGGTTTGAGAATTATCTTCTAATCATCAATCTGACGCATGCGTATTCCGTATTACTGTTTCTGTTTTATGTTCATGCAACTTACAATTAACATAACCTGCAAAAATTGTTATAAAATAAATTATGTATTTGCTGGCGCAGAAAAAATTAGGAATTCTTTAATGGAACCTAAAATATGAACATCTTTAATTATACAAATTAATTATTGCGGTGACCTCCCAGTTCCATGTTGATTGGTAAATAGAATAGAGATATAAAATAATGCAACCTTCTTTTACTCTCCAGAAATACACTTGATTAGATTTATTTTTTAAGAATTGAAGGGGTTATATTTTTAGGAGTGACATTCGTTGTGGAATGTTTGAAATACAAACTGAGTAGAGAAAAGTATCTTCTGTATAATTCATTGTTCATATAGAAGTATTTGTTTTGAAAGAATTTATTTTTTCTTTCGTGTAATTCAATGTTTATATGAAAGTAGCTGTTTCAAGAGGACATTCTTTCAGTTTGTCTGAAAGTTACTTCTTTGCATGATCTACACATCCATGTATAGAGTTACTTATTTTCAAATTGATTACTTCCTTCCTTTCTTTGGAAGATTCCCTCATCCCCTTTCTTTGTATCAAGATGGAGTAGTAGAAAGCCAAAAACTTTCTTTCCCAAATTATTTTTAAAGGTTATGTTGAAATTCCATGCCAATCTTCAGTTGAACCACAGTATTTCTGTATATAGTATACTGTGGTTGAACTGTCAGCTGTTCCAATCAGAAATTTCAAATTAATCAGAAACCAATATTTACCAGACATGCGCGTTGATAACGATTTACAAACAGTTGGAAATCTGTTTGTGACTCAAGGTTGGAACGAACCTAATGTTTATCACAGTAGTAGACGTCAGATATAAATACCTGCAGACTATGACAAAAAAAAACGGAAAATAGCTTTCACATAACTAAAATTTTTTTTGTGAAAATAGTTTGATTATGTTCATGTTGAATGTCATTAAGTAACGGGTCAAACCATTCACGAACTTGTAAACTGCTCAAATGAACTCGCACCAGTATTTTGCAGACTTTTCAACCTGTCTTACAAGAAAGGGATTTTTTCTTTTGGTTGGAAGATTGTTCGCATTTAGCCTATTCTCAAAAAGGGCAAAAAATATCTTCCAAATAACCAGTCGTTTTACTATCAGTGATATCAAAAATCCTGGTGAAAGCCGTGAACCACCATATCCTTAAATATGGAAGGAAGATCAACAGACGACCTTCTGTCGCATGTTATTCATTTTTAGAATAACACAATCGAGAAACATGAACAGAAAAGAGCTGTAGCGCTTGATACTTCTAAGGCCTTCGACCGTGTGTGGCATAAGGGTTTGCTTAGCAAACTTCGTTGCTATATTGCTTGTCGGATCATTTTTGTGTATGACTCTGCAGCTTCTTGAAAGTGACCGTCGCTGGATACGTCTCGAATACTTTTATCATCAACGCTGGTGTTCTCCAGGGATCTATATTGTCTCCAACCCTCTTTTTATTGTATGTCAACGACTTTTTAAAAAAAAAACAAGAATCCAATATATTAGTTTGTTGACGACGGCACACTTATCTCGTCATTCCATTTGGATTCCAGGACATCGGTTTCAGAGGCACATCACCACCGGTAGCAGGAGGTTGCATATCTTAATGAGGATCTAGAAGTAATTTCGAATTGGGGTGACAGTAACCAGGCTCAATTAATTGCCTAAAAACTCAGGAAACGGTTTTTTCCGAAAAGATAAAGTCTGCGAAAAGTTTGTTGAAAAAAAAACCCTATGATTTTCATATGAATGCATTTTGTTTAAACAAAATAAACAAATTTCTCCAGATATGTGATTTCAAATAATATTGAAAAAAGAAGAAAAATTAAAATTGAAGATGATTTTTAAGATTTCCGAGGAACAGACTTCGTGTATTTGACTATTATACAATAAGCTGTTCTGGGCCCATAGTTGAAGTTTTTGAAAAATGACAATACAAAAATAAACGTGGTTAACTATTCATTGAAAGAGTTTGTCGAAAGTCGGAATTGGTTACCAACATACACACAATACAATCACATCAAACCTCTTCTCGACAATAATAAATACATTCGTTTTGACAGCACATCCATTCACTTCTCCACCCTTGATCGAAAACAACTCCAATTCCGGTAATGCCAACTTCAATACTCTCCCGAAATCGCGATAGCATCGCAAAGGTAACGAAACTGCGAAGGACCCGCTGAGGGCGCTAAGTGATTAGACTCGACACGTGCAAGACGCGGCTCTCCCCATGTGTCCTCCCACCCCGATCTTTCCGCCCAGCGAGAGAAAACGTTGATTGATTGAAGATACAAGAAAAAATGAAGTCGGAATTTTGCAATGCGCCATTTATCTTTATTACAAAAAGGAAAGCAATTTGTAAACCGAGTCTAGATTGTGTATCGGGCTGATATCGCCTTTTCTAATCTGCTCGAGGAAGTGTCGTGTTCGGGCATATCAGCGAGCAAAGATTGCCCGTGATGGGTCTTTCGAGAATGGGAAAAAACGCCTCGTCATTCTTGTTGACGGAGACTTTTCGAAGGATATTGTTGACGAGAGCTGTTGGATGCTTTTTGTGTTATACGACTAGCAGGGGGGTTCAATATACATTTCGAAGATCCTGCGGTAACGGTGTTATTTTTTTGAGTCGCTGATCATGATTTTTTCAATAACCAGACTCATAACTCATGAGTTGAACAATCACTAATAATTTTATTCCAAAAATAGTATTCTTTCTCATTTCAACATCAATGTAGTATAAATCTGATCACACTAATCGAATATACCAAAAACATACATAATTCATATCATCTTTATTTTCATGTTAGGAATCAAACTTTAAAAGGTAAGACCTCGTTAGTCCTTAGCTCGCACACGTTTCTTAACTTCTGAGAGTTGTCGTTCGTATGGGGGCGACAGCTGATTAACGGAAAAACAGAATTTAAACATAATTTGAGATATTATTATATTTAAGATATAATAATAATGATAATAATAATTGCTTTTATTGGCAAAATGCAGTACAACATATAGTAGATATAATTAGATAAAATTAACAACTCGTGCGAGTACTAGTCTATTCGTGATACATTCGTCACAATCCTTAAGACAAACCGGGAACATAAGTTATCCCGTTAGTTGTTGTTACTGTTTCTACGAGTTTCATTGAGAGCCCATTATACAAAATGTTTCGAATATATGGGAGTACATTTGAGTTCATTTCAAAGATGTTCACAAAAATTCACTTGCGTATTTTAATTTTTTTTCAGATTAACTCATTTGAACGTAGATTGAGTTTCATTAACTAGTAAGGCAATACACGAACATTTATTAGATATAGTATTAGATTCAATTGTCTGTAGCAAGCTTATCTTGGAGTGTTAAAATAAGACAGATACAATATTTTGTAGGACATAACATGAGTATAATTATCATACTTGCCAGTTGAATGATAGGTACGTTTTAGACTTAGAAAGAGCAGATTTGTATATTCCTTTAAAAGATATACAATAACAACAAATATTTGACTCTTTGTGAATACGCTTCCTCATATTATTAATAAATGGGTAAATTTTCGTTTTGTGGACACCCAGCGATTTTGAAAAAATGTTTGCGTGTACTTATGTATTCTAATGCGTAGATTACGAATCCGAAAGGAAAAAGCGGCACTCTCCCTTATTTACAAAGTTACGGCCCTTCAAAGTTCTGAAAAGGGCAACTTTTCAGCCTTCTTTTTCACAAAATAAACTATTTAAAAACACAAGCATTCATTCACTAGGTCACCTTTACATCTTATTCCTCCTTCTTTGACACTTTTCACTTCAATAATCAACATTTTTCCAATAAAAATGTTAAAAAATATACGGAGCTGCTTTTTGGTTACATATCTCTTTATTTCACGTTTTAACGTTAATGGTTGGTACGACTGATGCAGTCCATATTCCTAAAGTAATTCAAATGTTTTTACCTTCATTCTTTAGATCGTAAATTGGCTTTTGGTGGTGTATTACGAATTTGAAATAGTAGGCAGCGGCAAATACCAACCGCTTTTTTCTGAAATGTCACTAGTAACTAATGTAAAAATAAAATAATGTCACCAGGAGAAGCATTCGTTTTTAAATTAAGTTTTTTGTAAGAAAAATGTTCATTATTGAAGTGAAAAGTATCAAAGAAGGAGGAATAAGGTGTAAAGGTGACCTAGTGAATGAATGCTTGTGTTTTTAAATAGTTTATTTTGTGAAAAGGAAGGCTGAAAAGTTGCCCTTTTCAGAACTTTGAAGGGCCGTAACTTTGTAAATAAGGGAGAGCGCCGCTTTTTTCTTTCGGATTCGTAATCTACGCATCAAAATACGTAAGTACACGCAACATTTTTTTCAAAATCGCCGGGTGTCCACAAAACGAAAATTTACCAATAAATGTTTTTTGAGATTTAAATTATCAAACCCTCAGTTCGTTTCCTTCGTGGTCCTTTCGAATTTGATGCCATTCAAATAAAAAAGTATTGTCTGCAATGTTTATCCTAGATCAGCTGTGCATTCATTTTCTGAAGAGCTTCCTGGAAAAATGTATGTATTCTATTAAGAATTTCAGTCAATAACAACACCTCTCTCCTTAATAGAATTTTCCCAAGACAAAGCAACAGGATCTTGAAATAATCGCTTTATCTAACGCCTTCCTTCGCAACCATAAAGAACAAACACCATAAAACCGTTACTGCAAACGACTGACATCAATCAAAGAAAACAAAAGCCAGCGCCCGCAGAATTCATCATTACAGTCAGCGCGATATAATAGAAAAAGTGCTCCGAACTTGGGTAATATGGCAAGAAGAAGCATAAGCGCATAAAGGGCCGGGCATCCATAACGCCGGATAACGCCGTTTCTTGTCCAATATATGAACTAGTGCGTTATTGTTCCCTTCCGCGAAATGAGAACGTCCGTTACAGGAGAGGGCACACAAAGAAAAACCACCATTTGTTTTGCTCGTAAATCTAGGCGACTTACTAAGCCTGTTCCTGGGAGGAATTGTGTGGGAAGTAGAGTGGAAAGTGGAGATCACATTATTTTAGGGGGCGTATCCTGTGCTCATTGACGATGTTCCTGTTTCCCATAAATCACCTCTGGGTGTGACCTTTAAAAACATTTTCACATATCTTTACTGAATAACTTCAACGTGGTGAATACTATGCTGAAAATCAAAAAATTATTGGTGCTATGGTGTTTTTATACAAATCCATCAGCTAGGCTGTTTTTGAAAATAATCGAAACCAATTTCTGCATATCATGTATTTTTTTATTCTAACGACGTTCACGTGACACGTATTTTCATCGTAAAATCAGGTAGAACGGCATATAATTCGATCAGAACTTTTAATTGTTATGAGACGTTTTCAATATTGTACCTGTCGCTGTGGATAGGGTGAAATGTAGGATGTAAGTGCAACGCAGATCAGCTCAAAGCGTTCATACAAAATTATCAAATGTAACTGTATTAAACAGACAAAAGAGGTCGGATGAAAACGTTCATACAGAACAACAAAATACACCCACAAAGTCGGCAACATAGTCCAGCCTTGAGTGGTCATAAAGGAAAACTGAGAGTGCTCACGCGGAAAAACTAAAAGCTATTACACAAGACAACAAATTCAAAATATGCCATATACCATGTACCTGTAAACCAAGTACCATGTGCATCAAAGGTATAGCTAAAAAATTCACGTCCTGAATTACATGGTGGGCCATCGAAAACTTGACATGTGGGTTTTGGGTACTAATCTGGCAAATTCTAAAAACGCTCAGGCAGGTCGATTTTTATTGGGAGGGGGACAGTTTTTTCCCTATTTACAGCGTCGTCACTTCAACTCAGGAGCAAAGCGGTTAACAACCCTTGGAATTTCAATAGGGAACTGGGGGCGAGTCGCACATCGTTTGAAAGATCTTGGAATTCTCTAAACAACGGTGTACATTTTTTTTCAATTTGGACGAACCATATTAAATTTAGAGTTGAAGTTACTTACTTTATTCTCATGTTAGCGTATGCTCAAAATGGACACCTCTAGCTTCCATGCAATAATAGAGATTATGCTGGAAACATTCTCGAACATTGTGGAGCATTTCTGGAGTGATATGGCAACATTCATTTGTGATTCGTTGCCGTAAATCTTCGAGTGATTCAGAAGGAGTACAGCAAATTCTGCTTTTCAAATGACCCCACAGAAAGGAATCCAACGGCGAAAGGTCTGGTGATCGTGGTAGCCATTCGATAGTGCCCCGCCTCCACATCCAGTGATCCGGAAAAGTCTGATCTAAATACTGCCGAACAGGCAGAGCATAGTGCGGAGGAGCCCCATTTTGTTGAAATATCAACGGATCCTCCCGATAATTGTGGTCATTTTCAATAATATCACTGAGAAGGGAATTAATAGTATCTTTCAGAAGCTTTAAATATATTTGTATGGTTAAATTGACTTCTAAAAACAATGGGCCAATAAAACGGTCACCAAAAATTCCAGCCCATACATTTAATTTTGTGGACGTTGAGTATGCACTTCATGAAAAATGTGAGGATTTGAATCAGTCCAATAGCGAAAATTTTGGCAATAAACGATGGTGCCATTTAGAAAAAATTAACATTCATCACTGAAGCAAATGTGGATTTTCCACCGCTCATTCACCAACCAACTCGCAAAATTGCAAGCGTCGATCGAAATCATCTTCATTCAGTTCTTGCGGTAATTTTATCGTGTAAGGATGCATTTTGTGGGTTTTCAAAATACGCCGAATGCTAGTTCATGACACCCTGGAAACAAATGGTAACTTTCTTGTGCTCAAAGTATGGTCAAGCTCAACATGGCACAGAATTGCCACTTGTGTCGCCTCATTTGTTACTGGTGGTTCGATTTGCCGTTTTTTATTTGCTACAAATCCAGTTCTGCAAAATTTTGCATTTAAATCGAAAACATACTTTCGTGACACATTCTTCCCATGCTGTTGATTGAACAGTTCAGCGGCTCTTGCAGCACAACGTCTACTTCCATACTACAGTTCAATCAATTCAACCCTCTCTGCAGTTGTGTAAACCATTGTTTCTTCAGCAACACTTTACGGCACTCACTATTAGTAATAAAGTAGATATAGAAACAGCATTTTTGACCATTTCTCGATTGTAATAGTCCTCTCACCAGAGAAAATCAAAAAAATTAACAAAAAAGTATTGTAAGAAATAACTGAAAGAGTTCCAAATACATTCCAACTGAGCAGTGGCGTACAACAATTTGTTGCTATTAACAATATTGAAAAAGGTAATTATCGGAACGAACTCTTTTAAATACGTCCAAATTTGAAAAAAATTACACCATTGTTTCGAGAATTCCAAGATCTTTCAAACGATGTGCGACTCGCCCCCTATTCCCTATTAAAATTTTAAGGGTTGTTAACCCCTCTGCTCTGGGGTTGAAGTGACGGCGCTGTAAATGGGAAAAAATGTCCTCCCGATAAAAATCGACCTGTCTGAGCGTTTTTTCGGATTTGCAAGATTAGTACCCAAAACCTCCACGTCAAGTTTTCGATGGCCCACCCTGTATATTGCACAATACGGTACACTGAAATGCCAGTGAAACCTCCCTGTTTATTATTAGAATGTTCCAAAAGTTTTAATATCATGTATTTTTGTAGCTCCATATCTCAATAAATATTCGTTCTTGTGTGTCGTCGTAGATACTGATCGACAGAGAATTTTGTTCTCCATACTTTGATGCTGTTTCTGAATTTTAATTTATTGCCTCTTCAGCTTATATACGATGTCGTTGAGCGATTTTCGACCACTTTTTCTCTACGAATTGAAATTAACCAAAGCGCTGTCGAAACAGCCCAAAAAATTAACCAGGCATTTAAATATGAAAGTGTTAATACACAGGCTGTTAGTTTGCAAAATTTCGTTTCGGAGATTTCAGTCTCGAAGATGAACCCAGAACGCGTATTTGAAGACACTAGTGGAGACTGACCCATCACAAAAGGTGCGTTAAATGGCGGAAAAACTAGGCATCAGCTCCTATGCGGTTTTTAATGGTTTAAAACTTACTGGAGAGGTCAAAAAGTTTGAAAGTTGGGTGTCTCACGATTTGAACGATAGTTCTTCTTTGTTTTTGCGCAACCAAAACGATCCTTTTTTGGATCGTCACGTGTGATGAAAAGTGGATCCTCTACGACAACAGAAGGAGTCCGATTCTGCTCTTCGACAACACACGTCTACACGTTTTACAAACTTTCGTCGGAAAATTACAGGAATTGAGCTTCGAAGTTCTGCCTCACCCATCATATTCCCCAGACCGGCTATCATCATTACAAGCACTTTCATAACTTTCCCACTGGTAGATCCTTCGCCAATTAGGACAAAACAAAAACGACCTTCTTCGATTTTATCGAATTCCGCGCACCCAATTTTTATGCTGACGGAATTAATCGACTTGTGTTACGTTGGCAAAAGTGCAATGATTCAAACGCTTATTTCGATTAAATTGAAAGAGATATTCCAGTTTAAAGTATACTCATGAAAATGGACAAAATTTTTGACACAACCTAATATTTAAGTTGAAAGGGGTATATTTTAAGGAGAAATAAATTCTTAGGAATGAAAGGTTGTGGCTTTCTACTTCTCCATCTTTATACCCCACCAGAGTCCTGAAATCTTCGTCCTGGATTACTGTATGTCGACCAATTTGGGGATCATACTCGAGTCTAAAATCTCCGTAATAAAATTAATTGCTCTCTTTCTTTCTTTGGAATATTCCCATATTTTTTTATAATAAGATGGAGAAGTAGAAAGCCAAAACCTTTCATTCCCACAAAACCAATATTATACCTAACGAAATCACACGTGTATCTTCCTAACAAAAATTCGTACTCATATGCAGTTCTTGTAAATTATTATTTGTCTATTGAATTTCAAAAGGAAATCAGTACAAATAAGCTTGTTGCCCACTTGTCCGGCACAACACAGCACGGCCCTGTCCGTCGCCTGATGGCGACGGGTAGTAGCATCGCCCACTTGTCCAGCTACAACCAGCATACTGAAGGTGCTGTTTGTTCGATTACAAGGGAATTTCAGTTGACATCAAGCGTTGACAGAAACATGTCTATCGCTAGCAGTTCTGATGAAGAAGTCGTCATTATAGTAGCCGCATTATTGAATGCAATGCTGTCAACTGATGGAATAGCAAAACAGAGAGACAGAAACTTCCCAGGGACGTACTTCCTAGGCACGTACTTCCCAGGCACGTACTTCCCAGGCACGTTTGGACAAGTTGATGCTGGCAAGCGCTGGCCGACGACGCGCTCACTTACGCTAAATGCACACACACCGATTTTGGACGGCCGATTTTATACCGATCGTCCAAATTCCAATAGTGAACCACATGTGGGTATGGGACCTGGCACACACGCCGACCGGTGATCGGCGTCGATCACCGGTAGGTATGTGTGCAAGGTCCCGTTCCTACACGTGGTTCACTATTGGAATTTGGATGACCGGTATAAAATCGGCCGTCCACAATCGGTGTGTGTGCAATTTGTCTTACGCGAGTTGCACAAACACCGATTTTGGACGGCCGACTTTGTACCGGTCGTCCAAATTCCAATAGTGAACCACATGTGGGAACGGGACCTGGCACACACGCCGACCGGTGATCGTCACCGGTAAAATACCGGTGAGCAGCATTCCATACTCACCGGTTTTTTACCGACCATTCCAGTCTTGAATGCTCGGTGAAATTGTAGTTTTGGTAGTGCGTGCTAATTACGACAACAAAGCAAATGATTGTTTGACCGATAAAAATCCGGTGAGTGTACAAGCACCCGCTTCCAATAAAATATCGGCCGATTTTATACTGGCCGTCCAAAATCGGTGTGTGTGTGTGCAACTAGCGTTAGCCAGTCCGTCACAGCACGTACCGTTATTTGCCGGTCAGGACGCTCTTGGCTGTGCCGTGCCGGGTTAGTGGGCGATTATTGTCCATTCATTTTCATGGGACGGACCGTGCTGTGCTGTGCCGGACAAGTGAGTGACAAGCTTTATGCAACCTGATTCCAATATGCAATACCTCAATAACTCTAAAACAGAACAGAATTGATAGAATCTGACTCAAGCCAAGATGAATACAGCACACTTATTCAAAAGGATTCAGAACTGGCAACACGTCAATTTCACTAATACACACCCCTTCTGATGTCACACGCATCGTTCATGTGTAGTTGTCTAGTAAAATGCCTTTTGTTTTTATAATCTATATGGCCTATTCTGTATAATAATAAAATTTGTACGTGAAAAAGAAAGTTGAAAGCTGTGATAAATAGTACTTACAATTTTCTCTGTCCCGCGGTATATTGACAAACTCGGAACTTTTTACGTTTCAATCATGTGAAAATGTTTCAATTATCAAATGAAAGTTCAATTTCAGGGATTCGATGAGATATTTTACTAAGCTTTCAATATATTACGACAGCTTTTGCCGAATCCATCTATTCATTTGTGTCGTTAATTATTAAAAATTCAATTAATGTTTTATTACTTAGAATGAAAAGTCCCAACTACAATCACGTATAGATTACAATGAGCAGCATTAACGAGCAAATGAATACATACATTTTTAAATCCGCCCATCGATATTTAAAACAAAATCCATTGTTACTGGAATTTTCACAAAGCTTTGTGCATTTCAACAGTTGCAATGAGTCATTGAATTGGAATATCATATTTGAATATCATTACATATTCATGAGATTAAAAACCAATGTCAACAAGTTATAATTATCAAATTATAAGCATATTTACTATGATATGAATAATTATTTCACCAATTTCCGCTTCATAAAACATCAGGAACCACGAATACAAATAAACGAGAGATTGACGATCAAATAATCGTTCATTATAGATATTTTTGAAGTTACACCATACAGTGTTAAAAAATTAATTTTGAATCAAATTTGTGACCAAATTCTGATTTTGTAAAAAAACTGTATCATCAAAACACAGTTCTATGTAGGTAACATTGAGATTCTTTTCACGAAAGTGTTTTCATACCACTTACATTTTTCGAATCTGTTTAAAAATCTCTTTAAAATCTGTTTTTCCGTTAATCACTTGTCGCCCCCATACGAACGATAACTCTCAGAAGTTGAGAAACTTGTGCGAGCTAAGGACTAACGAGGTCTTACCTTTTAACGTGTGATTTCTAACACGGTATTGCATCAATAATTTTTTTAAAGAATAACCCCACTTTATGCATTTCTTCGAAAAAAGATAAATTTGACAAATGATATGATGCGCAGTCAATATGACTATTTTAAATTTCCAAATGAATCTTTATGTTTGGTGCAGTATTATAGAGCCATATTTTGATCATTAAATATTCTCAACGGTTTCCTTTTATAAATTCAATGTCAGTTATCATTTGAAAAGCTAAAAACAAAGGGCATGCTTATGGTAATTAATATACATAAATTGTATTTAATGAAAACATACCAGAACTACAGCGCTTTCTTTCGATACGCGTTTCGTCAATCAAGTTAACATCATCAGGTGATAACTAATCAGTCAATAGTATCATTAACTCGAATCTGATCCGACATTTTTTCAACTGATAGTATCTTTAGATCTAATTCATATTAAACCAATAATATAAGACAAAATTGAATCGTCTCATGTTTTTGATTAATGCATCACAAATTTCGTTTTACTATTTCTCATTGTCGAGACGGCATTGATTCAAAATGGACAACTGTTTTCTAGCACTTGACAGTTCGTACTGGAACCTCTAGTGTGAAATGAAAGTTTTGAATGCCAACTGCAAAGCCAACGAGTGTTTGGCAGTACGAAAGACAAGACGTTGGAAAAAGATAGTCTGGGATTTACGAAATAAGCTACGAAGATTGTGATAAGAAATATGTTGGTCAAACCAAACGGACTACATTAGCGCGCTACAAGGAACATGTTTCGCATTTTCGGTTTCACAAACTGGGGAAATCTGGTGTCGCTCAACATGCCATAGAGAACGATCACAGAACAAGTGATGATTGTTTAAAATTGATGTAATCGGTACATGACAACAGGTTTCTGGATGCCTTTGAAATGGAGAAGTATGGAATGAGTTTTATGAATAGGGACAAAGATCCTATTTCGAACAGTCGAAATAGACAAATGTAGGAGATATTCACTAACATAGAGGAAATAATAATAAATTATAGGTATTGAAGAAATAGAAAGTTTAGCATAGGAACAATAACAAGTAGTAGCTAGGCAATATTATATAAAAACTCTAAAATAGTAGTGACATTTAATCGTTATGGTCTCCTGGGGATGCTAACTTGATTAGCGAAACGCCCGTCGAGAAACCGTAATTTTGTTTTGGTGTTGGGAAATTGTTTTCAATAGATATATAACCTAGAAGTGAGATGAGAATTTATCGATTGAGAAATTCGGGATTTTAGTGGAAAGTCGGGAGGAACTTACTAGATATTTTTCATTATGAAAATCCTTCGATTTTGCCACACGAACGATTTTCTATGAAAAATATCGTTTCTCATCAGGTTTTGTCGTAAAATTTTCACATGAAATTCTTCAATAAAGTTACTTCGAATCTCCACTCGTCCAAAGTCGTTCGAGAAGATATTATGTTCCGAGAGAAATATCACAAAGTGAATCAGCTTCTGGAGTTGGTTTCATATTTCAGTCGTAATTTAAAAAAAACATCAAAATTCATGATATCATGATTTATTAACCATAATCAATGATTCTTCTAAATGAGTTACAGTTCATCTTCTGAAGCTGTTTTCTTGAGTTCTGTGAAAAAAATTGGTCTGTTAAAATCTGTTTTTCCGTAAACCAGCTGTCGCCCCCTCTACAAACAAAAACCTCAGAAGCAGAAACTCATTCGAGCTACGATTTAACGAAGTCTCACCTTTTAACGTGCGATTCCAAGCACGGATAGTGAAAACAACAAATGATACAAAATTAATAATATTAAAGTCAATTTTTCATTGGTACTGTTACACATTTGTGTTTATACAACAACAAAAACATTTACAAATTGAAATTATAGAAGGCATTATGATTAGAAAGCTTTCAATTTTCACTATGAAAGCATCAAGTTGTCGATTTTCAAGTGGTAGTGGAACTGTGTTGAATAATCTAGGGGCATGATAGTAGAAGAATTGTTTAATATTGTTTTACTTTTGTTTCACAATTTCCACAGCTCCATCTTTTTATTAGTACATCCCTATATTTACCTGATTGAGACAGTGTATTCAATTGATGATGAGTATGATTCCATTTATTATTATAATGCCTCTTTCTGAAATAAACATTATTTTCTATTACATTCCTATAACAGAAAAATTATGAACTATATGATAAAAAAAATAAAAGAAGATTTATTCATGAATTTTCACAGATACTTTTCTCAAATACATAGTAATATAACATATAGATAGTAATACAGCAAATAATAAAGTATATAATGAAAGTAGGTATATAATAAAATTGATTTGTGAATAAACAAGTGAAAAATCACTGAAGCAGTCATTAAGCTGCTTGTGCGTGTTTTCACTAAAAATAAAATTTGTCACAATAGTGTTTTTGGCATAGTAGTTGGTAAGTATAAGTATATTATCATATTCGGTATATTGTCACAATCATGTGTTTGGATCATATTCGGTATATTTGTCACTTTCGGTTTGTTTCATTCCAATTATAAAAAAGATAAGCTCATTTTCCATATCCCAAACTTACTTTTATAATAATAAAAGTTTAAAATATATTTTTGGTCATCTGGTATCACCGACCATAATCTGGGCGCAACATAATGTGTGTTCCTTTGGCTAATTGTTTTTTCACTTCGCGAATCTAACAGTTCATCATGTCTTCTCATATTGTGAGTATTCTTATGATACTTCAGTCTTATTTTTCTTTTTTTTTTTTAAATACTAGAATATTTTGTCAGAAAAGTTGACCGGTATCCATTATTTGAGTTTTTTCATATAGACTTATATAGCCGATAATTTTTCTAAAAATGATTTTGAAAATCCATTTTTCTAATACGTTAATTATATTTATGAAACAGTCTTCTACATCGCCCCATCCCAAAATGTTAATTGTGATCGTGCCAATGCGAAATGAACTGTTTTAAGGTGTTTAGGATCTGAAAATGCTTTCAAATATTTGAATTTTGGAAGTATTTCTCGTAATTTTTTTGACAGATGCTTCATTAGCAGGTCCCATCTGAAATGCCAATTTATCATTATGCCAAGATATTTTATTGATTGGGATTCAGAAATTGAAGAATCTAGGCCAATATTAATACCTCCCAAATATGGCAATCCTGATGAATGAGAACAGAATGGTAGATAACAGCTATTATATAATTTGAGAGTAAGTTTATTGTGCTGAAGCCATTTAGCTATTTTATGAAAATCATTCTCAATATTTTCTTGAAGTTCATTCCAAGTGTTTGTTTTATAAGTAAAAGCAGTATGATCTGCAAAACTAATGAGTTCCTCCAAAGTATCTATGTTGAATAAATTATTTATGTACAGAATAAAGAGTATTGTGTAATTAATATTCATATTAATATGATTTAATTTTGTTGCTTTGATTGTATTAATCATTCTCATAATGTTTTTAAAGTTCATCAAATGATCATTATTTCGATATCCGACACAATTGAAGACTGTAGTTAGTTGTGGTACTGAGCGTTAAAAATGAAAATTTAGATTTGTCATCATGAAAAAACCCATAATAAAAACATATCACTTTAATATGTTAGTAATCCCACTCTTCATTTTATAAAAGGTAGAAACCAATTCTTTTTTTACTTGAAGATATCTCCGTGATATTTTTTTTATTTCAAAGTGATTCTCCTCCTTGCACTTGTTCAGGTTCACTTCTGTTTTTATTAACATGAGGATAATACAGTAACGTTCAATTTTCGTATGCAAATTATAAAGCGGGCGTTGAAATAGTGATGAAGTTTATGGTTCACTCGAGTTCATATATAAGTAATCTGTTTTTTGAAGACTCCGGTCCCAAATTAAAATCTCCTGAACGCTCTCTCGCTTTTTTATTGGGGATTATGTGGAAGTGACTTCAATGTTATAGCCAGTAGTATAACGCTTTTCTAAAATATAGACGAAAAATAATGTAGAAATTATAATCAGACAACCCAATACCAAGTCTTCGCACCATTCTGAATAATTTGTATTTGAAATTTTTTGATTAGAAAAATCTGTAATTTTGAATAGTATAACCTTTTTATATGATCCACAATTATAACAGTTATAATTATAAATTTGTACCCATTTTCAATCTGTTTGTAAAGTCTAATTTGTACTTCGCCGGACTGGTGAGCCGTAGTCGAATGGAAACTGAAGTTCCAAACGTTTCCTGTGCTACTGAGGCAGGCATCATCAGAGGTATATTTGTCAAGTGCGAGAGCGACGGTTATATCTCAAAGTCTCAGCTGCGACTAACTGCCGTCGTCGCTGTCAACACATATACCACTGATGATATCTGTCACAGAAGCAGACGAAACGTTTGGTACTTCAGGTTCCATTAGACTACGGCCTACCAGCCTGGATTTTGTTTTCTATGATCATGATTATAGTTTTGTACAGGCAAATGCGCCTGTCAATCAAGTTGACATCATCTGAAGTTATTGTAAACTTATTCCTATATACTAACCTGGCTCATTTATATTTAACTGGATGAACTTTTCCTTTTACTCATTCAGTTAGGTGAAAAATGGCTTGTTTGGAATGGAACCCTTATCGGTGTTAATGATTTTCATGCCACAGTTTTTTATTTTCATATTTATGGCGGCATCAAAGTCTATTGTCATGTATTCATTTCAACAATTCAAAACAATTTTTTCTGCAGCCGTTCTTGAAGATATTTCCTACACTTTGAAACTAGTTTCAATGGCTTGTTCAGTCTGGCTAATATTTTTTTGTCCCAGTCCTCACAGCTCATTTCAGGAATCCTGAAGATGATCACTTGGTGATTGAAACACGTGTCGAGGTGTTAAAAATAACGGTTTGGTATTGGGATCAAACTGCAGTAATATTCTTTAGTGATGTATCCATTTTAAATTTCACTCAAAATTTCTTTGCTCAATACTGTTTGACACTTATTATATACTCTACAAATTATTCCTCATCGTCAAATTTTATATTATTTCATTCAGTTTCAATTTTAGTTGTTTTATTATTTTAGGCAATACATACACGATTGAGCTATTCATTTACCAATGCTTTCTTCTTCATGAAGTGTAATTCAGGGGGTTGAATAAATTACTATTATTATCTTTCTTCTGTATATTAATAGATTGCAATTATAACTGCAAATGTGATATTAGAATTAGCATCTAGGTGGCAGTTGAAACCTATAATAAAACATGTTTCCCCAAGGGATATTTTGTAGTGAAAATATTCTTGGCGAAAATAATTATCAGTTTTGGATAGTCGAAAAGGCGAAGCCGTTTTCACAGTTGAATCATATGACATTTGTATAAGATACAAGATTGACCTGCAAAGTTCTTTGTTGAAATCA
Organism: Leptinotarsa decemlineata; assembly: GCF_025532065.1. Lineage (NCBI taxonomy): Eukaryota > Metazoa > Arthropoda > Insecta > Coleoptera > Chrysomelidae > Leptinotarsa > Leptinotarsa decemlineata. The sequence continues at coordinate 2,985,203 of NW_027412533.1, forward strand.
TGTCTTCACCAAGTAACATCAATTCCCTTAATTCGAATTATGAAATCAAATGTCGCTCACTCCATGGGCCTCTTGAATATTACTTACAAATCGAGCTACTAAATAGCCGTTTCTGTTTCGCCCTTAAAGGATTTACTGAAACATAATCTCCGGCAAATGAACAATCACACCCGAAATCATAACAGCCTCCCGCGACAAATCATCATACCGAGATAACACTCCTTCATACTTCGATACGAGTCTATTATCAACAATCTCCTTTGTCTCAAACTGCGAAACAGCCTCTCTGAGACTTCTACTTTACTGTCTGAGTACGCACATTCGAATTCGACGTGAATTTTAGAAGCGAAACGACACTTGAAAGGACTGAATACACAAGATAAGCCTACTGTCATATTATCATTATTGCTCTGGCTCATAGTGAGAAACAAGGACGAGAGGATTACGCTGATATTCATGACCTGTCACGATTCGCGAGAATCGATACAGGGGGTTTGGGAGGGGGGAGGCTGTTGTACGTGGTATGTGCGATTTGTCTTTGAGCAGGTGGTTTTGTGACAAATGTGTTATACGAGATTCTATAAACCGCTGCTCACTCAGAAAACTAATAATACTAGTACTGAGGTTTTCCAATATAAAAATGGCCAGGAAACAATGGAATATAACTAGCTAGAAGTATGTTTCGAGACTGAAGGTGCGTCAACTGGTGCTTTTTCTAAATGCAAACCGTTGATCAAATAAGTTACGAGCAACAAATGTAAATCGAGAATAAACGAAGGTGAAAAAAGAATGAATGGAATGAACTTCTTGCCAGTTCAGAAGGTCCTAGATCATTCTGGTCGCTAGCTGAAGCCTTCAATACTAACGACAGCGAAAGTAAAAGCAAATTTTAAAGCTAAAAAGAGATAAAAAGTTTATTGATTGCTTTTTCTCTATAAAAAATAAGACCGTTTGTTTGAAAATTCATCAGAAAAGTGAACATTTCAAATCAAAGAAGTTTAATACTCGTCCGATTATCGAAAACCAATATATTGTGAACAGTTCAAATAAGCATAGCCATGCGGGCACCGTATCTTCTGTGTAAATATTCAAATTCATGTAAAGATAGAAAAATGACAAAAAATGCAGGTGAACCTTCACATTATATTGTATTAACAATGTTGGCAGAAGTAAAAGAAGCAGCCATTGGAAAAACACTGGCCATAAACACAATCAAAAGAACCATTCGAAATGTTCGAGTAAGGGAAAGAAGAAAACCCTCTGCGATTCTGGTCCCTTATTTCGGTCACGAAAACATCATCAAAAGTACTAGAGAATTCCGAGAAGTGGTATAGGAATGGAATTTTCAAAGCAATGCAAAAATTATTTTATACATTGTACATGATCCATGGACTAGGAGCGAATATTTGTATCCCTTCAATTCATGCTGTTTTGCCAAATGAAAGAGAACTATGGTATAGAATTTCTAAAATATGCCTCTGAATATAGAATCGTCACTTTCACCCGAAGGAGTTGTGATAGATTTTGAATTAGCTACGTACAAGGCAGTGAAAACGGTGCTTCCGGAAGCTACGGGTGTTTTTTTCCTTTTTGCCAAAGCCTCTATAGAAAAAAATCAGTTAAGGAGCAATACGATACAAATTCAGATTTCGCACTTGAAATGCGAATGCTTGGCTTTGTTCCGCATAAACAAATAGCAGTTGTATTCTAGATTAAGACGCACAATTTGTTTTTGGTTATTTTGAGATGGAACTCATGAGAACACTCAAAAAATCCGCATATATTATTTCAGCAGGTCACAAATGTATTTCAAATATCTCTGGAAATGGAACGTACCTGTTTGCCATTGCTAAGGCGAGAGGTGAAAACGAAAAATGAATTCTAACTGAATTCTTACAAAACAGTTTTTATGTGTAGGCATTCCTGTAGACTGATATCTGGACATTTAATTCTTTTGACGTGGCAAGAAAATATAGCTGTTTACAATTGGGGCGTTGTTTTGAAATGAATTTTGATATTTTGAATTTTGATATTTTGAAACGGAACAGGCTGTCTAAAAGCTAAGTATATACATTTCTGTTTTTTATTGATTATTCAATTTGCAGGCAACATTTATGAACACGGCTAGTTACTCAGTAATTGGACTTTGGAGTTTACATAAACTTTTTTGGGTATATTTTTCAGTTTGCCCTCTATTACACTTCAGCAATTTCTTTATTGATTTAGCTTCATTTGTTTTTCAGATTGTGGAAGCTTATACAGGCAAAAAAAAGTAAAAAGTAAGAAAAATATACCAGTGTTCTGTATGGTTTTCAACTTGTCTTCCAAAAAACAGATTTTTTCCTTCTTGTTGCGCTCAAGCTCAATCTACAAATAAAGCCAAAAGGACAATCAGCAACAAATTGTCGTGAACCATTTATTTTACATCAAAAATCATCAACAATACATTAAATATTTTGAATGTTTCAAAGTCGTTCTTTGCCACAGGCACTGCTTTCAAAGCATTTCAAGGATTGCTATTCGTACACCTTTTCGAAATCAATAATATCTTCCGTCACCCTTTTATGTATCCAGAATATGTTTTGATTCAAGACCATAGAAATCAGAGATATAGTTCAAGTTGAAATTTTTCATTGAATTACTTCTTGAAATACCGTTAAACATATATTCAGAATTTTTTTAAGAATCCCTTGAAAATAATGCATGGCCTTCTAACGGAGAATGGTATAGTACCACAACTTTTATTAATGAAATAGGTACCATTCTAATTAATCTTACCAGTGGTTTTTTCCTGAAAAAAATATTGAAACCGGAAAAAATACCATCAGTTCTTGAAAATATCAATATACCTCATCAATCTTTCGACAAGTTTTCCCAAGATATTTTACTATCTTCAATAAAAGCTGTAGTTCCAGTTTCACTGAATAACAATATCACAGGATTATGACAATTTATTTGAGGTGATACTTTGAATAAAATTAGGTCACTATTGTGCCGTTTACTATTCGGTTTTATCAGTTTTTGTTATTTGTATTCCTAACGAAAATTGTAGGTCTGTTAGTTATGTACTTGTTTACCTATTCCATTCGCTTTCAATTGCTTTTTGCCGACATGCAATAATTCCTTTGTTGTATAATTTGGCTTTAAGAAATTTAACTCCTGTCACAGATTGTTCAATATCAATATCAATATTCAATTACTTACCTACAGTAGTCGGTTCTTTTTTCGAGAAATCTTACTGACTCAAAAAGTTTCAACACAAAAATCATCTATGTTGAAGTAAGACAATATATTTTCAGAACAGTTTTCATATCTTCACTTTTCGTGTTTCTGTTTCCTCTTATGGACTGACTTTCTGTGTGTTTCCCTGATCAACTTTTGACTGATGCACTTTATGCTTGAGTTTTTTTGAGATTTTCATCAAATTTGTCAGTTAAAGTTAGTTATATCATGCTTCATTCAATTGATTGATTAAGGAACTCTCCAAAATCCTGCATGGCAATTATCACACAAGAATTTTTCAAGACTTCTACAAAGGAGCACACTTTCACATGTTTGTGTAGTAAACTGAACTATGGAATAAGCTGAAATGTTTCCCCTTTTATCCGAATCGTTTTCAATTCTAATTGGGAAAACCACCAGATCATTCACAAAATATAAGAAACATCACCTTCGCCAATTTAGAACATATTTTTACTTTCGCCAATTTAGAACAAATGTCGACCTTCGCCAATTTATAACACATATCTATCTTCACCATTCATAGCACACTTCAGTATTCACCAGTCGATTGAATTTATTAAAGGTCGGTGAAAGTTTAAGGTTCTAAATTAAAATTACATACATTATTTCCAGTGTTTGGTGTACCGCGGTAAACACAAGGGTTTTATTAAGCATTGATAAATACATGAAATTAATGCAAAATGAAGTAATCTTTGGAATTCTTTGAAAAGTTTTATATGATTATATATTCAAGTAACACTGATATTTTCGCTGAACACTTGATGCAACCATGTTAATCCTGTAGGAAAACAGGAAATTTTTGATACTCGTATACTCACTATTTGTCCGTCTCAGATTTATTTCCGTAGTATTGAAAAGTTTTATTCATGCACTAAAGGGAAAAAATTGAAAAACCTGAAGAGTTATTTATCAGCCGAAATTTTTATGGATAACCTTGAGAATTATATTCATAAAAATAAGTTGATTCTTACAGCGGTATAGTTGGTAGATGGTATCTTTATGATAGTCTATTTTACTGGCATAGGTAGGAACTTGGGCAAGTTTGTCGAATTTGTCAAATCTATTATCCATCAGTTAACTTAACTATCGAAATGGAGTTGAATAACTCAATAAAATTCCAGATTTCACTATTACTAGAAAAAATAATGGACATGCAAGAGTTTGGGTTTAGAGGGAACAGGTTAACAAAGCGTGCTATTAACCTGTCAAGCTGTAGACAATAAACAACGTGCTTTATACATTCTGGTTGATTTTTGAATTGCATTTGAAACTGTCTGCCGCGAATTGCTTCTGACTACTGTGGCTAATACTGGTTTCAGAGGTTCTGCTTTTCAGTTATTCAATAGTTACCTGAGCAATTGCTTAAAATGTATTGAAATCAAAGACTGCATAATTCCTACAAGGATTATTGAATTTGATGTTCCACAGGGCACCACCTTTGGACATTTACTTTTCAACATATAATTGAACGACTTTATCAAATTGAATGTAGAGGAGAATGTGATGAACTTTGTTGATGACACAGCGGTATTCTACAAAGCCAAAACTTGAAACGAATTGAAAACTGTAGTTGAACTGAACTTCGGAACTATCCTTCAATAATTCATACTGTTTTTTTGGGTTTATAACCTTCCACGTTCTCAAAAATGAAATCTTGAATGGTTTAACGGGCAGCTACTAACAGTAAATACAAGCAAAACATACTTTATTCCGTTCACTCCGTATTAAAAAAAGTTGCCTTATTTTGACATAAAAATCAAACGAGCAAGTGAAGTTGTCTCAGATACTTAGGAATTTATCTCGATTGCGACGTGGAATTGACCGTTCAATTGAATTATGTAGTGAATAAATTGGGGAGTGTTCTATATACGATGACTCACCATTTCAAAATACTAACCACAGGCCAAATGAAAATATTAGATTATATGCTGATCGCGAGCCATTTCAATTATGGAATCATTGCTCGGGGTTAAGCCAATAAAATTTTACTCTAAAACCTGGAAAAAATGCGGATAATGATTCTTGAAGTCATATACTTACCCAACAGAACTACGTTTCAATGAATCAAAAATCTTATATATCTGACAATTATTCTTTGCGAGCACTGTAATCTGTCAACATAAATACAGAGCGAATCTAGAAGCCATCACTCATCCGTAACACGGCAAAAATTGAACATATCGCAAGTATCATAAAGAAACATATTGTAAAGAAGGTCCAAAACATTATGTTTTACGAAAGAATTTCAAGAGTATCCAGACCTTGAAATTTTTCAAACGAAAAACCGAGTCATGGGTTCTTCAAATCCTTCGCCTCCAAATCCATCAAAATGTTGAAGTAAAAAATGTTTATTACTTCTGAAAATTATTTATTATTTCAAAGCATTTTCACTCTGATACATTAATTTGAATTTGATTTAGAAAAGTGTCATTTTGCCCTTTGAAAAAATATGATTTCTCCACTGTTACTATCATATGAGTGCATAGTGTATGTACCTATAAATGTGTGTTCATGTTTATAAATGAACTTTTGTATGTCTACTATAGCTTGTAGTAAAGCATCTCACACTCAAGGTTCATCTTTTGTGAGTTACCTCAATTTATATGCAATACCTTACTTTTAATAACATTGTTAGGCACATAACTCCTGTGAATAAATAAATGAATAAAAAGTTAACGATTTCCCAATTTTCCGCAAACCATCTTATATGGACATTGTCATACATAATTCCCCGACACATCCCTATCAGTAAGAAGTATCAGTATTCAATAGATGCTTCACAGACTATCGAACATTCCACTGTCAGAAAATGATTTTTGGAGAGAACTCAGTTTTATCAAATAAATTGCTAACAATAACGGGTGCAAGGTAGATATTATTCACTCTATTATTTTTTTAAGAGACAATAACAAACGTCATAAGACATTGATATACGTTGGTGAACCCAACAATAATATCGTTTCTTTGAAGGTGATTGACCATGTTTCATGATGAATTTCATTAGTTCGGACTTCCATTGTCTAGTATTATATAAAATGATTTGAAATACCTGAAGGAACTAATAAAAAAAATTTAAAAAGAATAGCTGAAAATAATGCATTAAACAAAAAAAAATTGAAATTGAATAACAGTGAAATAGAATACAAGTAAAAATAGAACAATTGAACAATAAAATAAAAATAGAAAGTGAGGAGATTCCAAACCAAGTTACTTTTTGAAATGTTATTATTTTTTTTATTAGCTCTTTCAGGAATTTCAATCATTTTATATAAATAATATCGGACAATGGAAGTCTGAAATAATGAAATATCGTTTCTGTTTTGATAAACAAAGACTAGGTCTTGGCTCGCAGAACAAACAATAACACAACACAACAAAGTTTTTGTTTCGGGGTTGAAATTAGATGATTTTAATGTATTTCCACGTGTTAAAACCGAAAGTGACCATAAAAATTATATATTAGCTCTTGTTTTCAAGATATAGTATCATTATATTATATATATGTATATTGAGTTTTCAACAAATGAAATATTTCATCACCAACAGTTGGTACACATGTTTGTTTACATAACACCCCTCTCATCAGCTGTTCTTAAGTAGTAAACATAACCTATGTGAGTTTGTCAATTGTACGCACGTGGTTGCTATTGAAATTATCGTGTGAAGTTGATTTTTAAATTAATTTAAGTGCTGATCTGAAATGCCTCGAAAGTGTGTGAATTCTGTCGATAGCTTTTGCTATATATGTGGTGAAATAACATTTAAGGCTCAGAAACGTAAAATGACACCTATCGTTAAGACAGCCTATGAACATTATTTTGGTGTGAAAGTTGGGGACCAAGATAAATCATGGGATCCTCATATATGTTGTAATTCTTGTTCCGTCATATTGCGAGAGTGGCTGAAAAATAAAAACCGGGCAATGGCTTTTGCAGTACCTATGGTTTGGCGTGAGCCTACCAATCATACAGACGACTGTTATTTCTGCTTAACTCCTCCCATTAAGCAAGGTTTATCTATGAAGAAAAGAGGAACGGTTAAATACCCTAATCTCCCATCTGCTCTTCGGCCTGTACTACACTCAGACAAAAAGATCAGGAGTATATATGTTGACTTGTGATTCTTGTCTAAAACTTATATTATATTTGAATGTAGGCTTTCTCGGCTGGCGTCAATATTTTGTTTGGTTTCTGGGTTTCACCGTGGTCTTCTTTGGTTACAATCTCCAAACGTTTCAACTGCAACTGCGGCAGTCATCTTCAGTGGCGTGGTCGACGTATCAAGGTGAGTGCCGCAGTTGCAGTTGAAATGTTTGAGGATTGTAACCAAAGAAGACCACGGCAAAGCCCGGAAACCAAACAAAACATTTATATTATATTGGTCAGATAGGGAAAAAAAAAACCGAAACAACATCGGAATATTTTCAAATGTAGGTTAGGTTAGGTCAATAGTGAGTGGGTCTATTCGACCCTCCACCGCAACTCGCAAGGGTTTATTGTGGCTCACTCCTGTTAACACTCGACCAAATAAACTCAGCTTCTTAACGAAGTCGATTACTTTGTATAAGTTTGTACGATGAGTGGTCTTTCAGGTCAGATGGTAAGTGTTCGGCTCTGCCGAACTCTAAAAACCTGATTCCGTCCCCAGCGGGGCAGGCACAAAATATGTGCTCTGCTGTTTCATCATTTTTCATACAGAGGCGACACACATTGTCTTCCGACAGTCCGAGTCTCTGCCTATGACGATTCAAATGACAGTGACCTGTAAGAAGGTCTGTTAGTCATCGCTGTTCAGCCGTACTCTAGTCCAACAACTGTTTGGTATCAAGCTTCGAAGGGTGAATAAACGCCTTGGAGTGAGCCAATCTTGGAAGATTCTGCCAGAAGTCCATGAATCTTCTTGCCATCCAGGTCTTCAATCTTTTCTTGCCTAAAGCTATGCCAATAACAGATTCTGGTCTGATGAAGCTGATTGCAGCACCCTTCTTTGCAAGGGAGTCGAATGTAAAGACCAATTCCACATTTGCAAACCTTTTTCTGGCAGAGGGGCATGAGTTTAACCACGACTATGGAAGAGAAAGGGTTGAAACTCACCGTTTTGAAATGGAAATGGAAAATTTACTGAATACCTTTCTACTGGTGAACTGGTTTCTAATGTGAAAATTGGTAATTAGTTTATTACATCTCCAGTTATTGGATTGGTTCTATTTTTTCATTTTCAGACAGTTTTCACTTTAACTCATTTAAAATTATTAGCCATCATGTAAGTCATATGATTCGATTTGCTAATCTTTATAAAGCACTGACCAGGTAGAAATTTGATAGAATTGATGAAAATATAAATTAAGACAAATTTTTTCATTATTATTGAATTTCTTGTCCGATTCTTCATTTAAAAACTTGTAAAGACTGATATTTATGTTCAAATAAATAGTTGGTATTATTATGAAGGTTTCTCCATTAATCAATATACTTCGGCAATTCAATCACCACAAATCACAATGAAACGAGTTCTATATTTCATCTCAGCAGAAATTGAAAAAACGGTAATCCAGCAACTCCCAATAATACTTCTCGATATTGCTTTGTTTAACACCTGACCCGTGAAACTCGCCGCCATATCCATCGACGTGGGACGTTATTTACCTGGTCGATTCTGGCTTTGATTGCGAGTAGGCTTTTCAATTAAAACTCTTTTGTTCGAAACACTGATTGAGTTCACCGTATGGTGGATATCAATATCGCTTAATTACCTGCCGGACAGCTACTTTATGTAGTACGGTCAAAATGAATCGATTCGTTGTATGCGGGTATTGTTCGAGTTTTAACTGTGGCAACTTTTCCAAGGGGAGATTTCTGAAAGTAACGTATCGTTAACAGATGATCATCACACAATATCGTTGATTATGATTTTCACTTTCATTTAATTTTGCTAAAAATGAATATGAAGTTAGCTTCGAAACTGCAAAACAAGTGTTGAATACGTAGTCATAGAAATAAGTCGAAAATAAGTGAAAAAAGCTGTGAACACTTCAGCTGAACCAGCTATTAAAATGCTCAATATATTCGATTTATGAGATCATCTGTTGCTCATCTCTAATTGGAGATCGGATACTAAATAAACTTTGTTTAACATTATTGAGACTGGCATATAACACTAGATTTTGGATGCTACCCGATAGTATGAAAACAAAAATACTGTCTCACGACGCGTCATAGATCTATTGGCTTCCATCTTTCAAGTATAGCTTACAATATCAATTTTAATAATAAACAAAAGTTATTTTTCATCGATATTTTTTTGGGTATTCTACCCATCCACAATCTGAAAAAATATATAATTGAGGGGGTTATATAGGTGTTTTTTTTTGCTTCACTTTATTTTCAAACATCCTCGATAGACAGGAGTTAGGAAACGTGAAAAATGTCATTGTTGTTGATTCACTCTTGAAACATTCGATGTTCTTTATTTCTAAGGAGCTGTAGATTTAAGAATATGAGCTGATTCTTCGACCTTACGTCTTTCAGGGTGAGGTTCTTTGGCAATCATCCTTGTCTTGTTTTCAATTTAACTCCATGTTCACCGTCGGATTTCAAAATTTCGCTTACCATTTCGATCCTGATAATTGTCTATTCCGGATATAATTTCGATTTTCTTCTTCACTTTCATTCAATGGTCTTGAAGTTTCACAAATATAACTTTCATCACAGGAACAAAATATCTCATGAATGCAATGCTTTTTTTCTATGTTGTTGGGTTTTGTAAGTATAGATCTCAGTGTATTGATTGTCGTACATGTTTATGTAGATAGAAAAAATAGTCACATATAAGCTATTTAGATGTTTACGATATCAATCCCTATCTAAAGACTTTCATACATATTATGATTAGCATTATATAAATTCAATTTGTATTTCATAGGAATTATCACGAAATAAATCTACCGCTTAGAATGAGACTGGACATAGCAGATCACTTCGTGATCTGCTATGTCCAGGCGTAAGCGCATTTGCAGCGCCGAGGCCAAAAGGAGAAAGAGAGCGAAAGAGGCAGCAGTTGCAGCAACTATAAGTGCACCCTCATCCTCCACCACTCCATCTCCAACAGCAAGGGCACTTCTTGCGGCGGGCGCCAAGTGCTCCGCCTTGAATAAAGGCAAGGAACCGGCTGCTCCTGCTGGAAAGCTCATTCACTTACGCACCTCCACGGAGGATACCCCAAGAAGGTTGAATAAGCCGCGCAACGACAGTAATGTCGCTGCACCTTCCAAAACATTCGCTGAGGCCACCGTCAGACACCTCAAGGTTGCCAAAGAGAGTGTGTGTTCGGCGTGTCTTGGCTTACACCTGCCAATATAAAAGGGATGTCTCGTAGTAACCTGTCTATCTTCCTGGAAAGGACAGGATAGACGATGACCTAGGAGGACAACTCCTCGGGAGGATGTACAATGGGTCAAATGTGGCCTAAGTGCTGTGGATCTACACTCACCCTCCCTACTCTACAGATACAGAATGATGAAAGTTTGCAACAACGTTTTGTTTTACGTAGTGTTTCGCTTTGAATATCAATGTCACATTTTTGTTTTGTCGTTACGTTGTTCTTCACTTATATTAGATAGTGAACATCTTTTTGTCTGAGACAATTTGATGATTTTTCAGTTTCATCAGAAAGTGAAATTAGATCAGTAGGCCCAAAATCGATGAACACCATGAACACTAATTATTATTATATGCTTACAAAATGACGAAAATCTACTATTTTCGATATTGAATTACGCAGTTACTTATCCTTAATCGTTTTGTACATCATACTGAAATCAAAAAAAAGCTAGGTTTCCAGCAGCACGTGGACTAATCAGAACAACATATCACTAGTATGGACCAATCAGGATGAGCAATTTCACTACGACACTACCCTCTATTAGTATAAATATGAATAAACACAGAGCTTTCCAGTCAGTCACTGTCAGTCACCGCATAGAGAACTGAAAATGTTTACCTCACTAGAAGACGAAATGTTTATAGCATGAAATTTGTTTTCTCTAATCTTTATGATTATTGTTATCGTATTAGAATGACAGTTGAAACCATACAACTTTACAATATGATAATTATAAAAAATATTTTATATTCATATGATAACCTTTATTGCCCTAGTGGACGTCTCTTAAATAATTCAAATGTGTCTTTGAAACTGATGTCAGTTTGCAAAACGGAGTTTCTTAATTTGTTGTTTGAATTTGGATTTAAAACAGTCGATAAGTCTTGCCTGCTTTTGAACCTCATTTATATGAGGAGTTAGATTCATTCTTATTATTCACCAAATTTCTAGTGGATGAGTTATTTTTATAGAGGGCGATATGTAAATTATCACTCGAAAACTCTCAAAAAATTTGAATCTTGGTCACTTTGAAATATGTCTCATAGCAAATTGAATGTTTTGGAGGTGACTTTGGTTTGTTTCATGTTCTTTTTATTATAAGCTATCATTTCTTCTCTTGATAATACGAACCAAATTGATTCAGTTGAACATGACAAGTTATGTGTAATTTCACAAACTACACCTAAATGATTTGATCTCCACAAACTTTATTGAAAAAATATATCACAATATGTTTCGCTAAATATTAGCTTTTTCAAGTAATTTTCAATAAAGTTTGTGGAGATCAAATCGTTTAGGTGTAGTTTGTGAAATTACTATGGATCTTCATCAAGTAACGGCCGAATCAATCAGAAAATTATGTGTAATTATTTGGACAGCCTAGTTGAATCAAGTCACTCCCTGTAATGAACTTTGCGAATAAATAACTTGCTTTTCCTTTCAAACTTCAACCAGCACTCATAAACTCTTGTTTAGACGATTTTCTTATCAAACCATTGTTACACTCAGCGTGTGTCGAGCCAAGTTTACGAGTTAGTTACGTTAGTTTATTTCTCGTTTTATGATCCATTTCCCTTCAATAAATAATAGTTGTATGACTTTCGTCGTCGTTATTTCTTAGTGCCGTACAAACGGCATTTATCAAACTTTTCAAACGTCATTCATAAATCATGTATGAGTTTGCGACTCATGAATACGGCATTATCTCGAAGTAATATTTCATGGTACGGAGTGTATAAAGAGCTGAACTACCGTATCCAGTATTCAAATTGAAATAGAGTAATGGCGGGGACAAAGAAAATTGAGAAACTCAATTAAATGGATACGGGAGAAGTACGGTCTATGGCGACATAAATTCCAGAAGCAGTCTCTCGGGACTCCGCGAACTAAGAGACAGAAGACGAATTAGCTTTGTTGCTGATATCCGTTACTAATCATACAGTAGTTGACATGTACACTGTAGTTTCATATTTATCGAAATGAAAAGTGATTGCCGAAATATGGCGTGTTTTCGAAATTGAATAATCCTCGTCTTTATTAATCGCATCCTTATTGTGCCTTTACTCTCCTTTTTGGAGCCTCTTTAATCCATTTGATGATTTTTTATTCAAGTTGTAGTTAAATTAAGTAACTTAACATGACCTGGTATACCATACATTTTTGGAACAAGATAACTGTAGCTTCGTTGGGTACCGGGTATCATATGTATGGTCGATTTATTTGAAATATGCTCAAAAAAACTCATTGTATAGATCATCACTTGGATAGGTGAAAGGTATTTTCAATATAATCTACCACATACCACAAGTCTGTACTTTGACCTTCAGAATCTTCTACCTGCATAATTAAAACAGACAAGAAGACCACGAATCTGTGCTGATATATTTACAAATTGAATTCTAGGTTTTGGGAGAATAGGCCAAGCTACGAAAGATGCTGCTGTTGATGCTGCTTCGGTCCTTGGAACTGTTCCTCCTTTAATGAGATCATGCATTGCCCCTTTTCAGTGCCTCGAAACAAGCCGAGATATGTGGATATTCATCAGTCTCCTATAAATGTTAATTCGCAAGTGAGTGATCCACCTTCTTCTTTTTCAGTGAGGTCAATGGACTAAAGTTATTCTTGCCCCCGAATATGAGTTGCAGTCCTTGTGGTTCTGGTTTCCTTTCAGTGGAAGAACTTCACGAAGCAAGAGCCGAATCGATCCCTCTACGAAACCCTTCATCACTTGGAAGGATCGATTGCAGCTTGAGAAATTGTTCTTATGTAGACATATTCTTCCTTACGAATCAGTAGAGAATTTTCCTGAAAATCTTGAGAAGCAAATTGGATTACTCAATTTAGGAAACACTTGCTACATGAATAGCATTTTACAAGTATTTTACAAGAATTTCAAGAACGAGGTTTTAACGATGAACGAGATCGAGAATGTTTCCTCAAACACCTGTTCATGCAGCTGCCGTTTCATAAGAATGTACCATCTTTCTCACCAACCGATTTCCTGAAGTCTTCGAAGTCCACTAGATACTCGTTAGGACAACAACAGGATTGTTCTGAATTCTTGGGGTTCTTGCTGAATACTCTTCGTGAGCAAAAAATAATAAAATCAATACCCCTGACCGGTGTGGATTGAATGATTCCATACAGTCTATCTCGTCATGTGTTTGAAAATCTTTCGCTGGAAAAATCCTCACTTGTTTACTTTGTAGTAAATGTTCAAGAGGTAGCAAAAACTTCAACTAGCGTTTCTTAATATGACTAATAACCAGTCCGTGCAATCATCATGTTGAATCATCTGAAAATGGAACTTTTAACAGGTAATGATCGACTGTATTGCCAAACATGCGCCAAACTAATTCACTGTTATAAGGCACCAGTCAATCTAATAATAACACTGATGATCTTCAAACATGACTCAACCTCTGACGAAAGCACCAAACTCTTACGAATATTCGAAATAGATGAACACTTCAATCTAGCAGACCACTAATCTTCATGTAGTCATTGTTCACTGTGATTCTGGCGTTGTGTCTGATCATTATTACGCCTTGATCAAAGACGAAACGGACTTCTATAAGTTTGACGATAGTCGTGTCACTAAGTGTTCTGGCGATGTATTGAATTTATTGGAGTCTCTGGAGATACCATTGGTTTTGTTTTATGAAAGAGAGTACAATGGCAGATCAAGAACTAAGATGATATGGTGCTGCAGATTTTTCCGGGTTTTCCTGAGGCTGAAAAAGCAACTGCGTCCCGGAGCGCCAATTAATTTTTGTTGTTTTATAATTTCATGATTTGTATTTTTTATCCTCAATGTTATCAATACTTCCAATGAATGTGATAAAGTATTCAAAAAAAAATATTTTAGATTACTCATGGACATTTATACTAGCAAGGAACTCAAGGAACTGTCATTATTAATCCTTCTCTATAAGAATTGGATTATAATATTTACCAATATTCGTCCAATTGAAACAACTATCTTAGTTGGGAAGTCATGTCAATATAGTAGGTAAATAATAAATTCCAAAATGGTTAAAGCTTTCGCGGCCGAGGTTTTCAGTGTCACTATTTTTCGGGTTTGAAGGCCGTGGATTTCTAGAATTTTTTCCTGACAATTCGCTTGCACCAGTGACTAGGTTCTTCAGACGTTTATATATCCCAAGTTAATCTCGGATGACTGGATATCACGGCTGCGTAACGTGTTTTTATGTTGACTCTGGTAGGAGCACCGTGTAGGTGAAATGTCAATAACATTCGTTGACCCTTTTCCATTTGCCGTCATGCTGTTTGCTATTGCTATTTGTATTTGAACTTCTTAGAATGAGATTCCATATTCGATTGAGATTCACAGCTTCTTCTTTTCTATTGAAAGTATCGGTGTGTTTGTGGATCTCTATTGCCTGCCGTACCAGTCGGCTATGGAATTCCTGATCGGGGGCAATGAGTTATGTGTTTTTGAACAGAATCCTGTGATTTCCTTCACTGACTGCGTGTTTTGTCACAGCCGACTTGTCCGCAGTTTCTTTCATTCTCCTTCAGCTTTGTTCCCATGGATCTTTTGGTGGTTCCGATGTATACCTTCCCACAAGTGCACAGTATGAAACAAACCCCCGCTACTGATACTGGGTTTTTTGTCTCTAGCCGACCTGTTGTATCTTCTTGGTGAGTTTGAAAACCGTTTTAATGTTGTGTTCCCTCAATAGTTTTCCAATTCTCTCTGTGACCCTAAGGATATATAGTAGATACGCGCGTATAACAATCTGATCCTTCTTCCCATTTTGGACCGTAGAAGGGGAATCCACTTAGACCAGTGATAGCCAATTACTTCAAGGGACGTTTTGAAGAGAAAGCAATGGATACCTTTGAATCACAATCGACCTTGTGACTACATTACTTAAATGGCACCTTCGTCATCTGGAAAAATGGAAGGGACGTTCTGAAACTTTTCCTAGAGTTCCTGGACCACTTGAACGCTCATCAATCCAGCATGGAGACTGAACAGGAACAGCGGATATCATTCCTAGGTGTACTAATCGAACGATGTGATAGACGTAACCCACACAGTGTTCCGAAAACACACGCACACGGATAGGTACCTGCAAGCGCTATGAAACCACCATCCTAGCCTCCAATGTAACGGATCGAGCTCGAAGGATATGTTAACCAGAG
The DNA here is from genome assembly GCF_025532065.1 of Leptinotarsa decemlineata. Lineage (NCBI taxonomy): Eukaryota > Metazoa > Arthropoda > Insecta > Coleoptera > Chrysomelidae > Leptinotarsa > Leptinotarsa decemlineata. The sequence continues at coordinate 3,000,998 of NW_027412533.1, forward strand.
TACCTATCTAGAGAAAGAACTGTTATATCTTCAAGTGACCTTGAGATCGAATGGATACCATGTAACCGAGATCAACAAAGCCATGAAACTGAAGGGTTCTACGGTTAAAAACGGGGATAAGGCTCAGATGGTTGCACGCGAATATCTACCATATATTCACACACAACATTGAAACGGTTTTCAAACCCACCAAGAAAATACAACAAAGCCTCGGCTAAAGACAGAAGAGACCCATTTTCAGCAAAAGGGGTTTATCGCATACCGTGCACTTGTGGAAAGGTTTACATCACCAAAAGATCCATGAGAACAAGGCTGAATGAGCATGAAAGAAACTGCACACTAGGCCAAACGGACGAATCGTCTGTAGCAGAACACGCAGTGGCAGAATCGCAGGATTCTGGCGACTGGTACGGGAGGCATTAGAGATCCTCAAACACACGGATAATTTTAATAGAGTTGTTTAATAGAGCTGTGAAACTCAGACGAATACGGAATATCATTATAAGAAGTCAACATAAATACACGTTACGCAGCCGTAATATCTAGTCATCGTAGGTCAACTCAGGATGTATAAACCTCCGAAGAAGCTGGCCACTCGCGCCAGCAAAACGTCAGGAAGAAGTTCCAGAAATCCACGGCCTTCAAACCCGAAAAATTATGACACTGGAAGAAATTCCAAATTTGTTCCAAGTTGCATACCTCAAAATTATTTTCAATAAATTGATTTACATAGTATACAGACAGACTGACGTGAAGGTTCATAATAGTTAATTTTTGTGGGTGAATTAGCAGAAACGCGATAGCTTTACCATCTTTATTTGAATCTCTATCGAAATATACCGAAAGAGGGCGTACTTTTCTACAAAATACCGAATATATCGGATTTTTATGGTCTCATGTCCAAACAATTTGTATAGTTAGTTAGTTTCTCTCTAGCTAGACGATGAGTATTCAGTTATAACCCTTTGATATTGTCATTCATTTGTTCTAATTTTTTATCATGCGCAATCTTCTAACAATAGATCCCACAAGCAATATGCGAACTAATATGTTGAAGTGCCACTTTTCAATAGAGAACATTGTCATTTCTCCTTCAGTCCTATATTTCAAGGATATCAACCACAAAACAACTGAATTATCCAAGAGAATGAGTGCAGATTTCACCTTGATAACTTCTTCTAGGGAAAACAAAAAACCAGTCATAACCAGCATTTCTAGAGGCATTTATCAAAACTGTTGCAGAAGGTATTGGCCTATTCATTCCCCCTCCATCTCCTGTATGAATCAATTCGTCTGCAAAGGATATACAGCCAATTACTCCGCTGAAATCATGCAATTACATGGGATGTCACAAACAGAAGCGCTTCGTAGCAGTGAAAGATAAAATTCGAGTTGGTTTTTATTGCAGAAGAGCTCTTTTAAAATACTTATTCGTTTTCCTCTCGCTCGCTGAGCTGAAACGTTCAAGTTGCAGACACGAGTGGAATGAACCATCGCCGTTTTCCCGATTAGACAAATGAAAAACGGCGCGAGATTGACGAACTTTCCAATTGAAAGTCATTGTATTGGCGAGAAGAGTACGGTAAAAATTGATTTCTCGATGAAAATCGGAGTATTCGGGTTTTTTCAAAACATTATTGATACCAAAGGGCGAGAAAACAATTGGTTTGATTCATATCGAATTCGAGTAAACTCTCCAAAATAGTTTAGCACTATTTTTTCAAACAAGACTCAACTAGAGGTTTAGTCTTGTTTGAAAAACGGAAGCAAGAAACTCTTTGGAAGGTTCAAAATAGATGAACATTTCAACCTAGCAGACCACTGTTATAATATTCATGCAGTCATTGTTCACTGTGGTTCTGGCGTTGAATTTGGTCATTATTACGCCTTGGTCAAAGAAGAAACGGACTGGTTTATAAGTTTGACGATAGTCGTGTTACGAAGTGTTCTGGCGATGCATTGAATTTATTGGAGCCTCTGGAGACACCCTACATTTTGTTTTATGAGAGAGAGGACATTGTTAGATCAAGATCTTCAGATGATGTGGTGCTGCAGGTTTTTCCGGGTTTTCCTGCAGCTGAAAAAGCAAATGCGCCACTGGAATCAATGAAGTCGCCCCGGAGCGCCAATTAATTTTTATTGTTGTATTTATTTTATTTTTATCGTTGTTTTAACACATTGTAATAATTTTATTAATTTATAATGTTTGGTCGTTAGAGAAAAGGTAATTAGTAGTTTAGCACTTATGATGTCAGTTTTCCAAAATTGACACCTTTTATGAGAATTCATTTTGGGAAAAATACTTCAAGAAAATTAGTGTTCTCCCCTATTTCAATCGATTGTCAAATTTCATAGTAATGAACCATTGATTTCAATACACCTTTTCTTGTGAAAGAAAGTTTTTGGCATCTTGATACAAAAAAATGTGGGAATCTTCCAGAGAAAGGAAGGAAGTAATCAATTTTAAAATAAGTAACTCTATACATGGATGTGTAGATCATGCAAAAAAGTAACTTTCAGACACAAACTGGAAGAAAAAGCCCACCTGAAACAGCTACTTTCATATAAACATTGAATTATACGAAAGAAAAATTCTTTCGAAATAAATACTTTTATATGAACACTGAATTGTACAGGAGTTCTACACTAAATGAATGGTAAACAATTACATTTACATGGAACACTGCCATTCTCAGTGGGAGACATCGATGTTTTGCCGTAAGACACTTGCTTTAGGGCTCTTCAGTACCATTCTGGTACTGGAATACAAACTGAGTACAGAATATTGTCTTCTGTATAATTCAGTGTTCATATGAAAGTATTTGTTTCGGAAGAATTTTTCTTTCGTGAAATTCAATGTTTATATGAAAGTAGCTGTTTCAGAAGGACTTTCTTTCAGTTTGTGTCTGAAAGTCTGAAAGTTACTTCTTTACATGATCTACACATCCATAAATAGAGTTACTCATTTTCAAATTGATTACTTCCTTCCTTTATTTGGAAGATTCCCACATTTTTTTTTCTCAAGATGGAGTAGTAGGAAGCCAAAAACTTTCTTTCCCAAAAATTAGTCACTCCTAAAAATATAACCCTTCCTATTTAAGCCTTTTCTTGATTTTAACAATATTTGTGGCACCTTCTTATAAATTTATATGGTTTTGAAAGACCATTTTTTCAAAATTTATAGAAGTATAACATGCATTCGTCGTTACGTTGATTAATCGTAACAATATAATCGTTGAAACTTAACATTTCTGTAAAATACAACACCTAGAATAAATTGTTCAAGAATTACAAAATTGGACAGCTTTCGTAACCAGCTTCACGAAAACTATTTACAGAGGTATGGGATTTTGTCAGATAATCGTTTTTTAATGAGACTAAACTGAAGTATTTCAAGAATGAAGCTAATATCTTTTGAAGTTTCTGTTTTCAATAATTTTTGAAACTTCACAATATGATCTGATATTCATACACATAACATCAGATACAAAGATTAGTTGAATGTGCACTTTTCAAGGAATCAGTTATTGAGAAACTTTTAACATTAGAGTCAGTAGGCATACTTAAAGAACTGCTATGAATCAAATCAACTAAAGGAACAATTCGTTCAGGCCAGTCTCAACTCTATAGGTTAATGGACTGACACCTATCAGAAAACAACTATGCCCTGGCTAATACCACGAAGGGCGTTGGATTTTATCCAGCAGGTGTCAGTGCAGGATTCTTCACAGTTCATTGCCGTTTGAATGAAGTTTCTGAGAGAAGTGGTATATCACAGAAACCAATAATAAAAAGTATGACAATTTCAAAGTTATGGAGAGATAAAATTTGGTAATCACTTCTATTTTTTTAGTGTAACTTGAACCCTTCAGATGAAAAGTAAGTTGAAAGTTTTGTATGAATCTCTTCGAACAGTCTTCGAAGTTTTAATCAATTTCATTCATATTGAATGGCAGTAGCGTCGTCTATAAATAGAAAAAAAAACACATGTTTATGAAAAGGAACTGATATAGTTGATATGAATAATAAATTAGACGGAGACTTCAAGTACTCCATGTTCGACTAACCTGAAAGTAGATGTTGAATTGTTAATAGATAAACCCTGGAAACGTTTTGTTGGGTAGAATTACAAAATAAAGGGGGAAAACTCCCCTATTCCATTAGTAAAAAGTTCCTCTGTTGAAAGTTCATGAGAGACGCATTGAGATTTTTGGAAATCTTGTTTAATATCCATGATTGAGAACAATCTGCGATATTGAGCGGTCTATTCAAAAACCGACTAGTGTGTGATTAATTGAAGAAAACTTTTTTCTCAAAATACACAACCATTTGAATACATTTAAAAATTAACCGGTGGTAAAAATTGACTTTAATGGCAGCTGACGTTCGTCGTTTAGTTAGTGAGAAATGACTATACTTTCGTCAATTACAAAAGGCAGTCTGTTGTGACTTTCAAGTACACATTTTAAATAATATATAGTTGAATTTCTCTAATATGCTATGACATAGAGAAATGACACCCTGTATTACCTTCTATGACAGCGTAATATGTGAAAGGGTCACAAATGATATTGAAAAAAATCCGAGTTCAAATTCGAAATTCAATAAAAATTTAATTTCAAGACCATTTTTAATAACAATTACAAAAATGCATTAAGAATTCAACATAATTTTTATTATTGAATTCCGATTTCAATCTCGGAATTCTGTTAAATTCCGACATACCATAGTAATATTGCCATGTTTCATATTCCAATATGACCTAAATTTTTCCCTGCAATTTCCTCTTCAAAGCTTTCGCAATGAAATTTGACGAATTATTCTCGTCTCCTAAACGCATTCCATTATTTTCCCCTCCTATAAAATAAAATAAAAGAATGGTGCTGTACTGCTGATGGCCGGATATAATGTTTCCTTCGAGCGTTTCGGATATGCAAAAAATGTTTTGTATAACACATTTTTTCCGACAAGGCACTCCGGATATATACCGAGATGAATTTATTATTTATATCCCTGGAGAATCGCTCGGCACATTTCATCACATAACGAGCGATATAATGTTTTTGTATTTTCATGAAAACATTCGCACCTCAGTTCGGCTTTCAGGTTTTCGTTCTACCGAAGTAACGGCGAGGCGATACCGGACGATTATATTCGACACATTTTGTAAGGGACTTATGTATTTTCATTGGGGTTGTAAACTATTTATGTTTAGAAACGCGGTAGTGACAGTAAAGTACAGAATGTAATAAGGTATTTTTGGGAAAGAAAGTTTTTGGATTTCTACTTCATGTCTACCAGTGAGTGAGGAATCCTGTGAACGATATCTGATTCAATTCCATAAGGAATGTTTGGAATACCGTCGCAATTTGGTACTCGCTTTGCTTATTACGAGAGGATTTACCGCTGTTTCACCCAACCGTCATTTATCCAAATAATAAAAAAACTCATTCAAAAACTTAATGAAATATTTATTATGAAAAAAATGAGAAAAACACGCTCAAGAACGAACTAACATTAAATAGTTGAGAAAAATACTCAGAATCACCAAATACTTACATTATCGAAGAAAAGGAGATGTGCTGCATTAAAAAAATGCGATGGAACCGTTTCTGAAGAGTGTTCAATGAATACTGATAGAATTTCTAAATATTTTCTATTGGTGATCTTGACCTCCCTCAATATTTATAAAGATTCATATGCTGAGGTTGCAACTTCATTCCGGTCACCTTACTAAGGTAAAATGCTTAATACGCCACCATGCGACTTTGAGATTGTTTTGTATTTCTATATCCTGTAATCGTAACAATTTTGATGCCTATGAGCTTGACATATTGAAAAATGGAATTATGAATACTGAGTGTTTTTGTTTTAGAATATTGAAGTTGAGGTTGAAACATCTTTCAATTAATTTATATGCTTGAATGAATTTTAATTATTTCATGACTATTTTTCATATTTGACAATACAAACTGAGTAAAGAAAATTGTGTTTCATATAATTCAGTGTTCATATAAAATTATTTGTTCCAAAAGAATGTTTCTTGCTTCTATTTCAATGTTTATGTGAAAGTAGCTGTTACAGGGGGGCTTTTTCTTCCATTCATTCATAGAGTTACGTTTTTTTACATTCATTCTTTCTTTTTTTGAAAGATTCCCACATTTTCTTGTATCAGGATGGAGTAGTAGAAAGTCAAAAACTTTCTCTCAAAAAATTAATCACTCCCAAATATATAACCCTTTCAATGTAATAGGAATAGAGAAATAGGGTATATAATTTTCTCAATCAAACCTATAATGGAGCAAATAATATGTGACAAATAATGAACATTGAGTCATTAAGATGAATTAGTTAACCTAATCAAGGGCAGATATTATAATATAGTGAGGCGATAAATACAACGGGCCCTGATTATTTATAGAAAAAATGGAACAAAGAAGGAGGGGTTAACAATATCCCATATCAGCATTCACCAAAAGGACCAGGGACCTGGACCTTCAAAACTCGAGAGGTGATGAGACGCAGCTTTCGGGGAAGTCAGATATTCAAATAATATATCCGAAGTGGACCTGAAACCAATATTTGAAGGGGTAAAAAGAAATGCGGAGGTACTACAAACGGAAAGGTAGCGAACCTGAAACCAGACATGATGAAGTGGTGTTGAACCTATGATAACATCCTCTTGATAGGCGCCAATCATAACCTATATGTTTTTCAGATATTGGTACCTTCCATCTGAACGGGCAAGTAGATCGTTGATTCACACTAGAACTAGATGTTTGGGCAGACATTTTTGATAACTATATCATAGGACGATTATTCTTGGAAGGATCTATGGAATGGCCACCCACATCTCCAGATTTGACTACTAATTTTTTCATGATATCGTTCGTATGTGGATAATAGCTGGTTAACGAATACTATCATATTGAACATTCTATCACTCGAAATATATTACTAAGTTTAAATTATGTGACGTAATGGGTATTACTGTTGATCTCGTCACAGGTCTCTAAACTAAACTGGTCTGGAATCTCGTTGAGAGAGAACTTGTATACCCCCATCGAAGACTCTAGAATATTTTTTTATATTATTTTACAGTTGTAAGATCGGTTAAAACCAAACTTCTTTCAGATACTGTCGATCTGTTCCATCATTCTAGTATGACTGAACCTGTTTTCTGACCTTGAAAAGCAACGATGTTTTCGTTATGGACTACTAGGCATTAAGCTAGGAGCAGCCTACTCTGAAGTTTGTTGATCTCGTGAGGCCTTAGTCTTTCATAAAGGCCCCAGTTTTCCGTAGTTGTAAGCAGCTGCTCGTGCAAAATCCAATTTTGACATAGACTGTTTCAAAACAAGCATTCTCTACTCCATTCTTAATCTGCGATGAGTGGATTTTAAGACCTGAAACTCAATTGCATCTCATATGGCAGCATTAGAATATCGCTCCCCAGTTGGCTCCGATATACCTGAAGTATTGTTTTATCAGCGTCTCTGCTTCTGCTTTCTTTCTTCTCAAATTGATCTAGCAACTTTTCTTCTTTTCTTTTCGATTCTTGTTCTTCCTTCTTTCTATGTATTCATTGTTTCTCTTGATCTCTTGGGTGACAACTAGTTGTTTATTGTAACTCCTCATCACAAAAATGCATTTCCCTATATAAATCAAAAATGATAACGGTCCAAAGATAATGGCAAAACGTACCTGGGGAGGTGATATTAAAAAATATACGTTCTGGAATTTCCTATAAGGTTTATTGTGATTAAATCCGAAACAAAACATTCATTGCTTATAACGGCATGGTTTTACAACCGAGCGTTTGTGCTCTCGCAGTCTTTTTCCATTAAATATGCCATTATTAGAAAAGATCCGTGGAAACCGAATGTGCAATCTGAATAAAAATTTTTATGGATTACGTGATTTCAGATTTCTGATACAAAACCAATATCGGTTAGGGTTATTTTCAGTCCCGAGGGAATTTATAAATTTGATGAGAAACCAGCGTTGTTGATTGATTTGGAATATTGGATATGGAATGATTCAGTTTACATTGGAATGGAAGGAAAGAATCCAAGAAAAAATTTTCTGTAACACTCTAGATACTTTTTTGGAAGTGCGTTTTGCCAACCAACGGTTCAATCCCATATATGACGTATTGAATTCTTTCAACAGCAGAGTTCAAAATTCTATCTCTCAGTAAAGAAAGAGAGAGACTTTAGTACGTCTTTACAAAAAAAAAATAGATACGTTTATTATAGTTGATCCAGTTAGAGTACTTCTGACTAAAAATCAAAATCTCGGAATGCCTTCAAAGCGAAAACGGAATGAATAATAGTTGAAAATGTTGAACAATTATCAAAACCGAAAAACCTACATTAGGATGTAGCGCCGAATCCAAAATCGGTGAAGGTTCCTCATGAGAAGGTTTGTTGTAGACTGAGGTTTCGCAGTTATTGTTCAGGCACGTTCTTCTTTGTAAATTTCATGATTAGGGCCTTGATATTGAAGTGGTACCAGTTTGTTTATTCTATGATTGCCTACAGGAATGTAATACTGTAAAAAAGGACACAGTATGCCCTTTTTTGTTCGTTAATCAATTCAGAAATCCTGAAATAATTTTATAAGGGAATAAATAACAAAAGCTGATTCAATTTTCATTTCAAATTTTTGTTTGCTAGCTTCCTCCATCAATTTGTAAAATAAACGATTTTTTTAAAATACCAGCTCGAATATCATTGGTTAAATATTTATTGATAAAACAGTAGTATCAAAACCATTGTCATACAGCTCTAGAAGTACCTGCATTTTATGAGGAGGAAATTTAAGTATGAATTTTCACCATTTTCATTATAGACTTACGTGATATTCAAGCTTGTTCTGTTTGTACTTCTTCATTCGATTCTTGTGAGTCATTTAATTTTTTCTTGTTATTGAATTAGTTTTGGAAAACTCCGCTGTCCAATATAGTCAGGTCAATTTAGACACTCGGAGCTACCTAAATTCTCACCAAGATGAAAATCAGTAAATATTGTTTAAAATATGAATAAAAATGAAATTTGAAAGTTACCCATCTTTCTTCTCTACGGAAAAAATGATAATAAGGTCAAAAGTCAAAAAAATTAGTTTTTTGCGATTTTCAGCAAAACGGTAAGTTTTATTAAAGAAATACTTCAGACAAAAATTATAGATCGTAAAATTATATACAAAAAATGTATCAATACTTTTATTTCTACGAGCCTCCATCTTTGAGATATAACGATTCAAAAAGTTGTAAAAGTTGTAATCGTCATAATATGCACACGTTTCCACGCCACCTATGAGGTAGTATACTTAGCGCGTTTTTTTAACGTGGTTTCTCCAGTAGGCATATTCCACTTGTCAGTTGTGATCCTGTTTAATTTGAAACTATTGCAAAATAATGGATATTAGCAGATATTGAAAAGATAAGAGCAATTTAAGTTAAAAAAATGTAATCGTCCGAGTCGTAAATTCTAAATTTTTCTTCTTGTTCTTCTTTTTGATCTCCTTGTTCTTGTTCATCTTGTTCTTCTTCTTGTTCTTGTTCTTCTCGTTCTTTTTCATCTTCATCCTGAGTACATTTAAACTGCGTTAATAGCGATGTATCGCATTTGCAGTTGCAAAAAAGTGTGCTCTGCAGTTTTTCCGGCGCAGGTGGAAGTAAAGTTTGAACTGCTTCTAATGAATTGTTGACCAACTTCCAACCCCAGTCTGTAGGGTCTAGCCAATAACCAAGCCACACTTGAACTTGGTAATATACCCAAAAAAGATGTTAATGAGCAGCAACTGAGGTTGAAGGAAGACAAGGTATTTGCACTTTTTTTTACTATTGGTATTTTTAACGAAACATGCATATCTATACTTATCTAAGCAGGTAGTTTTTTAGGAGCTCCGTACATAGAAAGAAGAAAGCGAATGCCGTTAGTGATAGTTTCTTGTCAAGTTGAATTACTATTTTCAAAAAATTCAGCACATTGAACTGAATTTTGTTTTTCTAACATTTTGAAAACTGTTATTTTACCCCCTGCCAGTTATTGCATGTTAAAAATAGTAGGTACATGATTTTGAAACTTTGCAAGAGTAGATGAACTTTTTGATGAATATATTTCCGATTGATGTTGAGCTTTTCCTGCTTTCAAGAAGAAAATAGTTTTTTCAGTTGGAGTTCGAGCAGTGAGTAATACGAGTATCTATAGTTCACCAACAACAATAGTTGTATTTGACAAATGGAATTGCTCTATTGCTATAAATTATGTATATTTTATATTATAAGTGTAAGTTACAATGACCGATAGAAAAATATTTTATATATTACAACTACAGATATGTATATACGTGGCGTACTCATGCATATTATGACGATTACAACTTTTTGAATCGTTATATGGCTCGTAGGAAAAAAGTATTGATACATTTTTGTAGATAATTTTATGATCTACAAGTTTTGTCTGAAGTATTTTTACGATAAAACTTATCGTTTTGCTGAAAATCTCGAAAAACTCATTTTTGTGGTCTTTGACCTTGAATAAATGTTTTTACATACCGGGAAAAGATGGGGAACTTTCAAATTTTATTTTCAATCATATTTTTAACAAGTTTACTGATTTTCAGCTTGGTGGGAATTCAGGTAGCTTTACTCTTATTTATTGGTTTAATTAGACCGGACTAATCATGAATATTTGCAAATGAAACTCCAGAAAAATAACTTTAGTTCAACCCAACAGGGTAATTTCATATGCTCGTCTTTTACATCAGTCCATCGTTCATTTAATCATGTTTCAGTGACGGAAGTTATTTAATAAAACTTTTCAACTGTAATGGAGTGTACGGATACCACATAAAACTCTCCTGATACATCTCTACTTCAATAACTCGATTTATATGAAAAGTAGGTACTTGTATGATGGGTATTTTGCATATTGTTCAATAACTAGTTTTTTATGGTAATTCTGTTGGATTCACTGATGATACGCTACGAGCTCGGGAGTGTTTTGCAGGTTATTGTGAAAGTTTATATCACTCATTGATGAATGTCGCTCTAAATAGTACTTTTATATGGCTATTATATGAAACAGAATTCCAGTTATAGTTTTTATCATTATTATCTGATTGCACCTTGTATATAGGTTTTTGGTTGAGATTTTGTTGATAGTGATCAAAGTTGATGTGAAAAAAAGTTTTATTGGAAAGGAAGTAATAAAAAAATATTTGAAAGACGTCTGACTTTTCTGAAAGAACATTGAATTTCGTTCTTCGACCCGGAATAAATAATAATTTACACGTAATTCAAAAACATATGCTTCGAGATATGCAAAGAAACAACACTATGGATAGCATGAATGCAAGTAAGTCTGTTCCAAATCTGAGGTATAGTTCAAGTAAAAGATATAGTGCCCCCTACCTTCCAGCAGTTCCCCTTTAATAACGCACTACATTCTGTTGGTCACCGTAACATGACTTCAAATTTAATTTTATGACTCTTCAGCACCGGTGTGAACTTGGCAGCTAAAAGGTAGCAGCCAAAATCCCGAAAACACCCGAGCGCACATAGACGTACGTCGAAAAATTATTACTGAGAAATAAACATTAAAAAGATGAAAAATGATTAGAAGCTCTATTATTATCGCTGAACGAACACCTCGGGCAACTCTTTCGAATGTGCCTACTAAAAAAGCAGAATGAAAAAAAATTATAAATAGGGGATGAGTACATTTGTAAGAAATTATCTATCACTGAAAACATGTTTTGTTATCAGACGTAGTAGATGAGACCAGCAGTTAGAAGGGCTCAAATAGTGAAATAATTGAAGGGGGTCACATGGAGACATACCTATAAAAAGTAATCGAAACTCCTAGAAGAAAAAAGCCTGTCAAATGGGGATAAAATTCAAAACTGAATCGAAAGTCATAAAAGGAAAAATTCTTTCACCATAATTTTATGTTAGAAAAATCGATTTTGAAAATGATATTATACTGTGAGAAGCAAAACCGCCCAGGGATACAAATACAAAAATAATTTGAAACTCATGGAAGGAAATATCCTGTCAAAATAATTTCATATTGAAAAAATCGAATTCAATCATAATAACAATCTGTGGAAATCACAACATGAGACCGCCCGTCGAAGGGGGTCAAATGGGGTTATGAATACAAAAATAAATCGAAACTCATAGAAGGAAAAATCCTGTCACAACAATTTCATGCTGAAAAAATCCAATTCAATCATAATAACAATCTGTGAAGATCACAACATGAGACCGCCCGTCGAAGGGGGTCAAATGGGGTTATGAATACAAAAATAAATCGAAACTCATAGAAGGAAAAATCCTGTCACAACAATTTCATGCTGGAAAAATCCAATTCGATCATAATAACAATCTGTGAAAATCACAACATGAGACCGCCCGTCGAAGGGGGTCAAATGGGGTTATGAATACAAAAATAAATCGAAACTCATAGAAGGAAAAATCCTGTCACAACAATTTCATGCTGAAAAAATTCAATTCGATCATAATAACAATCTGTGAAAATCACAACATGAGACCGCCCGTCGAAGGGGGTCAAATGGGGTTATGAATACAAAAATAAATCGAAACTCATAGAAGGAAAAATCCTGTCACAACAATTTCATGCTGGAAAAACCCAATTCGATCATAATAACAATCTGTGGAAATCACAACATGAGACCGCCCGTCGAAGGGGGTCAAATGGGGTTATGAATACAAAAATAAATCGAAACTCATAGAAGGAAAAATCCTGTCACAACAATTTCATGCTGCAAAAATCCAATTCGATCATAATAACAATCTGTGAAAATCACAACATGAGACCGCCCGTCGAAGGGGGTCAAATGGGGTTATGAATACAAAAATAAATCGAAACTCATAGAAGGAAAAATCCTGTCACAACAATTTCATGCTGGAAAAATCCAATTCGATCATAATAACAATCTGTGAAAATCACAACATGAGACCGCCCGTCAAAGGGGGTCAAATGGGGTTATGAATACAAAAATAAATCGAAACTCATAGAAGGAAAAATCCTGTCACAACAATTTCATGCTGAAAAAATTCAATTCGATCATGATAACAATCTGTGAAAATCACAACATGAGACCGCCCGTCGAAGGGGGTCAAATGGGGTTATGAATACAAAAATAAATCGAAACTCATAAAAGGAAAAATCCTGTCACAACAATTTCATGCTGAAAAAATCCAATTCGATCATAATAACAATCTGTGAAAATCACAACATGAGACCGCCCGTCGAAGGGGGTCAAATGGGGTTATGAATACAAAAATAAATCGAAACTCATAGAAGGAAAAATCCTGTCACAACAATTTCATGCTGAAAAAATCCAATTCGATCATAATAACAATCTGTGAAAATCACAACATGAGACCGCCCGTCGAAGGGGGTCAAATGGGGTTATGAATACAAAAATAAATCGAAACTCATAGAAGGAAAAATCCTGTCACAACAATTTCATGCTGAAAAAATCCAATTCGATAATAATAACAATCTGTGAAAATCACAACATGAGACCGCCCGTCGAAGGGGGTCAAATGGGGTTATGAATACAAAAATAAATCGAAACTCATAGAAGGAAAAATCCTGTCACAACAATTTCATGCTGGAAAAATTCAATTCGATCATAATAACAATCTGTGAAAATCACAACATGAGACCGCCCGTCGAAGGGGGTCAAATGGGGTTATGAATACAAAAATAAATCGAAACTCATAGAAGGAAAAATCCTGTCACAACAATTTCATGCTGAAAAAATTCAATTCGATCATAATAACAATCTGTGAAAATCACAACATGAGACCGCCCGTCGAAGGGGGTCAAATGGGGTTATGAATACAAAAATAAATCGAAACTAATAGAAGGAAAAATCCTGTCACAACAATTTCATGCTGAAAAAATCCAATTCGATCATAGTAACAATCTGTGAAAATCACAACATGAGACCGCCCGTCGAAGGGGGTCAAATGGGGTTATGAATACAAAAATAAATCGAAACTCATAGAAGGAAAAATCCTGTCACAACAATTTCATGCTGGAAAAATCCAATTCGATCATAATAACAATCTGTGAAAATCACAACATGAGACCGCCCGTCGAAGGGGGTCAAATGGGGTTATGAATACAAAAATAAATCGAAACTCATAGAAGGAAAAATCCTGTCACAACAATTTCATGCTGAAAAAATTCAATTCGATCATAATAATAATCTGTGAAAATCACAACATGAGACCGCCCGTCGAAGGGGGTCAAATGGGGTTATGAATACAAAAATAAATCGAAACTCATAGAAGGAAAAATCCTGTCACAACAATTTCATGCTGGAAAAACCCAATTCGATCATAATAACAATCTGTGGAAATCACAACATGAGACCGCCCGTCGAAGGGGGTCAAATGGGGTTATGAATACAAAAATAAATCGAAACTCATAGAAGGAAAAATCCTGTCACAACAATTTCATGCTGAAAAAATCCAATTCGATCATAATAACAATCTGTGAAAATCACAACATGAGACCGTCCGTCGAAGGGGGTCAAATGGGGTTATGAATACAAAAATAAATCTAAACTCATAGAAGGAAAAATCCTGTCACAATAATTTCACGTAGAAAAAATTGTATTCGATCATAATAATCATCTGTGAGAATCACAAGATGAGACAGCCGTCGAAGGGGATGAAATGGGGATATAAATGATATTGTATTGTACTATTACAAGAAAAGAGGTATTTAGGAAAAAATGTTTCAAATAAAAATTGTAGAGAAGAAAATTTAAAACAAGTTTCATTCTCAGAATTATTTGTCTATCATGTGAATTAAGTGAGATATGGGCACTATTTCTAGTCCCATGAGATACGCGTCCTACCTTATATCGCGTTAACCGAACGCAAATTTTATTGGCTTTCTACCAGCGATCAACTTATAGAAGATACTTGCCGTGCGTTTGCCTGAGAGAGCTTTGTTGGATTGTATTTGAATTTATTCTTGTTCACGCTGTTTTACTAGATTTTATTTTCTGTGTTTCAAATTTTAATTTTTGGTTCTTTACTCTTTTATTATGAAGAAACGTTACCTTCCCGTTGAAAAGGCTTTCGAAGCTATATCAATAGCCTTAAAAGACAAAATTCCTTCATATAACCTAAATATAGTTGAAAAAGATATTTGTCGAGAAATTGCTGATTCTCTGAAAGGAACATCATTTGGCGTTTGTAGTCGAATTCAGAGAATTGTAAATGGTAATAACAATTTCAGAAATTATTTTATGAGGAATTATATGAATTCTCATGTTCCCACCACGAAAGTTTGTAGTACCTTGAATGAAGATAATTTGAAGAAAATGCTATTTTCAATGAACATTGATCCAGTTGAATTGTGTAGTTCATATCGAAGTGATGTTTCTGTTTACGCTATACTATGTAAAAAATTTGGTATGAAAAATTCGATTAAAAATAGAAAAAGAATTAATTACATGTGGAAAATATTAAAAAAAAGAATTTTGGATGAAAATTGCGGTAATTGTAGTATAATGGACGATAATCAATTTAATGATGTTTCGATTGAATATTGTTCTACTCCAAAGAAAGAACTGGAATATTCAGTAGATTGTACCGTCGAAGGGGAAATCAAGGTACCGATTACAAACTGTGACATTGTTGAACAGAGTCAGCGTTCAGAAATGGAAAACTCGGGAAGTTCAGAGAATTGTACCGAGGTTATGCCCAGAGCAAAAGCTATAGATGGAAATCATAAAAACGTTTCACCGGAAAATTTTGAAATTCCAGAAGAACTATTGAATTTATCCAGTCCCAGGAACTGCTCTGAAATTTTACCCATAAGTTCAATTAATATCATCGGGAAATCGGTTAAAACGGCTTATAGAAGCTGCAATTTTCTAGAAGGAGTATTTGTGGTTGAGGAAAAAATCTGGAGAAAGATATTTACCGATGGAAGATTAGATGTAAAATATTATCCATATGTATTTCGAAATCGAATTGCTAAATATGTGAACAATGTTTGCATTATATCGTTCAAATACATTAAATATCTCAAGAAAAATAATATCATTAACGTATATGGTATTTGTAAACATAATAATTATGGATGTAAAAAATTCAGATTGAATATTATTGATAGAACTGTTCAAGTGTTTAGTACATCTTCAAATTACAACCATCCATTTCATTTAACTAATCACGTGAAAGGGGTGGAAAGACGATTGATAAAGAAGAGATTATTGAATGAAAAGTCATTCTCTTACAAAAAAAAAACCTTTCTGAAAGCTAACGAAAATATTTTAAATAAAGGTAAAAATCTGCAACAAATCAAATCTGATTCAACCTTGAGGAAGATAAGGTCCCAAGCAATGGCACATTTGGATCGTGACAAAGACGATCTCTTTGATTTAATATTAATGCAGAATGATCACCCAGAGTATATTAAAGAGATATGTCTCCCGTTCAGCGTAAAAATTTATAGCGTTGAACAGTTGAGTGTTTTGAAAGCACAGAATAAAAAATCGTTAGGAATCATTTATTTTGATGCAACAGGGGGAGTCGTAAGGAAACCAACATCAAATTCTAAAACGGTTTATTTGTATACAGCGGTAATCAAGATTGAGAAACCTAAAAGAATATATCCCATATTTTCTATGATTTCTTCGACACACGATTCAAATTCTATTTTCAAATTGTTGAATGACTTTAGATATTTTTGCGAAGACAACAGGTACTGGCCAGCATTTTCAGGTGTTGTAACAGACTTTTCATTCGCTAATATACATGCAATTTGTAAAGCATTCAACAGATGTACTTTGAAAGAGTATCTACATAAATGCTATGTGTTAATAGAAAAAGGTTTCACCAGTCTGGAAAATCATTGCTTGGTGGGAATCTACCTATGCTGTGCTCATTTCATGAAAATGGTTTCCAAGGATGTGAATGACCTATGCATAAATATAGACCAAAGAAATATTTTAAAAGATATTATCGCATCTGCCATTTTAATCAAAGAAATTGATAAATTTGACACATTCGTCGAAAATATTTTCATACTTTTGAATTATGAATACCGCAACGAAAAAACGGAATGTGTTTCTAGGAAACTGACACAACTGGCTAGAGAAAAAGTTGAATACGCAGTAGAAACATTTCAAGAGACATTAAAAGACGACGGCTTTAGAGTAAATACTGAATATGCCGAAAAAGAAAATAAAAATGAAAGTATTTACAGTTCCAGTCCTTTTTATATTAGATTTTTGAAAAAAATCGAAACAATTATTGTCGAAGAAACACTATTTAAAGAGAAAAACATATATTATAATAAAGAATTTTTCAATATAATTATCACCAAATATTTGCCATTTTGTCCTTTATGGAGTGGATTATTATTGTTTGATAGGAAATCAGTCAGTAATTCAATTGTGGAAAATTATTTTGGGACACTGAAGTATAACAAACTCGAATCTCGAAAAAATTTAAAGTGCTCGCAATTCATTAGGAAGTTGAGAGAGGACATTTTATCATTGAAAATTGAATGCGATTTAGGAATTGAAAAGTCTCGATTAACGAAATACAAGGATTGGGCTCAAGAGAAAGGATCTCGAGAGAGTTGGATGCGCAAATCTAAAAAAAGGAGTACTACTCACTTTGATGCTAGATTTTTAAGAAATCAGACTAGTAGTCAAAGTAATGAACAGAGTGTATTATTTCCGGAAGATGATCAAGAATTAGCTCAGTGTGCATACTGCGGCCACGGAATGCTTGAGGAAAAAACTTCTTGGGTGAAATGCGATCAATGTGAGCGTTGGATTCATCAATTATGTGATAACTCAGAAGGAGACCGGTCATATTCTTCAATAAATTTTATATGTAAAATATGTGAGCTCAATATTTCATTAAATAAAGAAGAAAATATTCCTGAAAATTTGTATACAAAGTGTGAAAAATTTTTGAGAAACCTATCTTTGTCGAAAGTTCAGATGAAACAACTGGAAAAAATGACACGAACTCAGAGATTATGTCCACAATGGTTTGAAGAACGAAAAATACGGTTAACCGCTTCCAATTTTGGTCGAATTTGCAAACTAAGAAATATATTATCATACCCAAATATGATATCAGACATAAAATCTGGAAAACAAATAAATACAGCGGCAACAAAACACGGCATTGAATATGAACAAAAGGCAATTGCTCTTTACATAAAAGAGACCAACTCGACATATCTACCATCTGGACTCATTATCCATAGAAAATATCCGTTCATAGCTGGTTCTCCAGATGGGCTTATTGATACAGATGGTATTATAGAAGTGAAGTGTCCCTATAATTCGCGAAATGTTGACCCTTATATCCATAAATTTGATTTTTTGGAAAATAATTCATCTATAAAGTCTGAGCATAACTACCACTATCAAATTCAAGGTCTTCTGGAAATAACAGATAGATCATGGTGTGATTTGGTAATCTTCACTTTCACTAAAATAAAAATCGTGAGAGTTTATAGATCAACACACTTCTGGGAAATGATGTTTTTAAAGTTGAAGGATTTTTATTATTTTCATATGTTACCTCAACTGGTATTGCCAGAAAGGAATTTATCACCCACCGAGAAAAAATGGACTACCACGAAACCAGTTAGTTTTTTGGAAAACGGACTTGTATCCGATATAAATTATTATAAACAACTTGGCGACAATCGTGGCTACATAGTAACATCTATTTCGAAAATTGATTTTTCAATAAAAGAGATATTAGTAGAAGACTATTTAACTCTTAACGGAAGAAAATGGCTAAGTAGTTTCATAGTGGATCATTGTTTGCATATTTTTAATTCGGAACAGAGATACCAGATAATTTCAGTAGCCAAATCATCAATAATTTTTGGTGAAGAAGTACTGACAAAAAAATTTGTAGACTCTGTAAATTTTCATAAAAATACAGTTATATTTCCAGTTGCGAATCACCAACACTTTATTTTATTGAAAGTATCTTTTTCCGAAAAATTAATAACTGTCATAGATCCGTTGGGAAAGGAAATATTACTTGGAGACGAATTGTTAGAACGATTTAAATATTTTCTTAGATTAAAACAACTAGAAAGTCAAAATTGGACTTATAATACATTGGTACATGTGATACAAAAGGACAGCTTCAATTGTGGTGTATATGTCATATATTTTTTCATGAAAATTGCGAGGCAAAAAAGTTTATTAGAATATTTTGATGCTTCAGTATTCCGCAATGATCTGAAACTGCTTCTACTGAAAAACAGTAAACAAATGCACAATATCTGTCTTTTCTGTGGACAAATCGTTAGCGACATACAGTTTTCATTCAAGTGTAGAACTTGTCTGAGATATATACATAAAAAATGCCTTTTAACAATTTTTGATATAAATTATGGATTGAAAATCACAGAGAAAACAATAAATGGAATGTGTGAACTGTGTAGATTATATTGATTCAAAGTTTTTGAAACTGAATTTTTTTTGAACTCATTAGATCTACTATTTCACGAATCAAAGAGACAAGACTTCTGTCAAAAAAATTTCGAATAATATCTGATCAATGATTCATTTCATTTCAGTATTTGACAACCCTACATCTGTTGCATTCAATAACATGTTTATATTTTTATTTGGTTTTTCTAACTCTAAATTTTATTGATAGAATTTTTCTTTTTCTCAAGTCTCTATGTAAACCCCCTTCGAAGCCCGGAATAATGTTCTGCTTCTCACAGTATAATACCATTATTGAATTCAATTTTTGAAATGCATATGAAGTTATGGTTACAAGATTTTTCCTTCCGGGATTTTCAATTTATTATTGAATTTATATCTTGGTCGTTCAAATTGGTCACTTGACCAATTTGAACGACCGATCTCATCTTGTGATTTTCACAGAATTATTGTGACTTCTATGAGTTTCGATTTATTTTTCATTCATAACCCCCATTTGACCCCCTTCGACGGGCGGTCTCATGTTGTGATTTCCACAGATTGTTATTATGATAGGAATCGATTTTTCCAGCACGAAATTGTTGTGACAGGATTTTTCCTTCTATGAGTTTCGATTTATTTTTGTATTCATAACCCCATTTGACCCCCTTCGACAGGCGGTCTCATGTTATGATTCCCACAGATTGTAATTATGATAGAAATTTATTTTTCTAGCATGAAATTGTTGTGACAGGATGTTTCCTTCTATGAGTTTTGATTTATTTTTGTATTCATAACCCCATTTGACCCCCTTCGACGGGCGGTCTCATGTTATGATTCCCACAGATTGTTATTATGATAGAAATTTATTTTTCTAGCATGAAATTGTTGTGACAGGATTTTTCCTTCTATGAGTTTCGATTTATTTTTGTATTCATAATCCCATTTGACCCCCTTCGACGGGCGGTCTCATGTTGTGATTTTCACAGATTGTTACTACGATCGAATTGGATTTTTTCAGCATGAAATTGTTGTGACAGAATTTTTCCTTCTATGAGTTTCGATTTATTTTTGTATTCATAACCCCATTTGACCCCCTTCGACGGGCGGTCTCATGTTGTGATTTTCACAGATTGTTATTATGATCGAATTGGATTTTTCCAGCATGAAATTGTTGTGACAGGATTTTTCTTTCTATGAGTTTCGATTTATTTTTGTATTCATAACCCCATTTGACCCCCTTCGACGGGCGGTCTCATGTTGTGATCTCTACAGATTGTTATTATGATCGAATTGGATTTTTTCAGCATGAAATTGTTGTGACAGGATTTTTCCTTCTATGAGTTTCGATTTATTTTTGTATTCATAACCCCATTTGACCCCCTTCGACGGGCGGTCTCATGTTGTGATCTCTACAGATTGTTATTATGATCGAATTGGATTTTTTCAGCATGAAATTGTTGTGACAGGATTTTTCCTTCTATGAGTTTCGATTTATTTTTGTATTCATAACCCCATTTGACCCCCTTCGACGGGCGGTCTCATGTTGTGATTTTCACAGATTGTTATTATGATCGAATTGGATTTTTCCAGCATGAAATTGTTGTGACAGGATTTTTCCTTCTATGAGTTTCGATTTATTTTTGTATTCATAACCCCATTTGACCCTTTTCGACGGGCGGTCTCATGTTGTGATCTTCACAGATTGTTATTTTGATTGAATTGGATTTTTTCAGCATGAAATTGTTGTGACAGGATTTTTCCTTCTATGAGTTTCGATTTATTTTTGTATTCATAACCCCATTTGACCCCCTTCGACGGGCGGTCTCATGTTGTGATCTTCACAGATTGTTATTTTGATTGAATTGGATTTTTTCAGCATGAAATTGTTGTGACAGGATTTTTCCTTCTATGAGTTTCGATTTATTTTTGTATTCATAACCCCATTTGACCCCCTTCGACGGGCGGTCTCATGTTGTGATCTTCACAGATTGTTATTTTGATTGAATTGGATTTTTTCAGCATGAAATTGTTGTGACAGGATTTTTCCTTCTATGAGTTTCGATTTATTTTTGTATTCATAACCCCATTTGACCCCCTTCGACGGGCGGTCTCATATTGTGATTTTCACAGATTGTTATTATGATCGAATTGAATTTTTTCAGCATGAAATTGTTGTGACAGGATTTTTCCTTCTATGAGTTTCGATTTATTTTTGTATTCATAACCCCATTTGACCCCCTTCGACGGGCGGTCTCATGTTGTGATTTTCACAGATTGTTATTATGATCGAATTGGATTTTTCCAGCATGAAATTGTTGTGACAGGATTTTTCTTTCTATGAGTTTCGATTTATTTTTGTATTCATAACCCCATTTGACCCCCTTCGACGGGCGGTCTCATGTTGTGATCTCTACAGATTGTTATTATGATCGAATTGGATTTTTTCAGCATGAAATTGTTGTGACAGGATTTTTCCTTCTATGAGTTTCGATTTATTTTTGTATTCATAACCCCATTTGACCCCCTTCGACGGGCGGTCTCATGTTGTGATCTTCACAGATTGTTATTTTGATTGAATTGGATTTTTTCAGCATGAAATTGTTGTGACAGGATTTTTCCTTCTATGAGTTTCGATTTATTTTTGTATTCATAACCCCATTTGACCCCCTTCGACGGGCGGTCTCATGTTGTGATTTTCACAGATTGTTATTATGATCGAATTGAATTTTTTCAGCATGAAATTGTTGTGACAGGATTTTTCCTTCTATGAGTTTCGATTTATTTTTGTATTCATAACCCCATTTGACCCCCTTCGACGGGCGGTCTCATGTTGTGATTTTCACAGATTGTTATTGTGATCGAATTGGATTTTTCCAGCATGAAATTGTTGTGACAGGATTTTTCTTTCTATGAGTTTCGATTTATTTTTGTATTCATAACCCCATTTGACCCCCTTCGACGGGCGGTCTCATGTTGTGATCTCTACAGATTGTTATTATGATCGAATTGGATTTTTTCAGCATGAAATTGTTGTGACAGGATTTTTCCTTCTATGAGTTTCGATTTATTTTTGTATTCATAACCCCATTTGACCCCCTTCGACGGGCGGTCTCATGTTGTGATCTTCACAGATTGTTATTTTGATTGAATTGGATTTTTTCAGCATGAAATTGTTGTGACAGGATTTTTCCTTCTATGAGTTTCGATTTATTTTTGTATTCATAACCCCATTTGACCCCCTTCGACGGGCGGTCTCATATTGTGATTTTCACAGATTGTTATTATGATCGAATTGGATTTTTCCAGCATGAAATTGTTGTGACAGGATTTTTCCTTCTATGAGTTTCGATTTATTTTTGTATTCATAACCCCATTTGACCCTTTTCGACGGGCGGTCTCATGTTGTGATTTCCACAGATTGTTATTATGATCGAATTGGATTTTTCCAGCATGAAATTGTTGTGACAGGATGTTTCCTTCTATTAGTTTCGATTTATTTTTGTATTCATAACCCCATTTGACCCCCTTCGACGGGCGGTCTCATGTTGTGATTTCCACAGATTGTTATTATGATTGAAATTTATTTTTCTAGCTTGAAATTGTTGTGACAGGATTTTTCCTTCTATGAGTTTCGATTTATTTTTGTATTCATAACCCCATTTGACCCCCTTCGACGGGCGGTCTCATGTTGTGATTTCCACAGATTGTTATTATGATTGAATTCGATTTTTTCAATATGAAATTATTTTGACAGGATATTTCCTTCCATGAGTTTCAAATTATTTTTGTATTTGTATCCCTGGGCGGTTTTGCTTCTCACAGTATAATATCATTTTCAAAATCGATTTTTCTAACATAAAATTATGGTGAAAGAATTTTTCCTTTTATGACTTTCGATTCAGTTTTGAATTTTATCCCCATTTGACAGGCTTTTTTCTTCTAGGAGTTTCGATTACTTTTTATAGGTATGTCTCCATGTGACCCCCTTCAATTATTTCACTATTTGAGCCCTTCTAACTGCTGGTCTCATCTACTACGTCTGATAACAAAACATGTTCTCAGTGATAGATAATTTCTTACAAATGTACTCATCCCCTATTTATAATTTTTTTTCATTCTGCTTTTTTAGTAGGCACATTCGAAAGAGTTGCCCGAGGTGTTCGTTCAGCGATAATAATAGAGCTTCTAATCATTTTTCATCTTTTTAATGTTTATTTCTCAGTAATAATTTTTCGACGTACGTCTATGTGCGCTCGGGTGTTTTCGGGATTTTGGCTGCTACCTTTTAGCTGCCAAGTTCACACCGGTCTCTTCAGCCAATTATAAAACTCGGTTAGTAAAAATTATCCAATACAAACCGCCAATTCTTCAGTCTACGTGGACTAATTCGTTGCGGCATAATTCCTTTGTATTGGGTTTTTTGGCCTTTGACTTCGCCGACACCTTTAAAATTACTATATCAGTTACTTCGACTACACAGTCATGTTTGAAAGAAGAGAAAGAGACTATAGAGGCTAAATCTGAGGTAGTCGTGACAGAAGTGGAAGGTCAAGGAACAATCGGAGACTCTTCTTCCAAACCAAATGGAAGCAGTAGGAGTCAAGTCTGAAGAAACTGGAAATTGAAACGGCAATAAAGAAGAAAACATAAGAAAATGAGCTTCGATACCTTGAACTAGCCTTGAAAGTAGTAGAAATTGATGAGAATAGTGATGAAAGTGAACAATGTCAATGCATCAGACGTAAAAGCCTGATGTGGAAGATTGAATCGACGGTAAAACTCCATAGACAAACGGGCATGGCGGTGAGAAAAAGCATTCGATATTATTGTCAAGTCAAGGTTAATTTTTTAAATCGTACACCATAGTAGAGTATAACCTACAGAAATAGTGTTTTCAAATTTGGAAAATTATTTTTGTTCTTAAGACGATGGATGCACACCAAAGATTCAAAAATTGTGTCTGAAGAAGAAGTAACAAAGTTACTATTAATGTGTGGTATTTTTGGCGCCTGTAGACGTGACGAACTTGTTGAGCTGAGTGTGCTTGATTTTGAGAGCACCAGTACGAGAGTTTTGGTTACATTGAGGTATACTTAAAACGAAAAACTGGGTATTCGTCATTCCCAAAGAATGACTTTCTTTTGATGCCTAAGGTTTATAACAAAAATATGTATATTAGTGGCCTTCAAATCGGCGATTCTTCATTGGTTATAGAAATGGTGAATGTGTAAAACAAGTTGTTGGCATTCATACTATTGGAGCTGTTCCAAAGAAAATTGCAGCATCCTACAATTGGGAAATCCTCAGCTCTACACAGGGTACTCGTTTCGCAGATCCTCGGCTACTATGCTTCTAGAAAATGGTGGTGATCTACTATCGGTAAAAGAACCTGGAGGTTGGAACTCCTCTGCGGTGGCGGAGTCGTTTACTGAAAATTCAGTTTCAAGGAGAATGAAGAAAGATAACGAGACAACAATTACATAGTAATGAGGCCACACCGACAACAAGTTCAAATACTGGTGCTGTAGATGGTAAATCTCTAATCGATGGAATAGAAATTTCAAATGATAGCAATTGTTAAATCACTTTTCAAATTTAAAAATAATTTTAGTATTATTATAATTATCGTTATTGTGAGCAGGATAATGTTTTGAAAGAAATATTTGAACAAGTTAACATTAACTTTTCAATTGTCATCAAATCAAAATAACAGTCTGGGATAACGAAAAGGTTATTAACTTACTGGAAAATCGTTTTGGTCGGCCAGATCATGTAATAATGATGTTGTTAGACAAAATAAAGAAATTTCCACCCGTGAGAGAAGAACAGCTTGAGTTACTCACAGAGTTTTGTGATGAAATCAAAAATTTTGTATCTACTATAGAATTGCTGATTGAGAAAGAGCATTTATATAATTCGCTTCTAGTGAATGGAATGAGTAAATATCAACCTCATATCCGCAATCATGGCTAGAATACCTTTCTAAGTTAGTAAAACCAAGATTGAAACTAGTAGTAATAGAAAAATGGCCTGATGAAAAGGCAAATTCAAATTCCAAAATATGACATTCTGGAAAATACGTCGAAATATATCAAGAAAAGAGTTACTTCAGCAACGAGTATAAAATCTTGTATTTACTGTAAGAAAAATTTGCATCATCCTATCGAGTGTTTTGAATTTGAGTCAATGCCAGTAGATGGTAAGTGGTCAATAATAACGGAAAATAAGATATATTGCTTATCATAATTTGAAGCAATGCAGAAAAACGTATGGTATGTGGCATGCAACGATGTCCAAAGGTTCATCATAAAGACAAAGACTCTGCCATTGTTGGAACAAATTCTCAACTTTCAATAATAAAACCGTTCTACTGAAAATTTTACCGGTAGTTGTTACTTATGGAAATGAAACAGCTGCTGACACATCAACAATTTCTTCGATTGAAGAAGAATTTGCTGAATCACTCGGTCTTGACGGTCGCTACAATGACGGTCTCTACAATAGAATAATGACGATTTGTTTCATTAACGAAATGATTCTCAGATTGTTTCATTTAACATTAGTTTCAAAGACGATGGTCCCAGTTTTCAGATACGCCATGTACGTACAACGAAACTTTCTCATTCCTCGCAGACAGTAGATTTTGATAAAATCAGGATGAAGTAATGTAATATGTACTGCCAGAGAACAAAAAATCCACTAATGAAGATCTTCACACAATCCATCCTTTTTTCACTCCAGCAGTTTGAGGAATCCTAATTTTGTCGACACAAAAACCCCATTATGCCCTCCATGATGCTCTGCGTGAAGGTAATACGCTCATTACTTTAAATGCGTCCACCCCGCCAGCTACACACAACCCCTGCCCCGGTTTCGAGCACGGCAATTGGAATAGATTACAATTATTGTCATTAACGATGGCGTGTGTGAAGTGGAAAATCACGTCTGTCGGCTTTTCAAGAGCTGCACACCGGTGCACCGTACATAAATACCCTCCCCTTTGACTGCTCACTTCACCCCAGGCACCTGTTACAACCCCTTTGGGGCAATGGAAATGTAACGGTTCGCCGGAGAAAAGTAGTTTTATCTTAGGGACATCCTTTGCGGCTCGCATACTTTAAGTGCTGTTCTACACCCGAAATAATAACAGTTATATGGGGCGAGGATTATTGAGTGCACGGAGGATACCTGGTAAAGGGAAATATTATAGAAATAACATGTTTCTTGTTATTAATGATGGAAGTAATAGTAAAGTAATAGCAGAGATTCAGTTGAAACGCCTCGACAAATTTAATCACAATAATAATTAGATATATTTTTTCTCCGAACTGCTCGTCTATACTCTCGAATCTCAAGATTATGCCGGCCTGTCGCACTAAGACAGGCATTTTGGCCGGTCAAATACAGAAGGCTCTTGGCTCATTGCGTCCTTCCGAATGTTTCAGAGCTTTGGAAATAGGGTGCGACCAGCACAACGTTCGGGAAAAAATTATGCAAGCTAATAAACCTGATGCGGTCCTCCTCGAAGATAAGAGTAAGACGATGTGAATTTTTCAGCTTCGACTGAAGTGAATGTTGTTCGAAAAGATAAAAACATGTGTGCGTCTAGGGACGCCGACAAAAATGATAACTTAAACTAATCCTAAGTTGAGATATTCAATATGTATATTAATATGATAATGTAGAGAAAAGTTAGTTATTAATGAAATCTTTTATTGATTATTTTGTATATGTATATAGTATATTATAGGTACCATAAACCAATTGTTATCTTTGTAGGATTAAATGATGGTACTAATAATGTACGTAAAAAATGGTATAGCGGTATTTTGATGTTTTTTTTTCGTATTTTGTTGGTATTATCTCAATTGTTTCTGTTTTATTTCCTGTCATGATTAAAATATTATCTTGAATGAGTAATGAGAAATGTAAAACATAAATTTGGCTACGATAAGTCAGTGATTCTTTTTACTGGTAATTTCTTTTCTGGATTCAAGGTTGGTTGAGTTGAGGTACTTTTGAAAACTCACATCGAAAGTGATGAGTTGGTCTTGGGTGAAATTGATTTTCTCAATTATTTCGATAGATTTGTTTTTTGGAGGATCCAAGTTTTTTGCATCGACTGAAGATCTCTGACAGGCAGAAGCAGATGAGCTGAACTAGTATGGTGTCTCCAAAGCAAATATGATGTTTCTTCAAAGTATGATAGTTTCCTTCCACTATCCTTCGATGTTCCACTAGTGTAGGCCTGATGTCATCCAGACTTTTATCTTCTTTGCATAACTTTTTTGTTCCTTACGGCTCATGTTAAATATTGAAAATTTCTCTAACTAGTTGCTCTTTTTTGTTTTTTTTTCTGATTTTCTTTAATTCGGTCTGGTCGACAAAAGAACTGGCAGCTTCACTTCTGATTGAAAGATTG
This sequence comes from Leptinotarsa decemlineata, assembly GCF_025532065.1. Taxonomy (NCBI): domain Eukaryota; kingdom Metazoa; phylum Arthropoda; class Insecta; order Coleoptera; family Chrysomelidae; genus Leptinotarsa; species Leptinotarsa decemlineata. Next base: position 3,028,905 of record NW_027412533.1, read on the forward strand.
CTTCATTTTAGTCTATCTCAGAGAATAATCTCCTATCAACGTCACTCACCTTTGGAACAAAGCAATAGAGAAATGTGAAGAATTTCGAGCTTTTGCGCTTGACATTTACAAAGCATTTGACAATGTTTCTTTGACGATGAACTAATCAAACTTTGACATTATGGTTCAATTGATCCTCTTAGCTTGTGGCTTGCCAGCTTTCTCGAAGACTTCCCCTCTTAAGTAGCCACCGATAGTTCTCTTTAAGTTATCTTCGTCATCAATACTGAAGTTCGGGCATCTTTTTTATCTCTAACTATCATGTGTAACTATGAGATCTATCAGATGTCAAAGATCTATTGGAAAAGACCAGAACTCAATTTATGTTGACGACAGCACACTTGTGTTTTCTTCCATTTGTATTCCCGAATATAAAATGACCAAGCATCTTTGCCGACAACAAGAAATTATGTATTCCTATAAGATCTGGAAGAAATGTCAGTTCGAGGTATCAATTATCAGTTACCTAACCAAACTTTTTTTCTATTGGATATCAAAGATCTATTGGGAAAGACCAGAACTCCAATTATTCTGCTCTGTTGCTGATAGTACATTTGTTTTCCCAAACATATACTGCCAATGAATCTTTTCCGACAACGATTAATTATGCATTTCAAATATCTGAGAGGAATATTGGCTTGAGGTGTCAGTTGCCGCCTACCTAACCTAACTTGTTTTCAATAAATACTGCAGATTTATCAGAAAAAACCTGAACTTCATTTATTTTGTTTTTTTGATGACAGCACATTGGTTTTTTTTCATTTGTATCTCCGAACATAACCTGCCATTTATCTCTGCTGACTTGTTACCAAGTAAAATCCAATGGCTGCGAAAACCTAGGTATAATTCTAATCTAGGATAATAAATGTGACAAAATAGGACATTGTAATGAGTTTCACTAGTTCGGACTTCCATTGTCTACTATATAAAATGATTTGAAATCCCTGAAACAAGTAAAAGAGAATAATTAAAAAAGAATAGTTGAAAATAACAATTATATTAAGCAACAATAAACCTGAAATGAAATGATAGTGAAATAACCTACAAGTAAAAATACAATAATTGAATAAATAAAAATTGAAGGAATGAAAAAAGAAAATAATAAAAAATAAAAAAGTGTAGAGATTCCAAGTCACGTTAGTTTACGACGTTTCGATTGTTGGTATCTACAATCGTCTTAGGGTGATGACTGGACTGATTCCTCCGAGAGATGACTATTTTATAGGTCGTTGAAATACTTTCACTTTCTCTACTTTCCATTTTCCGCTTCACTGATTCCGTGAGAGATGACCGTTTTGGCGGGAGTTGGTCATTTTTCGTTTGATGATGGGTTTCCATATGTTTCGTATATCTACGCTGGCCTGGCTGAATACGTTGTTGGACAACATGTATGCGGCTTCCTTGAATTTTCTTCTGAACCAATGTTCCTCTCTGTGCAAGATCTCAGCTTGGGACCACTCGATGTTGTGTTGATGGGTCCAAACATGGTCTGCTATTCCTGATTTGCTGGTTTCTCCTCGAGAAATATAATTGTTATTTTCAACTATTCTTTTTTAATTATTCTCTTTTACTTGTTTCAGGGATTTCAAATCATTTTATATAGTAGACAATGGAAGTCCGAACTAGTGAAACTCATCACGAAACATTGTCAATCACCTTCAAACAAAGGACATTGTAATGTCGGGACACACGATTTCATTAGCTGTGTTGAGTTTTTGGCTTTCAATCACTCCATCTTGATTAGGAAAAAGTGGGAATCTTCCAAAACAATTAAGGAATCAATCAATTTAAAAGAAGTAACTCTATACATAGATGTGTAGATTCGGCAAAGAAGAAATTCAGTATTAATATGAAATTATTTGTTACGAAAGAATTTTTCTTTCCTGTTATTCAATGTTTATATGAAAGTAGCTTTTTCTTACAGTTTATGCCTGAAAATAACTTCTTTGCATGATCTACACATTTTTGTTCGGAGTTATTTTTTGGAATTGATTGCTTCCTTCCTTTCTTTGGAAGATTCCCACATATTTTGTATCAAGATGGAGTAGTAAAAAGCCAAAAACTTTCCCAGAAAAAGGTACCAGAACGTTTTGACAAAATCTCATATATGGGTAGCTTATCTGGCTAGATATTACAAATTATATACGGAACAATTGAACCTTGCATTTCCAATGGACGAATAGATGAACCAAAGTGTATCCTCGGATGTCGAGCACACACCTCCTGATAATCCCTTCGTCAGATTTATCAGCCGGACAAGGGGCCAGCGCGCGGCTAAGATAAGGCCTGCCAACTCTCTCGACTACATTTATATTCATTAGCTCGTAATGCCCTAACAATGCGGTTGACCGAGGGGTCGAGAGAAATAAGCGAACTCTCTCGACTTCGGTCCATTCCAATAATTCCTGCAGATATTAGACGAGGCTATGCCTGCTGCTAACAATTCATTACAGTTTAAAGGATTTCGGACGATTTCGATAACGCCTCGATTCGGTGGCCGAAGCGGGAAATTCCCGATTGTCCACTGGATTGATGGGATACCTTTGAGGTTGAATATCAACCATGCCTTTCTCGAAAGGCTTGAATTATAGTAGTCTGTGACAATATGGTTTTTTCTGCTGCTTTGTCCATTTACTTTTTGGAAATCACTGCGTTTTACCCCAATCTGTTCTTCGTGAGACATTTTTGAATAATCTTGTTTCTTGTACCAGTTCTTATATGAATCCCTCGTCGAATGTTTATTATATTCTTCTGGGCATAGACTATGGCGAGCTATATCTGTTCTTATGCGTCCTATCCTATTTTGTTGAGCTTTTTTGTGTCTGTTTCTAGGTGTGTTCCCAGTACTCTTCGTGGACTTATCTGAACCATAACAAAGATAATAGTACCTTCACAGCTTGTCAGAGTCTATATATAGAGTTGATTATCCATCTCGGGCACACTTAACAGTTATCTGACTGTCTTACACGCAGTATAGAGTCAATCAAAATTCTGCCCGTGTAAAGTGGAACTCTCTCGAATAGTGTTGGTGCAAAAAATAGAGGATTCCAGAACGTACTATCCTCAGTTAGGTACTGATAAATAATCAATAATTGAAACAAGTCAATAAAATACAAGCATGCTGAGATAATGGAGCCATCCAATTTCATAAACGACAAAATATCGGATCGGGTGTGGCCACCGGTCGGCTCGCCGAGGATTAATTTTTGATGCACTTCCGATAACTCTTCGTCCCCAACTGCCGGACCTCTGGGACGGAGAATGACGAATAAATAACATAAACAAACAGTAACAGGGTGGCAACATAAATAATTCTACCGACATCAATCCATCTCTATAATCTGTCCCCCACGGCCGCCTCGCCGTACCGCCCATAAATCCGGACTAAGCTGCGGAACGTCAGAATCACTGTTTGTCAATCGTTCACTTACACCACTGACTCATTGTTTGTGGTCTCCCGACTGATTGCACGATTCGATGCACCGAAGTATTTATTGGAGTATTTGATGCAGAAGGAGGGTTTAGCGTATGAGGTTTGCTTGATACGAATGGAAAATAATGCGATCTGAGCTCGGAGAGGGACTTTCGGTTTGCACCAGTGGAAAGTCCGTTGTAAAGACAATACAGGGAAGAAATCAATGAAGTTATGAAAATTATAATAAAGAGGAGAAAATGTACATATATCAGAAATCACATTACAGGAGATGAAAGGGTGTAAACTGCGGGAGTAGAAAATTCACGATTTCTCCTGAAACTGTTTCTTATGTTTTTTTAAGAACAGAACACAAGCACTACAGTAAAATCCTTCAGGTGCCTTTAGAGCCGTGCCTATGCGTAAGTGGTGATTCACATGAGAACAATACTCCAAAGAAGGTCTTATCTGAGCTTTACAAAGCATCAAAATTTGCTGTGGTGTGTACAGTGTTGTGGTTCGGAACAATGTTCCAGCGACATGATTTTGCCAAGACATATTGGTGTCCATTTCAACCCCCAACATACTTATAAAGCGGAATGGTGAATAGTCTGACCCGACATTATTATATTCGGTTTGGAAACATTTATTTTTTTGGAGAAAACCGATGCCTGGGTTTTTGTGGCATTGAATTGAACTTGGGTAATTTCACCCCAATTGGAAATTCAACCTCCTGCTGCCGGTGAAGATGTGCATCCGTAGCTGATATCCTGGAATCCGCATGTAATGACCAGACAAGTGTGCTGTCGTCAGCAAAGCAATATATGGGATTTTTGTTTTTTTTTAATAAGTCGTCGATATACAATAAAAAAGGGTTGGAGACAATATGGATCCCTGGGGAACACCAGCGTTGATGGTGAAAGTATTCGAGAGACATCCAACGACGGCCACTTGCGGAGAACATTCTTTCAGGAAGCTGAAGAGCCACACACAAAAGTCTTCCGAAAAGCCATAGCATCGAAGTTTGACTAGCAAACCCTCATGCCACACACGGTCAAAGATCTTTGAAATATTAAGCACAACAGCTCTTGACTCTCCATGCTTCTCGATTGCGTCATTCCAAATATGGATGACATATGACAGAAGGTCGCCTGTCGATTTTTGTTTCCGAAAGTTATATCGATGATAGCTCAAGATGTTAAAGCCTTTAAAATATTTCCGAAAATTTTCAAAAGTGATATTTGGATGCAGTATTGCTTCAGCCCAATATTTTGAGCTATTCTTGAATTGATTTCCTAACCATAAAATCATGAAATCAAAAGGTATCTGAAAAACTACCAAAGCCTGTTCAATTTTAGGTAAAAATTATACTGAGTGCACGGTTCCATCATTTCTGAATCTAGGTATCAATTTCAAGACCTCTGTTGGATTTGTTTGAGAACTACCCATATCCATTATATTATTATTACCATTATTTGAAATATTTTGTGGTGCCAAATTTTTCGAACAAATCTGAATTCATTCTTGGATTTCTGCTTTAGAATGAATTAAGGTTAGGATAGGAAAACGCAACCCCTAAAATTTATTTCCAATGTAACTTTTTGTCTTATTATTTGTTTACCATTTAAAAATGTATTTCCGATAGTCTGTTTCATTCTCTTGGGTTTTTTGCCCAAAATTAACCAGTTCGCAGCAAAAATTTATTTTATGAACAACTACAGAGAACATCGTCATAAATGCGAAAATACGAAACTAATCTATCTAGTAGGTCGCTCTTAGCGATAGTGACAATTAAATTGGTATGACGCTGTCAGTTTGTGAATTTTCGAAATTGAATTGATACTGATTGTGTTGTTTTGTTGTTCTGTTCTCAATTTGTTATTTATTCACTCGTTATTAAAATGGCATAGACAAATGAGGAAATGGCTGATATGCATTACGTTTATGGCCTGTCGCAGGGGCATGGGTAAGAAGCTTCTAGAAGATATGATGAAATGTATCCTAAACGGCAGCATCCTTCATATAGAATATTTGCTCGACTTCATCAACGATTAGGAGAATATGGTTCATTCGACAAAAGAACGCAGGATTGTGGTCTCGCCATCGAGAAGTACGAACACTACAGTTTGAGGAAGCAGTACCTAATTTGATTGAAGAACAATCTACTACCAGTACTAGAAATATTGCTTTCCAGCTGAATGTTGATCATATGACGGTATTGTGAAAAAAATGTTATACAAATTTTATGTACCCTCTTTAAGGGGCTGTATCTTAACAAGGGATGCTCCAATGAAGTTTCTTTATATGAAAGATCCTATCTTTTTTTCGATGAGGAATCACCTCCTTCAATGTTTTACACATTTCAGTTACACCCTCTAGTACCGAGAAGCCCCTGTATTTTGGCTCTGAAAATTAGGAAATACGCCAGAAACAGTAGTAGATGTTTGATTGTTAGATAGATCGGGTTGAGTCTGAAAGCTATTACTTTGAGTTTGATTTTTTTGCGACTACGAATTTGGATTTCTGACCCTTACATTTTCAATTTGAAACCTAGGACAACGAATATTATGATTAATTCCATTTGAATATTCATCACGCCGAGGAGATTGGTTTTGATTTTCGGACAAATAATTAGGTATCTGGCCCCCATTCAATGAACTACCAAAGTTCAAATACCTTCTTCATAGTTGTGATCTTCCAGCACTAGTCGACAACAATGAAACGTTTCTACCTTGATCATCCCTCTTTTTTGGGGTGACTACTCCACTAAAGGCTGGTGGTGGTTCCTATTCAGCAGACTGCTGTGTTTTACTAAACTTTGGGATAGCCCCCGTATTTGACTGTGGCTGTTGAGCCGCTGCTCCCTCCTGATTGTTGTTTTCTAAAGTTTGTCGGCATATCCTCGTTACCGGCCGCTCTGATATATTCGATGGTGTGTATGATATTCTCATATCGATGAAAATACTCAGATTTTCTCTCGCCTAGTAAATACCAGCCCCACGTTGGGCGCCATCAGATGTAACGGAACGACTTTTGGTCAGTTTCGTAGGAAGTACGGGGTTTGGATTACTGGTATTTTCGTCCAATAATATAGGCATAATTTCAGTAGATTCAGTTTAACTGGCCAGCGTTCAAGATAATTGTGAAATAAATAAAGTCAAATTGTGTGTGCACAATTTAGAAGGGGTGATTCACTCTTGTGACCTGTGACAGACGAGAAACCCAGTAGAAATTGGTCCAGAATTTCGTAAGTTTATAAAATCACGATGTCTCACCTATTATCGAACAACCAAATAGAATGATCGAATACAGAACGATTCAGAGATAACAACCAGCGTTTTTACGGAAGGAAACAAAAACGCTCGCGCTGGAACCGATTTCACAGGTAGGTAGATATCGAAATAATTTGGCCCCGAAGTAGGCAACCATTATTTCATCATACCGCTTCAGTAACTTACGGCTTTCTTAATGATTTTTGATATCACTGATAGCAAAGCGACTGGTCTATAGTTATTCGAAAGAGTTTTCTTGCCCTTTTTGGGAATCGGCTGAATGCGAGCAATCTTCCAACAAGAAGGAAAAACCCGTTTCTTGTAAGACAGGTTGAAAAGTCGTCAAAATACTGGTGCGAGTTCATTTGCGTACTTTTTAAGAATAAGGACGGGCACTTCATCAGGAGCAGAATCAGGAAAGAATTGAATGTTTACTACGTTTAGTTGCGGCAATGAAAGATCACACATACGTTATCAATGTGTGCTTTCGAAATGAGTCGACAAAGTACAGAAAACGAAACATGGCTTTTAATTCGAGTAACCTAACCTCTTGAGGAAGAATTGCTATTATTTTTCAAATTTATCAAAACCCCACGATACGATTTTGAGTCAATTCCATGAAATTCTCTAGCTATTTATTAGTTTTTCTGAATGTACACTATGTGTTATATTTCATTTTCAAACTCGGACATCTGGCAATATAAATATTCCAGTGAGTATGCGGAACATTGCATAGAGATTTTCCATATTTGAAGTTGAAATTCGTATTCACGCTATGACACTTTCTATGAAATATGAAATTCTTCCAATTTATTATTTGTAATAATAAACAAAACAAAAATGTTGGTTGGCTTCAAAATTTGAGGAACTGCCAAAGAATCGAGTTTATATAGCTATCATTAAATTTTCGATAGGTCAAGTACATGCCATCATCCAACGCGAACGTCAACTGTTTGTATCTTCGTTTTGTATTTCGCTGAAGAAAAGGATGCTATATGAAAATATTTGTTTTATCGCATAATTTATTGATGACGCATTTGTAATATTTTGTAGTTCCAAGTGTTGGTGTTATGAAGATCTATTTTGGCTTTCTACTTCTCCATCTTCATACAATAAAATATAAAAAAACTTCCCAAGGTATCAATTTCAAAATGAACTCTATACAAAGATGTGGTGAGCATGCATATATATTACTTTCAGATACTTTGTGGAGAGTCCAAAAGACAAAGTTCGGAGAAGTCTGGAATTCACGAAATTAAATGTAAGGATTGCGATGCAAAATATTATGGACAGACAAAAAGATCTATTAAAAAAGAAATGAGGAATACTTGGCACACTTAAAATATGGAAGACCTGATAAATCAGCAGTCGCTCATCATATTTTGCAACAAAATCATTCCATAGATTTCAGTTCATTGAGATTAGTTAGACAAGTCAACAACAGATATCTAGATACCTATGAGAGTGTAGAAAAAAGTAAACATAATAATATAATGAATGTTAAAATAATATCTTAATTATTAGATTTATCTGACTATTACCAAAGCAGACATTGTAAAATTAATTTAAGACTAGTAGATAAGGCAATATTGTGAAATTAATTTGAGATACTCTGGTATAAATGAGTAAAACTTTATAAATAGGATAAGTTCGATATTCCTGTTGAAGATGATCACTTGGTGATCGAAACACGTGTCGATGTGTTAAAATAATGGTTTGTTGTTGGGAAAAAACTCCAGTAATATTCATTGCATTGAGTTTATATTGGAATCAATTGCTTTTTTCTTTCTTCTGAAAGTTCCACACATATTTTTGTATAAAAATGGAGAAGTAGAAAGCCAAAACCTTTCTTTCCCAAAAACTGATTTCTCCATTAAATATACCATATTCAATTAATGATCTACTTCTCTTGTATTGAACATCTCAAAATTTCATCACACAAAAACTTTTTATCCACGAGGTTTAATGGAAATTTGACTTTTTGGTTAATAAATAAGTTATGAGACATTTTTCAATCGCCATAAATCGATCGATTCAACAGTTCATCTTGAAAATAACCACATCTTCAACCTTGAATATACATTTGCTGAAATTAATTTTTCAACACCAACAGTAGTGTTTCTTTGTTGAATTATCTATTTTCATATAATGTAAAAAAAGTAGCATTTCAATAAACAATATTTTCAGTCATTCACTGACTTGTCTGTGGTCTTTCGACCAATTGCACTGAGGTATTTATTGGGGTATTAGGGGCAGAAGCAGGGTTTAGCGTATGAGGTTTACTTCAAACGAATGGAAAATAAGACGATTCGAGCTTAGAGAGACATTCGAATTGGAGGATTCAGATTACGAGCCGTTCAAGCAAATACAATGCGATAAGAAACTGAATGAATGGAAAGGAGCTAGTGCTATCTTTTAGATTTGGATGAAATGACTTCATTTATATTTTATCATGGTCAAGACACATCGCGGTTTCATATTTTATATCAATTAAATCTTGACGTTCTAATACTGCAGGCGTTCTTAATTACCGAATAATTTAAAAAAATTGAAATTTCAGTTTTCGACTGTGCCCCATTGATAGCTATCTTATTTAAGATCGAAAAACTCTTGGGAATTTTTTTTCTCGTCTCTTCATGGGACCCTTCATGGACCATGAATTAATCAAAGAATTCGCCCCTCAGTCTGTAGAGACTGAGGGTCGACGTCGAAGGTAGACGTCGACTAAACGACCTAAGCTGTTCCCTTGTAAACCACTCATTTTTATCGCTCACCTACCCAACAAAGGTAGTCGCAAATTGACCGCTGATCAGGTCCTTACTAGATTGAGGAAAATGTACCATGATCTGGCAAACTTGTCACAAGAAATTTCGGTCACCCTTTTTTCAGCTGATCTGAAAAATCACTCAATAAATGAATTAATCGGTTTCGTTGAGAAGCTGGATTTATTTAGTCGAGTTTGAACAGATGTGAGCCACAATACATTTTGCAATAGAGAGTCTATATGTTCTATGCTCCTATGTTCATCGGTTCTCATTGAAATATATGCAATTTGTTAGCAGATGATCAAGATAGAAAGTTTATTGTGGATACGGACTCTATGAGATACAAATAATGTCTTGTATGAATCCAGATTCGTTCAATATTTCGAACATCTATCATACGTACATATGCTGATTCAATCCAACTCTCTCCAAGAAAACTTTCATCTGAGAAAAAGCTAGAGGTGTCTGAAATGTTGAGTACACTCAGAGATCACCATTCAGAAACGAGAAAGAAATCCCTTGCCTCATAAGGCGAGATTCCAGACGATCATGTATCTTGAAAAACATGTTGAAATATTGTAAACTAATCGACTTTATCGATTCCAGTGGCACATTTGCTTTTTGAGCTGCAAGAAAATCCGAAAAAACCTGCAGCACCACATCATTTGAAGATCTTGATCTGCCAATGTCCTCTCTTTCATAAAACAAAATGTAGGGTGTCTCCAGAGGCTTCAATAAACTCAAGACGTAGCCGAAACACTTTGCAATTCCAACTATCGTCAAACTTAAATCAGTCCGTTTCGTCTTTGACCTATGCGTAATGATGACCAGATTCAACGCCAGAACCACAGTGAAGAATGACTGCATGAAGGTTATAATAGTGGTGTGCTAGATTGAAGTGTTCATCTATTTCGAACCTTCGTAAGAGTTTGGTGCTTCCGTCAGAGGTTGAGTCATGTTTGAAGACCATCAATGTTATTACTAGATTGACTAGTGCCTCAGCTATACTTGTTTTCTTATAACAGTCACTTAGTTTGGCGCATGTTTGGCAATACAGGTGATTATCACCCGTTGAAAGTTCCATTTTTAGATGATTTATCAATAAGCTTTGTACGGACTGGTTATCAGTCATATTAGGAAACGATAGTTGAAGTTCCAGAAAATCACATACGTTTTTGCTACCTCTTCAACATTTATCACAAAGTAAACAAGTGAGGATTTTTCCAGCAAGAGATCTACAAGCACAAGATGAGATAGACTGTATGGAATCATTCAATTCAGACCGGTTAGGAGTATTGATTCAGCTTTTTTTTTGCTCAAGAAGATTATTCGACAAGAACACCAAGAATTCGGAACAAACCTCTTATTGTCCTGAAGATTATCCAGTGGACTTCAAAGACTCCAGAAAATCGGTTGGTGGGAAAGATGATACATTCTTACGAAACTGGAACTGCATAAACAATTGTTTGAGTTTGGTGAATGAGTAGGAAACATTCTCGTTCTTGTTCATCGTTAAAACCTCGTTCTTGAAATTCGTAAGGAAGAACGTGTTTCACAGAATCTGCATCAGAACCATTTCTCAAGCTACAATCGATCCTGATGAAAGGGTTTCGCAGCTGGATCGATCCGGCTCTTGCTTCATGAAGCTCTTCCACAACTGAGTGTAGTGGACTAATTGATGTCTGAATGTACATTCAACATATATACGGCGCCACAAAGTCTCCTTCAAAAATCAAACCTGCCAAAAGAAGTTTGTTTCGTGGTTTCGAATCCAGAGATGTTCTAGAACTGTGATACATTTTATACTGATTGCAGAAATAATGGATGAATACGTTATTGATCTGAAGATTATAGAGAGTGAATTCATTCTTAATTTTGATTTAAGTTTGACGCCATATATGATGTCTTTGATCCCAGTTTTTTGTAAGGGAAGATGCCATGACCTTCTTCTACGCAGACTGTTCTTGTCAAGGATATACGAGTTTAAAACTTACATCCAATATGAAATCTTGGCAAGCTCATAAAAATTCTGCTGCAAACGGAATAGCACGTCTAGATATGTCGTGTTCAGAAATTGACTATGTTTCATATGAGTAGCATAAACTATTGAACCTTAGGCGAAATTGACAGAAATCACTGAGTTCGTAAAGAATTACTTCAAATTTTTCAAATGGAATTTATTCAATGCCCCGTAATATCGTCATATTTCAACCAATTTACACAGAACATTGATTTTTCCAACACATCAATCTTCCATATGTGAAAAACGTTTGAAAATCCGTACTGTAGTTTTTGAGTTTATCACGTTCAGACAGATGCGGCGGTGGGAGTTGATATTGAAGTATACTAAATAGCTATAGAGAAATAAACCTTACCCAGAACGAGCATTAAAATTACTTCTTCTTGGCAAAACTCATCAAAAATAACTGCTCAATGAGAAAAAATTAATATGCATTTATTCAGGCATGTTATCTTTTCGTTTCCGAACATTTCGGAGTACAATTTCAGAAAATACCTCCACGCTACAATTCTCACGCATTTATTCGGTTGGAAGTCCTAAAATAACATCTTGATAAAGACAAAAATAAACGTAGGTAGCGCTTGTATCAACCAACTTTTAATGAGGTAACTCCAGAGTGAAGCGCTCCATTGAAATTTCAATATGTGCTTATTAAATTTTCATAGGCATAAACGAGGGGTAGATGATTAGAAGTTGTGAACTTTCTTATTAGTTGACGGTTTCGAAGAAAATTTTTTGAGGTGTTGCTAAATGGTGTCAAAAAACCGGGCTCTTAACGTTGACATAACCAGGAGAAATGTGGTTGATGATACTTGATGAAAACCTATAATATATTGAAGTGATACTCTATTGTACAATTTTTACTGGACGGTTCACAAAACCACAACAAAACACATGTTTCATTATACAATAGCAGTATGAAAACGTTAGAGAAAGCTATTGTATAGCGAAACACGTGTACTATCATTGCGCATTGGAGATCATTGAAAGTTTCAAATTTTCAATCAGTCAAACAAAATATACTTTATCGTCTCGACATGACTTCAATATTGACAAAAGTCTTCAACATTGTAAAATAATAAAAGCATTTTTCATATCGTTTTTGTTTGTTGCTTTGTCATAACTATCGATGGTCCTCTCAAATGTTTTCATCATTTACTTTGGCAGAAATCTGTCTCAGAAGGCTGTCATTATTGGCTCATTGTCTCTGTCACTTACTTTGAACACTTACCTTGTAAGTATTGAAATGCATATTACTCGTGGTGGGAAAAATAGGGTGTCAATGTGAAAACTTCCCACCATTTATATCTTCCTTCCAGTAAACAATATGAGGAATCGAAAAAACAGGTCAATTTTATTATCAAGGGGAGACTTTCAAGGTATATTTGTAGCCCTCGTGGTTCAACCCCCTGAGTGGGGTAGATGTTACCCTAAGAACTTCAAATGGGATTAGCGTTTAATTCTGCTTCCAATATTACCCTGACCTTCTAAACTAACAGAAGTAATTATTAGTACTCCTATACTGAGATGCATAGTTTGGCTAGAACTGGTAAGAATATTAGGTGGTAGTAAAAGCTGAATTTTCAATTCTCATCGCAGAAAGTGTATAATTCATCCTTGTTTGCTACTTCTGCTGTAAAAAGTTTCTGTTTTCAGGTAAAACATTTGTTCGCAAATTTGAACGATGTGGTAGTATTGTGCATACACTTGTACCTCTTACTCTGTTATGGAGAAGTTGGAAAGTGTGCATGAAGGGCATGCCTTTTTAACTTAAGACATCCAAATTGTAATGTTAGTCCCTACTCCAAAGCGATGGTAGAAAAGACTTTGGCTAGAAGACAGCAGGAGCCTCGCAAGGAAGGGAAGCCGTCACAACCAGTGCTTGCACTTCCCTACATCAGAGGATTATCAGAGAGGATAAGAAGAATTGGTTCCAAGTACAACATCAGAACCTGCTTCAGATCCGGTAACACTATCCGTAGCAGCCTCACGAAAACCAGGCCACCAAACGCGGACTGCGATTCCAAGAATTGTATTTATCGGATACCCTGTGTCACCTCACAAACCACAAGAGGAGACTAAATCATCTGTCGGTAACAAATAAGACAGATGAGTATCCGCGGCTAAGCTAAACAGTGGAGACGGGAGTGGGTTAAACAACTTAGCAAATTTCAAATAGATCTTAATGGGCGCCAGGTAAATTTAATCCTCCAGATACCCTAAGTAACTCACAATATCAATAACTTACCAATTAATATTGGAAATAAAAGATAAAGATCCCCAATATGATTTATTCAGTAATCCTAACTTACATGGATTAACCAACAACGCTTCTAAGACGACAATGCAATATTCACACTACTACGCGATGTTCAAATGTCAATACAAGAGCGCGGTGTATATACCACGAATTCAATCAGCCATAAATTACGGTAGTAACGACGCTCAAAAGAAACTACAATACGTCAAGTAAAACTACCACGAAAATTGAGTAGGTGAAATCGTAAATACTAGTATCGGAAGGTAAGACAATTTCGTTTGCGTCGCGTGAGCTCAGGCGTAGGCGCATCGGTGTCAATCAGCAATCGTGAAAGGAAGAATATACCTCAATTTCCGTTTCACAGATGAATCACTATATCAATCTGGTATCAATAAACAAATTCTTTATCAATAAACGATAAACAAACACTATATCAACAGGTATCAATAAACATAAGGGCAACAATTATTCAAATAACTCAGTATATCACAAATATTCAATTAAATCGATTATAACTTGCGTGCTCCTTTTGGGCCACCCGGTATATGGTGTTAGGCTACCCCGTGGTTCGACGGAAGTGGATCACCCTGTAGTACTGCTGAGATGGATCACCCTGTAGCACCGGTGGATCACCCTGCAGTACGGCGGAGATGGATCACCCTGTAGCACCACCAAGATAGATCACCCTGTAGGACACGACAAGCTGGACCAGTAATGGATCACCAAATGAGACCCAAGAAGAAAATAGGAAAAAAACCCTTAAAGAAGAAAAAAAAAGAAAACAGGAAAACAAGAAAACCGGAAAACATGAAAACATGAAAACAGGAAAAACAGGAAAACAGGAAAAACAAGAAAACCGGAAAACAGGAAAAAAAAACAGAAAATAAAAGGAAAACAAGAAAAAAAAACCCTACGGAAGAAAATTCTCAATCAGAATCAGATAAAAACAAGGTGAGATTCAACCCCCATTCAATAGGGACTATTTGACTAATCAATACCCCTGGTATATTTTCATTAAGCAAAGTAGCAAGATAACAAGAGTATATTTTTGGCTGCATTGTATAACCATATGACCATTAAAAATCAAGACAATTGAATGAGTGTTGAAACCTCTCTTCAAAACTAATATTCACTTGAATGACAACGCTGGGACCAAATATTACTAAAATCATTTAAAACACATTTAATGGTAAAATTCTTACCCTGGCCAAGGGGTTTTCTATACGTTTCTTCGTGTGCGGTGCTCTGCACGGAAGTCCTACTGGGACTTGATGAGTGACTGAGGGCCTTCTGTTTCTTATGAATCTAGAGACGAGAAACGAAGGTTGTAGAATTGAAGAGGTGATATCATAGCTAAGACCACATGAGAGATGCGACAGTGATTCAGACATACCTAATTTCGGAAATCCTTCCAACTGGCACGAGTTCGGTAACCACCACAAGTCCTCAAAAGAGCTTAAGTTTCAGACTGCAAATATCCACACCAAAATGACCAATCAGTCTTCCACTATACAATCCTGACTTGTAGAAATAATCCCCGTGAAGGATGGCACAAATACAACCATATATATCCTACAATCAGTCTGATGGTACCCTTGAACTTCTGAACCAGGCTCATCGAAGGCCAACTTCCGAATACTAAGAGACTGCCACATCTGACAGCTAACCAGTTGTTGCCACAGTGCGTCCAATCTACACTACAAGCACCAAGGGGGCGCTGTGCACAACATCATATATCTATCAATTCCTCCACAGCCACTTGAGACAATATCAACAAGTCCATGACCCATCAAAACTCCTTCTCAAAGCAATGCAACCCTAAAACAACCCTTGACAACTTGAGTAACCGATCAATCCCTCACCCGTGAACAACTGTAGAACTAGTTCGGTGTAGTTCGTCGGAACGACACTACGAAAGTTCGGCGGATGTCAACCAACAGCTGTCTCTTAACCTTATATTGAAATGTTCACAAAAATATTGTTCCAACCTATTTTCAACTATTTACCAATCCTTATTCATGCGATGGAATAGAAACATATAAGGTAAGTCGCCACATCCTTCCCTTTCAGTACGAATATTTGAACATTCATCTTATGCAGAATATTTACCGAAAATATCAAACAGTATTCAGAAACCAGAGCTAACTAATATTGTTTTTCAGGCGATATGGCTCTAATATGTCAGTAAACCTTCTGGAAGTGATGAATAACAATCTATGCAAGAAATATTCTCGGAAAGGTATAGAGAATAAGGCAGGCAACGGCTGAGAAACAAACAATAACAACTATTTCAACCTAGCGAGGAATTTTCGGATCTCCAACGTCGATTGGCAAGAGGAGAATGTGTAAGTACTGGTCAAAGCAGTTAGTCAGGGAGCATACATATATTCTTGTACATTTCAGGTATGGTTTTCTATGGAACGGAAGATTTCCATTACTATGATGTTAATTGAATAAAATCAATTTGTAACTGAATTACATTGTTAATATCCTCTGAATAAAGATCTTAAAAGGTAAGGTAGTGTTTTGAAAGGTCACATAGGAGCAGTATTGATCTAGTGCTAAATTGAAACGTAACACCTGTGAGTGGGGAAAATCCTAAATTGGTGAAACTAAGAGGCCATTGAATGTTCGCATTGCCGAGCACAAGAAACACACACAGCGAGGGGAAACCAGCAAATCAGGAATAGCAGACCATGTTTGGACCCATCAACACAACATCGAGTGGTCCCAAGCTGAGATCTTGCACAGAGAGGAACATTGGTTTAGGAGAAAATTCAAGGAAGCCGCATACATGTTGTCCAACAACGTATTCAGCCAAGCCAGCGTAAAATTACGCAACATAAGGAAACCCATCATCAGGCGAAAAATGGCCAACTCCCGCCAAAACGGTCATCTCCCACGGAACCAGAGAAGCGGAAAATGGAAAGCGGGGATAAGTGAAAGTACTCGAACGACCTATAAATAGTCATCTCTCGGAGGAATCAGTCCTGTCATCACCCGAAGACGATTGTAGATATTAACAATCGAAACGTCGTGAACTAACGTGATTTGGAATCTCTCCACTTTTTATTTTTATTTTCTTTCTTCTTTTCTTTATTTTTATTTATTCAATTGTTCTATTTTTACTTGTATTTTATATCACTATTATTTCATTTCAGGTTTATTTTGGTTAAAATAATTCTTATTTTTAGCTATTCATTTTTAATTCTTCTTTTTTGGTTGTTTCAGGGATTTCAAATCATTTTATATAGTAGACAATGGAAGTCCGCACTAGTGAAATTCATCATGAAACATTATCAATCACCTTCAAACAAAATAAAAAATACTATAAAAATTTATGAAATGTGAAAATTGTAACAATTTAAGAATGCGTGTGTCTATAAATGAATGAGTCAAGCATCATAAAGAATACACAATACAATAATGATAATAATAATAACTTAACAGATAGCTGTACAGAATACAAAATATAAATACATTTTAAAATAATTATTAAATGAATAAGACAGTAAAGAATAGTGAAATAGTCAGTGAAATATAAAGCCAACACGTTCTTTTGACATCTTCACAATGTCAATTAACTCACGCAACTTCACTTCTCGATCAATCAAAAAGATTTTGTGTTTTTTTTTTATTTTTTGGTATTACTTACTGCTCCATTTGGATGTCCACTGCGTTCTGCATCATCGGTGTCTCTACGACCAAGTTCGAAGTCAGCAAACCAACGTTTGATTGTTGTTTCTGATGTTCTTGTAACACTTGTATCATATCAAGAAGCAGTGTAAAATCAAAACACGAATTTGTTTTTGATCTTTTTTTTTTTCGAAAATAAAAAAGTAGTGTCATTCTTAGCACAATAACTCAAAAACTTATCAATAGAATATCGCAAAATTTAAACAGATTTCTTTTGAAGGGTAGTACTAACTGAAAGGGCGGTGAATGCAATAAGAATAGCGCCATCTAAGTGTTAGGCCCGGGACTCCTCAGCCCAGTTAGTAATTATTGAAGTATTTTAACTTCAAATTTTGAACTCAACTATTCAAAACATTCAATTCATTGCAGCTCTGAAGAACTGTATTTTCGAGTCCAATCGAGAATATCAACCGCAATACTTTTAAAGTATCTGATACCTGATAGAGAAATTACGAATGATAGTTATTTTGAAGACTTCATCCTCACACCACTCTCCTTTATAAGAAAGCCAAGCCATTGAAAGGAACATCACGATCATAAGCAATTGCATGTACAATTTCTCAACCCAATCTAAAAATACCCTGTCCGATTTCTCTCAATTAGCGAAACCAATCCTCATAGCGATGCTGGAAAATTAAACGAAACTCCTCATCCACCCGTGAATCAGCCAACCCCCATTCAAAGTTGGACCATTGTAATAGCGAAAGTGGTATATGGCATTTGAACTACCCGCTTTCTACATAGTAATTTTATTGTTATGTTACGATAATACCCGTGATGCGGTGTTCCAGTTTGCTGGTGCAGTCCTGGAGGATTCACTTAATGTTAACTAATGGATAGTCATTATTGAAATTTCTGCCGGTATTATTGTTAGGAGGCTAGACCGCCGGTGAGGTTTACAACCTTATATTGCCCCCATTAGCGAACTGGATTTACCTTTCGAAAGGATAAATTTCATTATATCGCCATTGAGGGATACGTGGATAGCGATGCGGGCGGTGGGCTGCCACTATGATGTCTGATGCCTCGTTGAACTTTATGATGATCTGGATAGATTTGGTTTCAAATGTGATTATCAGTAGTTTTTATTTACAGACAAAATTTACGTTTTTGTCAATGGCGTTGTGGGACTAACTTTATAATATAGTACCGATGAAAATTGTATTTGCAAAATATCATCCAAATGATGGTTCTCGTAAGACATATGCAAATATTCACGTTCAATATCCGTGATAATAATTATACAGTTTTCACACTATACATTTTGTTCAAGACGCATTTCTCTACAAAGTAGTTTCATCTGTTGAAGTATCTGTATCTGTATCTGTAGAGTAGGGAGGGTGAGTGTAAGCCCACGCACTTAGGCCACATGTGACCCATTGTACATCCTCCCGAGGAGTTGTCCTCCTAGGTCGTCGTCCATCCTGTCCTTTCCAGGAAGGTAGACAGGTCGCTGGGAGACATCTCCTTTATATCGGCAGGTGTAGGCCAAGACTCGCCGAACACACACTCTCTTATTGACGATAACTCCGGGCACTCGCACAGGACATGCCTGACAGTCTCATCTTCCTGTTCACACATCCTGCATAGAGGTGTGTCCACTAGCTCCATATTATGTAGGTGTTTCCTTAGCTGACAGTGGCCAGTCAGAAATCCTACTGTAAGGCGTAGATTTTTCCTGGTCATCGCCAGATATTTCTTCGGCGCCAGCTTCCCAGGGTCGCCCAAGGTGATCCTGGCAAGATTACATCCTTTGATTTCATCCCATCTCTTTAGAGATTGAGCATGGGTGTAACTTTTGACTAGTTCCGCAATTGTCGAAGTCATCAGGCCGTGGGTGCCACTTGTTCCTAAAATTCTTAGTCCAGCCGTTTCCTTGGCTAAAGAGTCGGCAATGCGATTACCTTTACTCCTGTTGTGCCCTTTAACCCACCTCAGGATAATGTTATTATCTATCGAGGCTTTGGCTAAATCTTCGTGGCACTCTAGTGCTAGCCCTGAAGTAACACGGTGTCTGTTCAAGGCTAATAGTGCTTGTCTGCTATCAGTGCAGATTGTAATGTTTTTGCCAGAAATTCTTTTCTTGGTTATTTCTTTTGTGGCGATTGAGATACCAGCCAGTTCTGTTTGGACCATGCTGGTATTTCTTCCCATTCCCCACTTAATCCTCAGGCTTAGTGATCTGGAGTACACTCCACATCCTGAGCCTTCTTTGGTTTTTGATCCATCTGTATAAATCCGTATTGCATTTGTAACATCTGACTCTGTGTTCTGCTTGATTTGTATTTTATAGGGTTTATTATACACAAACCTGGGTTCAATTGCATCACTTGTTGCCTGCAGCAGAGGTTGCGCAGTAAGCGCTTTCTGCCATAGGCCCAACCTCAATCGACCCATTCCTACTTCTAGGTTTACACCAGCCGTGTGCAATCGTACCATGGCCATTAACGCAACCTCCTTAACGTACAGGTCCAGAGGGGTCAGACCCGTGATTAATTCCATTGCCGCGGTTGGTGTTGTTCTCATGGCTCCTGTGATGTTTAAACAAGCCAGTCGCTGTATTTGGTATAATTTTTGGATGGCCGTTGCTTGTACAACTTTAGGTCCCCATGCAATGGCTCCATACGTTAACGTAGGTCTTATTATTGCAGTGTAGATCCAGGCGACTACACGGGGTGAAAGACCCCATGCGCGTCCCACTGTCCTCCGACATTGCTCATAAGCCACGTATGCTCTTTTTGCTCTACTCTGTAGATGAGAGTTCCATGTTAGCTTCTTGTCGAGGATAATACCAAGGTATTTCACCTCTTCAGAGAAGTTTAGTTGGCTTTTGAAGATTTCGGGAGGTTTTAAGCTCGTTAAACTTCTTTTCCTGGTGAAAAGGACCATCTCAGTTTTCTTGGGATTGATCGATCTGTTGAAGTGGTACATCAAATGTTGAATGGTGAAGTTAATAGACATAACTGTCGTTACTATATCGATGTGAATCCTCATTTGGTGATGGAAACACATTCACAAACTCCACAAAAATTGAATGTCTGCGCCAGAATTCTTGGTAATCATATTGTTGGACCATTCTTCATTGAAGGTAATCTCAATGGAGACACATACTTAAATCTATCACAATACTTTGTAGATCCTACAATTACACAAATTATAGAAAATGATGACAATTCAGTAGAAAATGAAATAACATTCCTAACTGTATTAGAAATTACACGTTAAAAGGTAAGACCTCGTTAGCCCTCGCTCGCACAAGTTTTTCAACTTCTCAGAGTTGTCGTTCGTATGGGGGCGACAGCTGATTAACGAAAAAACAGATTTTAAAACGGACAGTCAGATTCCAGCAGGATGGTGCACCCACATTTTGATGTTCGGGTGAGACAGTTTTTGGACGATGCGTTGGATCGGCAGAAGGTGTCCAGTGGAATGGTCAGCTAGATCACCTGGTCTCACACCGATGGACACCTGGGAGACACCTGAATTCGAAAGTGTACTCTACTGAGCCTACAAATCTAGAAGACCTGAGACAGAGAATTGTTCGGGAATGCCGATTGTTGACTCCGGGCATCTTGAATAATGTACGGAACGCTTTCGAGAGTATACTGTATTATTGTATGGAACTAGGTGGAGGTCATTTTGAACAATTTATCCGTTGATTATTGTTTGTTGTTGATTTCCTCACTAAAATGAACGACAGCGAATTTTCCATTTTTTCTTAAATAAAACGTTCAACATTTAATTTCTGAATAACGAATGAACGAATTTCGAAAAAAATTACAGAGGTAATAGAGGGACATTTCAAATGATCTATCACTCAACCCGTGTTGCCAACTGGATGAACTATAAACTCGCTACACATGAACCAAAATTCCGCTACACTGCTTCATATTTCGCTACGCTTGTGTATCTGACGCAATCAGTTCGCGCATGAGTCCTATCCAAAATTAAATACCACAGAACTTACAGTTTGTAGTTTGTGAACCGTTCAAATACTACAAAACTGAACTGTCACTAATGTCGGTTAATTTTTAAAACCTGTCGTCTCGACCAAATATTTCTTAACTTGAAATAATGATTTTGAAAAGTAAAAATAAATATCAATTTGTTCACGTACGAATAGTCACACTGAGCTCTTGAACGATCATTCGCGACTGGTTTAATCTATCCTTTCAAGCTAGAATCAGACAGCTAATGATGAGAAAAAGTTGGTTTTCGAGACTTTTTGTATTTTTTTGAACATGTCCCGTTCCCGTCAGTTATGAAAATGTCAAAAATATTCTTTCTTCTCTTTCATCATGTAATGGCTTCAGCTACTAAGACTGTTACGTATTGACTGAATTCGATTATTCAATTATCAGCTTCGAGTTCTGTCCACTGCCTCGTCTTCTTTCATATTTTTTTTGCTGGAAAAATCCTCACTTGTTTACTTTGTGGTAAATGTTCAAGAAGTACTGAAAACTCATGTGAATTTCTGGAACTTCATCTAGCTTTTCCTAATACGACTAATTACCAGTCCGTGCAAAGCTTATTGTTAAATCATCTGAAAATGGAATTTTTAACAGGTGATGATCGACTGTATTGTCAAACATGCGCCAAACTAACTGACTGTTATAAGGAAACAAGTATAGCTGAGGCACCAGTCAATCTAATAATAACACTGATGATTTTCAAACAAGACTCAACCTCTAACGGAAGCAAGAAACTCTTTGGAAGGTTCGAAATAGATGAACATTTCAACCTAGCAGACCACTGTTATAATATTCATGCAGTCATTGTTCACTGTGATTCTGGCGTTGAATTTGGTCATTATTACGCCTTGGTCAAAGAAGAAACGGACTGGTTTAAGTTTGACGATAGTCGTGTTACGAAGTGTTCTGGCGATGCATTGAATTTATTGGAGCCTCTGGAGACACCCTACATTTTGTTTTGTGAGAGAGAGGACATTGTTAGATCAAGATCTTCAGATGATGTGGTGCTGCAGGTTTTTCCGGGTTTTCCTGCAGCTGAAAAAGCAAATGCGCCACTGGAATCAATGAAGTCCCCCCGGAGCGCCAATTAATTTTTATTTTTTTCAATATTGATTATTTGTAGAAAATTCAGCTAATTTATGTTCAAATCCGCTACAGTCCAGTAAATTCCGCTACGGTAGCGGAATTCCGCCACGATTGAATATAACACGGGGGTAGTTGCTGACCGCAGAGGGTGGAAGTTTCGGGTATGGTTTGTATATCAGAATTAGTCACCCTAAAAATAAAAATTGACGTGTTCTTTGAAATTTTCGACTACACGTCCGTTTCTGACTTACAGGGGGTTAAGTTTTCCTTGGAATGCCCTATATAAATAAGATCGTCATGAGCTGATGAAAATACATCATTATTTCAAATAATGACAATCGTCATTTCTTCAGATTTTTTTAAAACATAGTATCAGAATGTTTCATGTCTATCTTCTTTGTATAGCAACATTAAACGAATATTTGAATATCAAAGTTATTAGTAGTTCAAAATAATTGTATTCAAATTTTTTATTGAAGACATCATTTCAAAAATACAAAACGGACATTTTTTTCAATTTATCATTAATCGACTCATAAATTTTAAATTCATGATCATCATCTGAAAAATGTTTTGGGATGTTATACATTGTATAACATCCCAAACAAATTTAAAAGACATGAGTTTTTCGAAATTTTTTTTATTATTTGGTCGAGGATATGGAGGTTATGTATCATATGGTGAGGAGAATTGAAGTGAATAAGTGACATTGATTTTTTTCATTTCATCATGCATATTTTTTATTTTTATGTTAATATGACGCTGTTAACCACAAGTTTTCGTTCTTTCTGAAACATTATCATCATGAGTAATGTTCATATAACGTTGAAAATCAGGACTCATAAATCTTTTATGTAAGTAGAAAATGAAATATCGGGATACAACCGATTTTTTCTGGACGAAAGAAGATGCAATTTGAAAACCAATTATCGACGTGAGCATTGGATGCGGCTTTATTGGTAGCATACTGAAATAGTACAACTATATAGAATCTAGGTCTGAATTTAAAAATTTTTTTTTCAATAAATAACAAGAACAGGCTGCGAGTCATTTGATGGGAGGTAAAGTGGTACAATGAATTTGGTACGTGATGAATATGGTAAATAATTGATTGACATCATAAGATGGCTGAGAAAATTTGGGTGAATAGTCTTCTTTTGAGCGTAGAAAAGTATGTATAAACAATTCTAATGTACATGAATTCGGCTCTCAAATGACTTGCTCAACATTGCGATTATTTTTGTACCTTTTTATTGTGCAAAGTTAACACATGGGCTGAAAACTCCCGGACCTAAAATAAAATTGGCTTTATTCATCAATGTAATCTTCACCAAGAGCCACACAAAAATTAAAGCGCCGCTCTAACATTTCAATAACACTTTTGTAGAACGATTTATCTTTTGTATTAAAATAGGCCTCAGTTTCAGCAATATCCTCTTCATTCGAGCGCAATTTCTTACCGGTGAGCATTTGTTTGAGGTCTGCGAACAACCAGTAGTCGCTCGGAGCCAAATATGACGAATACGCTGGATGTGAGAGCAATTAGAAGTTCAATTCATGTAGTTTTGCCATTATTTTGATTGACTTGTGACACGGTGCGTTGTCTTCATGAAACACATTTTCTTTCCATATGCGCTCGTTTCTTGCAATTTCGGCCTTCAAAGGCTCCAACAACGCTTTATCTTATTTACTGTTGATAGGATTTCCCTTCTCAAGATAGTCGATGAATATTACATCACGCACATACCAAAATAACGAGGCCATAACCTTTTCAGCCAATGTTTGTGCTTTCGGGCGCTTTGGACGAGGTTCACCAGTTGCTCTCTAATCAGATGACGATCGTTTTGATTCAGAAGTGAAGAGATGGATCCATGTTTCATCCATTGTCACATATCGACGCAAAAATTTTGGTTTGTTATGTTTAACCATGGTCAAACACTGCTCAGAATCATCAAGACGTTCTTGTTTTTGCCCAACAGTGAGCTCGCGCGGCACCCACCCTCATAGTCAAATACTCATGCAATATAAAGTCAACACGTTCTTTTGATATCGTCAGCATGTCGCATAACTCACGCAACCTCACTTTTCGATCACTCAAAACGATTTTGTGGAATTGTTTGGTTTTCTGGTAATACTGCTCCATTTGGGGTCCACTGCGTTCTGCATCGTCGGTGTCTTTACGACCACGTTTGAAGTCAGTAATCCAACGTTCAATTGTTGTTTCTGATAAAGCAGAGTCTTTATAACACTTTTCAAGTCATTGCTTCGTTTGAATGGTATTTTTTCCTATCAAGAAGCAATGTTTTGAAAATAACAAAAGTAGTGTCACTCTCAGATCAATAACTCATAAATTTATGAGTAGAATATCATGAAATTTCAACAGTTTTCTTTTGAAAGTCAATACTCACTGAAAAAGCGGTAAATTCAATAAGGCTAATAGCGTCATATATGTGTTAGGCCCGAGGTAGTTCCAGCAGGCAGTATGTATTATCAAGTACTATAAATGTTTTCCATATGAAGTACTTGAATAAGTCATCTGTATGTTTGCCGTCCACCTTCCACTTTTTGAAATAGAGTTCCACCACTCTATTTTAGCGTTACTATAACGCGAAATGCAAAAACTATGTTCTTTTTTTCTTTCTGAAGTTACTTCACTTTCCACTAACCTCTGATCTTCCACAATACCATTCACCTACTCAAATTTCATTATCCAAAATACTACATTTTGCCTTTGCCTTTGCTGTAACTATGTCAAAAAAATATTGTCAACGACATTCAAACAAAACTACGTATAATGCCAACAAAGCATTGCTGTTTTGCGTATTCTATGTCGGATAATCTATATCCGGAAAAAACGTGTTTTTCATACCATTTATAAAACTTCATATTAATGAGGTTAGATGTAAGAAATGGATACATGCTTCGAGGAGAGTGGATTTAACATTACAAAAAGTAAATAAATTTTCATATGTATGCTCTGAACATGAAATGAATGGTAAATTTTTCATAGTTGATTACCATTTATTAGAATGAGATATAACCTCAATCGTTTATTGAATTATATTCATTTATTATATTTAATTAATTTTATTTTATTACCATCTATATATTTGATTCATATTTCACTGGGAAATAAATCTGAAATTCATAATTATTTTAAATTTCTTTTATCACAGTTTGAATCTATCTCTACTCTTTTACTAGAGTCTGTATACTAACCTGTCTATTAATTCACTTTTTTTTCAAGTTACTTTCAAATTACGGCATGCAAGCCAATGTTTTAATGTAACAACATTGTTATCTTTTACAGTTGCAAATTTTAGTTTTGCTCCAAGAACATCTTTTTCTGTTGAAAACATTCTTTTTTAATTGTACTTCACCATATGTTTCATATGAGGATTAGGCAGTGTTCATTGAGTCCATGTTTGTGTAGTCTCATTTAAATTATGCAGAATTGATAAGATAGTACAAATGCAAAATGAAGCTTTCAAAACAGTGATGACCTTTCTGTTTACTCTAACAAAGGTGAAATGTTCGAAATTGGCAATATTTTGACTTTATCTTTCCGTGAAATTGTTGAATAATAATAACAAAAATTTGGTAAGGAGTCGATAAGGTTAGAATGTTCAACTATTAAAATAGTTTTCACGTATAGTCAGTAGACATACTTGAAGACTAGCTATAAATCAAATCATTCAAAAGAACAATTAGTTCAGGCCAGTCTTAACTCCCTACACTGTAGATTAATGGACTGACACCTATCAGAAAACAACTACTCCCCTGGCTAATACCACGGAGGGCATTGGATTATATCCGACAGGTGTCAGTGCAGGATTCTTCACAGAAGTTATTCCTGCATATGCTGTTGGCGATCCAACGCCCTTCGTGGTATTAGCCAGGGGAGTAGCTGTTTTCTGATAGGTGTCAGTCCATTAACCTACTGTGTACGCCTGAACGAATTGTTCTTTTAGAAGATATTAAAATAGTGTTATCAAATCATTCTGTGAATAAATTTGATATAAGTTAATACGCTAAACCAACTGTTCAACAGATTGTGTCCTCTCGAGGGTTGGAGGATAATCTGATAAACCGACACCATCAAATATTCAAATCACGTTGTTCGATACCACACGGAAACATATCCATCCACCAGTAAATATCCATAATTTCAATTACGTTCCAGCAGAGAACCCTCCTTTTCTTCTTCGGATGGATGAGATCGTAAGTGAAATGTCAACATCCCCAAGTGTTCAAATTCGTCTTGAAAGGACATATCGCAGTCGTCGGAGTACCCAGGTGTTCTTTCTTTTTGCGCTAGATGGATTTTACGTCAGGTTGATCCTTGGAAAAGCGGTCATCACTCACCGACGCTGCTGCTTGTTTCCCTAAGGACAACTGGAGGATAATCGGGGAGAAGACATACGGCGTATCTTTCCCGGAAAATCTCCCGGTGTTTATTTCCGAATGAGCCTCGGATTCGGATATATTTTCATGAAAGTCCATTCCGGATTCATAATATGGACTTCGGAAGGATTATGTTGTGATCATAGCATAGGATTTATCTGCCGTTTATTATGAGAATTTTTGGGAAATAAAATGTGGGAAACTTTCAAAAAAGGAATGAAATAATCATTTCAATATAAATTTTTCACCAAAATGTGTAGATCGAAACAACTTCTTTCATACGATCATTGACTTATACAAAAAGTGATATCAACATTGAATTACACGAAGAAAAAACGTACTTTCGAAACAACTACTTCAATATAAGCATTGAACTGAATTGAACATTTGAATTGAAGAGGAAATATTTTCGGGAGAAACTATTTTCTCGAGAAAAAATTTTATGGCTTCCTACTCTATCAATTTTTTGTTTAATGATGGAAAAGTAGAAAGAGCCAAACTTTTTTCCCAAAATACAACAACATATATTTTTCATGTTGAGGCTTTTGGAAAAAAATTCATAAATTATTTGAAACATTTCTTTCAATTTCTATAATAAGACTACAGAAATTACTTGCATCTTTTTTTCAAAATTTCGGACATTTGGCATGTTATGTGGATTTTTTTGGTTTTGTCAACAACTTGATGATAACCATTAAATTGCGCAAGTCTTCTTCAATTCAATCATTTTTGTATGTCTTACGCTTTCTCAAATCTTCATGACTGACATCGTCTGTCACAATGATTTCAGATATACAGTGCAGTTATTTAATGCCCCCTCTTTTATTTTTTGAACGGGTAGACCTAAAAAATTAAAATTTGGGATAATGAAATTGATGCATGAATACTTTATTTTGAAGTGAAATTGACAGATGAAACTTTCAAGATGACGACTGGGGGCCATCTGGGAAAAGATTTAAATGGAAAGGGGGTCTTGTGACACATCATTTTGAAGCTCCTGACGAATACTTCACAACCCTAGAATATGAAGTTAATATCTTCACCTACTGCAAAATGGCGGAACATTTAAATAATTTCCAGAAGACAAAAACATTAATATCAATATTTCTAAAACAATTTCTTTTTATCTGCCATATGGGAATTCCAACAACCTGATAAGGTTCGTGATTTTTTGTTAATAAAAACGACAAAAAATATCAGTACAACAATGAACATCGTTGTTCAGTTAGAATATTCTCATTTAGTTTTCGGTTTTACTAGTAGAAAGGTACCATGTCAATAATCTCCAAAATGGTCATTTCTCGTCCATTGGAAAAAAAATTCAAGCGATTTTTATTTACGGTGCGACGCGAAACGACGCGTAACTTTCACGAGACCGAAAGGATTTTCAATAAACGTTTTCCGAATCGTCCTATCTCTCGAGAATATTTGAGGAAACTCCAAATTCACAACCAACGGTAGTGTACATAACAAAAAGCCCCCAGGTCATCCGTCCATTCCGGAAGAACAGCAAGTGCCAATAATTGGTGAGATGGTAGTGAATCCTGAACAGTCTATTTATTCCGTCGCGAATGTGTGTGAGGTGTATCCTTCTACTGTGTGGAGAATTATGAAGAGGAATAGGTATCATCAATACAAAAATGAAATGGTACACCAATTAACTGATCTAAGAACAGAATTCTGCGAAATCATGACGGAAACCATTGCAAGGCATCCTACCTAGCTCCACAATATTTGTTTTAGTGGCGAATGTACATTTTTTTAATGGCAATGTTCACAGATAAAATTGTCGTTTTTGGAGTGACACAAACCCTCACGTTTTCCGGGAAACACATACCCAGTATCCAGCAAAGTTAACGTTTGGGAAAGAATATTGGAAAACCATTCTGTAGGACCTCTATTTATTGATCAAAATTCAACAGGAGAACTGTTTTTAAATATGCTGGAAATTACTGTTGACCCTCTCATCACTGAAATCGTCGAAGCGAATCCTAATGAATTCGATATGAATATTGTATTTCAACAAGATGGAGCACCATCAAATTACTCCAGACAAGTTAGAAACTATTTGGATACTACTTTTCCCGGTCGTTGGATTGGCCGTCGAGGTCCTACAGAATGGCCAGCCCGCTCGCCAGATTTGACACCTTTGGACTTTCTTCATAGGGCTATTCGACGCAAAAGGTGTATGAAACTGAACCTGCTTCAATATTGGATCTACGGTAGAGAATAATGAATATTTTTAGAGATATTGACGTTACTGTGTTCGAAAATGTTCGGCGTTAAATATCAGATAGGCTGTTCATATGTCAAGAAGTTCAAGGCAACCATTTCGAGCATCTTCTGAACTGACCTCAAGCTTATTACCTCATATTATGTAGTTAAATGTCAATGTATTCAGGCAATAATTAAAAGTTCCGCCATTTTGTAGTAGTTGAAGATATTGACATTATATTGTATTCTTGTGAAGCATTTGTCAGGAGCTTCAAAATGATGTGTCACAAAACCCCCCTTTCCATTTATTTTTTTTCCCAGATGGCGCCCAGTCGCCATCTTGTAAGTTTCAACTGTCAATTTCACTTCAAAATAAAGTATTCATGCATTATTTTCATTATCCCAAATTTCAATTCTTTGAGTTGACCCGTTCAAAAAATAAATGGGGGGGGGGGCATTGAAGAAATGCACTGTATCTACAATATACTCGTATACTAGTCACTTGGTAATACAGGGTGTCCCTGGACTTCCTCTTTTCCTCTCGGGAATGTATAGATGGGGTCAAAATATCACCAGTACTTCATATAACTTTTTTTCCTAAAATCCTTCGTTACCAAGTAACGGGCCCTCGAAGTTACAAAATGAAAAATGTTTTTCTTTGATAACTTTTCAAGTGAATATTCAAAATCATCCAAATTTTGATAATTGACTAAACAAATGAATTCCGTCGATGAGCTTTCATGCAGGAGTCAGTTGTTTTGCTACAAAGTCAGGAACGGACTACCCCCGATGGTCCACACCCCAAAACTTTGAAATGACAGATATTTTTCAATATTTTTCAACAAAATAAGGTTACTTGGACAATTTTATGAATAAAAGTACTCGTGTGGAAAGTCGATCGGAGCAACGAGTCTTGATAAAAATGTAGTTCTACTCGACGACATCAAACCCGCTCGTCCACCATTATTTGAAATGAATAACTATCAAAGCAGAAATAATAATGATAGCGTTGATTCAACAACATTTATCCTGAGATGTCTACCATTATTCGAAAATATCAGTTTTTAAAGAAAATGGAAATGATAGGTAAAATGTTCATAACGAATTTTTATAATGCAAACACGTTTAACTAACGAAACTCAAGAGCCTCAAGAGCAAACAGAAATGAAAAATTCACTACAGAAACTGCTCGATATGACCACCTTCTCTCTCTATACATTTTCTTAGTCTACGAAGATACCCTCTCTGTACTTGAAATAGCATTCCAGGGTCGTTTCGTATGGCTTCACAATGTAATGTTATTCTATTCAACAATGCATCTCTTGTGTGAATAGGTGTAGCGTAAACAAGGCTTTTTAGATGCCCCCACAGAAAGAAATCCAATGGATTTAAATCCGGAGACCGCGATGGCCATGAATATGGCCCACCTCTACCAATCCATCTATTGTGGAAAATATGGTTCAGATGGTCACGCACAATCAAACTAAAATGAGGAGGAGCGCCATCATGCATAAACCACATATCTCTTCGGGTTTGCAATGGAACATGTTCCAAAAGTCCATTCAAATCGTTCTGAATGATCTCCAAATAACGTTCTCCATTCAATCGGTCCTGTAGAACGAATGGTCCTATAAGATGGTTTCCTATACCAGCCCAAACATTCACGTTGAATTTCCGTTGGTGTTTGGTTTGCAATATCCCATGGGGATTTTCTTCGGCCCATATATGGAGATTATGAGAGTTGATAACTCCATCTCTACTGAAACCTGCTTCATTAGTGAATAAAACTCGATTAATAAAAGTCATATCCTCTCTTTGCCTATCCATGAACCAATTGGCATATTCCAGTCGTGCTGGAAAATCTTGAGGTGTCATGGCATGTACCTTCTGGATGTGAAATGGGTGGAGCAGTTGTTCCCTAATTATTCTATGAATAGTGGACTTGAATGTATGGAACTGTTCTGATAGATTTCTGATGCTCATTGAAGGATCATCAGCGACGGCTTCCAAAATATTTTCCTCCAATACAACGGTACGTACAGTCCTAGGAGTGCCCTCACCACCTCGTTTTGGCAAAACTGTACCTACAATAATATCGAAATAAAACAACGTGCTCAAATCAATTATCAATTATTACATACCTGTCTCCCTCAAGCTGAGATCGACACGCTCGAATGTTTCTCTTGACGGTACCGTTCGATTGGGAAAATGCTCGGAATACAGACGACGAGCTTCTGCAGCATTACAAAATGCTCGTCCATAAAATACATGCATATCTGCATATTCATTGAATGTATACTGTTCGGCCATATCAAAAAAATTCAAAATATCCTATAGAATATTGACAATACAATGATAGTCATATGACAACGCACCACTCAACAAAACAAAATCGCATTCCAGTTTCTCATTTTTTATCAAAACTTTCTAAAAGGTTTTTTTGTCAACATCTGTGAAAGAAATGGAACATAATTATTCCCTGGATATTTTTCACCTGATCATGTAGTTTGTAGTTCATTCGTTTGCTTTTTATTAGTATAGTAAATATTTTTTCCGATGTGCGTTTTTTCAGCTAAATTTAGATTCGTGTTAAAAAATTTCTCCCATAAAATGATAATTATCAGTGAAACTCCTTCAACAGTTTAGCTGTGAAGAAGAATTTGAAACATTCGAATGTTGAGTTTCATGAGATTCAGATAACTGATCAACACGAAACGTGATTATTCCACACGTATTATGTACATACAAAATATGGAATGAATTCGATATTTCATAGTAGAGTAGCTTGTTAGTTTAAAAACACCACGAATCTACAGAACTTGATATTTCTTTTGAAAAAATATCTGCTATCACAATTGTGACTTAAACTTCCATTAGGTACTGTACTTTTTGTTTACGACTTCATTTTAGCATACTTTGTATTATTCCTGTTATAAATGTTGTTGAATTAACGCTATCATTATTATTTCTGCTTTGATAGTTATTCATTTCAAATAATGGTGGACGAGCGGGTTTGATGTCGTCGAGTAGAACTACATTTTTATCAAGACTCGTTGCTCCGATCGACTTTCCACACGAGTACTTTTATTCATAAAATTGTCCAAGTAACCTTATTTTGTTGAAAAATATTGAAAAATATCTGTCATTTCAAAGTTTTGGGGTGTGGACCATCGGGGGTAGTCCGTTCCTGACTTTGTAGCAAAACAACTGACTCCTGCATGAAAGCTCATCGACGGAATTCATTTGTTTAGTCAATTATCAAAATTTGGATGATTTTGAATATTCACTTGAAAAGTTATCAAAGAAAAACATTTTTCATTTTGTAACTTCGAGGGCCCGTAACTTGGTTACGAAGACTTTTAGGAAAAAAAGTTATATGAAGTACTGGTGATATTTTGACCCCATCTATACATTCCCGAGAGAAAAAGAGGAAGTCCAGGGATACCCTGTATATACACTTTCAATGAAATCCAAGGGAAGTAGGTACAATAATCGCGGTTAGGAGTATGTGCTTTCTGTGCTGTGTGTTATATGTGGTGTGTGTTATTTGTGTGTGTGTGAGTTGCATGTTGTGATGTTTGAATTGTGTTATGTTGTAATATCCGTTTCATGCTATTCGCCTTTTTCCTCAAAAATGTCCAGGGCCTCATATATCTGCCCTCCATGTTTGAAAGGCTAGATATGATGTGCTCTGATGCTCGTAATTCCTTTCGTCAGTGGACTTTTCGGTAGGTAGAATTTGTAGAATTTATAGGAGAGTCTAGGAATTAGATCCGTAATGCTCTCCATTCCAGCTAGTTCCAGTAAGTCTACGGTCCGAGTGTATCTGTCATGATTGGTGACGATATGGAGTACCTTGTTCTGCATCCTTTCGAGCCTCTGAAGTAAGGTCTTTTTGAGACTGCAGAACACTGGCCAGGCGTATATCATTGCTGGTCTTATCAATAATTTATAGATCACTAGTTGTTGCCCGCGGCTTCCCCCTCGTAGAATTTGGTTTGTCACATTCAGTTTCTTGATAAATAGTTACAATATTTTTTCAATTACTCAATACTTCAGGTTTCCAACTTCAAAAATGAGAAAATTCAATAGAATCTTTGAACCCCTATTTTTCCCCCTTGGGGTGGAAATGCCTGATGCTTGATGCTTATTTACAGTATACAAAGAACTTACCTGCATATTTCACGATT
The DNA here is from genome assembly GCF_025532065.1 of Leptinotarsa decemlineata. NCBI lineage: Eukaryota > Metazoa > Arthropoda > Insecta > Coleoptera > Chrysomelidae > Leptinotarsa > Leptinotarsa decemlineata. Next base: position 3,062,234 of record NW_027412533.1, read on the forward strand.
ATAGGTTCAGAAGCTTCGGCTGTACGTTAATATAAGAACAGACAACAGCTAGTAATTTATATTTTATGCCAACTGCACTAAGTAATGAATAGCTTCGAGGGTCAAATTATGTTATGTTCGCAAAACTAACACAATCGTCAACGACGTCTGCTCTCACGCGTCTGCCCACGTTCGGTCACGTTCTCGACGATGGCGCTTCATTGTTTAGACCGCCCATCTACCCCCTACGCATCGTCCCCCGTCTTCTTACAGTAGACGCGACGCGTAATGGCTCACTGCGTTGCGTCAAGTTAATCTTATCTTGATAACATTTAAACGATTCGTTCAAATTATTTGGTGTGAAACACAAAGTTTATTGATATCAAATATTCAAAACGACAATTGTATCAATTTTTATAAGAATTTGACAAATATTATAAAATGAGCATTTTATAATAAGTAACCAATTTGTTTGTATTTATGGCTCAGTATTTTGCATGAAGTGGCTACTTCATAAGAGGTAGAATTAAACAAAACACTTCATGAATTTAATACAAAATTGCGATAATAAATCAAAAACCACCTGCAATGTTATAAATTCTTTCAACGAAAAATATTCAAAAAATGAAATTGTTTTGCCTAGTAGTACCATGAATTATGTTGATCTAGCAAACAGCTTCAATACTGACTTTCTAAATTCTTCGCCTCTTATAAGCAAAGAAGAATCATGTAATCAGCTAAAAATCACATCAACTAGAAGCCAACACTCAATATTTTCATATCCAATCAGTGAGGAAGAAATTATTCAGGCAAGCAGAAAACTAAAAAACAAACTTAGTAGCGGTACTGATAATTGTCCACCTTAATTATTGAAAAAGTGTGCTCATTCACTTTCCACCGTACTCTGTCATATTTTTAATATTTGTTTTAGAGTCAGGAATATTTCCAGATCAAATGAAGCTGACAATAGTGTAACCACTTTATAAAAAGGGAGAACAGAATGATGAGGGTAATTATAGGTCAATCAGTTTGTTGACTTCTTTTTCTAAGTTATTCGAAGTGATCACTAGAATTATTAATTTCTTCAATGCCCATAATTTGTTCAATGATTTTCAACACGGGTTTCGCGAAGGAAAAAATACAGAAACAGCACTGTTTGATTTCATAGATGAAATTCATTCTTTACTAGAACAAGACTTTAGTGCTTGTGGTGTTTTCCTAGACCTGAGTGAAACTTTTGATGTGTGGACCATTTTGTGTTAATACAAAAGCTAAGTCATCATGAAATCAGGGGTAAAGCATCAGATCTTATGAAATCGTATTTAAGCAACATAAAACAAAAAGTTTGAATTGAACACTAAGTAGAAGTTTTTTACTCTGACATAGCTGATATTCATAAAGGTGTACCACAAGGATATGTGCTAGATCCTTTATTGTTTATTATTTATATAAACGATTTGCCTGAAATTTTGGAAAACACCAGCACCAAACTTGTCAGTTATGCTGATGATATCAATTTTGTTTCTTGACTGTCATACGAATTTGGAAAGTATTATATTGAATGTTGTTTCTATATCCTCAACATATTTTATTCAAAATGAAATTCTGAATACAGCCAAAAATAATTGCATAGTTTTCAGAACAGTCAATGCCTTCATCATTGTTCCAAAGTTTGTAAACATGGGTACTGGAGAGTTATATTTCTCATCATGTACAAATATGTTAGGGGTCTATCTAGATGACAAATTAAACTTGGACATACACATTTAGCGTCTTGCAAAAAAACTTGCGAGCAAATGTTACGCAATTAGAGTTTTCAGAAGTCCCTTAAATACGGAGTTATGTTCTGGGGTGGAAGTACTCACATGTGCCCTGAGCAAGTGCAGTGAGCCAAGAATGACAGCCTTCTGCATCTGTGCGGCTAAGATTTCTGCCTTAGTGTGGCAAGCCGGTATGATTTTAAGATTCGAGAGTAGGGAGGGCATCATTCCACCAAGTACTCCAATAATCAGAACAACCATCTTGACCTTATCTAGAAAATATCGATATTTTATCCGTTTTTCCTCCGCTTTTCTGACGATATTTGTCTCGCCAGGAGCTGAAAACTCCACGACAAATATCGTTTTGCTCTGGTGGTCGAGAAGGACCACATCAGGCTTATTAGCTTGTATGAGCCTGAGGGTGGGGAACGAATAGTTTCAATAAATTCGGCACTTCTCGTTCCCCACAACAGATTCAATATCCCCCGAGGCAACACCGGCATCTCGTCAATACCGTAAGAGTGCCGTAGATGGTAATATAGGGCCGCGTTATGTCGATGGATATAGGCCGAGACCGCATATGCTGGACACGCTGGTAGCAAGTGCATTAGGGTCTCGGGCACCTCGCGGCAGGCACTGCACCTTGTGTTAGGAACCTCTATACCCATCACGCGAGTGCGGTAGACCAAGGTGTTGAAGACACCATCCTGGCAAGCCATGATGAACCCCTCAGTTTCCGACTTCAGCCCACTCGACCTGAGAAAAGCGAACGTTAGGCGCTTTGATTAGCCAAGTTCTCCAATGTTATTGAAGAAGACCCCATGCATTGGCTTATCCTTGTGTTTCTGCAGAAGTAAGGTGATCTCTGCGGCTTTTATCTGAGCTTTTTGCTGAACGGGTTCCAACTCGGTATTATTATTATTATCTGCATGTAACTCCAACAGTATAAGCAGCGCACGCCAAGATAGCTCTCAGGGAGGAAGAATTTTCTCGACTTAATACCTATCGTTATATGTGATCATGACCAAAATTACACAAAACCTTTGTAAATTGTAGCCTATATGTTATTCTGATGTATAAGCTATATATGTGTATAAGTTTCATCTGAATCCGTTTAGTCGTTTAGGAGTGAAAGAGCCACTAACATTCATACCTACATCCATCCTCACAAATGTTCATATTCATAATATCAATATAGATTAATTTATTCTCCATAACATGAAATCAGTTGTTCGTAAAATCCGGTCATGTGATGTAATTTTTAGATACGCTCTATTAGAAAATAAAGCAGACATTCACTAGAAAGTACCTGTACTTGTGCAATTACTGTCACATCTGTTGCAGAAAATCCTCTTTCACATTCGAAACTGTCGCACATATCCAACATTATGTACACGCTGAATTATTTGTACCTGTAACGACCGACCGTTTGAAGTGCACAGCGATTCGCCATCTGAGAAATTACAATAACTTAGAAAACAATTTAGAAAATGTTCCTTTCTTCGCTTGTCTCATTAAAGCCAATTTCAGAATTGAAAATTTAATACCCTCGCCGGTTGATTGAAGTTTAATCGAAAATGTTAAGATTAGAGTTAATTGTTATTTGTCTGTCAGGAACAAAGTATTCAATCGAGTATATAGTAGATATTCGTTAAATGGTTCAGGTTATTCTCAGAAACTCAATTCAGTATTCAATAAAGTTCTTTCTCCGAATGATATTCTGGACTTTTGATGAGGTTATAAGAATTTCAACAAATTTTGAACTCTTCACGGGGAGTAGATATTCTTCTTCGAATCATTGAAGGCTTTTTTATTCATTTTCATTGGAAGCTTTTTTCAACATTTTTTTCGAAAAATTGTTTTTTGAAATTATATAAGTGATTGGACCTTGCCTGTACTGTAATGTATTTAGGTTATTATTGAAGAAAAATTATTGCAATCAATCTGCTTTTAGTGAAAATAATTATAGACACCGTTTTAGCCATTGTGTGACAGGAGGGAAATTTGTGCAAAAATAAATTTCAATTTTCAAGAGAAAAATTTCAAAAATAAAACACTTGCGATCTACTCACTACTATCTTGAAAAATATTTCGCAATGTTGTCCATTCTGCTCTAAACAGATGGAGTCTGAAAATTTCACTTGGAATCAGGATTATGAATAGCAGCTTTCAGAACAAAAATGGATTTAATATTTCCCAAAGAAAAAGGTCTGAGGCAGTTGAATCTGATCACTTTGGAAGTTATATAATTGTTTCCTTTCTGTCAATATATCTTCAAATCCTCACGCTATCTTTCACTATTTTATAGATCTCATTACTTTTTGCTTCGATTTTTCAAAGAATGTAGGGTATTCCAAGTGGTGGTTCAGACTCTCCACCATATTCTAGACTTGGAAGCTGTGCGTATAATTTCGATACCGTTTTCAAATTTTCGAACCATTTGTGGTATTTCAATGCAGAGTTAGTGGAATTGGCATTTCTTGTTCCTACCATTACAGTCGATGAAAAATTGTTAATGGCTAATAAATTGCTCAGTAGCACAGATGAACCATCAGAGTACGCTAGGGTTGTAAATCCAAAAGTTAGGAAAGAAAAATTAAAAGAGGTAGTTGATGGAGGATTGGTAAATTTACATTATTTGATAGACAACATCCAAACACCTGGCCTTAAAATAATGACTTTCAATCACGGTCACGTTAATATACACTCAGTATATAATTAATTACATACTTCACAATTGTGAGATCAGTTGAATTTGAGATTCGCATTACATTTCTCATCTTGTAAAAGCACCACCTCTCTACTCAACGCAAGGTAGAGCTACAAGGATTCATTAAAAGTTGATAGGCAAGGCTACATGGCAAGGCGAGTCAAAAAATGTCAAGATCAAACTTTATCTACTTTTAAGTAAGTTTGTCCAAAGTGAGTCCATTGAATCCATCTTTCAGTACAACTAGCACAACGAGGTACAGTACAACGAGGTAGGCACTAAGTATTTGCCTTGCCTGAATTTTCTTGTGAAGAATAATAGACTCCAAAGTTGACAGACCATGATGCATTTTATTAGATCTACTGAGGACTTGATCGGCGGTCAGTCTGCGATATCCTTTATCAGGTAGATGAAACACAAATATATGTCTTGGGGAAAAGGTCTCTCAGAACAAATTTCAGGTCAGGAGGTATTCCCCTTATCTTGTAACCATCCAGGTCGGAATGTGCAGTTCTGTAATATTCTCTACATCACCCATATGCGGGCATCTGACGAATACTTCACAACCCTAGGATATAATGTCAATATCTTCAACTACTACAAAAAAGCGGAACTTTTAATAATTGCCTGAATACATTGGCATTTAACTACATAATATGAGGTAATAAGCTTGAGGTCAGTCCAGAAGATGTTCGACATGGTTACCTTGAATTTCTAACTATGAACAGCCTATCCGATATTTCACGCCCAACATTTTCGAACACAGCAACGTCAATATCTCTTCAAATATTCATTATTCTCTACCGAATACCGTATATCCAATATTGAAGCAGGTTCAGTTTTGTTCACCTTTTGCTTCAAATAGCCCCATAAAAAATGTCCAAAGGTGTCAAATCTGGCGAGCGGGCTGGCCATTCTGTAGGACCTCGACGGCTAATCCAACGACCTGAAGAAGTAGTATCCTAATAGTTTCTTACTTGTCTGGAGTAATGCGGTGGTGCTTCATCTTGTTGGAATACAATATCCATATCAAATTCATTAGGATTCGCTTCGACGATTTCAGTGATGACAGGGTCAACAGTAGTTTCCAGCATATTACAGTTACATAATATAGTTCTCCTGTTGAATTTTGATCAATAAATAGAGGTCCTACAATATGGTTTCCCAGTATTCCTGCCCAAATGTTAATTTTTTCTGAATATTGGGTATGTGTTTCCCGGAAAACATGAGGGTTGGTGTCACTCCAATAACGGCAACTTTGTCTGTGAACATTGCCGTCCAAAAAAAAGTACATTCGTCACTGAAACAAATATTTGGATAACTTGCAATGGTTTCCGTATAATGATTTTGCAGAATTCTGTTCTTCGATCAGGGTTATCTTTAGTTAATTGGTGTACCATTTTAATTTTGTATGGATGATACCTATTCCTCTTCAAAAGTCTCCACACAGTAGAAGGAGATATCTCACAAACATTGGCGACGGAAAAAGTACACTGTTTTTGATTTACTACCGTCTCACTAATTATTTGCACTTGCTGTTCTTCCGGAATAGACGGATGACCTGGGGGCTTTTTGTTATGTACACTAACGGTAGTTGTGAATTTGGATACAAGGCTCAAATATTTTCTACAGATAGGACAATTCGGAAAACGTTCATTAAAAATCCTTTTGGTCTCGTGAAAGTTACGCGTCGCACCGTAAATAAAAATCGCTTTAATTTTTCATTCCGATGGACGAGAATTGACCATTTTAGAGATTGTTGACGTAGTACCTAACTTTCTACTAGTAAAACCGAAAACTAAATGAGAATATTCTAATTAAACAATGATGTTCATTGTCGTACTGATATTTTTTTGTAATTTTTATAAAGAAAAAATAACTCAACAAACCTTATCGGGTTGTTGGAATTGCCAAATAGCAGATAAAAAGGAATACTTCTAAAAATATCGATTTAAATGTGTTTGTCTTCAGGAAATTATTGAATGTTTCGTCATTTTGTAGTAGGGAAGATATTGACTTCATATTCTAGGGTTGTGAAATATTCGTCAGGAGCTTCAAAATGATGTGTCACTAGACCCCTCCTTTCCATTCATTTTTTTCCCAGATGGCGCCCAGTCACCATCTTAAAAGTTTCATCTGTCAATTTTACTTCAAAATGAAGTATTCATGCATTAATATCCCAAATTTAAATATTTTGAGTTGACCCGTTCAAAAATAAAAGGGGGGGGCCGTTAAAGACATGCACTGTATATGACGCATTTACTTCAGACGTGCAAGGCTTCTTCATCTTCGGTTTGGGCGAACCATCATTGTTTATGTGTAAGCGTTTCCTGACTTTGGGTTAAGTTTTTTTTATTTTCTCATGCTGATTCTGCTACTGCTGTTCAGAAAGATAGTTGGGGTCGTTTAGTCGACGTTTGTTTTACCTGAAAACTCAATGTCGGATCATTTGACTATTTCATGATCCATAAACGGTATGAGAAGTTATGCCAAGAAAGTCCATTACTGCTGAGACCCTATATACGGCTACAAGGCTTTCTACGACGAGAGTCATTTGTCAACCTAAGGATAAGGTTGTCATGTAGAATAACTTTTATATTCATGGGTGACATCTTACCTGTTGGGGATATTCTAACGCCTTCCACTACAGGGCGATCAATAAAATATAAATCCCCCTCCAAAACAAGCGCTTTTTCCAATCATCAGAAATGTCGTCACCTCCTGAAGACGGTAACTTGGTGGGTGAAACGCGCCTCGAGAAGAGTAGCATTTATGGTGATTGGGAAGAGTGCTTGTTTGGATTTATTTTACACAAGACATTTCAGTTTCAATTTTTATAAATCCCCTGTCTAATTTTCCTTGAAAATTGTGGGAACAATAATGGCAACTCCAAGAAATTCAGCACAAATGTTTTGCTTTCGTTGTAAATGCTCTATTCGAAAAATATACGAATTTTCGCCATTTTTTCGTTATCGCTAGGTCTAATTTTCGTCAGAAGATTAGGGGTGGTGTTGACCCTTGAGAGAAATCGTTCTTCATCAAAATTATTCTCCTGTAGTTCTTGAAGTGTCCGCACTTTGTGGAAATGAAATGTATGTATTTTAGTGCTTATTTATTCCTGCATGATATTTACTTACCTATGTTTTGTTACTATTTGTAAGGAGCTAGAAGGGGTCTGTGACAGAAGTTACTCAAAACTCAATTTGAGTGCAATTTCCGACCTCTCATTTTGCAGCTCATTTTACTATTGAGGTTACCACTTGAAGTAAATCGTTTATATTTTTTTCAAATGGGTTACTTCAAAAATTTTTCAAAGATGTAGAAGAAAAGACGACAGATCGTGCAATTCCAGCAAAACTGAAACGAATTATAATTAAAAAAAAATAATTGTAGCACTATCATTAAATTTAAGATTCAAGATTCAATGAAGCGATTTTATCCCAGTCTTTAGCAACTCGTCTGGCCACTTTTGCCAACTAACTAAATAATTTCGTGAAAAGCCCTGCGCTCATCTGTGCAGGATCTCTCCGTGTAATAAAGTGAAATGTTTTAACCGCCTCAACGATATCGAAATAATAAGGGCCACATTTACGACCTACCAGCCCGTGTGTCATTGGTGATCCTCGTATAAAATCTCGATGGAGAAGAATTCCTCCTAAATTCCTGACGCTTCCTGTGAAAAACAGTTTTGGGCTCGGCTTTTATGTCGAGAATTAACGGAATTTTCGGCCCACTTGTCTTTGTAACTCGATTTACAGGGCTGGTCGCGGTAAGTTTCCACGACTGTTCGCTATTGTTAGTAACAAGCTAGATATTCACATTGTTACAACCAATTCCAATCCAGTCGCTGATGGAGAAGCTCTTGCCAGAAGAGGTGTTGAATACATTTCATATAATACATGCTGTGGCTGTTGCGAAACATAAAAAAAATTCAAAGGAACCCTGGATAAATGTTGTATAAAAACCACTTTAGCAGAAATATAATCGGTGGGAAAGCAGCAGCGATAATCAAATCTACGTATCTCCTAATGAGTTTGCTGTATAGAAGAATATTGGTGATTGGGAAAGGTGCTTGATTTCGACGCAAGAAATACCTACTAGAAATGTATCGCTCTTTTTGCCAAACTTATGAACCAATTTTCTCAAAAAGGAGGGAGAATTGTTATGTTGACAACATTGGAAATGCGATGAGCGCTTTTGTACCTTTGTTGCTGACAGATGTCAATGATGATTTCGTTCGTAGTTTTTCATGTTCTTGGTTTTACCGATGTTTATACATGTGATCATTGTGAGATTAATAAAACATAGTTAAAACCTTGTTGCAACTCGATACCAACATAACAGAAAGTTGCTGAGGTATGTACAGTTTTCTGGTTCGGAACAATGTTTCAATCTTTTGACAAGTAGCCTTTGCAAATCCAGCGACATGATTGTGCCAAGACATATTGGTGTCTATTTTAACCCCCAACTAACTTATCGAAGCAGAAAGCGGAATTGTTTGGCTTGACATTATTATATCCGATTCGGAGACATTCATCTTCTTGGAGAAAACCGATGCCTGGGTTTTTGTGGCATTGAATTGAAGCTGGTTCTTTTCACCCCAATTCGAATAATTCCTACCACATTCCATAACATGGCATAATTGAACGTTCTCTTTCTCGAAAAAACCCTTTGTTCTTTCAATTCCGAAACAGCACAAATCTCAGATGTTAAATTTTCTCACTCAGTCATTCACCATAGAATCTAACAATAAACATAATAGGTCCACACTATTGTCTTATCATTTCAGGAAAACCCCTTCTTCACCTGATGATACCTTATGATATATTTTCAAACGGAAGAGCTCCTCTTCTCCTGAGTTGGATGGCTTGACTCAATCCCGACTTCCCAGAAATCATGTGATGACTTGTCATAGCTCTGTTCAAAAAAGGGGACAAACTGAAACCTCTATGGAGCCTTTTCTGTCCCCTACGTAACTCAAGAAATTGAATTATTGTTGAAGAAATTACCAAGTTGTAACATAGAATCAATCTGAATTTCACTAGTTCGGACTTCCATTGTCTACTATATAAAATGATTTGAAATCCCTGAAACAACTAAAATAGAAGAAATGAAAATGAATAGCTGAAAATAACAATTATATTTAGCAAAATAAACCTGAAATAAAATAATAGTGAAATAAAATACAAGTAAAAATAGAACAATTGAATACATAAAAATAAAGAAATGAAAAAAAAAATAAAAAAGAAAAGTGGAGAGATTCCAAGTCACGTTAGTTCACGACATTTCGATTGTTAGTATCTACAATCGTCTTCGGGTGATGACTGGACTGATTCCTCCGAGAGATGACTATTTATAGGTAGTTCGAGTACTTTCACTTATCCCCGCTTTCCATTTTCCGCTTCACTGGTACCGTGGGAGATGACTGTTTTGGCGGGAGTTGGCCATTTTTCGCTTGATGATGGGTTTCCATATGTTGCGTATTTCTACGCTGGCTTGGCTGAATACGTTGTTGGACAACATATATGCGGCTTCCTTGAATTTTCTCCCAAACCAATGTTCTTCTCTATGCAAGATCTCGGCTTGGGGCCACTCGATGTTGTGTTGATGGGTCCAAACATGGTCTGCTATTCCTGATTTGCTGGTTTCCCCTCGCTGTGTGTATTTCTTGTGCATACATGTTGTCCAACAACGTATTCAGCCAAGCCCGCGTAGAAATACGCAACATATGGAAACCCATTATCAAGCGAAAAAATGGCCAACTCCCGCCAAACGGTCATCTCCCACGGAACCAGTGAAGCGGAAAATGGAAAGCGGGGATAAGTGAAAGTACTCGAACGACCTATAAATAGTCATCTCTCGGGGGAATCAGTCCAGTCATCATCCGAAGACGATTGTAGATACTAAGAATCGAAACGTCATGAACTAACGTGACTTGGAATCTCTTCACTTTTTATTTTTATTTCCTTTTTTCATTTTTTCATTTTCATTTATTCAATTATTCTATTTTTACTTGTATTCTATTTCACTATTATTCTATTTCAGGTTTATTTTGCTTAATTGTTATTTTCAACTATTCATTTTTAATTTTTCTTTTTTAGTTGTTTCAGGGATTTCAAATCATTTTATATAGTAGACAATGGAAGTTAGAACTAGTGAAATTCATCATGAAACATTGTCAATCACCTTCATAGAATCAATAGCCACATTGAGGTACTTTTTTTTAAAACCCTTTGATTTAGAGAACGGTGTCCTTGTGGAATAAACTCTATGACATGGTTTTTTCAAATGGCTTTATCTGCAGCGATTCAAATCAAATTTTAATGGTTACTTTCACACCCGCCGCACCCGTTCTGAGGATTTTTCTGAAGTGCTCTCTCTCTCTATAAGAATCAACTGAAAATCTGATGATAGTCGTCTGGAATGATTATGTTTCGATTTTTATGTATTCAAATACATGTTGTATATATTCAAAATACGAAAACATATCTTTATAATTATATCGCTTAATCTCGAGAACCGACAATAAATGTTCAAAATGATCATCATTCACTTTCTGAGAATAATGAAATTCATTTACGAATCGATTTTTTACATTATGAAATATTTTTAGAGTAATTTAATAAGGAGTACATCTTATTTCATCCATAAGCCTCAGAATGATATGTGGTTGTACAACGCATACTTCAGAGTCCACTCAAGAAATCAGGGAGTCATATCAGGCGACCCATTGGAGAATTCTAGAGGACCATATCTATCCGTCGGTTTGGATAATTGTCATTGGCTCATGTTCCAAACAGCCCATCATGATGAGCAGGTACTTTGTAGTGTTGAATCGTAACATCAGATAACTTTTGGGTTTCGAATGATCCAAGCGCTAGATAGGCAGACGTGGTCCCTTGGAACGGCTAGCTAGATCATCGAATTTGACGTCTCTAGATGTTTTTGGAGGGGGATACCTGACAACTACGTGACATAAGCGTACTTCATTTCAGAACTCGTGGATCGAAGAATAGTACTTGCAACGAAATAACCCTAGATTCCGGTTAATTACGCAGGAAAAGTCGATCCGATTTCCAAATGTAAAGTAGTGCTAGATAGAGAATTAAAATACTCAAACGAGGTGTCACAATACTTCCTTTCCATTCTAAAAATAAAACGTGATATCGCCCCCTCGGCGCCTAGTGACTTTTTTGTTTTTCATATCATGAAGTACTGAAAATAATTAATTTTTATATGAATTTTGTTTGACTTTGATGTCTTGGGGACCACAAAATATATACCCTCCTTCTATCCCTTGGCGAGCTGAGATCGTAGTTTGAAAAGTCATTGATTTCTCAAAGGTTCATATTTTTTCCAAGGCTGATTTTTCTTGGTATCACTAGCGCAATTCATCAAAAATAATGCTTTACTTCCGTGTTTACAAAATAGTTTTTGTATGTTAGGAATCACACGTTAAAAGGTAAGACCTCGTTATAGTCCTTAGCTCGCACAAGTTTCTCAACTTCTGAGAGTTGTCGTTCGTATGGGGGCGACAGCTGATTAACGGAAAAACATATTTTAAACAGATGTCTGAAGCTCGTAGCTGCTACAGCAACCTTGAAATACATAACCCACTTCGAACTACGCTTTTCAAAAACTCTTACATTTTGAGAACGACGCGGCGTCCTTGTGGAGTAAATTCTACGAGATGGATTTTTCAAATGAATTTTTTCTACAGCGATTTAAATCAAACGTTAATCGTTAAGTTCTCACAGGTGCCGCAGACTGTTTTAAGGTTTTTCTTGTAGTGCTCACCAAATGAGATGATGATAGTCATCTGGAATGATCATATTTCAACTTTTATGTGTTCAAAAAACGAATACATATCTTCATGTTGTCGGGACTGGTGGTAGGTGAATTATTAATCAGACGGACACAGCGTTTACAAATAATAAGATTTAATAACAACACCAACAAATGAACAAACAGAAAATGACAGTGTAACCTTGTGGCGAGGAGAATCCGAATTAGGATTAGTTCCCGGCTGAAATTCCTGAATAGACTGCTTGAATGTCTCGGCTAAAAAATTGTATTGGAAGTAACTTTCTCACTGACAAAAGGTCGAGTCATGAATTCAGTTAAAGAGAATAAACCACTTGGGCCTTTGTCTTAAACCATACAAATGCTAACAATAAGTACCCACTCGAAATATCCCAAGTGGCTTCGTTCTAAATATCCATGTTTTTTTGCAATAAATTTTCTCTTCGATAGAAGAGGGCATTTAAATGATATGCGATGAAAAAATACAAAAATGCTAAGTAAAAATTAAAATAAAAGAATTAACATAAAAAACCCAAGAAGATTGATATTTTGGATGACTGCTCGATGACAGAGTTATGAAATGTCAATTTACAAACAAGAATTTATAATACAAAAATAAAAATCAATAATGAAATGAAATGTTTCAAAACTAAATAGTGTTAGGAAAAACCCTACAATGTCTATATCGCTTCATCTCGAGAACCGCCACTGAACATTTTCAAGAACTACTCCCTCGACTATGATCCTGCATAAACTGTTTCGTCTTCCTTGCCTTGATTACTCATGATAACTTCGCATGTTTACTGCCATGGCTCTGCTTGTTTATAGGAGCGGTCAAAAAGTTTCCCTAACACTGAAACGCGCGACTACAATCCGTTTCCGACAAAGAACATGCATGCCTCCATTAAATATGAACTTGTTGACTTGCTGAAAGGTACCGGCGAACACTATTTCACTGTTAATGGGCTTTTGTAGTGAGAAACTGTTTATGGGCTGTTATGCTCGTTAGTAAAAGCAAGATACCCACTTCAGTGATCCGGTTGGATCTAGTAATGTTATTTGGGTTATTACCTAAATTTAATGTATATTAATATGTTAATATAAGGAAAGATTATTTATTAATGAAATATTTTATTGATTATTTTGTGTATGTACGTAATATATGTACCATAAGCCAATTGTTTCTTTTGTAGGATTTAATAATGATACTTATAATGTACATACATAAAATTACTATCATCATTTTCAAGCCACTTTTCACATAATACCTATCTAATGGTTAGATTTTTGTAATAATTGTTTGTAAACACTATGTTGTTATAGAATAGACTAAAAAAAAAACAATAAAAGGAATATATTTTCAACATCTCAGGAAAATGCTCAAAAGGGACAGATTTTGATCATCCTGTACATGAACAGAAGAGCAGTTCTCTAAGCGGAAATCACGTGACAAACTGAAGGAAATGTCAGAAATTCAAAAATTTAGTATGAAATTGATTATTTTGGATAAATACAACAGAATTTGTACAACACGATCGATCAGAAATAATATTGTATCTGCTATGGAAAATCATAAGACACATAATAAAATCATTGGAATAAATCAGAAATGACCCAATGTTTGAAAAGAAGATTTGTAAATAGCTTTCTCAGTTACGAACATTAAATGGTGCTGGAAAATTTTATTAAAACAACGATTAAAATAAAAACAACTATAAAAATTAATTGGCGCTCCGAGGCGACTTCATTGATTTCAGTGGCGCATTTACTTTTTCAGCTGCAGGAAAACCTGGATAAACCTGCAGCACCACATCATCTGAAGACCTTGATCTTCCTCTCTCTTATAAAACAAAATGTAGGGTATCTCTAGAGGCTCCAATAGATTCAATGCATCGTCAAAACACTTCGTGACACGACTATCGTCAAACTTAAACCAGTCCGTTTCGTCTTTGACCAAGGCATAATAATGACCAAATTCAACGCCAGAACCACAGTGAACAATGACTTCATGAATATTATAATGATGCTCAGGTGAAATTAAAATATTTAGACATAAGTGAGATTATATAAAATTTGTAAACATATAAATACGAAATGTAGCTAATTTCAGAAATATTCAAACTTTTTGTCAACAAAGGATTCCATTCCAAATTTCGAAAAGAGAAGCCATGCTTTTTTCATGCTCCGTAAATTATTTAAAATAAGGTCGAAAACAATTAGAATACAAGAATTATAATAGTAATGAATTATAATTGAACTAAATCCAATACGACCTACCTTCAAATGCCAATCCATAAAGTGAGTAAATCAAAAAAGTTCCTTATAGCAGATTTCCAATTTCCAAAGTCCAGTTCCCAGTGGTTTTCATCGAAAAACTTCATTGGTACAACATCATTACACACGTAAAGGAGAGAAACGAGGTATTTATACCAACAATTTCAAAAGTTCGAAATTTCCCCGAATAAAATATATGCATATAAAAGATCTGTCCGATCAGAGAAAAAGAACAATACATTAGTATATTTTCATGAAAATTTTCTACCCAAAGCAAATAAAAAAATGTGATTCACATTAGAACTGAACTTTGATGTTTTCACAATAAATAGCGTTAAGAAATTTCATTCACAGTCCGGGAAGCATAAAATATAGTTTTTTATAACTTTTTTAAATCTGTTACAAGTTTATTGAATTGTTCTGTATTCATATTTTAATTGTGTCTCTTCCAAAATGTATCCACAGATACATCTGCAAATTATGTTGCTTCCTAATAAGTTAAGTTATATTTTATTTGAGCAAGAATCCACCTGGGGTGTTGAGAGAAATTGCTATATATTGAGATATAGGAATTCAAACTCAACGAAAGAGTCCACAAATAGATTTGATAATAAATTTTATAAAACCAAAATTAATTTCACTCATTCATTTAGCTACCTATTATAATATACACAGTGCATTCCATTCAAAACGAGCCACCCTGAATAACTGTTGGTACAATGATTTGCCGGAAAAATAAAAAAACACTTCAACAATAGTATTCATGGGGACACATTTCTGACCTATCCACATTTGATCTAACTTTCCCTATCGCACCCTCAGACCACCCCAGATGTTTCATGATGAATACATTTCAAGAAAGTAGAATACATTATGGTCTGAATCTCATAGTTGAAAACGAGCCACCCTGAATAAATTTCTGTACAATCTGTTACCTAGGTTTCATAGCTATTTTCGTGAAGTATACCTCAAAAAAGTCTTATTTTGCCTAGTTAGGTTTGAGTTCGATATTCTCTTCATTTTATATTTGTCTCATTCTACAATAACGATTACCTATCAAGTGAAGTTACAATTGGAGTTTCTGTTTTTGTGAATTCTTTAGAAGCAATGGTTTATACGCTTCGAGAACGGATTGAAATAATGAGTTTGTAATACCAGAATGGAAATAGTGCTAGAGCTGCTGCCCGTATATTTTCAGGGTGAGTCACAAAAATCTTGGACTTGAGATGTCCCCACAAGAAGAATTCCGGAGGGTTCAGGTCAGGAGATCGGGCAGGCCACTCCATAGGACCTCTTCTTCCAATCCAACGACCGGGGTATTGCACCTATTGCACCCAGCTTCTTAACAAAGCCGCTCAGTTTGTATGGTGATTCGGTCCCCAGCGGAGCAGGCACAAAGTATATGCTCTGCTGTTTCATCGTTAATGAGGTAGTCGGATAGTCAAGGTGCAAGATTGCCACCGTGATACCCGCGACAATGGTGAATCATCACTTGAGCGCAAACGTTTGCTAACCTGCTCACGAGGGGTTTGATTCACCACCTGGGACGGATTCTGCGTATGCCGCTCAAAAATTTTGTGCAAGGCGATTTCATAAGGTACCCCGCTCTTGAGGAGACGACTCAGTCGTTTCCTGGCTGCACCACCAAACCTTCTTTTTAGGTCCAGTTATTGGATCAGGAGTTGGAGAATTGAGAAGCTTCGCTCCTGATCTAAATTTACAGGGACATCAGTGGATTCGTAAGCTCGACATCCATCTCCTCTGTAGACTCAGCTTCAGAAAGAATCTTAAAGTTTACTCTGTCCATAAAAGTCCTATGAGTAGCTAGGGAAAGAAGGTCAATCACGGCAGAGCCCCGCATTATGGTGACAAGGCGATGCTACGACGAGAGGGCGACCGATATCTCGAAGGTTCCATAGACAGTTGATAGGCTCAGTGTCATTCATCCTCTCGGCAGAACCACAAGTGATTCTGTCATTCCTGTATCCAGCGGGGCTACGTGGAAACAGACATCCGATGGCCGGTTTGCTCAACCCCCACATCCCAAGCCAATGCACTCGCCAAAAACAGCATGTACAGTGGTTCAGGCAGAGAAAGATGAACAAGGACAGCCAACCCGCCCGTGGTCATATTACTAGATGAACGAGAAGCATCTGCAAGACTATTCTCATTGAGGTCACTTGCTTTAGTGTCTGTAGGATATCAGCCGAAGAAGTAGTTGATTTTCGGAAGACATTTTATGTGTAGAAACCTAGTCAGAAGTGAATGTTTTAGAATTTTCATTTTATATTCATTTTGGCAATTAGTATGTATTTCATTATGAACCTTCATCTCCCAATACTAAAAATTAAATACTTTCGTCTACATAAATATACTTTACAACTGTCCCTGGTGTGACTCAGGTTCTCTCTCCTGTCTACTTCTCAGTCTTCGTCTTCGACGTAAAAACTAGTTTTCCTTCCATTATACAGTACGAGCTCAAGTAGCTCTCCCCTCATAACTTTTTAACAGGGCAATATATCAGAGTCGAACAAAATTTGTATGGGAATGAACCATTTTCAGTATTTTTCGATATAAAAGCCAAATTTTAGGAAACAACTCTCTCACTTTTTTGTGATGATGATGGATAGTCTCATCACCATCTTGAAGATAGCAATATCAATAATCATTTCGTTAACATCAAGAATATCAAATTTGCAATCAATATTTTCAACGTCCTTTATATAAAATCAAGACGTTCTTTCATATTTTCTATCAGTAAAAATAACTTTTTATCTCTTCAAAAGGCGCCTTTCAACTTCATTGTAGTAACCATTAGCCTGATGGAATTGTGAGCTGCCATAATGAGAAATCTCAAATAAAAATGAACACAAAGACCTCATCAAAGAAGAAACTCGCACCAACTGTGTCCGCCGAGGATAATAGACCATAGTAGACGTTCTCTTGAAAAGGATTAGAGGGAACATGCTGCATTACGTCCACTCCAGCGACATCGGGGCTTATATCATCCGGAGAGAGAGTGCATTAGCCGGCTCTGTGAAAATTTAATCCTCGTATTAAATTCTGTAAAAACAGTTTCACAGATACCTAATACCCTTTCGATTAGGTCGTTACAGCTGCAAAGCTACGGTTTTGCTCTGATAAAGGTAATTAGAGAAAATTTTCCCAGTTGAGGTCCGGTTTAAAAATTAGGGTAATGCTTCGGGGGATCGATAACAGCGGGTCGGGTATGCAAATTTTTATAGGAACGTGTATTCAATTATGAAATTAGATCGGGAGCTGGAGCTACTGAGTCAATTCTCTTGAGCTGTACTTTCTAACCAAAATTTAGACAATAATTTGGCTCATATATCTTGAAAATCATATTTTGAATTAATCATAGAGACGATCGTATAATCGGGGTAGACAATCTAATTCACAAGATGAGCCTTAATTTATCTCCCTAAGAGGCTTTAATATCAATGCTTTTCTTTGCAATTTTGATATCGCTGATATCTATCAATTAGAATATATAGAAAATGAAGTGAAAAAATGTATTCATCGATACTAAATATGTTAGATAAACATGCACCAATGAAAACTGTACTCATAACTCAATGTGAAGTTTTGTGATTAACTCGTAACCTCAAACCTTCAATAGAATCAAATGATACAGCTCTATTGCTATTCAAAAAGAGTAACTTAGCTTTACTACGGAACTATTATAAACACTTGCCGTGCAATGAAACACAAAAAGGAGGGAAGGATTTCATAATGTTAATCTTCTTGGTAAAAAAAACAAATTCTCAAACATCTCAATATAACCGATCGAGTAAATTACTCCATCTATAAACAAGATCGGTTTTCTCCATGATGAATGTATCCGAACTGGATAGAATGTCAGGACAAACAATTCCGCTTTCTGCTTCAATAAGTTTGTTGGGGGTTAAAATGGACACCAATATGTCTTGGCTAAATCATGTCGCTGGAATTTCGAAGGCAGCTTCTTAAAAGCTTGGAACACTATTGGAGTATTGGAGTATTGTTGTCATATATGGAGCTCCGCCCCTAAGCATGCTCTGAAGCTGCTAGATTTTATCTAGCCATCCGCCTGATTGGAGACGCGAACATCACTTGCAACCTTGGTAGTCTGGAACATCGAAGAACGATTGAGGATTTGTGTCTCGTATATATATATTTTCACGGGAAGTGTTCAAATGACTTATCATATTTGATTCCATATCAAAAATACGCGATGGACTGTGGCCGCTCATCGTTTTGAGGTTGAACTCAGTGCACCTCGAATTTCACTGTTGAAGAGCTCTTCCATTTGGAGAACTGCGTTTATGTGGAATAAACCTCCTAAGAACGTTTTTCCAAATGGATTAAAATCCAATGTGAATCGCTACTTTCGAACAGGCACCGCTTTAGGCTTTTCCTGTAGTGTTTGTATTTTGTCCTTAAAAAAATCTAAGAAGTTGATTCATGTATTATTAAATCAACATTCACTGGTACAATATATTCTGAAGCAGTTAAGGTGACGAAGCCAAAATATCTTTAAAAATTGAAAATGATAAACTTCATTGAAAAATGCACTGAACATCTTCCCTTTCGAAGACATCATCAGTGGAATCACCGGAAGACTCAAAACATCAATATCAATGATTACCGAGGCTACTTACCAGATGGTCTTACGCTTATCAGCAGAGATTACGTGGGACGGATGTTTTTTTGAGTAAGAATGTCGGTCGGTAGCCGGGCGGGGTGCTTTGTTCACTCAGTCAATCGGCCGATGTGTGAGTCGATGGTTCAAGCCCCAAGCTGAACGCTCGATTTTCACTTGCTATTGTTCAACCTGTGTTAGGAATCACACCTTAAAAGGTTAGACCACGTTAGTCCTTATCTAGCACAAGTTTCTACTTCTGAGGGTTGTCGTTCGTAGGGGTGCGATAGCTGGTTAACAGAAAAAATATATTTCAAAACATATTACAATCTTCAGCGACACAACACAGTTTTGCCTTGCAGAAAAATTGATTACATACACGTTGATATAATAATAATGACGTTCATTTTACTATTATGCGGAAGAAAACGATACAGGGGCGGGCTAGGTGAATTCGCCTCAAATATAAAGTTTAAACAGAAACTTAAAAAAATTAAAGCTAGAATAGTAAGGAATTGAAGATCTTACTCTATAGTGAAGTTGAATCTCGTATAATGGTGAGATAAAGAAACACGGATCATTTGATCAAATAAAGTAGAATAGTTTTTTAACTTTTTCAAAATTCCGAAAAAACACATGAGCTCGTTTTGTAATCAGAACGAAATGTGTGTTTTTACAATGAATAAATAGCATAGTCATTTTGTGAATGTGTGAAATACATAGACAAAACACATCTGGTGACTGTAACTGTGATTGGATGTATTTTATGAAATAACTTCAAACAAGTATATCTAGTCACCTTAATATAATCATGTAAATTCATAACATCAATGAGTTTATTCTACTCGCCATGAATTTATCAGAATTATGTCATCGAAAATCCATATATTTCCCAATTAATACCCTAGAAGAGGTAATATGGCGCTCAATGAACCAGCGCATAATGAACAGGTATTAATTATTTATGTGATAGTAGGTAGCCATGTTGGGCTCTGCTCGTCGAAATGAACATCAAATATTTAATAGCGATTTAATTAAATTCCCAGGCTTTGATGAACATCAAAATAATGAGGTGGCCCGTGGAAATGGCCTCACCGGAAACACCAGGCAGTAAATTAGGAAAATCAATGGCAATGAAATTTTTATTTACCGAATTACAGGAGGAGGGGTAATTTTTTAAGGGAATAATGCATAATGTATACAATCGAAGAGATTGTGTATTACGTATACTCCAAAGATTTTCTTCTGAAGAGCATATCTAGTTAGTAATATCATCTTGGTACTACCGAATTTCATGTTCATTCAAGTACTTAGGTCAGTTTTCCATAATTTTTAGTATATTCGTAAGCTCTGAAATTTCAATAATGAGTCAAGTGAGTATGAATAAAAATTCTTCCCTGACTAGACGATTGTGTTAACTTCGTCAATATATGCGACTCTAGCCATGGTTTAATAAAATGTATTAGGTATTAGGCTCGGAAGTCTCCCAAAAAAAGGGATATTATATCAGGCTCATTATTATTGGTCTTTCCTATTCGAATGTACCCTACTAATTAATGTAACAGCAGTCGATCGATATTCATCGAAATTATGTGATCGACTTCAGTTCTACAAAAGTTATAACGTTGAGAAGGTGGTTTACCCAAAAAAGGTAGACAGATAAATAAGAATAAATTTCCAGACAAAAGCAGCTTGAGGCAGAAGATTTATTTGCTGAGACCGAACATGCTGACCAATTGTCAGAGGGTTTCTGCCATTCAATAATGATAATAATAATGATAACATGTCTTCATTCCAAGAATGATACAATGAATATGTGAAACGGAAAAGGCATGTCTCGATGATGTAAGTAAAGTGTTCTTTGTGACTTTAATTATCTTCACTGGCCTCGTTCAATGTCGAACTCTTGATGGTTCAAAAGGCTTCATTCAGTACTATTCTTGCCGAAGACTGGCAAATTGCTCATAAAGAAGATCCAAAACAAAGAAATAAACAAGCAGTGCCATTCTGTTATATTGACAATTCCTATTCGAAAGTTTAGAGCCTCCCGCCGTCGGGGAAAATAGCGTGGTGAAATTGACGATTTAGGATGGAAATACGAGTACCTATGTTGTTTCATTATTTTTCAGACCTCCATATTGAGTTGAGACAAAGGTGTAGAACAAATTCGTAGCAGCAACTTCATTCTTTCTAGATACTTCCATTAACCAGATATGCCAGGATTTGTGATGATACTTGCCGCGAAGACATTTTTCTACTCCAAGGTATGCATGTGTCTCTCCGGCATCTGGATATATCCCTCTACGAGTC
The DNA here is from genome assembly GCF_025532065.1 of Leptinotarsa decemlineata. Classification (NCBI taxonomy): domain Eukaryota; kingdom Metazoa; phylum Arthropoda; class Insecta; order Coleoptera; family Chrysomelidae; genus Leptinotarsa; species Leptinotarsa decemlineata. The sequence continues at coordinate 3,083,712 of NW_027412533.1, forward strand.
GCACATCGTGTCTATTCTCGCGCCATCCTATGATATTTTGAGTTGGACCGTTGTACAGAGTGGGCCAAATTGGACAATTTAAAAGGGAAACTTCTGTTTTCAAATCACATACATGAAAGCTGATGGCTGTGCCTGAGGATAAAATTTTATGACAAACTTAATGGTGAAAACCGCATATCGATATCGATCATCGTTTTTCAGTTACAGCATGTTTTTCGAAAATGTGCATTTTCAAAAAGTTGCTGTAACTTTTTCCTGGCAAAAATTATTAGTTTCTATGAAAACTTATTTTTTCAAATGAGATATCAATAGTTGTTGATAGAATTTTTTTTTAACGAGATACACTGATATTCCTGCATATTTCGATAGAGCTTTAAATTACCTTTCCAAAAATGTACACACTTTATGTTTTGCTTGAGTCATCTTTGAAATAGAGAGCTTTCAGGTTTTTTCATGTAGACTTTGAAAAAATACTTTGATCAAGTGAGCTTTGGACGACGCGGCGATAAAACAAAAAGAAATTGATCAAATGCTTCACAGCAGTAATTGAAATTTACTACTAATTAATGAAAATTTAAAAGAAATTGATCAAATGCTTCACAGCAGTAATTGAAATTTACTACTAATTAATGAAAATTTAATAATAATAATAATAATGATGAAAAACAAAAATTGAAATATATTTCTTCAGAGAAAGTATTCGGAATGTCTACCAGCTTCTCCTACACACAGGCGACTTCTTTTCTGAACATTTTTTGCCGAAATAATTAGTACAATAGGAGTGAGAAAAGCGAAACTTTGCATCACTGCCACTTCTAATTCGTGTCTAGAATTGATTGCCAGAGGTAAAAGTCCATATGCGTTTGGTCCGGTAACCTGGCCGGCCAACGGTTGGGTCCTTGGTTGGCTATCCAATTATTACCAAAATTTGCAGCCAAAAAATTGGTAACAATTGCAGTATTGTGAGACGAAGACCCATCTTGGTGAGAATATACTATTCTGAGCTCCATTAGGGGCAATTCATCAACAAGAGGTTCAATATTTTGCCATGAAAATGTGAGAGTGCCATTATAAATGAACGAGCCGATGATTCTACTCCTTAAACCACCTGCCCACACACTAAATTCAAATCTTCTCCTACTTCCCTGCTCCATAGTAGAATGAGGATTTTGTTGTGCCCAAGTATAAGGATTGGGGCAGTTGAAAATGCCGACATAACTCACATAAGCTTTGTCTGTCTAAATACACGAAAAATCACGCCCTTGGTTACAATTTCCAGAAACACCTCGCAAAAACCATGCGGCGTTCAAAATCTCCTTGTTTTTGGTAGGCCTGTTGATGTTTTCAAATTTCGCGTTGACGTTTTAGGAATATTTTCAACAACTCCTGAAACGACTATTTCTATCCTTATTTGATTAATATAATTTTGGCCTTTTCTTTTCAAATTGACCAGCATCAATTAGGTTGTATCTCAATCTTGCGAAAATGTCTCTAAAAAGTTGTCTGCTCTGTGGATACCTCTCGTGATACAAATTGCTTGCTGGTTCTGCATTTTCCCCGGTTTGTATGAAACATACTATAATAACCCATATTTCATAATTGTTATACTTCAATGCTAATGTGTTTGAAATTTGAACAAAAACCACCAATTGAAGAGCGTCTTCACTGCTTAAATAAAAATTTGACAGCTACCAGTAAATATTTGCATTCCGTTTTATCGCCGCATTGTCCAAAGACTCTCGCAAAACATCAAGTGTGCTACATTTTGTAGCACTTTTTCTATTTAATGAAAAGGAACAAATGCAGACGGCAGCTCTTCGTTGGTTGGCACTATGGGTTCGTTTACAAACAGAAGTAAATCATTGTACAGTAATTGACTTGTCACAAAATAGGAGGGGCGCCACTGCAACTTTTAAAATGTCTTTGTCAAAGAGTACTTACTTGGAAAGTTGAGCAACCGAGTAATGACTAAATAGTTGTTATACCCAAAACTATAAGAGACTTTACCATATTAGTCTAGTTCATAATGAACAAAAAAGACTTGAAGCATATTTGTCATAACTGCAATAGTTTAAAAGTTATTATAATTATTAAAGCGAAGGAGCGAATGAAAAAGACAAGTTTCACGGTATCAAAATATTGAAATTTTTAAAAAAATAGAATAAATTAAAAAAAACACAGTTACTTTTATTATAGAACAAAGTATTGAAAAAAAAATTTGTTTATAACAATTTTTTTTAAATAAACAATTGAAAAAAGAATAGAAAGAAAGTTTTTTCAAAACCTCAAAGAACAATATAATTCATGATTAAAAAAAAAAACGGTTCCTTAATTTTAATATTTGGTTGCAAAAAACGATTGTTAATTAACAAACGCATTTTTTAGCAACAAAGGATTTTTTTTAAGAAACCATTTTTTTTCTAAAAATCATGATTTTTTTCAATTAACATAATGCAAAAAAAAATTTCGAATTGCTTATAAACAATGTATTTGTTTATAATAAATTTATTAACAATAGCTGTAAAAAAATTATTAATTAGTTTTTAGACATGAGACATTGAAACAATAAAAAATTAAAAAATAAATTTGTAATGTATTTTTTATAAAATTATAATTTTCAATTGTTAATAAAAAATAGAAAATAACAATTTTTTTAATTTTGGTAACGGTAATCTATTTTTTTGGCTATTAAGGATAACTTCACCAAAGAAAAAAAATGCCAGGGTTCTAGTTTAATAATCATAGGGATTTTTATATTAACTTTCAATTCAGAAAAAGTTATTAATTAACAAATTTATAATTAACGTTAAAATTGGGATAAAAATTTTTTGACTGCGGATTATTGTTTATTGGTGTATCCCAACATTACATGATTTTTTTCATTCCTTAATATTTACATTTAATATGTTTAAATAATTTTTCTTATGTCAGAGTGACGAAAGGCGCGCGGAAGCCAGACTACCTGCTTTTGGCTCTATTTTCAGGGCTCTGTAAAAATTATAAATAATCGAGATACAGTTTCGAGAGTTGGGACTTTTTTTACGCAAATTCATGGTTCTTTTGAAATCTTTTTTCAAATTTCCAAAATTTTGAAAATTTTCCGAGATATTAAGAAAAAACTAAAGCCCAATTTTTTTTCACTTAATTTTTTATAACTTTTATAATTTTTATCGGCGCGTTTTCGGATCTTTCCTTAAACTTTTTAGACAAAAATACGAATCGAATGACACCTTGGTCGTAATTTTTGGACAGGGCTGAAAAATGTCACCAAATAGAGCTAAATCGAGTACATGTGAACCAGACTATATGATGTTATCAAATCGATGAGTGTTAATCAATAAATAAATAAAACATAGTAAAACATACAAACATTTGATTTTAATAACTCTTCAATGGTTCAGAGCAAAAGTTTCCAGAAATAAGACTTGTAATTTTAATAATAATATTCCAAATTAGATACTTCGAGAGATTAATTGATTAGGTAGATGTTTTAGGAAATTAATTTCCCAGCGCAGTGGTGGTTTACATATATTCGTTGAAAAACATATACTTTAACCTGAGTGTATCTAGATTGAATGTACATTAATAATTGAAAATTTGAATGGTAGGATTTTTATCCTGTATAAAAAATATATAAATGAAGCCTGTTCCTTTGGCGACAGCACTTTGAAAACTGAGTACGGAATCCCAGGCCAACCAGGACTGGAGTGAGGAGTGGAGCGATACTACGATAGCTTTATTCTCTCTGAGTGCAATCAAATGTTCATCGGGCTGAACCATGGAGTGTACACTTCGGGCAAGTGAGCCCTATTGGAACCATAATACACAAAATATCATTGAAATGTTAAACCAAAGGTTGGGAGATAACCAACCAGAACAGAAACCGTGACAATTCCCTGGGTGGAAATCTTCCGTGTACAACAACCCTTCCGGGAAGGGTTTTATCTTCTAGCAAAAAGGCGTTGGCGTGGTACAAAGTATTCAAACACCAAATTGTCGTAAATGTTCAATATAAGCCTCTATCAAAATCCAGGACGTAGTGGTTGATAATGAGATGGGTAGAACGAAATATCCACTAAGGATCATTTAACAAATTCAGGATTCGTCAGCCGAACAAAACCAGAAACACCTGTAGGACAGACACTTGTCGTTTTTGCGAAATCTACCATCCTAACTGATCAGAAAAGAATTCCTTTTCTTCTTTTCGGAAGATAGGGTACTAGCGTTTTGACCTATCAATATTTGCATGTTCCATGCATAAAGGACCAATCTGAACAGAATGAAGTAATGATATGTTTGGTTGTATCTGGTCAGACACCCCCTAAAGCTAAATTGGCTACACTGACGTAAAATGAAACAGTTGACAGTCGAAATATCATCAAACAGCTGACAATTAAAATTAAACAGAAAATACCAACAGAAAATTTCAACTCGAAGACACTCCTTGTGAAACTTATCCATAACCAAAACATTCGAGATTAGCAATGGAATTTTCAGGAGGTTTCTATGGATGAGGTTAGACAACCAACTTTACATATCTATGTTTGTTATTTTCACGTTCGCTGAGGGTAGGTCACCACGGAGTGACATCTATGTTGCTCTAAAACTTTTTTATTTATTTACAAAATAAAGTAGCGAAAAACATGCTACAATTTTTAGAAAGATCATTTGAAGCTCTATTGAAATATACAGGAATATACAGAGTGTCTCACTACAAAAAATAGTTTTCCATCAGTAACTATTGATATCTTTTTTGAAAAAATAAGTTTTTTACATGTAAAAATTGCTTTGGAAATGTTGATATAGAAACGAGAAATTTCTAACAGGAAAAAGTTACAGCAACTTTTCGAAAATACACATTTTCTAAAAACATGGTGTAACTCGGAAACGATGATAGATATCGATATGCAGTTTTCATCATTAAGTTTTTCATAAAACCGTCAGACACAGACATCAGTTTTCATATATCTAGTTGGGAAACCAGAGTTTCCCCTTTAATAGTGTCCAATTTGACCCACTCTGTACTCAAGTTTATCCCGAATCCCATGCCAAAAGCACGCGGGACTCTTTCATCGTTCTTGAAAGCCGACGGAAATCCCTTTTACCAGAAGCATAATGTTTGAGGACATCTGACATCATCAATGTTCTGAATTTTATTTGAAATTTTTCTCAAGACACGTATTCTTTGCTAGCCATGTATTATAGAAAACATCAGATTATCGATTTTATAATAGGAATAGACTGAGCCAAATTCCTCAAATGAACTAGAAATTTCAGATAGGAAAAGTCGTAAAATTCTTATGCTGATTCAATAATGGCGTTTTAAATGTACAGTTGCGTGCGTCGTAAATACCCTCCGGCTTTCGAAAGAAAACTTTTTTATTGCCGTCTCAATAAAACTAAAGCGATCAAAAACTTTATTTGTATAATTAAAATCGCGTAAAAACAACAAAGTATGCCGTGCATGCCGTTGAAGCACCTTCAAGAACACGTGATGTTAACGGTGGACGTTAATCAAATACAGAATGTTCATGCTGTATTAATCTTTTGTCGAAATCTACCTCGTATATTGTCGGGTCAAGATTTTTCCAAGTGAGTGATGTGTGTAGTGAGAAATATGTATCGTGTTTTGTAGCTTGTAACACAGCTGGGTCTCTAACATGTAAAAGCAGTATTGAAATATGTTTCTATCCATATTATTCATGCTTCAATTTCAAATTAGATATTTTTTTTGTTCACGGTATTGTTACATTCGTATTATGAATAAACTTTGTGGGTATTGTCTCAAAAAATGATTGTTTAGATAGAATATACTAACATGACTTCATGATAAACAAACTGACAAAATTGGGAAGGAGAGTTTGAAGTATGTATATATGGCTCACCGATGACGGTCATCAAGATGAATAAACCTCTGAAGAAGCCAGCCACTCGAGCTGGCGAAACGTTAGAATGCAGTTCCAAACTACGATGGCCTTCAAACCCGAATGAAGATAGTAACAGTGGACCTGATAAATATTGAAACATGAACATCGTATAAAATCCAAGTAGGCACTGATGAAATAGGTGACTGTTTTTCTTTAGAAATATTGAGGATTTTTGAAACATTTTGTGAGACCGTTTTACCTACAACCATGTATAATGTACTTCTGTCTGTACTTTTTATTTTATTCGTACAACGAATTCATAAGAAGAAAAGAAACAATTTCACTCGAGAAAATGCTAACCATACGTCTTCAGTAAAATATTCCTGTCAAATCCTTTTATCGCCTATGTTTGTAAAACGCTCTCGTCCCCCCGAAAGTTTCGAATACACAAATACGAAACGAATGTTTCAAATTGCTATATATCATTTTAGAAATTTTCAAATCATCATAAAGCTCGAGAGAGAGTTCCCTCTGCTTATATTTCAGCGTTTAAAGTTCCATTTCAGTTCCATACTTCCCATATTTGCAATATAAAGTTTTCAAAGTAATCTTCTCTTTCCACAAGTACGAATTTACAAGTTGAGGCAATAACTTTTCCTCGACCGGAAAACTGCACACCTGGTTAATTTATTTCGAGAGGTAAACCGGGTGATTTTGCGCTAAATGAGAAAAGAGTTTGAGTTCTTATTAGAATGATAGGGATTGAAGTTGATGAGTTAGGTGAAATGTAGTTTTCAATGTCGATATAAAAAATGTCGTTCGAGTATCTATCTCTGAAAAGTTATACTAAATAATCCAAAAAACCGATACTTCCACACTTTACTCTTTGATTGTTATCTTCGCGTCTTGTGGAATTTTTCCATTTCATTCTGCTTCCTCTCAGATGAAAAATAACCAGAAACATGATAGGTGAGTGATTCGCATTATCTGCAAATTTTTTTATCCAAATAATATCAAAATATCAAAAAATAATCAAGATTCAAATATAATTTGAAAAGTATTCACTTTATTTGATTAAATAAGCAAATAGCTTTATTGTGCATATTTTTTAAATAATCCGCAGTTATGAACTTTTCCTTCGATGATTCAAATGAAATTTCTTCGAGTTTGATCAATATTCACATAAGTTTTACTATAATACCATACGAAAAGGGCCAACTAAAAGTATCGATTTCTCTGTTCAGTCTCTGTACATTTTTTAATTAAATAACACAAATAAAAAGTGCTGAAAAATTTTACAGAAAACTAATATCACGACTTCATTCACTTTTGTTGCTAATTGTGTTTTATGCAGTTAGCACGGTGTTTATTTTTACTTGTTTGTTTACAGTGTATCAAACCTGTTGATACCACCTTGATAAATATTCCTAAATATAGTAATCGTTGCAAAGAATATGAACTGACATTTTAATAAAAGGTCGCGCTTTCTCATGAAGGTTTCACCTCGACTGGTAACTAGATTGGTCGAAGAGGACCAGTGCGGAGTAGCACGTAAGGTCACCTGATTTGTATCCGTCCAAGTTAAATTTGAATGCTATTTTTCATTACCATTTTCAGTAAGGTGAAAACCTCAAAACTGTTATCAGAAAAAATGACCCTCTTTTCACATAGGTGACATTATTTCCAATAATTACCGATAAAAATTGCTAGATAGTAATTTTCTGTATATTTAGGAATGTAGGCTCTCAAGGCTGGGGTCAATGATCTGGTTGGTTTCCGGGTTTTGCCGTGGTCTTCTTTGGTTATAATCTCCAAACGTTTCAACTGCAACTGTGGCAGTCAGATGATAATATATTACTATATAATACATAATGTATAATGCATTAAGAGTTTGTGTAAATTGATGAAATATGATGATTTCATCCGTAAGAAATCAAGCGGTGGTGATACCCGTGTTACATACTGTTTTAATTTCAAAAATAATAAATTCACAGTTGCGTTTCAATTAGTTTTGATCTATTCTGCAAAATATTTTTAAACGTCAGTGCGTAGGTAATTATCTACTGAACTGAGAGTTCGTTTTGAAATATAAGAAAACAAGAATAAAAACATCAGATATGTGTGAGGAACAAGTACAAATCAAAACACAACAAGACCTCACATTCAATATATTAAATAAAACCATACATATTCCTAGAGAAGATCTAACAGAAAGAATAGTACCTGATGCAGTACAAATACAGGCAAATTTACCTAAAGTACCTGAAATACCTGAGTTGAGACGTTCTGACCGTATAAAGAGGCAGACGACAGGATGACAAGTTCAGTTTGAGGAGTGCCTAGAAGATCACAGTACGACCAGCTGTCGAAAGTGCTCGCAGATAATCAATAGAAGATATCCTTTTTGTGAAATTCAATATTAATATATATATATATATATATATTAGTTTTTGAACGGGTCAACTCAAAAAATTAAAATTTGGGATAATGAAATTGATACATGATTAATACATAATACGGAGAGGCTGTTCATATGTCAAGAAGTTCAAGGCAACCATTTCGAGCTTCTTCTGAACTGACCACCCGCTTGTTATCTCATATTATGTAGTTAAATGTCAATGTATTCAGGCAATTATTAAATGTTTCGCTATTTTGTAGTAGTTGAAGATATTGACATTATGTTGTAGGGTTGTGAAGCATTTGTCAAGAACTTCGCATGTCATTTGGCATCATTTTTAAAGCACAACCTAATGGAGATATCAAAAGTTGCTTGAAGAGATGAACAAAAAACATCCCATTTAATATATATATTCAACCGCATCATTTCCAATTATATTTCAAGCTGAAATGTCATGATGTCACGTAACTCCAAAGAAAAAAATCCCGTTATGTCTAAAAACATTCATTTGTTCGTAATATCCTGCCCGTCTCTGTTATCGTTCTTTCCATTACCTTTTTTTTCTCTCGGCGTCAATTTAAAGCTATTCAACTGAAGACTGTTGCCGTAATGAAAATCATATTTCAAGAAATTTTAATTTTGAAACGGCCACGCACGATTTTGGGGGGAAATTATTAGGGCCACTTGAAATATTCCGAGTGGGAGCATGATGTAGAATGGCAGGTCGTTAAGTTTTATTTTGCGCGAAATAGGAATGTATTCGGGTTCAGAAATGAAAACGAGTGATGCATTTTTTGTTATTTTTATTGAAGAGTTGGTCTATGGGTTTCCGCGATATATTTGAATAACGTTTTCATGATATCGCTCCTTCTTTGTTTTGTTTTCCATATCAGTTAGATGAAGTGAGAAAAAATGAATTCAAATAGAGATAAACCATGTAACATTTGTCATAACCTCCATGAAAAAAAGATTTTTCTTCGATTGGCATTAATGACTAGGCATAAAAATGACATTTAAAATATAGTGTTGAAATGATGAATATATCTATGAAATGCGCGGATTTTTTGCCTTCCTTCTGGAAACATAATACCTTTGAGTATTTTTACCACATTTCTCTTAGCATATCCGAATTTCAATGAAAAGTACTAGTTCGTTTGTGAAAAGATTTGGGAAAAATGAGAAGCGCCACAAGAGGGTTGGATTGGCCATTGGAATTTGCGAGCCGTGAAATAAGACGATCAGAAGAAAACTAAACAGACGAGAGTAGCCGGAAAAACAAACCTCTCGGGAATAGGAAAACACATAGAAGACGACTTGTCGCCGAGTCTTCTAAAGCTTTGGAATGGTGTCAGTAGCGTTACAAAAAAACTTAGTAAATGCCAGAATTCAATGGTCTTGGTGTGTTGTTTACCTTATCATTCATATGCCACTTCACCCCTGAACTGTTATCAAACTTATTCTTCATTATATCATCGGTTTTTTTCATACATTGTCCGGTATATTTTGTATATTTCCTGGTTGAAACTGGAGTTCTCTTCAACAGATTTCATTCATCCTCGGTGTTTATTACTCTGTCTAATTTTTTTTTTCAAAATGTATTTTTCTATTAACCACCTGAAGTCACCTCACGAACAACAGCCGACAGAAGTACTAGCTGGGAAATAACGAGGTTTTACTCCTTAACGTACGCATGTGTTGTTGAAAGATAATCATTGAAAGTCTATCGTAATACTGTTGTAATCGAGTTAACTTTTACTAGCGGTTGATTAAATGAGTGGAGCAAACTACTTATGTCGAGCAATCAGCTTCCGTCTCATCGTCAATTTCACAACTGTGTATTGTATTTTATATCAACCTATCATCACTCTGAAGTCCTAATGTATCATGTCTTCGAAGTGAGGCTGAGGCTAATTCCACTTCTAAGTCAGTTTTGAACGAATCGCAGGTTTTCATTATTCCCATTTCTTCTGCATCAATGCATAAATCGCGCTATTTAGTCTAAATCTTAAATCAGTGTTTTGCAAGAGGTCCTTTTACTGATTTGAGTATAATTTTTGACGTTTTTTTTATATAAGTGTATGGTTATGAATCTACTCACTTCTTGTGTATCTTCCTCGACTCAGTCATTCTTCAATTTTAACAGGATAGCTTGAGAATGTAACGGAGAATGTAACTGCTTCCTGGATTGAGTGTCACTTTTAGGATTCTGATTGGTATGCTTTGATCTACCCAATTCCATTATCATAGTTAGGTTTCTTTATTTATTTTTCGTAATTTTTGGAATGTTTCATTATTTTTATCGATAGGCACATCCATGGAAATACTATGATGGGGATATTATATTGTGGTATACCTACTAGAGATTCAATCATAGATCTGATTATTCTAAATGTTGAACTTTGTACCATATTCAGAGTTTTAATTTGTTTTCTATCAACAGGGATATTTTTATTTGGGTTCGATCCAGTTTTGAGAAGTTTTGTCATCATTTCATCATGTCAAAAATATTTCTATCATGATGCTGGCAACAGGATTTCCACATTCATCATTTTCAAAGTTCAATCATTTCCACATTTTCGGAAACATCAGATTAATTCCAAAATGGTCAATCACAAATTGACCGTCTATTATACAACGACGTTATAAGACTACATCGAGTGGTTCTGGACAGGTATAAATCACGTTCTTCATTTACTTGTTAGTGTCTGTATAACATGACTCGTTCGATTGACGACTTATTTATTTTGTAAAAATTCATGTTGAATATAGAATAAAGAAAATACTTTTGTCTAGTTTCTACTGTGTTTATTTATTGGTTACGACCGGTTTCGGCTTATAAGGCCATTTTCAAGTAACTACCACAAATTGTCAAGTTGCGTCTTAAATAGTGTGGACAGGTATTAACTCTAGGTACCTGACCTAACACGTTACCAATATTACAATATGCCACGATTACCAACTATTGGATGGATCCTAAAATTCCTAAATTCAAAAGGGGCGACATAGATCTAGTTGGTCGTTGAGCGTTATGAACTTGGGTTCCGTACAATTTATTTATTTCCAACGCTTCCAATAAATTCAGCTTCCTTCCTTTGTTACATGTATGAGGAATTTTCATGTTTCCTTCATTTATTGTATGGTTTGTTTATTTTAGATGTCCATATATGGCTGATTTTTTATCTGATAATACATGTTCTCGGTATCTTATTTCGAAGTTTCTGCCTGTCTGACAGGCAACTTGACAATTTGTGGTAGTTAGTTGAAAATGGCCTCATAAGCCGAAACCAGTCGTAACGAATAAATAAACACAGTAGAAACTAGACAAAAGTATTTTCTTTATTCTATATGTAATCGCCCCGAAAGAATTTACCACTAACATTCACTAACAAACATTTTGTATTTAAATACACAAAAACTGATTACTTTTTGATATACCGATGAAACTTTTTTGATTAAAAGAAATGAGCATAGTACTTCATGAAAGGAAACATGAGACAGAACAAGCTATCTGAATCTTTCGGCAAAAAGTTGATAATGGCTGAACAACAAAAACTGCAATCGCCCCGAAAGAATTTACCACTAACATTCAAAATAATACGGTGGTATTTGGAGTATGACAGCCTTCTAGTGTGGGGTTTTGCAATGATTTTTTGGGAAACCCTTTTTTTGTTCGATGGTTCACTCTGTATTTAAATACACAAAATCTGAATACTTTTTGATATATCAATAAAACTTTTTTGATTGAAAGAAATGATCATATTACTTCTGGGTAAACTTTAACATGTTTGTTCAATATTGAAACGTCACTATCAATACCCACAAGTCCTGGTTCACTAAAATCGAATTGAAGGATTCGATGCTCACCCGAAACACCTTCTTTCTCCTCCCCGCCTCTGGATAAAAGCCCAGCACGCCGAATTTTCGATGAGAAATACATACCAGCTAATTCTCCCTTTTCATCAGATGAAAGCCTAGCCGATTATGAACTTCAAAGGAAACTGCTCGAACACTGAAAGGAATGTTTCAAGAGGAAATTACGGAAAATGCGATAGGGATTTGTTTCTACCCGGGAGTTATGAATTATTGAATGTATACGGAGGATGTCGGATGTTTTTTTTTGTTTCTGTTTGCTTGATTCCGTTTCGTCTATTTGAATTCGTTATCATATCATTCAGCGTTCGCTTGCCCTTTCGAGATGATCTGCAAATGAGTGGCCGGGAGCCAGGAAAAACTAGGAAAGAGAAAGCCAGTAATACTAAAATGCGAATGATATGGAATATAGAGGATGTATGAAACGGTTACTGAATTCACTCATAAAATGTTGAAGGAGGTGCTTATGAAGCTGAAAAAGAAATTCTCATCACTCTGCTGTAATCATTACTCTGCTGTCACTCATCTCATCACTCTGCTGTGATGAGACTTTTATGAATTTTACATTATCGATTTTCGTGCCTTCTGAATCACTTCGACCTCTACCTTTTTTTCATACAAATAGTTTTCGGGCTTCAATAATCTCTTCATTTTCACGTGTAAGATAAATCTGTTAATATTTTTACACAACGGGAGTTCACACTTCTAACACTCTTATACTATTTTCACTTGTTATCTCTCTGATTGCTTTACCCGGATCGCCATCATTATTCGTCACAACTCCCCATCAACGCCATCAATCCGTCCATCCCCAAAACACGTGCCCATTGAATGACACAATGACAAGAAACATTATAGAAACTCCATGCGGGTCGGTAAAACCCCCTCATACCAGAATTCGGTGAATGCGGATCTCGGTTGATTGACATCCAGGGCTGGCAACTGCCCCTCTGGGTCGACTCGAATCTTCCCTGACCGCATGCCAAGCCAACTTTACGACACGCTGTTCTCACTATGTGTTCACGACCTCTAAACATATTATTTCGGGTCTTGGCAGGACGTCAGAAATGTCCGGAACAAATGTTTGAAGGACATTTTCCGTTTACCGAGAGTTCGGATTGTTGGGTTACTGAGGTTTTGTTTCCTCGGATAGTTCTGGTATATCTATTAGCGTTTCTTTTTGAGACTTCAATTTCAGTTTACGTTGAGAATATTAATATTTTCTCTTATGTTACATTTATCATTATTGGGATCAATCAGAACAATCCTTTATGATACTTTCGTTACTTGGGAAAAGCGTTTTGTCTTTCTACTTCTTCATTATCGAATAAAAAATGCGGGAACCTTAATTTTTTCTTTGGAACTTCCCACGTTATTATTTTTTCAATGATGGAGGAGTAGATAGACAAGAAGCTTTTCAAATTTATACTTTTGATACTGTTTTCCGTCAACATCTGTTTATGGGAAAGGGTCCCGCTTTTTATGAACCTATTTTAGAAATACGTATTTGAACCAAGTGCGAGTTCTTTTGTTATATTCTACGATGTAATAATAATGTTATAATTATAAATTTTGATTTCTTGATTTTAATAACATGATCAAGAAGTAAACAAACTACTGAATTTTTACTAGACTTACTAGGCTCAAAGACTGTGAAACAGGTACAATATTGGCGTTTTATGACAAAACTCAATTAGATAAATAAATAATTCTGACAAAACAGGTAGGAACCACCGGAGAGCGATTCACCAAATAATTGAAAAATTTAAAAATAACATCTTACAGCAGAATTAGTACACAAATATATAGGATATTTTCTATATACCCCAGTTTCATTCGGTCTGTTCGACTGTTGATTCATTTGTGAAAGTTTTAGTTTGGATCTAATTACACTTTCTCCATCTAATTTGACTATTAAAAATTGATTGATTTATATTTCAATACTATTTATTTTATGATTGTGGACAACGAAAGGATTGTTCCGAATTCTTGGGGTTTTTGTTGAATACTCTTCGTGAGCAAAATCAATACTCCTGACCGCTCTGGATTGAATGATTCCATACATCCATCTCGTCTTGTGTTTGTAAATCTTTTGCTGGAAAAATCCTCACTCGTTTACTTTGTAGTAAATGTTCAAGAGGCAGCAAAAACTTATGTGAATTTCTGTAACTTCATCTAGCTTTTCCTAATATGACTAATAACCAGTCCGTCTAAAGCTTATTGATGAATCATCTGAAAATGGAATTTTTAACAGGTGATGATCAACTTTATTGCCAAACATGTGCCAAACTAACTGACTGTTATAAGGAAACAAGTACAGCTGAGACACCAGTCAATCTAATCTTCAAACAAGACTCAACCTCTGACGGAAGCAAGAAACTTTTTGGAAGGTTAGAAATAGATGAAAATTTCAATCTAGCAGACCACTATTATAATATTCATGCAGTCATTTTTCACTGTGGTCCTGGCGTTGAATCTAGCCACTATTACGCATTGGTCAAAGACGAAACGGACTGGTTTAAGTTTGACGATGGTTGTGTCACGAAGTGTTCTGGCGATGTATTGAATCTATTGGAGCCTCTGGGGACACCCTACATTTTGTTTTATGAGAAAGAGGACATTGGTAGATCAAGATCTTCAGATGATGTGGTGCTGCAGGTTTTTCCGGTTTTTCTGCAGCTGAGAAAGCAAATGCGCCCACTGGAATCGATGAAGTCGCCCCGGAGCACCAATTAATTTTCATTGTTGTTTTTATTTTTGTCGTTGTTGTCTTCGATATAACTTTCAACCTGTCATTGTGAAAATGTAATATTTCAAGTATGATGAGCTGTTTTCTCGGGTTTCGTTCCGTGTTCTGTGTATTTTCTCCCCATAAGGATTATTTTCACAACGTTTTGGCAAAGTCTCATTTGCCATCTTCTGGTGATGTCTGGTTTTTTCAACTAGACATCACCAGAAGATGGCTCCCACGAAAAAGAGTACTATTTATATTAGTTTCACAAAGGGCCGATGATCGCTGCGTTAAAATAAAAATAGAAAGGCGAAAAAAGAAACAAAGTATTCGGATATTCTGAAATTGAGCCTTTCCTTTTTTTAAGGACAACGTAAGCACTACTGGAAAATTCTCGAAGCGCTCTAAGATCGGTGCCTGTGCGAAAGTAGTGATTCATTTGATGAACTGCACCACGAATAAGAATAAGAAGTAAAATTTTCGGACTCCAAATATGAGATCTTCCATTTTTTCAGTGTTTCTTTTTGTTTTGGATAGAGATTGATAAAGTCCTTCATCATTATTTCATCATTTTCCAGAAGGTGTTTATGTTAAGTGATGCACTAATATTTGAACGAATCATTAAAAAAAATGGCCGAGTAGTAGAATGAATAATCATTCATACAATTTGTGAGATTTAATTTTTTTTGTGTTTTCTTTGTTTTTGCAATATCATCGTCCACCGCAATCGAAATAAAATACATTCCGTACTCGACAGACCGAAAAGAGAAAAAAATATCGTACTGAATGAAAAACCGCACATTCATTTATAAACTCCACGAATTCATCAGAAAAAGCGTTCAAACAATGGTCACGTGCGGCTGGCCGGGAAACCGCCGCCCTTATCTAGAATGGAAAGTGCGATCCGATTGGAAAAACAGTACAAAAACACGATTTATATCGAGCCGGGCTCTGCTTACCACATCTAAGTTCTTTTCATCGGTAGACAGCCGTGGAGTGCACCTGCATGCGTGAATGGAAAGGAATTAATCCCTTTTATTTATGGGGTAATTAATTTTCTACCAGCGGCCTAGTATGAAATGGAGGTGTTGAAGGGCATCCTATTAAAATAAAAGTGAATGAAAAACAAGTTTCTGCTTTTGATTTTGATAAAAGAAAGAATATCCAACCCGAAGAAGTCTTGCGGATCTTTTGATTTATAGTACTGCCCACTTAGCGGTATGTCTCAATTTGTTGTTTTGATATGGTAAGTTGAAAAAATTGCAGTCTACCGCTCCACTATTCTTGCTTTCACAGTACTACTAGATTAAACTCTGTAAATGGCTAATAGTAACCAAATGTGACGGTGAATGATTATATACTGCACAGGAAGAAGTGTTGTAATCGTAAACCTACCGTCTCTCATTATATTTCAAAAAATGTTTGTGGCACTAGTGGGAAACAACGCATTTAGCCAAGCTAGTGTAGAGATACGCAACATATGGAAACCTCTAATCAAGCGGAACACGACCAACTCCCGCCAAACCGATGTAGCGGAGAGAGGAAAGTGGGGATCGGTGAGAGCACTCAAATGACCTATAAACGTCGTGAAGTAACTTGACTTGGAATTTTTCTAATTTTAATCTGTTGCTAATATTTTTTTTTATTTTCATCTCGTGTTGATATTTCTATTTTTTATTTTTTGGTTGTTGCTTGTATTTTATTTCATTGTAATTGTGATTCAGTATAACTGTTATTTTTCAGCTAATCTTTTTAATTTTTTACAAAATTTATATCATATTAGACAATGGAAATCCGAACTAATGGAATATATGATGTGATATTCAAATAACTTGAGGTTGATATATGATATGATGATTAGTTAGAAAAACTTCGATGAATTCTTCAGAGTCGACTCGGAGAAGTCAAAGGTCATGAATTTTGATGTCTTAACAGACGCCATTTAGTTTGTTGCTCAATTAATATACGCTGTCTGTTCAAAAATTAAGGTGAATTTTCATCTTCCTCAGAAAATATTTATCCAATAAAGTAGTCCTCCTCATATATTTTCAGCGTTTTTTCTAATCCTCGAAGCGGTTCTAATATGTACTTTTTGGTATGCCCTTATATAATGATATAATAGATAGATATAATAATAGACACAGAAAATATTCAATCATAGAAATATCACAATCGCTAATGCTTCATTTACTTGGTTTGAAATTCCCAAATGTTAAGAACAAACAATTTACACTGTATATTATCGATGATTCATTGCTTCAGTTAGGTGATTTTTTTCAAATTGAGCCAAACATCTCCTTCTTTTCTAAGAATCAACTCATCCGAAGCGAACTTGAAATCTTTGGTAGTTTTTTCGTTAAGTGTTACTTCGTAGTTTCGTATTGTTGTCACTAGGCCCAATTTGGTTTGCCACAGACCGAATCTTTTTCCTGGAAAAAAGGAACGTCATAGTAATAATTTCAAGATATTTTCTCAACATATTTTCATCATATAACACCCGTAGACTTGTTTCATTAGATTTGTTCAAAATATATGTGTTTAAAATATGTTTCTCCCTTAACCAGCTGTCGGACCACTACGAACGACAACCCTCAGAAGTCTAAACTTGTGCGAGCTAAGGACTAACGAGGTCTTACATTTTAACGTGTGATTCTTAACACTGGTTGAACGATAGGAAGTAAAAATCGATCGTTCAGCCTGCGGCTTGAACCACCGACTAACAAGGCGGTTGATTGATTGAGTGAACAAAGCACCCATGTCGAACCGGCCGGCTACCGATCGACCAATAGATGACCAAGGTTGAATGATTGTTTCTGCAACTTTAAACAAAAAGGAAATATTTTTGCGATGTATTTTCAGAAAGTGACTAGAAAACATCAAACAGAAAATAGGTATTTTGCTACTGATTCAATGGTGTATCACTTTGTAATAAAGAGGTTTTTTATGAAAAGAAATCACTTTAAGTTGAAAATTGAAAAGTTGGGTTTCAGTTCAAGAAAAATGGAAAATAAATTTTTTTTTCATATATTTGAGGGGTATATAATCGATAAGTTATCTGATAAGTTTCAAATATGTGAATATAAATATGAAAAAGTATAGTGGTTAATAACTTCTCATATTCAAGTAACGAATACTTCATTATGAGGATTTCACTGACTGGTTTACAAAACCGCAACACTTATTTCGCTATACAACACGGTGCTCAGTGGAAATCTCACAATTAAGTTTCAATTGAGTACATTATGGATTTTAATCGGCCAAGTTTATCAAAATAACTTCACAATTGTGTCTCATTATCAGTAGGAGTTTTTATTTTGAAAAAGTCAATCAAACCTGCAGGATAGTTTGGAGTGTCAGCCAAAAGCTAGTATTGTTTTTCTTCGTATTGTAACGAATGTGAAGCAGCCCCTGACCGATATGTCGGCCAGCGAACAAACACATGACATCACCGCAAAAAGAATGCAGTCGGCAACCGCCGATTAAACTCTAGTTGAGTACCGAAACGACTATAGAATTCTAGAACGATCGATACCGATATATAAGGCCGGCTTCTCGTTCCAAGAGGGCAGTTGAGTTCAGAAAGTGAATCGAGCGGTTAAACAAGGAATTCAAATAGTGGAAATAAATTGTTGTAAATAAATTAGTTTGTGATAGTGAAATATTGTTGGAAATAATGTGTATCAATTGGTTGATAATTGAAAACTTATTCAGGATCAAAATTTGGTAACATTTCTTTCGGATCATTTTCAGTTGGATCAATCAGTGTGTAGAGTGTATCGACTAGAACCTGTACAAAACTCATAGTAAGGATACTTTAGTCTTAATGAATTCAATGCCGCTGTAACAGTCTGGTATTACTACTACTCTCTGATGAGTACCGCCGATGAGCACATTAAAAATATCGTCAAAACATCTGACGAAAACGTAGTTCTTTCATTTCCCTTCCAATTAGCTTCCAATGCCGTTTAGTCCAATGAGTAGAGACCTAAAGAGGGGTTTCACTTACAAGAGTTCCAATAGTTCCTAATTTTTCATATGTTGTCTAGGTTGAGATTGGTAATTGTCCGAAATGCAAAATGTATATTTCTCCTTTTTCTGCACCCACCATCGTATATTATTCATGATGATTTTTAGCTAAAAAAAAATCCTGACTCTGTCTGTCTGAAAAGTCTGTTTCCTCTTACAAGTACAACTGTAAGGTTTGTATTACTGCAGAAGAAATAGGGGACCTTGTTGCCAATTTCCAAAAATTGGAAACAAGGTATATCTGTATGATGGAAATAAACAACCCTTGGCTATAAAAAATTGAAGACCAGTGATTATTTATCGAAGATTTTATCGATTGGAAAAAATGTGGAGAGTTTAAACCTGGATCGAATAGGAAATCTCCATACTTTTGAACAAGTTTGAAACTAATCTAAATGCATCTGACTATAATTTCACTAAGTTCTTCAATCTCTGGTTTTCTACTGGATGTTTGAAATTTGGTTGAAGAAAAGTGTTTTATTTCCTGTTTTTTTCACTATAATCCATTTGGTTTTCTAATGTTAAATTTTCCTGATCTTTATTAGCGATAAATTATATTTTCCCAACTTAGAAAGTTCATCATTCTGGAAAATGTTTAACATCAGTTATTGATTGGTTTATATATTAATTACTTGCATCTAACATTATTTTTTGTTCCAGGTAAGAAATTCTCAGCAAGAATATCAACCGGAAGACACATATAGAGGTAGGGACATTTCAATTAATTTTAAGATTTAGCGTATTCATACTCACCCACGCAAATTCTGGGTCCTTCACCAAAAGGTATATTTGCGATATGTGGAATGCTTCCCTTATTTTCTCTATTGAATCTCTCAGGATTGAATTGTTCCGGGTTCGGATAGTATTCTGGATCTCTTTGAATTCCCAAGTTGGTTACCATGACGAAAGTATTTTTCTCCAGGATCAGATCTGTTCCTGGAATTGGATAATCTTCTTTGCAGACTCGTGGAAGTATTGGAAAGACTGGGTACATCCTCAAAGTTTCTGGAAGTTAAACAGGCTCAGTTGCATCTTGTGAAAAAATTATAAATAATCAAATGTTCACCTCAAAAGCACAACTTGTCTTTGTTATTTTCTCTCATTACTAGAGTTGATGAAGATATTATATAGTTACGAAATGAGAGAGATAAAATAAAATTTTGCAACAGGCTATAATATAGAACTAATATAACTATAATAATAACTTCGACGAGTCGAAAATGTCTTCAAATTTTACTTGAGGAGTGCTATCGACAAAAACTATTTTGTTTTTGAAGGTAATTTATAGAAAATGTAAAGGAAACATATGAAATTCGTCTTTCTTCTTGGAGTTAAAGTTATGATATTTCGTAAGTTGAATGTTCTTGAATAGTTGAATATTTTTTAGATAATTTGTTATTGAGTTTTGAACAAATCTCCCGAGTTGGAGGACAAACCACAAATGCAAACATCCTATTCTATACGGGTGTCTATTTGCATTGCTGTAGTTATAAAGATTCTCACCATAAATTTCTGTGACTTAAGAAAAAGCCAAGATTCACAATTTATTGAAAATGTAGAGAAAACATGAAATTCGCCTTTCTTCTTGGAGTAAAAGTCATATTATTTCCTCAGTTGAATGTTCTTGGATACTTGAACATTTTTCAGATAATTTGTTATTGAGCTATGAACATATCTCCGAAGTTGGAGAACAAACCACAAATGCAAACATCATATTTTATACGAGAGTCTATTTATATTGCTATAATTATAGTTTCTCACAGTAAATTTTGTAAGAAAAATCCAAGATTCACAACAAACTCTCCAGTTCAGGATGATGTCTAAGGAATTTGGAATCAAATTATAATTATCCCAAGATATATGTGAAACCGCATAAATTACTTTTTCAGTAATTTATTTTTAGAAAATGAGAAAAATATGTTTTCATGATGATTGCAAAAATAATAAATTGTCCAGAACGTAGTTTTTAGGAAGATGATTTTCAGTAAATTATTAGGAAATATCAAAAAATTCTGTTATATAATTTGGATTTTTAACGTATTTACAGACTTACCATCAACTATATTATCCAAGTACTCCATCTCCATAATAGCATCGTAAGTAACCTCATTGCCATGTTTTGCCATTACTGTATTAATTTCCTTCCTCAACTTGTTCTGACATTCTGGATTTCTGGCTAGTTCGAACAAAGCGAATGTCTGAGTACTGGAAGATGTTTCGAATCCTGCGCAAAAGAAGAGGAACATGTGCGCCGCAAATTCCGATTCTTCCAATGGGACCATGACCTTCTTTCCTGAAAAGTCTTTTTCTTCCTCTCTCCATTCAGTAAGTTTGACTACAGACGCGGTGAGATCCTCTCTCAAGGGACTGTCAAACTTTCTGTATCTGAGAATATCCTTGAACATTTTCAGAACGTATTTTTCTGTTTCTTTACTGAAAATCCTGAAGCTGAGCTTTTCTAGTATGTGACGGGGAACAGCGACGACCATGCTGTTCTTGTATTTGTTCCACTGATAGTCAAAAAAAGTTCTGCCGTGTCGTAGCAGGTCTTCATTTTCGAAGTTTAGGGTGTTGGTTTCAATTCCAAGAGCACAAGCTGAAATTATGTCTGTAGTGAAGCGACTTGCTAAGCTCTTGATTTCCAAAGCACTGCCGTTTTCGGCATAGATATCTAGTAGTTTCTTGTAAGGATCGACCATCCTCGTCATTATCTCAAACATTTTTTTCATTTTGGCGGAAGTGAACGAAGAAGGCATTTTGGAGCGCAGTGTTCTCCATCTTCCATCTTCGATGTTGAAAAGATGACCAGACAAAGGGTCATCAGCGGGATTGACGTACATACCATGATTAGGAAAGTTATCAGAGTCGCTGATTATGATTTTTTTTATTATGTTTGCATCGACTGGTATGTAAACTGGTTTCTGTAGGTAGTATATTCCTCCGTGTTTGTGACCTTGTTTCTTCAACTCCAAGTAGGCTCTGGAAAAAACCTCTCCGAAGCTTATCTTTCCGCGGAAGAGGTCTAAGGTGTTTCCAAATGGGATGGTAGGTGTTAAATAGGGTACGTTTCTTCTTTTCCAATATTGATGATGCTCATAAAAGAACCACAAGAGGTATCCAGATAAACATATGAAAATTCCTAGAAGAAATAAAGTGGACGGCGATAGGTCGAACATGTTGAGTTCCTGAAATATCAAGTGACATCATTTTATTCAACATATTTCTTCTTGGTTTTCAACATATTCAAATTGGTGCAGGATTTTTAAGATGACGCCCCAGTTGAAATATAGTATGGAGAAACAGTCATGAAAAGGTAACTTAATTTTATGAATGCGGCTGTCGCCCCACTTGGAATTTTCAAAAATAATTTTTTATTGCACATCTACAATAAAAAACGAACCTAGATACAGAATGTCAGCCTCCGAAAATATACCGGGAAGGAGAAACAGTGATGAATAGGTTTCGAATCCTGCGCAAGAGAATAGGAATATGTGCGTCGCAAATGAACGTGCCTTTTTACCCCGTGGCTGGCGTCCCAGTTGGAATATTCAAAAATATTTCTCCATGGCATGTCTACAACATTGAACGAACCTACATACAAAATTTCAGCCTCCCAAAAAATAGAGCGGTACGGAAACAGTGATGAAAAGGTATTTTCCATATGTAAAGGTACCCTTTTACCCCTAGGGGGTAAAATAACTAAGAAGCACATATATACCAAATTTTAGCTTTCTAGGACTTTCCAGTATGGAGAAACAAAGATGAATGAGTTTTAAGTGAGTGACTTTCGCATTCATGAGTATAGATTTTTCATTAGAATATTCATGATAGTGGCCAAGTCTGTTTGAAAATTAGCGTCTGGAGAAAAAAATAATGGAGAACATCCAGATATTATGTGAATGAAATATTTGGGAATCTGCTGTTCCCCCTATTCTTGTCGAAAATGGCATTCACGTATTGGATACAAGTCTATGGGAAGTAATTTAAATCTTCATTTGCTTCCATTTCAAATCTGCCCATGAAGAGAACAGTCACGCAATAATTATCCATTTCGTAAACTCGTGGTATTTTAACAAACAGTTAGCGAAATGGAAGCTATTCTGTTCCATACATATTTGAGATGTCGATAAATGATTATTCTCTACGAATTCATCAACACTATTATTTCCAAATGATAGGCATTTGGAAATGATAGTGTTAATGGACGCACTTTTTGGTTTACCTCGAAGATGAGCCTAATCCAGGACGGGATTTGAAGACCCTGGTGGAAATTGACACATCCCAAAGTTCGTGAGGTTTCAAAGAACTAAGTGTCAGCTAGCATGCGGTTTTTGATGTTTTGAAATGTATTCGAAAGGTCAAGAAACTCGAAGGATAGGTGCTCCTTGTTTCGAGTTCTTTTTTGGATCGGATCATCACGTCTGATGAAAAATAGATCCTCTACGACAGCTGAAGACGTTCAGAACAGTAGTTGGACATTGATGATCCACCCAGGTACTTCCCAAAGAGAAAAATCTACCAAAAATTGATCATGGTTACTGTATGGTGATCTGCGGCTGGTGTGATTCACTATAACTTTCTGCAACCGGGCCAAATCATCACAGCAGAGTCATATTGTGAGGAAATCGACGAAATCTACCAAAAATTGGTAGAATCCTCCTCTACGATAATGTCCGTCCGCACGTTTCACAAATTACCGTTCCAGAATTGAACAAATTGAGCATTGAAGTTCTGCCTCATCCACCATAATACCCAGATCTCTCGCCGGCTGACTACCATATTTTAAAGAATTTCGATAACTTTCTCACTGGTAGCACCTATGCCAATGAGGACCAGGCAGGAACGGCATTTGTCAACTTCACTGAATTCCGAGCACACAATTTTTATTCTGATGGAATTATTCGACTCGTGTTACGTTTGCAAAAGTGTACTGGTTCAAATGGCGCTCATTTCGATCAAATTGAATCAATATTTATTGAGATATTACAGTTTGTAGTAAACTCATGAAAATGGACAAAACTTTTGAAACAACCCAATATATTATCGGTTAAAACATAAACATCATCTACTCTTGGCATGAAGTGAGTTAATAAAAAGTTACTTTAATGTGTGCTATTGAAAAATATTATATTCATGTAATATAATATAATAATAATAACGTTTATTTACACTGAAAAAATATACAAATACATATTACAAAAGTTACATACAATGTTGTTGTAAAATAAACTAATTACCCACAAAAATCATATATTGCGTGTGGGGTTTCATTTATCTAGTATTCCATGTTATGATCTCTATATACCGAAAACTTAAGTAATACATTAATATAACTGAAGTTTGTTTTATCTATACATATGAATATATATGTATACATATACATATACATACACACACATACATAGTGTTTATATTCAAAAATTACAATGAATGTATCTCTATAAAGAAAAAAAGAAAGGAATATTAAATCAGTTTTTCTCCCATTTATTATTTATACCTAGGAGCAATACCTACGACATTGATCTATAGTTAAACCTAGGTATTCTGTTTTCTCAACACGCATTATCTGGCTTGTTTCCCCTGTGTTATCTTTGATGACTAGATTATCAAAATTTGGCAAACCACTCCTGCTATTGGCGAAAGATATAAAAGTAGTTTTCTTGTAGTTTACCGTCAGCAATTTATGATCAAATCTCGTAACTATTTTCTTGAGGTCATTTTCAACTATTTGTTTCAGTTCGATCCAGTTTTCCCCATGATAGGGGTATCATCAACAAAACTTATTATTCTTCCACATGAGTTTAAAGTGAATGAATTGTTAATATATATGGAGAATAAAACTGGACCCAAGACCGTTCCATGTGGAACTCCGTAGTCAACAATTTTTTCAAGGCTTTTTTCTGTATTTATTTCTACATATTGTTTACGGTCTTTCAGGTAGCTGTTGAATAAGTCACATAGTATAAAACAAAGTCGCGGAAAGCGACTTTGTTTTATACTATGTAGTGAATGTTTTTTTTATAATCATAACTCTGATTCCAGTCCCAATCACGATGAGAAATTCTAAAATTATTCTTTCCGCAATAAATTTCTATACCTTAATTTGACTTACCCTGACAGATTGACTAACTTGAATTAGAAACGATTCAGCTCCGCAATAACTGTGAAAACACTGTACGAAAGCTCATAAAACTAAATATACTAGTTGGGTATTGAACTCCGTTGAAGAAGTGAGAGATAACGCCAATGTTTAATGTTATATGAAAAACAAACACCAAGTAATCACAGCTTCTATTCTAAGTGATATTATTATCACGAACAAGTGTGCCACGACTTTTAACCTTTAGGTTTATCGCTTTTTTCTGCTAAATAACTCACAAACAACAAATTACGAAGTCATAACAATAAATGAAACTCATAACAAAAAATATTACGAAGATCAATTTTCTTCAATCATTAAAGCATTTGATTTCGTTTCTTAAAACTTCAATATTCGGCTGTTAAAATATCAATTACAATAAAATATTATAGATTTGTCCGGGTCAGTCAACAGAAATTATATTGTCTCTTGTGAAAGTAAGTGTATAAACATTACCTTCATTGAA
Organism: Leptinotarsa decemlineata; assembly: GCF_025532065.1. Lineage (NCBI taxonomy): Eukaryota > Metazoa > Arthropoda > Insecta > Coleoptera > Chrysomelidae > Leptinotarsa > Leptinotarsa decemlineata. The sequence goes on from NW_027412533.1 coordinate 3,109,209, forward strand.
GCATTGCTCACGTTATTTCATCATCGAGAGCAATCCTTGAAGATTCTGTGCAAAGTTCTCAATATATCAGCAATTATCAGTGAATGTTTATCATTATTTTCTATTATGAAATTCTATACAAAATAGGAAACATTTGTTAGGAATTATTTGTTATACTCATAATCTTCATTTATATTTTTCAAGAGTTGCACTTATATATATATATATATATATATATATATATATATATATATATATATATATATATATATATATATATATATCTTTTGTTCTCAGTAAAATGGTTACGCACACAATGAAACAACTAAATCATTCCTTAGTTGTTTTCCATTAAAATTCAAATGTCACAATCCAGTATTGAAAAGATCAGTCACCAGATATATATTTTCCTGAAACACAAAAACGAATTAATAAAACCATTTAGATCAATATTAGAAAACAAAACAACATTACAATTTATTCAAATTATCCGAATCAATATTTTGAAAGAGTTTCAATTTGTGAAAGGAAAAACACTCAGTATATGAAAAAACCATGTAGCAGAAATATTGTCTAGTCTACTAGGTGAGAGAATTGGAGAGGAGCTCATGAATTTTGCCAAATGCAACTTTCAAAAATTAATTTTGTAAAATACAGAACATGAATTGTTATTACGACAACCAATATTGTAAATATTAGATATTAGAGTTTGTTTATGAGTACAAATGGTTAATAAACTAAGTGTAGTTTGAGTGAAGTGCCAAAATTTACAAATTAGAAGGTTTTGACAGCATCTAGAATTTTCCAAATTTGGTTGCCAAAGAGATTGGGAGTTTGTTGAAAGGGGAAGCCAAAGGAGTGGATGATCAACGCTGGAACGAGAAGCACGTACAATTTTTGAAAGTTTGAAAATTGAATTAAAATTGAGAATTGATGAATCAAACCTATTAAATACATATAGATTCAATTATAAATAAATATATATATATAGTGGAAAGCAGACAATTGAACTTACCCATAGTACCAATTGGAAAAATTGGAGTAGAAAGAAAAAACATCCAGATCAATTCACTGCACCAAAAAGGAAAAATTCAAGGTATTTAGAAACCATTTATAAAACTCAAACCGCCATCACTGAACCTGTTTGCTGATAGAAGGAATCCAGGAGAGACATTTCAATTTCTCAGTGTTTGAAAACTCACTGAACATTCATTCACCATTTTAAAACACATTGAGAACGTTAACCATTTGTAAAATTGATATTTGTTGCGGAACGGCTAACATATTCATTTTTATTTTCTTAATTTTGCCTCACCCTGTACCCTCAAAACGACTTCATTATGATTGCGCCCTCTGTGGTGTGTTGGAGCGATGAAAAGGGACGAACAGTGTTGTTGTATTGTTTTTCTATGTGCTTGATTGTCCGCCATTCTCGACTGCCCAGTTCAACTGTGAATATTCGTTTTTTTTTTGCTGATAATATTTATGTTTACCACACCGCATAATATCGTGCTTCTTGATACACGGACTAGCTTCGACCACAAGAACTGGTACCAATCTCAGGACTCTGATGAGACAGTCGCAATCCACTCAAGGTAAGTCGTCTTTGAGGGATGTAATTTAACATTTTGTTAAGTATCATAACGGTATACAGTCCCTACTGTTCCTATTACCGTTCCGTTACATGGTCCTTCGAGCCGCGATTAGAATCATTCCTGTTAAGTCGGAGTTTTCTATAAGAATTTTTTTTTATATCATTCAAAAGAAAAAAAATTTTTTTGAACCGCTCATTTTTTAATTTCATTCTGAAAATTGCTAATTTCAAAGTGACTCTCTCAAATCTGCATAATTTTGTGAATTCCGTAGCGAAATTATAATTTCTAATAAACATAAAATTGAATTTTCGTCTCTATTTTCATATTCTTGCCAAACAATACTTTCGTTGAAAAGTGGAAGTGTATCTACAGCGCATGACCAACTAATTATCTTGCGCTCAACATACCATTGCTCCGTCGATCGCTGAACTGCTTTTATATTTTTTGGAATTCCTCAATTCCCGCTGTCGTTTTTGCTCGCGTTTTTTATCACCTGTTACTTTCTGGGTATTCCTTTCGAATTCACTTTGTTTATTTGCTCCCATATCAAAATGGATAAGGTTAAAAAATACAAAATTTATCGTAATTCTGCTATAAATGAAATTACAGTATTGAGAGCCCTTGCAGATAGGGTTAAAACTGATAAGTCTATTCGAACTTTATTTAAAGTTAGATGCGAAGAGTTGGACTCGATAAAAGATGAGTTCACAAAACAGCATAATTGTATTATCAGTACATTGCTTACACTTCCAGATGAAGATGCCGCTCCAGAGGACGCGGTAAAAGAAGCGTTTCTTGCAGAGTTTTACGCTGTAAAGGCTGTTTATATGGAATTCATTGATGACGTGGTTAATACCACACAGGCACCTGTTTCATTTCTTCAAACGAGTACGAATTATTCTAAAGTTAAGCTTCCAAAAATAGAACTTAAAAAATTTTACGGTGAATATAAGAATTTTCCATCCTTTATCGATCATTTCAACTCAGTTATTCACAATAATGATACCTTATCGAATGTGGACAAATTCGATTATTTGATTTCTGCTTTGCAAGGTCCGGCCTCAGGAATTGTAAGGACATTGAAAGTAACAGATGAAAATTATGAAATTGCATACAATGCATTGAATAAACGTTATTCGAATCGGAGATTGTGCGCCCAAGATCTTTGGTATGAGATTGATGGAACTTCAAGAGTGAATGGTGATTGTTCTTCTTCAATCCGAAAATTATTAGATACATTCGAAGAAAATATAGCTTCTCTCAAATCTATGAATTTTCCCACAGATGAATGGGATTTTATGTTGGTTATGATGCTTTTGAAACGTTTAGACGATAATACAGTCACCATGTTTGAAATGAAACATTGTTCATCCGAAGTTCCAACATTTTCAGTTTTAGTTGAATTTTTGAATGACCGCTGTGTTACTCTTGATACTTTGAAAATTTCTCGTACTCAATCGAAAAAAGCTATTGGCATATCCAATACTAGAACATACAATTCTCCAGCTCGAATAACGTCTTTATTTGCGAATAAATCTCCTGCATCAAATTGTTTATTCTGTCAGGAGAGTCATTCACTTTATACATGCCCAGCTTTCGCGAATAAACTACCTTCTGAGCGTTATAACTTTTGTAAAAACAAACATCTATGCTTCAATTGTTTGAGTAGATCACATGATTTGAATAAATGCCGATCGACTGCTTGTTGTAAAAAATGTTCTTCGCGTAGTCATCATACTCTTCTACATTTCGATAAAAATCCTGCTGTGGGGGGAAGTGGTGCTACTTCATCCACAACTACTTCTGTGGAAATTATTAATGCCAATCAAGATAATTCTCCTCATCTTACCGCTACTAGTATTCTCGCTGCTTCGAATGTTACTGCCAAATCTCATAATGTTTTATTGGCAACCGCTCTTATTGATATTTCCGACAATTCAGGAAACTATCAAACCTTTCGCTGTTTAATTGATAGTGGAAGTATGAGTTCGTTTATCACGAAACGAGTTGTAATGCAATTGGGATTGCCAAAAAAAGCCTTTTCTATTGAAGTCAAAGCGTTGGGTTCGATGAAATCCTCGACTTCTGAAGGACAAGTTTCTCTTTCGTTCAAGCCCTCATTTAAAAATGAACCGATATTCCACACTGATGCTATTATTCTTGATAAAATATGTGACAATCTTCCCAATTTCCGCATTGAATACAAATCATGGAATCATATTTTGAATTTGCAACTTGCTGATCCTAAATTTTATTGTCCAGGGAATATTGATATTCTTCTCGGGGCAGACGTCTTCTCTCAGATCATATTGTATGGAAAAATATCTGGGAAGTGTGATGAACCATATGCTCTGAATACAGTTTTAGGTTATATTTTAATAGGAAAGACCAATAACCACCCGCCTGCCATAACTTCTTCTTTTTTTTGTGAGGCTTATGCGCCTAACAATGTAGAAAAAATTCTCAAATCGTTTTGGGAAGTAGAGTCTGTTCCTGATACCCCACACAATACCTCTGATGATATTGCTTGCGAAAAAAGTTTTGTCGACAACGTAACTCGAGATGAAACCGGTCGATATATAGTTGCATTGCCCTTGAAGAATGAAACGGTCCAATACCAAGGTATTCGTGACCTTGCTGTCACTAGGTTTTTATCATTAGAACGCCGCTTAATCAAAAACTCGGAGTTATACCAGCAATATTCTGCGTTTATGAAAGAATATTTAGACCTTAATCATATGGAGCTGATCTCTAGTATGGACATTCCATCCACATGTTAGTAGGAGATTTGAGCCGGTTCTAAGCCTCCCCCCACCACTATGACGTATTAATTGCTTTTTTATTGGTTGTTGTTTGGTGAAGTCAAGGTGATGTGACCTTGAAGGGTGTGGTGTATGGATCGTTCAGAAATTTTTTCCCGGTTCTAATACTCCCCCCACCAATATGACGTGTTATTTGCTTTTTTTTGTTGTGCAGTGAAGTCAAGGCGTTGTGACCTTGAAGTGTCTGGTGCATGGATCGTTCAGATTTTTTTTTTCATATGAGATTTTGTGTGTGTATGTGTGTGTGTGTGTGTGTGTGTGTTAGAGAATGCACGGTACAGGGTTTCATCATGTGCTTGTTTGTCTATGTACAAACATACGTCTGCATACTTCGAAGATCCTCCAAGTAATGAATGCTCCATCGGTGTGAGGGCACCAAGTTAGTAGTGGAGTGACGTCACAGCAATAACCGTTCAACTGCTAGAGAGCGACATGTTCACTCCACGACGTGTGGCAGAGTAATGCGTATTCATCAGTCTGCTCTCACCTCCCTCGATGTAGTGAAGGATGTGACGTAACGCCCCAGACTCGCCATCAATGGTGACACGCAGGCGGGCGAGGACTGTGCTAACGTCTGTCCTCTCCGAGAGCGCAACGACAATTGCTTGTTCGGCTATCGCTCTCGAAGCAGTGAATGATGTGACGTAACGCATCACCCTACCCTCGCTATTGATGGTGACACGCAGGCGGGCGAGGACTGTGCAAACGTCTGCCCTCTCCGAGAGCGCAACGATCACTGCTTGCTCGTGCCGGCAACTCGCATCAAATTGGGAGATGGGCTTGGCTGTGACGTCAGGCATCTCTAGTGGATAGCAACTAGCAATGTGAACCTTTCACGGTTTCATGGTGGGGGTGACTCGCACTGTTTAATATAAAAGAAATGCTTGGCACACTATGAAATCAGTAGACGAATATATCTGCAGCAGTTAGCAATTGGTAGAGTGTTATTCAGTTCGTAATAGAAGGAAGACGGTGAGTGTATTTGTCTGTTGGAAATTGTTTATATTTTCATATATATTATCATCATGTCCGTTTCAAAAGTAGACTTGAATAAAATTAATAATTTGATTGTACAGGAGGTTGAAATACTAGAGCAAAAGGCCTTATCATCATTGCCAATTGATGAAGTGTACATAATTAAAAATATGTCAACTTATTCTACACGATTTGGTAAATCAATTTTATTAACTTTGCAAGATGTGAGCAATGATAAATTATTTAAAACATGGCTACCAAAACGTATTTCGTTGCAATTCAGTGATGACGATATATCTTGTATCAACTCATCAGGTGGTAAATATACGATGGTGTATTTAGGACAGAGCCAACAAAGTTTTGCTGGCATGAAAACGCGATCTCTAGTTAAATTCAATATGATTGAATAATAATTGTAATAATTTATAGCGAATTTCTTTAGGTCATAGCTTACAAAGTTTTTTGGTGTGAAAACGCTAACTCTAGTCAAATTCAATATGATTGAATAATAATAGTAATTATAATGAATTTCTTATTGTTTCATTAATATTCATATATTAGATGATAATTATATGGAAATATAAACATTACTAACTTAGTTGAATACACCCACTTTGTAACTACAAGTAAAATGGGAATGTGAGTATTATATCACTGAAAAATTGGAGGTTGCTTATTGTTTTTTTTTATTCGATTTCAGTTCCACCATTTAAAGATGTGGATGCAGTACGCAAGTCAAGATTGGGTCGATGTTGTAGATCTCAAATCATCGGTTCAACATTTGTCGTCTAAATTGAAGGTGTTGGGTGATGGAGCCGAACATGCAAGCAATTATGATATGAGTGTATGCTATGATGAAAAACAAATCGAATTATGCCTTCGTGATGCTGAGAACTATTGGAGTGGTGCAGAAGTTTGCAACAAATTTTTGGATAATGAATTGGAATTGTGGCAACTTTGTGAGGTTATGATTGAACTGAACCTAAGAAGATTCCTGTATAGCCTCCAACCATACTTGCCAGAATGGATTATTCATCACTTTGAATTGAATGATGAAAATCGAGAGGAAATTGAAGATGGTCGCGAAACTGATGATTATGAGGAAGAAGTTATTTTAGATAGTCTGTATGTTCCTGTAAATCATAAATAATGTCAAATAAAAAACTTTGTATTATTTTCATGTTTTATTTGTTTAAATCTCATGAAATACAATAGAAAATGATTACAAAACAATAAATATGATATAAAATACAATACATGATATAAGTCAGTTACAAATAAAAAAAAGATCATAAAACAGTATATGATAGAGTGAAAAAAAGTGTCAATATCTGCTATGAACTGAACCATCCAATGCATTGTATGTTAAAACTGTATCATGCAAAATTAATGCATATACTTTAGTGTTGTCTGGAAACTTGGTCTTCCTCGTCTCAAACTCAATCTTTATATCAATAGTTGATGATTTTGTTGCATTCGGTTGATGGGAACAATCGATGACGAATAGTGGATTCTCTCTAAATTGCCCAATGTCCATCAGAGGTTCACTCATATCTTTATCATAATAACTTCGCTGGAAACTCTCAAAAGCATAATAAGCAGGAGCATCAAGTTTTTTATCGAAATTCAAATTCCAACGCTCATATGGATAAACTTCAGAATTCAAGTATACTCGAATACTATTGATATCAGCAGTTGTGAATTTTGTAATATCTTGTGTTCTATCTTCAGATGTGGTAGTACTTTGGAATGCGATGATGACAAAACGAGGAGTTTCCAATGCATTAGTTGTTTTGATGGCCCATATGTCTGAAGAAGTCCCACGTAATGATGGTAGTTCATAGAGGTCCCACATACGATACGCCAACTTGATTTTGGCATTCAGACCGCTTTTGTTTATTCTACTCAAAAGTTTGAGCTTGTGTTTATCATCTGGTACAATATGTCTTATTTTCCATTCGATTTTATTTATTTCCAAATCAGCATCAACCTCACCTATATACGAGTTTTTGAATGATCGAGCGATAATCAAAATCAATTCCTGTTTGGCATTCAAGATACTTTTGTTGTAATCTTCAGCAAAACCCATCAAATATTTCAGTGGTAGTTTTCCACTAAAAACATGACTGTTTGTATCCAAGATATCTTGCTTCAATTGTGAAAGTCCCCAACCAGATGTCAATAATGTGTTAGCATAAGATTGTCCAAATGATATCATGGTTTTCATTGTAGATGTTATCCCAGGTTTTCTAACAACAGCCACTTGTTCACCACCCATTTCATAACGAATTTCGTCAAAGAGAAATGCAATTGCATTATTCGAGAGATAGCATGTTTTCGCTACATCTTTGGGGGTGAATTTACCTTCTATGTAAATGAAGCTGTCGGCAATATCTAGTATAACATCTTGATTATTGATTGCAATTCTGATTTCATCCGAATTCTTGAATAGCGGTGATCAATAGGGCTTATATGTGTGCTCATGTAAACTTATGAGAGAATGATCGAGCACTGGTTCATTGAATATATTCAACTTTTCACTGTTTGTTTCGAGCACCATTGTTATTTTCTCACTTTCAATCCAATCGATTTCAAAAATTTAAGATCACTCACAGACAGAGCGTTATGTGCTAACTGTTTAGCATACACTTGTGGAATGAGCTTCTTTTTATGCACACTTTTCTTTTTATGCACACCTTTCTTTTTGATAGTGCAACTCGTTTGGGATTGTTCAATGCGATTTTGTCTATTGTAAATGAAACCCATAACAACAGTTATTCGATTTTCTTCAATTCCAAAATAATGAAAATCTCTTCTTCACTTCCAAAATCGATAAGGTTATTTTTTTCATCCAAAATACGCACTGTAATGTTGTGAATCAATTGACGACCTTCTGGACTGACAGGCATATATATAATACTGTGAGCGCGCCGGCGCGGTGGCCCCATTACGCTCGCGCCGGCGCGCGAAGCGCGCCGGCGCGAGCGTAGCGAATTGGGGCGTAAGCCGCGCGGAGCGCGGCCCGCTTTCTTCCCACCATTGCTCACCCCGCCCACTTCCTACCATTTCTCGCCCCACCATATTCCAACCATTGCGCATGCACGCCCCCACCTCATTCCCTCCACTCCCAATGATGTTGATACCCCGAGGAGCACGTTCTTCTACATTCAGTACGACAACTCCAGTCATCCAGAGCAGTCCAGCCATACTCAACCAGAAGCAGTGTACTATACGACGAGGAGCTAAGTTTGAGTAAGTTAACAATGTACTTTAATTTTTTACATCTACTAACTTTGTATTATTTTACATTTTTAGAATGGCATCCAACACTCAGGAATTAAATAACGCTGTGGCATCCATCATGCCTATGACAGAGCAGGAGAAGGCATCCACTTCGCGAGTTAGGTGCAGATCCACCAGCCCTGACTTATTCGAGGAGGAGGAGGAAGTCAGGCCTGTAAAGAAGGTTTGCCAACGACCTGCAGCGAAGGTTGGTCCTATTTCTAAGTACCGAGCTACTTGCAATAGGACTAATCCTTATGCAGGTAGTTGGTCGACCGCTCCAAACAGCTTAAGGCCCTCCACACCACCCGCAGCAGTAGTGGAACAACCTAGGGCGCCTTCTCCGGAGGAGCCACCAGTTGTATTGTCCCCATCGGAGGAGGCTCCCATCGTATTCACTCCGTCGGTGGTGCCGCTTTCGCCGATGCTGGCAACACCGGTGACGAATCCTGAAGTGTTAGTGCCACAAGTGCGACAGCCTATCGGAGAGGTTAGTGAAATGTTGGACAGTTTTCTACAGAGATGTAAGGAAGCAGAACATGCTTCTCGAGCTAGTGAGGCCGCGTTGGTTAAAAGGAAGCGCGAAATGGCTGAAATTGTTAACCGACGGAGGGAAGCAGAAAAAGTAATAGCCGAACTAGATCGGAAGTATGCATCTCTGGAGAAAAAGTGTGAAGCAGATACCTCTTCGATAGAGACTTATAAAAAGTTAGTGACTTTTATAAAAACTTTCCCATAGATTAAGTGTAAGTGTAGTAAGATTAGTTTTAGGTTAGTTAGGAATATTTAATTAAGATAGTTTTAAGTTTATGTTTGTAATTTTAGGAAATAAAAATAAAATAAAAAAAAAAAGAAGTGAAATTAAGGGTGTACATTGTTTTGGTTTGGTACACATTGAACAATGCGATGGTTGGAGCATTTTTCTTCACTTCGTCTCATTATTATTTCCTTTTTTTATTTCAATTACAAGTTCTTCTATGCAAATACCTCACATCAATTTTTGTGTTCTCTAATCTATTGTAAATAATCTCTTGGGAAGAAAATATGTTTCATAATGAAATCAATAAGTATATTTCATATAATTCATATAGTATTTTCAATTTTCTCTTTCATGGAATATAGCTCATGTCATTTTTGAAATTCATTCCCACTTAATCCCCTCTCCTCCCCACTCCTCCCCCACTCCCTTTCAAAAGTATAAAAGTAGGAATTATCTGTTGGAATATTCAGTTGATCAGCCACCTTCAACATGGAACCTGATTCAACTACTGAGCCGTACAGTGACCCAGCGCATCAACATCCTTACTGGGCTTCTATCCATGAAGGTTTCGTTACCTCCACGACGGCACCTCACTCGATGGATTATGATGACATAATTTATGATGATCGGATACAAGTGCTTCACGTTACTGGAACCGATCAAGCGGACCTGTCTGATGGGGATTATCCAGATCCCTATGATTGGCGGAATGATTACGAATGGGATACACAGTCCGGAAACACAGACGACGACGACAGCGATGACGATGATGACGGTGACGCTGACAATGAGTCCGATGATAGTCCTCCACCATCCCCTATCCTGATTGATGAAGTCCTGAATTCAGACGATGATATGTAATCGTTTCCTCATTTCTCCCATCCTTTCTATTCCTTTCCTTTCCTTCCACGGAGTACACACTTTTTGGTTGGTGTACACGAGGCACTGCGAGGTTGGGGCAGTGTCTTTTTCCCTCTCCCTTATTAGTTTTTTTTATAATAATCACTCAGAGTTTCTCATAATAATAATCACTTAGAATTTCAAGAAAATTGTCATTCTTATTGCTTTCGAATTTCAAACACTGAATTGTTCTACATTTACACTTCACCCCCTCCTTTTTTTTCCAATATAAATAAAGCATCAATCCCAGTTCTATATCATTCTTCCACAATGTCGAGTGCTGATTCCACCACCGAACCGATGAGTGTACCAGAGTGTTCTATGACGAGTACAGGCCCCATCCAGGTACATGGAATAGATTCAACGTTCGATCATTTCAGTACAAATTTTGCACAAATGCTGCAACGTATCTATGATCTACCTGATGATTTCCCGGCACGTATGGAAGAAGGTATGCAAGAGGAAGTAGAGGCAGAGTTAGAGATGGATGTCAATGAGTTAGACGATCTAGAGGATAACGAGCTAGATAATTATGCTAATGATGATTCCATTAGTATATCGTCTGATTCAGATGATTATGAGGATGACATCATCAGTATATCATCAGATACAGATGATGATACAATCATCATTGTTTCTGATGATGATGAGGAGCGTTAGTCCATACCATTGCATGGATTAATAAAAAAAACAGCCCTTTTCAGGGCTACAATTGAAGACTGAAACAATAAAAAAAAATAGCTCTTTTCAGAGCTATCATTATACTTTCAAACAGAAACAGGTTCATACCATTGTTAACATTATAGTCTCAAACAAAATGTATGTATGTAAAAGTATTCATCATTATATGCATACAATGATTGACAAAATGCCAACTTCAACTTTCATTTAAAGTAGTACTCATCATATGCATAGATATTCAATGACTATCAAATTCCAAATATCGACTTTTCAGTCAAAGTAGTAATTTATTTGTCATATAATGTATAGATATTCAAAGACTAACAAATTACTTAGACTTTTATTAGTCAAAGTATTCATTTGTCATATAATCTATGAATACTAATACAACTAACTACTGTTTGTGTGAATAATGTAGCCCTGAAAAGGGCTGTTGTTTTTTTTTGACCAGTAGGTCCACGGTTATTGTGCCACAGGTTGGACATTATTACATATAATACATGTAGATACTCGGGTGAAGTTTGTTAGTGGCCTCTCGCAAGCTTCACACCAATTCTGTCCCATTTCCATAATTGAGACAGTGTTGTGGGTGTTGACATGGGCATACCACCCTCCATTATTGTTTCTATGCGAATAAAACCGAAAGCAGCACCAACATAGTTTTTTGTTCTCTCCATCTATTGTGCTGATCAATACGTATGCATCCATTGCACAATACAAATCCAAGGGATCTTCCAGTGTCTCACTGACATTGAGCGTTCGCATACCGATCCTCAAAGCACCATCGCCTTCAGTTGTGTCAGCTTCTATCCCTTCATCATCTCCTTCTTCATCCATGACCCTCTCAAACTCCATCACGTCATCATCTTCGTCGCTTTGGTTGGCCTCGTTTTCAACTTCGTCTATCTCATCTTCATCGACTCCAACATCTTCTGCTTCAACTATCACTTCCTCTAGCGGAACATTGACATCCTCATCATCTGATTCGTCTATCCAATTGTTTTCATCAACAGCAGATATTCTATTTAATGCAGCATTTATTTTTGCAGAATTCATCTTGTTGTTGTTTGCTCACAGTTGTAGAGAGTGAATGAATGAACTCTAGGTTTGCAAGTCGACTTATATAGGAGGTGATGCGACTCCCACTTGACTCGTTTAGAGTGGAATAGTAGGAGAAGTTATCCCACTATACTTTCACATGATGTTGATTTGTATAAATAGAGATCGTAGGTGTAGGAGAGAGCATTCAGAGTTTCTGTAAGTCATCTCTTAATATTTCTAATCGAATTAGTAAAATGCCGTTTCCAAAAGAGTGGAATGAAAAACCAAAAGTGTGTGTCTACCCAATGATGATTGCAGGGGCTATTGTGTGCTACTTTTGTCAAATAAGTAGACCTAAGGATTCAATCAATCCATGTACTGGTATGTGTAGTGATTGCGTGTTGCGGATTCAACTATCGCCTCCTTCTCATCCACCGAAGCGAACAAAATCGGATTATCGTCAACAACAGTTACAGTGTCTGAAGTGTTCCGAACCTATAATATTTAACAATATAGGTATCTGTAGAAATATTTGCGGTACCTGTGCTGCCGTTCCAACTCCACTGCAACGTTGTTTGCGTTGTGATACATATTCCATGAATTGTTGGAATCATGTATGCAATGCATGTAGAAGTACTTGGGATCTGTGTGAGAAGGTTGGTCAACTCTACCCCAATAGGAGAATCCATTTTTTTCAATGTTGGTGTTTGACGCACGAGCAACAACTATTGAGGAATAGAGTCAAAGAACGTTCCACATCCACAGAGACATATTAACATTTTTCATTTTATATTTTTTATTATCGTTATTGTCCTCTATTATTAATAAATATATATATATATATATATATATATATATTTTGAATTTATTTGTATTATTTTCTAACATTTAAAAATACATGCATGCAACACAAAGTTTTCCTCTTGAATGACAAAGATTGTTACATGCGTGAATAGTTTAGTGAGAGAGCGCATGTGCCAGTTGATGAAAGAGCGCATGCGCTAGTTTATTTTCTTCTATAAATGGTGAGGTCTCAGTAACATCATCACCTTTCCTATCCACATTCTATTGCTATCACATATCATTCCTCAGACCTTAATAATCATGAGCTCTATGCCGCTATTGATTGCTGAAGATGGTTCACCACTTATTGATATCGATCAGACTGATTTTGAAAATATTCCAGTATTACATTTATCCAGTCAAGATTCGATAAATGATTTTGATATTAACGACTTCGTTAACTTTGCAGATGTGCCAGAACCAAATGAGCAAATTATTATTGAAAATCCGATCGTTTCGCAATTATCATCACTCAAACACTCTTCATCTACCCTTCCTCTTGGTGTTGATAAGAAATCTAGAACAATCAAGAGGAAGGTTACTAAGGCATCTTCATCGATTGTCACTGACTTTAAAGAAAAGAAAGAATCCAAAAGTGTTGTGCGACAGAAAAAACCCGCAACGAAAAGTGACAGATCGAAGAGGAAGCCAAAAGGTACTCCTAAAGAAATGAAGAGTGATTTGAAAGCTGAACCGCTATCTTCTTTCAGTCCCCTCCATCGGTTTGGGGAAATGAAAAGGAAAGCAAAATACCGTCTTGTAAAGGCACAGATGACTATTGCTGAACTTGAAAAGAGTGAGCGAGCTATTAATGCTAATAATGAAACTCTTGAAGCATTAGATGCCAAGATTGCATTAGCGAAGGTTGAATTGGCTAGAATGTCTAAAGATGCTGATGAACTCCGTTCAAAAATAGGTAAAGATAAGCAATTCCATCAACGTTCGAGAATGCAAGCTCAGGCTGAGCTTGAGCAGTCGACTAAGCTTTATGAGACGGCATTATCAGTGAGAGATAATTGGCAAAAGGAGTTGGATACTGCATTTCAAAGTGACGGCGATTAGTTTTGGGAATGATAATGTGTTTTCAATATCGTGAGTTGAAAAATATAAGCGGGAATGGAGTATACAATTAATTTGGTTTGGTATACACAGAACATTGCGAATGGCTGGGGCAATGTTTACCGCTGCAATATTTTTCAATTCACATACTTATAATTGAAATGAAAACAATAATGAACTTTAATATTACTTTATTCATAAAAGTCACTATTAGATACATTTAAACCATATTTGATTCATCAATCCAAGAATTTTGTTCGTTAGGAAGACCTAACCACTTTACATATACTTTATTTTTTCTTCTCTTCAACACCTTCTCAATCAGATATACGTCAGGATTCTCGGTTCGTAATAACTCTTCTTCGTAAAAACATCCTCTAATCGGCTGTTCATTCATATCTTCAAGATTATAAGTCGTTGGGATGGTTTTATTAATTTTAACAATCTTGAATAGCTCCGTGGTAAAATTCGCAGTGTAAGACTTTTCAAAAATATTTTTGTATTTACTTATACGTACAATATCATTCAATTGGAATTTGGGTTTACTTTGTCTTCCTCCAATTCCATTGATACCCTTGAATTTCAATTTTGTTGTTGAATCAACATTGATGGGTGCCATACCTATTGTACGATGAACTTTATTATTATATCTACTAGTTATAATTGGAAGAATATCAAGCCATTTGTGGTGACCTCTCATCGAAAATTCCTTGTAGAGCCATGCCTTTATTGTACGAATCACTCTTTCTGCTATAGCTGCCTTCTTTGTGCTGAATGTTGAATAATGATTGATATTATATTCTCGCATGAAAGATGAGAAGCTTCTATTAAAAAATTCTTTCCCTTGATCGCTTTGTATATGTTTAGGGGAAAATTTGGCTTTCTTCAGTACATATTTCATTGCATTAGTTATTGTACTACCTGTTTTATCTTTAACTGGCACAGTCCATAGATATTTTGAGTAACAATCAATTACTACAAGTATATATCGGTATCCTTCATTACTTTTTGCATAAGGTTGTAGTTCAGCTAGATCTATTTGCCATAGATCTGCAAAACCTTTGATGGTAGTTATTCTTCTACGAAAATTACGTCTTGCAGGTCTATGTAATTCATTAACAACTTGTCGTTTGATATCACTTACTTCATTAGTCATTCTATTTCAATATGATTAAAGAGAAAAAAAGTGATAATGTTACTGCATTGAATGATGTTGTGACAGTGATCATTACTTGTGGATATATATTAATATATTATACCTTCTTCACGTAATTCTTCAATTATTGAAATTATTTCATTATCATGTCCGGTATGTCCAGCTGACTTTGATGCTACCAATAGTCGTAGGCGAGCAACTAACTCTTTCGGTGAATTTCAGTACACATAATTCGCAGGTTTAGAATTATATATTTTCTCCATTTTCACTCGTTTGAGTGCTCCACCAATTTTACTTCTACTCCTAATTGGATATTGTCGTGAGTCTAATAGTGGTTTGATGACTTCACGAAATTTTTTAGAATTTGTATTTTTAAAACCATTCTTCAGATGATATTGTTTATATGGAGCATTCGTTATTTTCAATATTTTGGAATATACTTGACGAGTTTCTTCATTATCAACATCTTGTGGATTCTTCAAAAAGATCATATCATATAACTCTGGACTACCTGCGCATTCATATTTTTTCACTTTATTAGCATCCCAAAATGAAATGTTTCCATCTTTGAAATGTACCACTAGACTTCCCATTTTCAGCTTTTGTGTAATTGGATCCATACGTACGCCAAATGTTCCATCATATGCTGGATTTCTAGATTTTACATTATTCAAATGTTTCATCAAAACATCTTCACCACTTTCATTCATAACAGGTGAGATGTCAGGATCCGAGGAATCGATGTGGGACGATGATGGTGTTTCGAATAGAGTTGTTCTCATATCGTCTTGAAGTGTGCTCGTGTCACTATTCACAGATGATACACCATCAAAAGATTGTTTTCTTCCTATTGGAGTACTCATGGGATAATTTGAAGTAGATTGAACAGATCCACGATTTGGTGATAACACTGCTGATTTAGAAGTAGCGTTTGATGATAAAACATTCAATGGTTTCATTATGGGCTCATACAATCTTTCAAGTGTCGAACGATTTTCAATATTATCATTCTTGATAGAGTTGAATTTCTGTCTGACAGCTTCTGTTGTCTCTACTAGTTGACGTTTCAAATTCATTTCATTGTTTTTATGTTCAGAATCGTTTTTTGTATTCATAATGCCCTTTTTAAATTATAGCTCAATTCGTTGATGAAGTGACCTCTACAATATTCAGTGATCGAATAAGTTTCAAAAACAAGATCATGGGTATATAAAACTATCGAATCCTTTGCGATATCTACCTTCATCTATTTTTCTATCCTTATCAATTACTAGAAATCCATATTGATCCTCCCAGCATTTAACACACATCAATTGGAATTGTTTGAATGTTACATCGGGTGAAACATGATCTGAATAAATGTGATGTAAATTCGTCTCATCTTGTTTGAACATTATAATGAAATTGGTATTGTCACGCACTAACTGTTTGGGTACCCGTGAATATGTCTGTGCTAGATAAAAACAATCAACATCCTTATGACGTCCCATACAGAAATATGATCTAATAATATCTTGCTTTTCACATATCACATCATCGAAAATGAAAACAGAATTAGGCTTAGCGTCGGAGGGTTCCACTATTTCTGCATTATTGCTGAATGTATAAAAACCTAATCCTTTTATAGGTTCCAAAACACTTCGCAAGTACTGATATTTAGGTTGATTGAGTGACTTCGAATAGAGATACACATTTCTAAATCTCAATCCTTGTGGATGTGTTAATAGTGATATCATTGCATTCGTCTTTCCACAATTTGAAGGTCCTATAATGAGTCCTCGAACTGATGATGGAAGTAGTGGACCATGTCTGAATACTCTTTGTCCATTCAATCCACACCCAAATTTCTCATCTAGATTATCTACAGCAAACTTTTCTTTCTGTTTTACAATGCGCATCGTGCCGTGGTTGGAGACTATATAAATGTTATTAGCTTATTCATTTCAATGTGTACCATCAAACGATACGGACGTATTGAAAGTGATCGTAAAATTAAAAGAGGTTGTGGTTTTGTTAATGATTTAATAAACAAACTTCCTTTCGAATTACATCTACCTGGAGGATATCAATACTGTGGACCGGGTACAAAATTGAAACAACGTTTAGCTCGTAACGATCCTGGAATCAATAAATTAGATATTGAATGCAAAAAACACGATATTCAATATTCTAAGCATCCATCTGATCTTGCAGCAAGACATTTAGCCGACAAAGAACTTGAATACAGCGCTTGGGATAGGGTTAAATCAAAGGACGCGAGTATTGGGGAAAGAGCAGCTGCATTACTTGTCACCAACATTATGAAAGCGAAAAGACATATGGGCATGGGTTGTAGTACCAATAAGAAAAAATGTAAGAGGAAACAATCGAAGAAAAATAATATTAAAAAAGTTGTATTTGGTGCTGGGATAGTCCATAAAGTGCGAAATGTATTGAAGAAAGCTGGTGGGAATCAATTTGTGACGAATAATAGCAAAAAAGCTATCACTGTGGCATTGCAGGCGGCACGTAAATACCTTAAAGCTGCCGGTGGAAAGAAGAAAATCCGCACACCACGCATAATTCCTGTTCCCAAGATCGGTGGACTTTTACCATTGATACCAATTTTTGCTGGACTATCCGCACTAGGAAGTTTGGCGGGAGCCGCTGCTGGTATTACCAAGGCCGTGAATTCGGCAAAAGCCAGCAGAGCGGCTTTAATGGAAGCCAATCGTCACAATAAAACCATGGAGGCTGTAGCATTAGGCAAACGCGGAAGTGGAATATATCTCAAACCATACCGTAAAGGTTTAGGACTATATTTAAAACCATACAAAGCCACAAACAAAACAAAAAACTGATTGAACCCCTACCTCAGAGGCCTCTTACTGATCTCGATCTCAGTTATTATGCACAAAAAATGAAAATTCCACATTTTCGTGGTGTTTTTATGCGTGATAGATTACCATCTTCAGGTCCAAAACAAAACGAGACAGCTATTGTTAATTTAGATGGAATAAGTGGACCAGGAACACATTGGGTGGCATATAAAAAATGTGGGAAAGAAGTCACATATTTCGATAGTTTTGGAGATCTACCCCCACCATTGGAATTGACTCGGTTCTTTCGAAAATGTTCGAATGTAAAAATCAAATATAACTATGATCGACAACAGAAATTTAATACAGTTCTCTGTGGTCACTTGTGCTTGCAGTTTCTCTCTAAATAATTTTCCAAATAAAAATGGATTCAACACCAAAACTGGATCGGGAGGCTATCAAGGGAATGGGGTTTTCACTTAGAATGTTTTCAAAATATGGTACCTTGAAAAAAATGGATAAAGTGATGCTTGCAAATATGCCTAAGGAAGTGATACTTGCATGTGTTGCACATGAGATTGCATATGTTTGGGAAAAGTTGCCTAAGCATCTGCAAGATGACATCGATATAATGAAACATAGATATTGTTATGAGCACCACCACTATCAAAATTCAGATTCGGATGTTAATGATGGTCCTATACCTCGAAAATCTATGTGTTGTATTTGTAATATAGAGGATGTGAATATTGGTATCAATAAAAATGATACTTATTACAATACAACACCTTCCAAAAAGTGTAAATTGTCTCAAATGTGCTGTTGCTGTGTACAATAATAAATTGAAATGTGTTTCAAAATATTCATCAGTCATGTCACGAAAGTTCGAGCTACAAGCTGTCGGGACAAGTGTCTTGAGTGCGGATTTTTTTCCACCAATTGAATTGGATAGGAACAGTCGTTATGGATTAGGACTTTTGGGATTCTATGGATGCAATACAATCAATAATATAACTGAAGCTAATAACTTAGTTAGTTTTAGAATCAGTAATGACAACTCGTCGATACCCCAAAAGTTGACAATTGAAATTCCATGTGGTGCTTACGAAATAGAAGAGATCAATGCCGTCATACAGAAACATATCATGTTCAGATTGTTTCATGATAAAAAACCAAATGATGTCGTTGCAGATGATATTTTCTATCTACACGCCAATAATAATACATTCAAATGTGAAATGCGATCCAAATATGAAATTGATCTGACACATCCAAACTCTATAGCAGAAATGATGGGGTTCGCTCATGGAATATTTCCACCAAATCAGATACATGAATCATCATTACCAATAAACATTACAACTGTGAGACTTATCCGCTTAGATTGCAATATAATATCAGGTTCATATATAAATGGTGAAGAATCTCACATTCTTTTCTCATTCGATATTGATGTTGAACCTGGCTACAATCTTACTAAAGAACCACACAGTATTATATATATGCCTGTCAGTCCAGAAGGTCGTCAATTGATTCACAACATTACAGTGCGTATTTTGGATGAAAAAAAAAACCTTATCGATTTTGGAAGTGAAGAAGAGATTTTCATTATTTTGGAATTGAAGAAAATCGAATAACTGTTGTTATGGGTTTCATTTACAATAGACAAAATCGCATTGAACAATCCCAAACGAGTTGCACTATCAAAAAGAAAGGTGTGCATAAAAAGAAAAGTGTGCATAAAAAGAAGCTCATTCCACAAGTGTATGCTAAACAGTTAGCACATAACGCTCTGTCTGTGAGTGATCTTAAATTTTTGAAATCGATTGGATTGAAAGTGAGAAAATAACAATGGTGCTCGAAACAAACAGTGAAAAGTTGAATATATTCAATGAACCAGTGCTCGATCATTCTCTCATAAGTTTACATGAGCACACATATAAGCCCTATGGATCACCGCTATTCAGGAATTCGGATGAAATCAGAATTGCAATCAATAATCAAGATGTTATACTAGATATTGCCGACAGCTTCATTTACATAGAAGGTAAATTCACCCCCAAAGATGTAGCGAAAACATGCTATCTCTCGAATAATGCAATTGCATTTCTCTTTGACGAAATTCGTTATGAAATGGGTGGTGAACAAGTGGCTGTTGTTAGAAAACCTGGGATAACATCTACAATGAAAACCATGATATCATTTGGACAATCTTATGCTAACACATTATTGACATCTGGTTGGGGACTTTCACAATTGAAGCAAGATATCTTGGATACAAACAGTCATGTTTTTAGTGGAAAACTACCACTGAAATATTTGATGGGTTTTGCTGAAGATTACAACAAAAGTATCTTGAATGCCAAACAGGAATTGATTTTGATTATCGCTCGATCATTCAAAAACTCGTATATAGGTGAGGTTGATGCTGATTTGGAAATAAATAAAATCGAATGGAAAATAAGACATATTGTACCAGATGATAAACACAAGCTCAAACTTTTGAGTAGAATAAACAAAAGCGGTCTGAATGCCAAAATCAAGTTGGCGTATCGTATGTGGGACCTCTATGAACTACCATCATTACGTGGGACTTCTTCAGACATATGGGCCATCAAAACAACTAATGCATTGGAAACTCCTCGTTTTGTCATCATCGCATTCCAAAGTACTACCACATCTGAAGATAGAACACAAGATATTACAAAATTCACAACTGCTGATATCAATAGTATTCGAGTATACTTGAATTCTGAAGTTTATCCATATGAGCGTTGGAATTTGAATTTCGATAAAAAACTTGATGCTCCTGCTTATTATGCTTTTGAGAGTTTCCAGCGAAGTTATTATGATAAAGATATGAGTGAACCTCTGATGGACATTGGGCAATTTAGAGAGAATCCACTATTCGTCATCGATTGTTCCCATCAACCGAATGCAACAAAATCATCAACTATTGATATAAAGATTGAGTTTGAGACGAGGAAGACCAAGTTTCCAGACAACACTAAAGTATATGCATTAATTTTGCATGATACAGTTTTAACATACAATGCATTGGATGGTTCAGTTCATAGCAGATATTGACACTTTTTTTCACTCTATCATATACTGTTTTATGATCTTTTTTTTATTTGTAACTGACTTATATCATGTATTGTATTTTATATCATATTTATTGTTTTGTAATCATTTTCTATTGTATTTCATGAGATTTAAACAAATAAAACATGAAAATAATACAAAGTTTTTTATTTGACATTATTTATGATTTACAGGAACATACAGACTATCTAAAATAACTTCTTCCTCATAATCATCAGTTTCGCGACCATCTTCAATTTCCTCTCGATTTTCATCATTCAATTCAAAGTGATGAATAATCCATTCTGGCAAGTATGGTTGGAGGCTATACAGGAATCTTCTTAGGTTCAGTTCAATCATAACCTCACAAAGTTGCCACAATTCCAATTCATTATCCAAAAATTTGTTACAAACTTCTGCACCACTCCAATAGTTCTCAGCATCACGAAGGCATAATTCGATTTGTTTTTCATCATAGCATACACTCATATCATAATTGCTTGCATGTTCGGCTCCATCACCCAACACCTTCAATTTAGACGACAAATGTTGAACCGATGATTTGAGATCTACAACATCGACCCAATCTTGACTTGCGTACTGCATCCACATCTTTAAATGGTGGAACTGAAATCGAATAAAAAAAAACAATAAGCAACCTCCAATTTTTCAGTGATATAATACTCACATTCCCATTTTACTTGTAGTTACAAAGTGGGTGTATTCAACTAAGTTAGTAATGTTTATATTTCCATATAATTATCATCTAATATATGAATATTAATGAAACAATAAGAAATTCATTATAATTACTATTATTATTCAATCATATTGAATTTGACTAGAGTTAGCGTTTTCACACCAAAAAACTTTGTAAGCTATGACCTAAAGAAATTCGCTATAAATTATTACAATTATTATTCAATCATATTGAATTTAACTAGAGATCGCGTTTTCATGCCAGCAAAACTTTGTTGGCTCTGTCCTAAATACACCATCGTATATTTACCACCTGATGAGTTGATACAAGATATATCGTCATCACTGAATTGCAACGAAATACGTTTTGGTAGCCATGTTTTAAATAATTTATCATTGCTCACATCTTGCAAAGTTAATAAAATTGATTTACCAAATCGTGTAGAATAAGTTGACATATTTTTAATTATGTACACTTCATCAATTGGCAATGATGATAAGGCCTTTTGCTCTAGTATTTCAACCTCCTGTACAATCAAATTATTAATTTTATTCAAGTCTACTTTTGAAACGGACATGATGATAATATATATGAAAATATAAACAATTTCCAACAGACAAATACACTCACCGTCTTCCTTCTATTACGAACTGAATAACACTCTACCAATTGCTAACTGCTGCAGATATATTCGTCTACTGATTTCATAGTGTGCCAAGCATTTCTTTTATATTAAACAGTGCGAGTCACCCCCACCATGAAACCGTGAAAGGTTCACATTGCTAGTTGCTATCCACTAGAGATGCCTGACGTCACAGCCAAGCCCATCTCCCAATTTGATGCGAGTTGCCGGCACGAGCAAGCAGTGATCGTTGCGCTCTCGGAGAGGGCAGACGTTTGCACAGTCCTCGCCCGCCTGCGTGTCACCATCAATAGCGAGGGTAGGGTGATGCGTTACGTCACATCATTCACTGCTTCGAGAGCGATAGCCGAACAAGCAATTGTCGTTGCGCTCTCGGAGAGGACAGACGTTAGCACAGTCCTCGCCCGCCTGCGTGTCACCATTGATGGCGAGTCTGGGGCGTTACGTCACATCCTTCACTACATCGAGGGAGGTGAGAGCAGACTGATGAATACGCATTACTCTGCCACACGTCGTGGAGTGAACATGTCGCTCTCTAGCCGTTGAACGGTTATTGCTGTGACGTCACTCCACTACTAACTTGGTGCCCTCACACCGATGGAGCATTCATTACTTGGAGGATCTTCGAAGTATGCAGACGTATGTTTGTACATAGACAAACAAGCACATGATGAAACCCTGTACCGTGCATTCTCTAACACACACACACACACACACACATACACACACAAAATCTCATATGAAAAAAAAAATCTGAACGATCCATGCACCAGACACTTCAAGGTCACAACGCCTTGACTTCACTGCACAACAAAAAAAAGCAAATAACACGTCATATTGGTGGGGGGAGTATTAGAACCGGGAAAAAATTTCTGAACGATCCATACACCACACCCTTCAAGGTCACATCACCTTGACTTCACCAAACAACAACCAATAAAAAAGCAATTAATACGTCATAGTGGTGGGGGGAGGCTTAGAACCGGCTCAAATCTCCTACTCATGTTATTACATTCCACACCATTGTGTTTTGAAACCCGATAGCACGACTACAAAATTGCGAGTGGTATTCAATGCCTCAGCAAAGTCTTCGAATCAAATATCGCTCAATGATAATTTATACACTGGTCGAAAATTGCAACAAAATCTTTTCAATATTATCGTCAATTTCCGCATTCATCCTTACGTATTGTGTATGGATGTGACAAAAATGTATAGAATGATTCTTGTTAATCCTTCTCATCGAGATTTTCAAAGAATCATTTGGAGATTTGATCCCAAATTACCGCTACAAGATTATCGTCTTCGTACTGTAACTTACGGTATGAACTGCTCGCCCTTTCTTGCGCTCAGAACACTTGAACAATTAGTTAAAGATGAAGGTGGTACTTTTCCGCTCGCTTCACTCGCACTCAGTTCCACCTGCTATATTGACGACTTCGTGATGTCTATTCCTACCTTTGAAAAGGCTCACCAACTCAAAACTGAAATTATTACCTTATTACGAAGAGGAGGCTTCGAACTTCGAAAGTGGTCTAGCAATGACCTTTCTTTGCTCTCTGATTTGCCTCCCTCTTATTTGTCCAACGAACCGCACACGTTTTCTGAAGATATCGATTCTTGTCTGAAAATTTTGGGATTACGTTGGAATCCTTCTGCTGATTGTTTTTCTTTTATTGTCTCTGCAATTCCAAATCGTCCTTGTACTAAACGAACAATTTTATCCGAATTAGCTCGCATATATGATCCCTTAGGATTCATTTCTCCAGTTACATTTTTTTGCAAACATCTCATTCAACAACTATGGTTGTCCGGTATTGGTTGGGATGATATTCCCAATAATGAAATTATTCGTATCTGGAATCAGTATCAAACTGATCTACCCGTTTTATCCAGTCTCAAAATTCCGCGGATGTTCACAAACTCCCAAGCAATCGCTTATGAAATTCACGGATTTAGCGATGCATCTGAGAAAGGATATGCTTGTGTTATTTATCTGCGTTCTTTTGATGCCAATGGACTGAATCATGTTAGCTTCGTATGTGGAAAGTCCAAAGTTGCACCAACTAAGAAAATTACTATTCCGCGTTTGGAGTTATGTGCAGCCGTTTTATTAACGAAGCTGATTTCATCAATCATTTATCTTATTACACCCCAATTAAATCTGAAACGTGTTTACTGTTGGTCCGACTCCCAAATAGTGTTATATTGGATTAAGGGTCATCCACACCGTTGGAAGACATTTGTATCAAATCGTGTGACATTCATCAGTGAGAAAGTCGCTCCTGAACATTGGTATTACGTAGATACCACCAATAATCCGGCGGATGCTGCTTCCAGAGGTTTGTTACCCCGTCAGATGATATCACATTCTATGTGGTTCACCGGTCCGCCTTTCCTTAAAAAACAAGATGAATGGCCTGATGCGCCTTCTCTGCCCCTTGCACCCCCGGTGGAGGAGGAAAAATCAATTCCAGTATTTTTAACCTCTAGTAATGACCATGTCATTGATATTTTATTAGAAACGCATTCTTGTTTTAGATCGCTACAAAATGTTCTAGTTTACTTGCTACGTTTCATCAACAATTCGAAAAAACCTTCTCAAAAATTCTTAGGCTCAATTGTGCCATGCGAGCGCCACAACGCTCTTGTTAGACTTGTTCGACATGTTCAAAGTATCCATTTTTCTGTAGAAATCGAAAGTAAACGTTTTTCTAAACCTTTGAGAAAACTTCAAGTTTTTTTGGATTCTGAGGGAATTTTACGTGTTGGAGGTCGTCTGAAACATGCCTCCCTCTCCCATTCTGCCAAATATCCTATGTTGCTTCCACGTTCAAGTCGTTTGACTATCCTTTTGATCAAATATTTTCATGAGAAGTTTTTTCATGCAGGTTTTTGCACGACTTATTTCCTTCTGTCGCAACAATTTTGGATTTTATCTCCAAAAAGAGCTATCAATTCAGTTCTCTCTCAATGTATTCCATGCTGGAAACAAAATCCTAAGACTTTTCAACCCCTCATGGGGAATTTGCCTATTTCTCGAGTTTCTCAAGTTAAACCCTTTTCTCACTCAGGTGTCGATTATGGGGGACCCTTTTCGATAACTCTCAGTCGCCATCGTGGTGTGAAAACAATAAAAGCATATTTATGCATTTTTGTTTGTTTCGCTACCAAGGCGGTTCATCTTGAACTTGCCAGCGATCTCTCTACTGACAGTTTTTTAGCAGCTTTGCAAAGGTTTATTGCACGTCGTGGACGTGTATCCCATATTTATAGCGACTGTGGCACCAATTTCTTAGGTGCCCAGCGTCAATTACTCCGTTTGCTCGAATCTTCAGCTTCTCACGAGAATATTGTTTTTCATCCTACTCCGGCAAGTGCACCTCATTTCAATGGGTTATGCGAAGCCGGAGTAAAGAGCGTTAAATCACATTTGGCTCGTGTTATCGGCCAACAAATCCTCACCTACGAAGAATTTTATACCGTGTTAACATTAATTGAATCCATCTTGAATTCGCGACCCTTAACGCCCATGAGCGCCGATGTTGATGATCTCAACACTCTCACTCCCGGCCATTTTTTAACTATGGAACCTGTCTCCAGTCTACCGCTGCCTGATTATTCTGATGTACCTCTGAATCGTTTAACGAGATGGCAACTATTACAACGCCTACATCGGGATTTCTGGCATAGGTGGCATAAAGAATATTTGCACACTTTGCAGCAAAGAGGTAGGTGGTTGAATGGCGGTACTTCCCCTCGCATCGGTACTCTTGTACTTATCAAAACTGATAACCTTCCCCCATGCAAGTGGTCGCTCGGTCGTATCTCCAAATTGCATTTTGGTGATGATCAAATTGCGAGGGTAGCAACAATTAAAACAACGCATGGTACCTTGAAGCGCCCCCTGGTCAAGTTGTGTCCACTTCCACTTGAATAGTACACGACTTTTCACTTTTCTTTTCAGCATTTTTGTTTTATTTGATGTTTTGAATATTTATTATTAATTTTATTCAGTTATATATTAGAAAATGCCTTCTGCATTTTGCGGGCCAGTAAATGTTGCGGAACGGCTAACATATTCATTTTTATTTTCTTAATTTTGCCTCACCCTGTACCCTCAAAACGACTTCATTATGATTGCGCCCTCTGTGGTGTGTTGGAGCGATGAAAAGGGACGAACAGTGTTGTTGTATTGTTTTTCTATGTGCTTGATTGTCCGCCATTCTCGACTGCCCAGTTCAACTGTGAATATTCGTTTTTTTTTTGCTGATAATATTTATGTTTACCACACCGCATAATATCGTGCTTCTTGATACACGGACTAGCTTCGACCACAAGAACTGGTACCAATCTCAGGACTCTGATGAGACAGTCGCAATCCACTCAAGGTAAGTCGTCTTTGAGGGATTTAATTTAACATTTTGTTAAGTATCATAACGGTATACAGTCCCTACTGTTCCTATTACCGTTCCGTTACAATATTAATGATTAATTTATAAACGTTCACTGAGCAGCCATTTTAGTAATCAGTCATGAGGCAGAGAACGTTGTAGCATTTTAATTTCAACAAGGTTATACCACGAAACAGCAATTATTAGAGAGTGGTACCTTTTTGTGTAATTCCATTCAGGATTTAAATTTTAAAATATTTTTCGCAGGTGTAGGTAGGTTAAGGTTAATTGTATTAGTGCCATAATTTTTGAATTCAATATTATATTTATTATCCTTTTTGAAAATTTATTTGGCACAATTTTTGAAAACAAACAAGACTTTTCCAAGAACACTACCTGTAGAGAGAGAGAGGGCGCTGCATGCTTATATAAATCCGACTGAGCTAATCAAGGCAAGAAATATCTGTTAAATAAGGTATCTACCTGAAGTATATTTATCAAATTTGATTAAACGAACAATAAAAATCAAAACTCTAAGAATAAAATTCTGAACCCATTTATAAAATTCAAATGAAAAATTAATACAAAAACAAATTATTAATTATCAACAAATTATCACTAAAATATAACAATATATATATATATATATATATATATATATATATATATATATATTGGGTGTCACACCAATAGGTGGTTCCACTTATGTTTCGTTTGCGTTTACGCAGCTATTTTTATCAAGTACTTTCTTGGTTTTTTCTCATTTTGTCTTCAATCGAGGACTGCCTGTCCGGACAGCTGTTTCAGCCCAATAGGCTGAAACAGCTGTCTACCGGTGGCTCTTAAATTGAATTCAATATGGGAATGATCAAGGAGTACTTACCTATTTATATATATATATATATATATATATATATATATATATATATATATATATATATATATATATATATATATATATATATATATATTTGAATGATGCCACTAATTTTCCTTCATTTTCAGTATTTTAATATTAATATAAGTCACAAAAAGGATCTGAAGCTTCATAACTTCTATTTAATTATTTGCGGACGCTTTCGACAGCTGGTTGTGCTGTCATCATCTAGGCTCTACTCAAACTGAACGAAACCTGTTGTTTGTCCTTTTATGCGGTCCGAACGCCTCAGTGCAGGTACTCCAGGTACTTTAGGTACATACCAAAAACTGAACAAAAAACTGCACACATCAATACAGAGACATGATAAGAACACAACAACAATGATGAAAAAACACCACACATTCCATCCGAGAGTCATCAACCTAACAAACGTACACTTTAACGATATAGAAATACAAACGCTTGAACTAGGTCCAAAATTCAGTCCATACCAGAAAATCACACTACAAACCATCGAGAACCTAATTGTTTACACAGAGATGGTTTTAAACCAAGTAGAAACATCAAAAGTAGACGAAATCAGATCAAAAGCAATCAACACGCTGAAACAAATAATCATTAAACCAGAAAAAGTCCGGAGAAATCAGCAATCACGAAAGCTATCAAATCAATAAAAAGGAAGTTGATCTCTAACAACCTCACAGCAGTTAAAGTCGACAAAAGTGACGCCACAGTTATTATTGAAAAACAGGAATTAAGTATGAAAGTGAACAACTACATAACAGAAGATGAATTTAGTATGATGAATCACGACCCAACCAGAAAATTTGGAAGACAAATTAATAGCCTAATAAAATCCAACAAACAGATCTTCAACAACAAAATATTAAACAGATACACAGTCAACAACCCAAAAGCACCAAAAGTCAACGCACAGAAAAAGATATATAACGAAAATAAACCTATAAGACCGATTATCAATTTTACCAAAGCACCTTTGACCACAGCGTCAAAAATTCAATGGAACTCGCAGACAGAATCTCAACGACAAATGTCAGCCCGAACACTAAACTATTCTCATTCTACATAAAAATATGCACTCCAACAACGAAAGTATAAAAATCATATCAGATAAACTAAAACACCAAAACATAGACAGAACCTACATTAACCAGATGCAATACAGCCTAAATACAATACTCAACCAAAAATATTTCGAATCTGAAGGGAAAATTTATAAACAAAAAGATGGACTAGCGATGGGATCCCTACTATCTAGCATTATATCCGAAATATACCTGCAAACCATAGACGAGAAAATCTTAACAATAATAAAAACACATGATGAAAAAGGAGAATGACTCAGATACGTTGACGATGGACTGTACATATCACAAAACAATGGAATAAAAATACATCAAATAACAAAGGAAATTAACGAAATAAATCAAAAACTGATTTTCAGCATTGAGGAGGAAAACAACTCGAAACTCAACTACCTAGACATAACCATCGGATATAACTACAACAAAACACAATTTCGAATGGCAATATACAGGAAACCTACACAAACAAGCTCCACCATAACCGCAAGTTCAAACCATCCACCATCACACAAAATGACTGCCTATAACACATTCATATATAGAATGTTAAGGATACCACTTAGCAATGAAGCCCGGAACAAAGAACGGAAAATCATATACCAAATAGCGAACGAGAACGGATACACCCAAAAGACAATAGATAAATTAGAAAACTGAATCAAACAAAAACTACAGAACAAGGATCAAACCACTCCAACAGACAAATCAACACAACGATGGACAGCATTTACGTACGTAGGACACCAAACCAAAAAACTAACGAACATCTTCAAACCCCTGAACATCAACATCACATGCAAGCCAAACACGAAAATAACAACTATAAATCAAAACACAACAAGAACCAGCAGCGAATCTAGAGAAAATCCAACACAAAGGATATTACTTGATGTAATCCAAATAGTAACGGTCAATTCCCTCACATATAAAGTAGTCATTAACCTCTGGTAGAAGTGCATTATATCTCAAGAGGAGTGCAGTAGATTTGCGAAGAGAAGACTTTGAGTTTTTATTCTTCGCTTCAGATGTCATTGCTTTTAAAAACAAAAAGTATTGCTAGGCACAACATTACGATATCAGGTACCGTAATGTTCGATTCATCGTCCGCAAATCAGTGAAGGGTAAGTTGGTTTACTGGACATAATGAAATTAAAATAAATACGTCCCTGCTTTGAAGAATTTATGATTTCGAATAATATGAGAAAACAAAAATATGAAAAAAAGTCTGTGACATCGTAGCTACTTCTAGAGATTTCGTCGATTTAGAAAAACAGGAAAACATGTTTTGGGTTACAAGGGGTTGTAATCGTTCTATTTCAGTTAACATCTGAAGTATTGCAGTGACTATAGCTAGTTTATAACTGATATGGTACGTTTTAAAATTTTTGTGAAGAATATGGCCGGCTACCTTGAAGCCATGACGTTCCGCCAAATTATTAGTATTTACCATTTTCCATGATTAATAAACTATGATTTTAAAAAGAATAAATAAATAAATTCGATCATTTTCTTCAATCCGACGAAATGATGATAAAATCGTCAGTAGACGATTTTACTATTGGTCAAAGTGACCAAATCTGGGTTTGAGAGTTAGCTTTTAGTCTAAAAGGATGATACCCTCAATAGTCGATGAGGCAAAAAAGTTCTTCATGGCTCAATTCAATGTGTCGTCATGTCTACCCCTCTACCTTGTCTACTTTGAACATTTGGCAATCTCAATATTGACCATTGAACTAGAATCTTTTCAGTATGACATTATGGCACACATTGCGCATTCTGGCCAGAATTGCACCTGAAAGGAATAGGACAGCATCTCCTGGCTGATGAGGGTAGTTATTGTCCTGCAACCACGAAAGGGCCTGGAATACGTCACTGAATACCTACCTTCTAAGTCAAAAATGTGAGTTGCTCACGTACTTAACGAAGGTAGTCGCAGACTGACCGTGATCAGGTCTTCGGTGGATTGAGGAAAATGTATTATGGTCTGGCAAACTTAAAGTGGATTATTCTTCACAAGGAAACTCAGGCTTTGGTAGGAAATCCGGCCTTGTGGCAAGCCTTATCAAGTTTTCAGCATTAAAGTAATCGACTTCTAAAAGCTGAATTCATATAGTGTAGTTAGAATAAGTGTGAGCTACAAGCCACCGCGGGTTAGTCGAAAAGATTCAATTATTTTGGAGGTTAACTCAAATGTTTGGTTCAAAGTGATTCGAGCTGGAATTCCCGAAAATTACCAGGAACTAGGATATAATCAACTCTAGGGTCAGTCGTCCCATATATATATATATATATATATATATATATATATATATATATATATATATACATACAGTCACCATTGATGTGCGCACCATATGGGAAACTTTTTTTCGAAAAGTTTCAATGAAGTTTAACTTCGGCACTTGTTTGTGCTTCAAATTTAACTTAAAATGATGCGGCCAACTGCGACCCACTGAGGTTCAGTGTTTGTAAAAAATTGCTATAAAAATTTTAACATGACTGGTGTGCGAATTTTCAATCACTTGGCTATTTTCTTAAACGAACCTTTGATTTCGTAAAAGCAGAGGCAACTAAAAAAAATGCAAATGATTTCGATAGAACTATTATTATTATTATTAATTTTAAACAACAATAATATTATAGAAAATACAAATGGGTACAAAAAATTACTTATTGATCTAAATGAGGTTGTCAAACACCTATAGCCTACATTTCAGTACGTCGTCCTCCACGTTCAATACAAATTATGGTCCTTCTACTGACATCTGTAACTGCATTTTTAATAAATCGGGGATTTATATTTGCACAGCACTCGCGAATGGTATTTTCCAGATGTTGTATGTCAGTAAATGGTCTACTTCAGTACACTTTTTGTTTCAGGTAACCCCACAAGAAAAAGTCTAAAGGCGTCAAGTCGGGTGGTCTAGGTGGCCAATAATGTTTCCAGTTATGTCCAATAACTTTGCCTCTGAACATTTGTTGGAGGGACTGTTTTACAGCAACCGTGTGATGTATTGGTGCGCCATAAAGCTGGATACCATATGTCGTATTTAATATTTAAAGGCATATTATCTGAAACTTCACTAACCTCATCATTTAAAAGGTTGAGATAACCGACGGATGATAAATTTTTCCTAAAGATAAATGGCCCAATTATTTGGTCGTTAAGTATCCCACACCATACATTGGTTTTATACGAAAACTTTATATTTTCTTCTCTCTCTCTCCTTGAAACCAAAATGAAAACCCCAAACGGACATCAAAATCTCTTTCTTTCAATGTGTTAATAAATTTTGGCTTGTAAGGCCAAAATTTATTCTTTGATCAAATTTTTCTAACACTTTCTCTCTTGTAATCGGTATTTTTTATAATATCGGTTATACTCGTTTGCCCGTGTTCAATAACTTTTAAACAAATGTTAAGTTGGGCCTCCTCATCATATTTACTTGGAGTGTGCTTTTTATTGAATTGATTTGCTACGGATCCTGTTTCTCTGAATTTCGACATTATCCTGTAGAGAGTATGTTGAACATTTTTTCCTGGATGCCGTTCATTAAAAATGTTAGCTAATTGCCGGTATGGTGTATTCTCACCACATATTAAAATTATTTCTATTCTTTCCTGAAGAGACAACATTATTGCGACAATAACTGTTGAAAATTTGACAAGTGAATCAACAACTTGACGTGATTAAGCATCTTTCCCGCCCTAGTTAGGGTTTATAATCTGTAAATACTGAATATTGAAATTTTAATGTAATTTCAACTCTAGTAATTTTATTAATACTTACTGCAGTTTTTGACTTATGTCTGCTTTTAGGTACTGACGTTTGTTTAAGAAAATAGCCAAGTGCACCAGTCATGTTGAAATTTTTATAGCACATTTTTAATTTCTCTCTAAAAATGTCCGTATAAGTAAAAATGTATCAGAAAAGGTAAACTCCATGATGAGTCTGTTATGTATACATGAATTGATGACAATTAACCGAACTTGTTTTTTAAAATAAAGGGGATATCTGTCAAAAATAACTATTTTTGTACGAAACTATAAAATGAAAATGTACCTAAATTTAAGAGC
Source organism: Leptinotarsa decemlineata (assembly GCF_025532065.1). NCBI lineage: Eukaryota > Metazoa > Arthropoda > Insecta > Coleoptera > Chrysomelidae > Leptinotarsa > Leptinotarsa decemlineata. The sequence continues at coordinate 3,141,984 of NW_027412533.1, forward strand.
CAAGGTTAAATTAGTAGAATAAATGATTTTCCTGATAAAGAAGTTGAAAATTTGTATATGTGAAAATTGATAGATGGTAACTAGGGGAACGAGATAGATTTTCAATTTTTTTATCAACAACGGGATTCTTCTTGAGGCAACGAAAGAGACGCCACGCTAAATTTTTCTCTCCGTAAAATTTGAATTATATAGTATATGAATTAAGAATTAAACTGAATAGTACTGAATACTGATTAGTAATAATAAATTCAGTGAAAAAACCTACCTGTCCAGCCAAGTCGAGTAAGAAATCCATGAGTTCCAGCTTCACAGAAATATCACACCACACACACACCAGCGTTGATGAAAAGTAAAGTATTTACTTAAACCATTCATAAACAATATATGCATATATTAATGAAAAGACCTACGAACTGAATGAGAATAAAAAGTACTTGAAATCAAAACCAGAAATTGGACTCTGCCGAATTACAGTGACCTGCAATTCATAAACTGACAATTACCACATTTGTTCGGTGTTTCTATATTGAATAGTTCGTTGTTCGGTGTAGATTTAGGACTTTCTTAGAATTAAGGAATTTTCTTTTTTGGCAATTGATAAATTTATATATTTCTGAATCAAACATATTTTTACTTTTACAATTAAAACTGTTCTATATTTCCTAAGAACAAATGTGTCTTTTTCCATATATATATATATATATATATATATATATATATATATATATATATATATATATATATATATATATATATTGACTTGACTTGGGGGTCACACCAATAGGTGGTTCCACTTATGTTTCGCTTGCGTTTACGCAGCTATTTTTATCAAGTACTTTCTTGCTTTTTTCTCATTTTGTCTTCAATCGAGGACCGCCTGCCCGGTACTGACGATGCCCAATAGGCTGAAACAGCTGTATACCGGTGGCTCTTAAATTGAAATCAATATGGGAATGATCAAAGAGTACTTATTTTTGACTTTCATAGAATTATTTTTCAGCAGCTTGACTGCATATATATATATATATATATATATATATATATATATATATAGAAAGAAGATAGTTCAACATTAAAATCAAATAATAACAAAAAGTATTTTAAACATCACTGAGTCCAACCTCAATGACAATGTAAGTACATTTTCAACTGTACAATATCAATTAGTCTCTTGTTCTATTATTGTAGTTTTCCCTGAGGATGACAGAATACATTGTCGAAATGATTGGAATATATTAGTAAAAGAGTACACTTTCTCAATTGCTGCTTACCCAAATATTTACCCGTTTATATTTATATATATTTTGGCTTTCTACTTCTCCATCTTGATACAAAAAATGTGGGAATCTTCCAAAGAAAAGAATTTCAAAAATTAATTCAAAGATGTAAAGATCACGGAAAAAGTATCTTTCAGACGCGAACTGGAAGAAAAAGCTCCCTCGAATCAGAAATTTTCATATAAACATTGAATTATAAGAAACAAAATTACTTTCGAAACAAATATTTTTATATGAATGCTGAGTTATACAAAAAAAAATACTTTTATCTATACCGTTTGTATTCCAAACAGTCATAATGGAATCGATTCAGATATCATTCGCAGGATTCCTACACAATATAATTATGAAAGAAAAAAAAATCACTTACATGGAACACTGTCATCATCACAAGTAGACACTCGGATGTTATGCCGTAAGACACTTGCCTAATTGGCACTTCAGTACCAAATATGGATAACATTATACGAATAAAAACTCAATTCGTTCATAAAATTACGACTTTCTTTTACGGAATTCGTTGAATCCACCCATGTCATCGATGACAATACGTAGATAACATTCATTCGCCCATTTGATTAAATCCCAGCCAAAGGAATCTTGTTCGAATTGAAAGGGTATATTTTTAGGGGAGATGACTTCTTCATCTTGATACAAAAAAAAATGTGGGAATCTTCCAAAGAAAAGAAGGAAGCAATCAATTTTAAAAATTAACTCTATACAAAGATGTGTAGATCATGTAAAGAAGTAACTTTCAGACATTAACTAGTTGAAAAAGGACTCTCGACACTGCTATTTTTATATAAACATTGATTTACACGAAAGAAAAATACTTTCGAAACAAATAATTTTATATGAAAATAGCTGTTCGAGAGGGATTTTTCTTTTAGTTTGTGCCTGAAAGGTACTTCTTTGCATGATCTACACATTTTTATATAGAATAAATTTTTGAAATTGATTGCTTCCTTCTTTTCTTTTGGAGATTTCCACATTTTTTATATCAAGATGAAGAAGTAAAAAGCCTAAACTTTTTTTTTCCAAAAATGAATCTCTTCTTAAAATACCTCCTTAATTTAGACATATTTCTCCATAGAGAGCCATTATGGCAACTCACAGTTCATACTACAATGGAAGGAAATTTTGCACATTGGTAAAGGTATAATTTTTGTAGGCACTTCTCAAGAGAAAAAAATCTATTCAAAAGATATCTAACAATATTCAAAAACAAAGATGTATTTTTTATTGTTCTCTAAAAGAAAACAATCCTGAACTTGCATTTGAACAAACATCAATATACAGTAAGGTGTTGTTAATATATTACCTTCCATGTGTATTGGAGAGAAATGTAGGACACTGTCAAATTTTCAGAAAATACGTTTCCGATCTCAAATTTCTTAGGTTCCTCCAAGTGAAATTACGAAAAACAGATCTTCAACTTCTGGAAATCCTAAGGTTTCTTCTCAGAAAAGATTAGTGGATATCCTACAATATCAGAGGACAAGCAGTTTGTATCCCAAATACCAGGCTATATACAAGTTGCACATCAAGAATAAAATATTATAAAAATCTTTTGTGTACCAACTTATTTGTTCAACGTTTTATGACGTTTCAGTTTTGATCTTGATGTTTCAAACCAAACACCGAAAATCAAAAACATGATTTTCACTGAAGGTTCACCCACTTTTGATATGCACCTCTCCCAAGGTTAATTACCTTGGGTCAGTCAATACTTTCTACACTCACATTGCATTTTTTACTTGAAATAATGTTTTTGAGTTGATTTTCGATTTTTCATTGCTAGGAACCTTGTACTGGAGGGTTTCAGGTATAATTTAGTTTAATTTAAGTCAGAACAATGAATAGCAACGGCCTTGCGTTGAAGTACACTATTGAAATTGTTGTTATCTTGTCTGAAACTACTTTCATATTGTCATTAATATAACCGTTTCCACTTATATTTCATAACCGATATCAGACATTTCCCTACGGATTGTAAAACCCTCTCTCTGCAAGGGATCCAACAATAAAAATAAAATACTTAATATTTTTGTCTATGAGTTTATAATTTCCATTCGGTTATCTGACCTATTGAGTTGAATGTGACATTTGGGTCTCCAGTCATTCAAATATTCTTTTTGTATAATCCAGGTTATCTCAATATTGCAAAGATAAAATGTCATAAATTCTGTAACCTTTCACAATAATAACAATGAAGTACATGTGAAATTAAAATTAAATTATGGACAATCGATAGAATCATTTTACAATGCATATGTGAATATTTCCAAACAAAATAAAAAACTTATCTTTTTGCATTATATATTTCAAATAATTATGTAATTTATCTTTCTACATGTTGCATTGAGATTTTTCGAATGTATAATGTTGCTGTAGTTGTAGTAATGTCTTTAAAAATATTTTATTGTCATACATTTAAGTCATTTCTAGATGTAACACATACCTTTTTTTATTTCTACCATTCTAGTTGATTTATATATTATTAGGATATCCTATTTAAATAAAGATCTATCTATCTATCTATCTATCACCAGCATCCGTGGTAGACGGTAACCGTAATGAATCCAAAGCAATTTGACAGATGATAAACTACATGAAAAAACATGACAAACGAAATTATAATATTCATAAATAATGCTTATATTGAAACATCGAAAACTGAGGTGGCAAATAAATTCAATGCGAATTTTTGTGCCTAATACTTGTGTTTGCGGTAGTATAGTTGATTAGAAAGGTACATATGGTTTGAGTTGCAGGCGAAGTGCATGGCGTACATCTCGGCATCACCAAGTGAACGACATATTGAAACGAGCTATGTTGTCAGCGGATGTTCCTGCAGTTCTGAAACCCTTAGGTACCAGTCGAGATGATGGTAAACGACCAGATGGTTTGTCTCTCATACCATGGAAATACGGTAAATCTGTGGTATGGGACTTCGCGGCTTCCCATATAGCCGGAAGTTCGAAGTCTGCTGGAACCGCAGCATTGTCTGGCGAAAAATTCAAACGAAAAAAATACCATAATCTTGGTAATTACTATTTGTTCCATCCAGTAATGGTTGAAACTTTCGTTGTTTATGGCCCGGAGTCTCTGTTATTCGTTCAAGAACTCGGAAGGAGAATAAGCCAATCAACGAAAGATCACCGTTCTACCTCTTTTTTGATAGAAAGAATTAGTATTACTATTCAACGTGGTAATGCTGCTTCGGTACTTGAAACTATTCCTCCTTCAAATAATTTTGATGAGATCATGCATTGCCCTAATTTCAGTGCGGAACTGAAATCTCTTCGAAACAAGCCGAGATATGTGGATATTCATCAGTCTCCTTCCTATCAAGGTTAATTCGCAAAGGATAGATCCACCTTCTTCTTTTCCAGTGCGGTCAATAGACTTAGATCGTTCTTGCCTTCCAAATATGAGTTGCAGTCCTCGTGGTTCTGGTTCCCTTTCAGTGGATAAGCTTCATGAAGCAAGAGCCGAATAGATCCCTCTACGAAACCCTTCATCACTTGGAAGGATCGATCGCAGCTTGAGAAATGGTTCTTATGCAGATAATGTGAAACATGTCCTTCCTTACGAATCAGTGGAGAGTTGTCCGGAGAACCTTGAGAAAAAAATTGTAATAGCATTTTACAATCATGTTGTTCATGACGAAAAATTTCAAGAACTAGGTTGTAATGATGAACGAGAACGAGAATGTTTCCTATTTATTCACCAAACTCAAACACCTGTTCATGCAGCTGCAGTTTCGTAAGAATGTATCGTATTTCCCTCCAACCGATTTCCTGGAGTCTTTTAAGTCCACTAAATACTCGTTAGGACAACAAGAGGATTGTTCCGAATTTTTGGGGTTCTTCGTGAGCAAAACAATAGCAGAATCAATACTCCTGACCGCTCTGGATTGAATGATTCCTCACAGTCTTATCTTGTCTTGTGTTTGTAAATCTTTTGCTGGAAAAATCCTCACTTGTTTACTTTGTAGTAAATGTTCAATAGGTAGCAAAAACGAATGTGAATTTCTGGAACTTCAACTAGCGTTTCCTAATAAACAATCCGTGCAAAGCTTATTGTTAAATCATTTGAACTTTTAACAGGTGATGATCAACTGTGTTGCCAAACATGCGTCAAACTAACTGACTGTTATAAGGAAACAAATGTAGTTGAGGCACCAGTGAATCTAATAATAATTTTAAACATGACTCAACCTCTGACAGAAGCACCAAACTCTTACGAAGGTTAGGTTAGATGAATACTTCAATCTAGCAGACCACTATTATAATGTTAATGCAGTTATTGTTCACTGTGGTTCTGGCGTTGAATTTGGTCATTATTACGTCTTGGTCAAAGACGAAACGGATTGGTTTAAGTTTGAAGATAGTCGTGTCACGAAGTGTTTTGGCGATGCATTGAGTTTATTGGAGCCTCTGGAGACACCCTACATTTTGTTTCATGAGAAAGAGGACATTGGCAAATTAAGATCTTCAGATGATGTGGTGCTTCAGGTTTTTACGGGTTTTCCTGCAACTGAAAAAGCAAATGCGCCACTGGAATCAATAAAGTCGCCCCGGAGCGCCAATTAATTTTTGTTGTTATTTTATAATTTTATGATTTGTATTTTGGAAATGTTATCATTACAATCAAAATTAACAATCACCCAAATGATGAAAACAAAACTTTTGTATAGCTCTTTGTTATTTGAAAGACTAACTACATAACTTTTGTAATTATCATTATTCGTTGCACAGCTAATTAAATACGACTACATTCGAAAATGATGACGCCTAATACCAATTCCAGAGCACACGCTGTTGTCAATAAATTTTTATCCCGTTTTACTCTAGGTCGATTACCTTGTGATAGGCAGCATGTAATACTTACTGATTGCTTAAAACTCTGTACTAGAACAATTGAAATTTGAAGGCCAGTTTGAATTTCAGTCACAAAAATTTTCTGCATGCGCAATTTTCTGCCTCATTGCCTCAATTCATGTGTATTTGAATAAAACGATACACATTGTTGGTATTTTTCTAAATACATTTGCAGTCGCTAGAGTCCCTTTATGGTATCGATGTCATAAAAAACTCGTGGGGAGAGGGATGTGTATAATTGAAGATGCCTACTGATATGCAAAGTCTCAATATATATTCTCGAAACAAACATTTTTTTATGAAAAAAATTTTGATATGAGACAATGTTGTCAGAAAGTTCTCACTTATCAACGTAAAAACTGACTTCCTTACAAAATATGTGTCAAATTCTGTACTTGGAATTTGACTCACGTGCCCTCCTTCAGCTTTGTAGTATTGCTGTGCTTATTTACACCTAACTGTATGGAAACATACAATTCATATATTTATTTTGTGAAAATAAGCTATTATCGTTATGTTACCATATCATTTGAACAATCAATCGATTTACCTGTAATGATGAGTGATTTTAGTTATATGAGCAGTCTCGTCGATAGATCATAAACCACCTTGTAGGATCAATGTGTTCCACCTCACTGTACAACATTTAAATTATCATTTATTTTGATGGTCACTTTTTATACTCTATCGGTCTTCTCTCTCTGAAAAAATTAGATTTCATTCAAAACTTGATATATGCTATTGATTGGTTATTTATACAGGCTGATTCGCGGTGGATGGCACATTAGACGTTTCTGGTGAACCAGACAACGGATCACTTTCAAAATTGGACAGAGAGCATATTCGGTCTTCAATTAGAAACTAGTAGCAACTTTGATTTTTCAAATGGAATACCCTGTATATAATTATATAATTACTTTTGGAATCTACAACAATTACCCGACAACTTTCATTAATATTTCTCTACACCCATCTGTTACTGTTTTCGAAATATGAATCAATTTCAATTTTTTTTTCGGAAATCATGGCCTCTGAAAATGCAGATATCTTTGAGTTAAGGAATACTATGGTTTGGAGTTGGGTGATATTTGGATGCTTCCCATATTTCAGCGTAATCTCCGTTACTTCAAATAGAGGGTGTTGAAAAATACAGTTTTTTTTGAAAAAGTGACTGAAAATTGATTCTTTCAAATTCAGAAAGCTGTTAAAATTTGCTTTCTTTCTATGTATATAATGCGTATACCTAACTAGTCAGGTTTCGGACTTACGAGAAATTATTTGTGAAAATGTACCTTCAGAATGGCATTCACATTCGATATTTTGTAAGCTGGCCATGATTACTATTCCACAGTAACGTTGTGACATTCTCCTAATAATATTGACATTTTCTTCATTTAAAAATTTCCAAATACCTCCAAAATGATGGAACAAAACTAATCAAACGAAATTCTTATGACTTTATCATTTTTGGACAGTTTGTGTTGGTGTTGTCTCGGAAATTTGGTTGTTGCATTGTTTTTCATTTTTTTTACATTTGTATCAAATATGTCTGATGGTTTTTAAAATACTAATATTATCAACACGAAAAAACTACCTTTCGGTGAGTAATTTAATTGAGAACTCAATATTTCTTGTGAAATTGAAACGACAATAATCGTATAAGTTTTGTGGAAGGTATATTTATAGAAATTCATTGTTACAGAGCCCTGAAGAAGAATTTAATTAAGTTCGAAACGTCGACAAGAAAACATTTGTTTTTTTATAAAAAATTGATCCTGTTACAAAATCAATTTTTTTCAGAAAAATTATTCGATCACTAAACTAGTTAACCAAAAATTGTCACGTTTCGAGGTCTGGACTTCTTTTCTTTTGCAAAATATAAAAAAACATCTATTTCCAGATCTCCATTAACCATCAAAGGTTCCTTTTGGTTATGTTAGGAAGAAATTATCCATGATGCCAATCATTTTTCAATAGTCTTTCGACCATATTGTGATTAGGTTTCAGTTTTTCCGGCAAATAACATGCACGTTCAGTCGATCATAATCAACTTTAAAAATCTCCGTTTGTATAACCTAACCGGAAGGTAAAGGAAATATCTTCGAACATAAACAGTTTTTATATTTTGCGTGAAAAAACAATGCAATGTTTTTGAATTTCGCTCTTTTATAAAATATTTAGAATAAACATTTTTCAGTTCATTATTTATTCATCTAAAATCCTGTCTTCAATAAAAATCATGACGGCAAATGATTAGCTCTAATAAACCTTCTGTAACTGCTTGAAACGAACGACTTTGAATTTGTATGGAAACTGAAACTTTTTTGATCATGAAGACGAATGATCTGCTCATTAATTCAATAATTATGATATTGAAGGAAAATATATGCAATGAGAATCTGGCTCGAAGGACCAAACGTGTAGTAATTTGTATGAAAGTAAATAGTGAAACAAAGTTGAAAATGCACTAATATGAACTGGAAAGCGAAAGGGTTGAGCGGTTGTGGATTGTATGATGTAAGCGGTGAGCACTAGTAATTTGCAATGGCTATAGTTGCAAACAAACTATAAATATCATAATTTCGAGAAAATATTCATTCAAAACTTGCTCCACTTCAATCCAGTGAATATTCAAAATGTTTATTATTCACTTCCTGACGATTTGTCGTACATTATGAAATGTTCTTGAGGTAATATCGTTGCAATAAATTGTGATTGTGGGCTCTTCTAGAGGATCACGTTTGCCTGACTACCGGTTTATAAAATTCTCAAACCAGAAACATTTTTCAACTAATATTAGGTTTCAGCAAGATGACGTTCCTCTCTATTACGACGAGCTGATTCGAAAGTGCATATATTGCAATTATTCAAAACCGTGGACAGGTAAACATGATCCCTCAGTTTGGGCCACTATTTTTCTAAATCATATATTTATTTTTCGTTCAAAATTTTTATAACAAATTTATGAGAATGCAAAAATGAAAATATGTTGGATAGAAAATTGAAATACCTATCGAACGAGTAATCAGAATCCCCCCTTTCTATTCTTCTTCATTATACCTTATTGGAATTATGTGGTTTCTTGAAACGATTATCCACAGAACCTGTTTCTTCGAATGTTTTTAATTCTCTTCCCACTTCAACTTTCTTACTTTCAAAATCCGAATCAGTTCCACAATGAAATGAAAAACTTGATAAACTTTGCAAAAACAAAGACCAATTTGTGTGGGTGCATTTTCTATTTTGATAACAGACCAATGTGTATATTCTTTGGAAAATATATGATATCGAAATTTTGTATTAATCATAATTGTAAAATTCGAATCGTTTCATTCGAATCGGAGGGATGCGAAAAAATTTAAAAAAAGTTAACTGACAGTAAAGAGACACAGCAACTTTTTTCTGTCATTTTTAGAAACTTCAAACAAAGATTTTCGGGCACATGACAAAAAACTTTACTGCGGAATCAAATGTTCAATGAATCTGTTCATAAAAAATACTTACATATGTTGCAGAGTGTATGTGATGATAATTAGTTGTTAATGTCTTCTGGTGTAAAACGTGTGTGGAAGAATTCGAAAACATTAAAGCAAAAGTTCAATTCACGAATTCAAATTATCAATTTCAAAAATATCGTATCGTTCAAATTTGGGAGTTTGTGGTTGCATTACAAGGAGCTATAAGCGAGCTATACAGACATTACGTTCCAAGTGATTCTTTCCATCGGGACAGTCATGAAATAGCAGCCTACAATTCAATGTTACATATAGCATTCTCGATACCTTTGTCTGCTTACAATCTAGATAGAGATAGGACATAATGGTTTCAACGCAGACAATCCAGAAGGCTTTGTTGAATCTTCCTCGTGGGTTTGAAGACTGTTTCGATGTCGTGCTTATCCAATAGTTTTTTTACGTTCCTTAACGCTGGAGCCGACGGGTATTCTAGTCAGCTTCGATGTGGTGTCCTTGTTCACCAATGTCCCACTGGAAGATTCTGAGGGGGTTAGCCCACGTGTTCCCGAATGACGTCGTCGAATTCTTTAGAGTTTTAGAGCATGTCTCACAGCAAGTTACTTTCAATGGTGATAGCAAATTATTTCATGGAACGGTTTGAAGGAAAAGCGATAGACACTTTTGAATTGAAGCCGACCTTGTGGCTAAGTTACAGATAGATACGGATAGATACTTGCACGCACTATCGAACCACCATCCTAGCCAAAGAGAGGAGTCATCTCCACTCTAACGGAACGGGCTCGGAGAATATGTGAACCAGAACATCGGGAGAGGTCTGGAGAGGGAACTGAAATACCTTGAAGTGGCCATGAGATCGAATGGATACAGTGCCTCCCAGATCAGGAAAGCACCACGGTTCAAAAAGCGAAAAAGGATCAGATGGTTGCACGCACATATCTACCGTTTATCCCTAGGGTCACGGACAGAATTGGAAAACTATTGGATAAACACGACATCGAAACAGTCTTCGAATCCAGGAGGAAGATTCAACAAAGCCTCAGCTCGGGGAAAGACAAAAGAGACCCATTATCAGCAGCAGGGGTCTATCGCATACCGTGCACTTGTGGGAAGGTATATATAGGAACCACCAAACGATTCATGGGAACAAGACTGAAAGGACTGAGCATAAAAGGAACTGCAGACTAGGCCAAACGAACAAGACAGATGTGGCAGAACACGCACTTAGTGAAGGAGACCACATAATTTTATATGAAAACACAGAACTAATTGCCCCCAACCAGAGATACCATAGCCGACTGGTACGGGAGGCAATAGAGATCCACAAACACACGGAGAATTCCAACAAAAAAGAAGAAGCGGTGAACCTCAATCGAATATGGAACCCCATTTTAAGGAATTCGAGAATAACGAACAGAATGACAACAGGCAGCAAGATTATTAATGTTCCAGATTCAAGTACAGGTACAAATACAGGTACCAATACAACTGATTACCTGACAAATACGCTTTACAAAGCCTAAAAGTTAGTCATCGGACAGCAAGTCATGATGGTTAAACCTTTGAAGAAGCTAGCCACTCGCGCCAGCGAAACGTCAGGAAGAAATCCCAAAAATCCACGGTTTTCAAACTCGAAAAACAGTGTCACTGAATGATATTCATTGTCGTACTAACATTTTTTGTCGTTATTATAAACAAAAAATAACTTAACAAACTTTATCGGGTTGTTGGAATTGCCATATGGCAGATAAAAAGGAATATTTCTAGAAATATCGATATTGATATGTTTGCCTTCAGGAAATTATCAAATGTTCCACCATTTTGTAGCAGGTGAAGATATTGACTTCATATTCTAGGATTGTGAAGTATTCGTCAGGAACTTCAAAATGATGTGTCACAAGACCCCCCGTTCCATTTATTTTTTTCCCGAATGGCGCCTAGTCGCCATCTTGAAAGTTTCATCTGTCAATTTCATTTCAAAATAAAATATTCATGCATTAATTTCATTTTCCCTAATTTCAATTTTTTGAGCTGACCCGTTCAAGAAATAAAAAAGGGGGGGGGGACATTAAAGAAATGCACTGTATTACGGTTACCATTTTCGATTATTTCAGTTTATTGTATTCTTTTGAATATTTCTTCATACTGCAGTAACGTTACTTACAAATACAAGTGGAAAAAAACAGGAAGTTTTATTTCTCAATTTTCATTGGATATAATATATTATTATATTGTGTTTTGGTCGGTCGGTAGCCAGGTGGTTCGACGTAGGTGCTTTGTTCACTCATTCGAATTGACGGCCGTGTTGGTCGGTGGTTCAGGCCCTAGTCTAAACGATCGATTTTCACTTGCTATCGTCCAACCCGTGTTAGGAATCACATGTTAAAAGGCAAGACCTCGTTGATCCTTAGCTCGCACAAGTTTCGACTTCTGAGGGTTGTTGTTCGTAGGGTTGCGACAGCTGGTTACCGGAAAAATAGATTTTAAACAGATTCGTTAATAAATATATTCTCCACACGATGGTAAGTACAATAACTGACTGAAATTGACACGCATAAGTGTACACACGTTGAAACTTGTCTGCAAGCATCCCCGAAAAATCAGGAAATGGCAGATAGTTTCATACCGCGCCATTCAGCCTGAATACACCATTAGTTCTAAGCCATATTCGATTTCGCATTTCGAGCGATTCTAAGAGTGAACAAAATAGTTACACAGCTGATTATTGAAAATGGATTCCTGAAAAACTGTATATACATGATCGCACTCACTCGCGAGCACTTTTGTGTGCCTGTCTGCCTGCGTGTGTATGCCTTCTTATAGAAGGCTAGTACTGTCTTGCGAAATATTGGTTTCTGCGACTTGAAGAATTCTGAACATAAAATGATTGCGGAGCACTTTCACACAGCACAATAAAATTTAAAAACATCGTTATTAACACTGATTTTATTGATGTCTTCATAAAATGTTGTTTTCGAATCTCTGAGTATTTTTCATTGAATTTTTTCGACATTCAGCCACACATCCCCATCTACCGATGTGATGAATACGTTGGTAGCGTATTTTATGGGGGTTTTTGTTTTTTCGTTCAGAGTAACTTTGAAGTTTCTAATAATGGCAGTGAGACCCACTTTGACTTGAAGAAGTCCAAATCTTGCACCTGAAATAAAAAAGGAAGTTATGTAAACGTTACTCGACGATGCAATAAAAACAAATATGAATATTACTGGAGTTAGTTTTATCCCAACACCAAACCGTTATTTTTTAACACCTCGAAACGTTTTTCAATCACCGAGTGATTGAAACACGTGTCGAGGTGTTAAAAATAGTAGGTATAATCATTACTATACCAACGGTTCCAAACAGTGCATAACAATAACAAATATCTCAAATCATATCGAAATCTCTGGAAAGCCTGGTTGAAAAAAAATATTAACAATAACAAAATAAGAATAAAATAGTTGAGAGTCCCGGCTCAATAAGTTTTATCGAAATAGGTCTATGCAAGGAGACAATATAATAATATGTATTTGTCATCACATACAGTGTGTTTCCCTTCCCATAGAAACACCCCGGTATTTTTCGTAATAATCGAGGTAGAATGATGAAACTCTCAGGACGGATGGAAATGCTCAAAATGCACCTACCACCTGATTGGGGGTTGGCCAAAGTGATATACACTGTCCGCCACTCGCGATGGAACAACCCATTTTACGGTAAAACATACTAGGGGGCGAAATAGTTTTAAAATTCATTCCGACTCGTGATCAGGACTACCAACTTACTACAAATACACTTTTCCCTGAAAAAAATTCAGTCCTGAAAAATCCCAACATGTCCCACTTCTCACGGAAACACCCCTGTATCTTCCGTAATAATTGACGTTGAATCATGAAACTCTCAGGACTAATGGAAATGCCCAAATGCATCTACCACCTAAATGAGGTTGGCCAAAGTGATATACACTGCCCGCCACTAGCGATGGAACGACCCATTATTACAGTAAAACATACTAGGGGGTCGAATAGTTCGCTTCCAATACCGGGACCCCTTCATTCTATCTGGAGAGTACTCTCAGAAATCAGAGATACAATCATTTTTAGGGATAAGTTTGGCTGTGAGATGCTATTATTTATTTTGAGCCTCTCTGAGGAAAATATCACAGCAACACATTCTCAGATTATCGAGATAGTGTGGAGCAGTGTATGAAAAATTATCGATGGTGGCATCTAATATAACTGGGGAAGACCATTCGTTCAGAGTTCATTTCTTTAGATTTGTTTACTGCCAGTCTTCAAGCATAGCCCACTGACTAAAAAGAAAGTTTTTATTCCTTAATTTAGACGAATGGGGCAAATTTCGGATATGCAGTTAGTTAGTACCTCGTCCACTAGATGGAGTGACATTTAGTTATTCGCTCCAACTTAGGAAGAGGAATGAAATACTCTGAAAGAATCAACTTTAGGTCGATGATGGCCACTATATTGCACTGATGAGTGGCTAATGAGCCCGAAACCGGTCTGCAAGTGTGCCTGTTCCAAAATTGAAAGTCGACTCTTTCAGTTTTATTGCCAATTGCAAATGCAGGACATTTTCTGTGAAGATTCCTGCACTGACGCCTGTCGGATATAATTCAACGCCCTTCGTGGTATTAGCCAGGGGAATAGTTGTTTTCTGATAGACGACAGTCCATTCAAACTACTGTGTAGGTATATTCGAGACTGGCTCGAACGTTTAAAGTTCACTTCTTTAGAATAAACCTCAGATTATTTTAATAATGTATGCAAAAAAAACACCATGAATTTCACTTCTAGTATTAATGATAATGAAAATAATAATGAATGGAGAGTTTCTCTGTACTAACCATCGAATCGTAGAGTTGAGTTTCTCGCCGTGAGTTGAATTCAAGGCAGAAATTGTTTTTCCACCCAATTGAAAATTACATAATAATTATAAATCTTCCAGTTGTTGATAATAGTAAAAAATTTGTTTGTGATCAGTTCAAATTTACAATAAATCATATAAACTTGAATTCAGTAGAAAAATTAATTTTTTAGGTGTTCAATAGAAGTAGGCTTTTCAGTTTGTATATTTTTGTGAAACAAAGTTCAGCCAACTGAAACGTCTTTCCATCTTCTTGTTTCCTCAAAAAGTCTGATACACGATTTGATCATCAGAAAGTGGGTCAATAAAAAGCATAAAGAGTACTGGGAAGATGCATCTGGGATCGAACACGAAAGAACCTTCACAAAGAGATCTGAAAAACTGCTTCAACAAGCAGTAGGCAATGCAACGAGGACAGAAACAAATTATCTGCTAACGTGAGGCACTAGATGGAGACAATCAATTCATGGACGACCCAACGTTTATGCATAAGAATATGACAAACATCGAACAAAACATGGGAAGAAAAACGCAATAAGTTTCCGAGGATGCAGCGTTTTTGAAAGATTTGTAAAAAGTGGACAAGCCAGGCGGCTTCCAAGTAACAAAAAACCTACATATTTGGTTACTTTCACTTACATTAGGGACAGAAGTTGAGTATGTATTCGATAAATTTTGAATATGCCAAGACAGGAATAACATCTTCTGCAAATTCACTTTTGAATTATTTGGATGAACATGTAGATCATATTTTGAAGAATCAGACACTTTTCAGATATATTTTTACATAAAAATTTACAGGTTGGGAACACAAATTCTTACCTATGCATATTCTGGGACCTTCTCCGAAAGGCAAAAAAGCGAATGGGTGTCGTTTGGATTTATTTTCCTCGCTGAATCGCTCAGGATCGAATTTTTGTGGTTCTGGATAGTATTCAGGATCCCAGTGGATAGCTTGGAACGGAATATGTACTCTCGTTCCGACTTCCAGAACAATATCTGTACCGGGAACTTTGTAGGCCTTATTGCAGACCCTTGGTGTTCCGGGAACTGGTGAATGCTTCCTAAGGGTTTCTGAAAACAAACCGAGAAACGTTGGTGAATGATAATTCTGTAAAAATGGCTCCGCGAAATTATCAAAAAATAGAACTGAACATGTGATTTTGCGGGAGTATCAATCGCAGAGTCAACATGAGAATAGCTGTTGTAGATATTCAAGGATTCACCGTCGAGCGAAAATTCCATCCTAAAGAAATAACCATTAGGATTGGAATTCAATCTACCAATTTCTTACTGCTGCCAAACAACCATTTTCCTGTTTGAGTAAAGAAGATCGCCGTACCGCCTGTTACTTGGAGGGAAACATTCACGGAATGAAGGTAGTCCTCTGGCTTTGTGGAGTATAATCAATTGGATGCCATCCTCATGTAAAATCCACAAGATGTCGATGTCATTCATATGCGACGACATCTAAAACATTACTATCTAACTGCAAAATTTCACGAGTTGGATGTACCTACACGCGTTGTGAATTTGGAGGGCTATGACAATACGACATGGATGGTTCCCACATTCGACAACAACGAATGTGTTTCACCCTGTATGCATCACATTCTCAATCGAATCAACAACAATTGCAGTCTCCAAAACGTAGATATTTTATACAAATGGATTTGTGATATGTTACCAAATTAAAAATTCAAAATAAATATTCTAAATGTTTCATTTCTTCTTTCAACCTAACCTCACCGCTTAATGATAATATACCCTTAACAAAAACGAAAACAAAAACGACAACGAAAAAATGACAATGATGAAACAATAGCGAATCAACGAACGGAGAACGGTCGAAACGCACGCAAAACAACGTATTTTGAAATATCATTGCCGAATACTTCGCTCTCCCCATTGTTTCATTTTTGAACGTCAACTCCACATCACGTAACTCTTCGACACCTTCGAGTGCCATCTCCTCATTCTCCTGTTGATGCTAACTTGGCTAACGAATATACGACTTAGTGTCCATCTATCATTTTGGAACGCACCTAAAAACGTTAGCCATTTCTAGTTATCATCGTCATCATCTCATTTCCACAATATTTTCACCGAGTTGTATTCCTAACCCTTCAAGCTTAATTTTGAAACCGGCAACGCCTCACATGCTACATCGCCATAAACAACGATTTATTTTACAACCGACACCGAACCTGCCATGCTTCCGTTTTTTTTTTTATTCTTTATTTTAAACCAATGAGGCGAGACCTTGAAGTGTGTTCGTACCCGTGTTGTTCATTTACATCTGTTTGTGTGTCTGTGAGAATCGACGAATCTTCACCAGTTCACTTGGAAAATTATTATCAAAACAACGAGAAAAATAGATACTATCATAATTAACAATGTACTTGTCCCCAGTTCACAATTGATACCAGTGGGAGTATCGCTTAGATTGAATTCCCTATAGTTATCATCAATATTTTTTTTACATTGATTCAGCCATTTTCTATCGCTTTTTATGTCTGTCACAGCTGCAGACAAATCGCCAAATTCAAAAACCTGCAAACAATGGCTTGTAAATTTGAAAAAGACATATGATCTGATTTTTTTCTTTTTCTTTCTTTACAAAATCATGAATGCCTGAAAAAAAGTCACATTGTATGAAAGAGGGCAGATTTGTTTTGAAATTACGAATATGAAAAAGAAAACTACATGATATAGTCAGTTTTTTACAATTTTGAAGACGGGGTAGATTTTAACTTCCGAAATCTTAAAGTTTCCATAAAATTCTTTTTTTTTTGATAGGTAAATTTTCAAATATGATATGTCACTAATAATTGGCACATATTGTTTCATATTGAATTTACGTATAAAAATGAACATTTATATAACTCGAAGATTTATATTACTCACCGTGAACTACTTTATCGAGGTAGCTCATTTTCATTATAGCTTCATACGTTACTTCTCCATCACTCGCATCTAGAACAGTATTGATTTCCTCTCTCAATTTCTTCTGAACATCCTGGTTGAGAGCAAGTTCCAGAAGTGCAAAGGTCATCGTTGTAGCAGATGTTTCGAATCCAGCTAAGAAAAATACGAAGCACTGGGCTGCTATTTCATTGAAAGTCAACAACTGACCGGGTGCCTTAATTTCGATTTCTTTATCAGTGCTATCGTCCTCAGCAATTTGTCCTTTATTCTTCAGTTGTAACAGCAAGTGCATGAAATCCTTCCTATGGACGTCGTGAGTTTCTCTGAACTGAACTGTGCTTCTGACCACGTTCATGAAGAAGTCTTCCAAGTCACGTGACATCAATTTTATGCCTGTCTTGATCACAATATCCCTCGGAATCAACATTGTTATATTGTTCTTGATTCTCCTCATAAAATCGAACGTGAATATCCTTTTTCCCCAATGCCTGAATTCGGAGTCGGGATCCTTGAGACTATTACACTCTATTCCGAAAGCTACAGAACCTATCACGTCAGTTGTGAATCGGGATACGACATCCTTGATGTCTATGGCATCGCCAATAATGGAATGGTCCGTGAGGATGTTTCCGAGACCAGAGGTACATGATACCAGCGTTTGGAACATCATTTTTATTTTACCTAAAATAGATTTATTATTTTTAATTCAGCGGCCAATCAAATATTGATATTCTTTTAAAATACCAGTGTAATTGCTTAGTTAGAAATTGAAGTATACCGCCAGCACATATACTTAGATCTGTTACAAATACATTCATCAACTCACTATAATGATCATTTTATTCTCGAATTGAAAAAATATTGACATACATAGCCAACAAGACCACTCTACTCGGGAACAGTACTTCATAAGGCAGCTCGTAATTGATAGTTGGAGGCATGAAGTCGGAGGTCATTTCCAGAATGCTGTGACTTCCAGTATCAACCAACAGTCTGTTGCATTCTGTATTAAATTGCCTTGTACAATTGGCAATGTGCAAAAGTCTATGTGCAGTCCATCTAGCCTCTCTCTCCATAAAAATGTGGAGAGGAGGTAGATTTAGAACGATCTCCATGGTCGCTGACGGTGTGGTACTGATGGCACCATTGATGGCCAGACAAGCCTGTCTCTGTAAGCCAGAGAGCTTCGCCTGGGTTGTTTTCTGTAAAGCCTTCGGCCACCAGGAAATTGTACCATAAGTGATCATTGGTCTGACAATCATTACACAAATCCAAAGGATTTGTTTGAGACCTAAACCCCAAGTTTTACCACAAATCCTTCGACATATCCATATGGATAGTCTGGCTTTGTGTAAAACTTTTTCCAAGTGATGCAGATGACAAAGTCATCTTTCTCGTTATAAAGTTGATTCAAGTTGTGAAAAACTTATTTCTCGAAAATCAATTATAATAAGTATGCGTTTTATCTCATTGAGTTCAGATACTGTTTTGGTTATTCCTACCTGACGTGAATGTTGGGGTCAGCCTAGCTCTGAGATTTCTCCATTTCTCGTCTTCTAAATTGAAGAGATGTCCTGACAGCGGATCGGATTTTTCGTTGAAGTACAAGCCATGGTTAACGAAATGGTTAAAATCCTTCTGCATAATAGTTTTAATGAGATCCAAGTCAATTGGCAAATATGATGGTCTGAAAGACATGTAGAAACCTCCGTGTTTGAGACCCCGAGATTTTAATTCGTCGTAGATTACCTTCATCTGGTCACCAAAGGACAGTTTTCTCGTGAGAAAACCTTTAGTATTGCCGAAAAGGAATTCTGGTTGCGGATATTCCAAACCAACTTTTTTCCAATAGGAAAAACTCCATTTAGAGAAAAGCCAGATCGCTAGTACAAAAACTGATGAAATACAGGCTATTGTGAAAATGTCCATTGTGAATCCTGTGAACAGAGAGATAGATTATTTTTTTTGTGATGGACTTGCACATTGAAAAAAGTTATTCATTCACCACCTGCATAAATTATTTTAAAATTTGTTCATATTGTCGTTTTCATATAAAATAAATGATTTTTTCAACAAATAGGTTCCTAACCCTTTCACTGCTCAAGACGAGGATACTCGTCAACGGGTCAACTGCTTCACTTGAGATAGCTCGCCCTTCAAAATCAAATATGTTCTGAATGCTGAAGCCGGAAATACTAGTCAGTAAGTTCGACGTATGTTATTTGAAAGGTATATGGCCATAAATTCACCTTTCATACACACTGCGACAGGACGGCACAGGACAGGACGTGAACATGCCGGGACGGGAACATGACGTCAAGTTTTGTTTCTCTTTCCACAGTTTCTTATGGGGGGAGGGGGGGGGTGGCGTCCTGTTTCTGTCATACCATGTGCCTGTCCGTTACCTGCCTCAATGCGCCTTGCATTAGTCTGCACAGACGATCACATGTACACACTTAGTTTTGCTTTACCCCTATCAGAGTTCATTTTCGCCAATTTATCCATATTTTTCTTAAGATATTGCAACCATGTCACGAATGTATTTGACATAAAGAAAACTAGAAGAGATGCTAACTGAAATTTTGAAATTTATGACAATGATAAAGAATGTTAGCTATCGGATCCGAATTATCGGATGCTGCATAATGAAATGCTGGAGAACACACAGCGTATGCTTGACATGGACCAACCAAATATGATATAACAACAGCTCAGTAGTGAAGATGAAGGTGACATGTCTTTTCCTGAACAGATGTCATGGGTTTGATCATCAGACGGGTTTTCACCAATTATTCACGAATTTGATGAATCCAGTTCTGGCTGAAAAATCAAGGTACTACAGATCAGACCATTAAATATTTTGTTTTTTCATGTAGTAAAAATATTCCAAAATTTTTATGTTTGAAAAAGTGAAAACCTGTTGATTTCAAAAAGCTGTATTGTTTCTTCGCAACTGTTCTACTGATGCCGCATTCAAAAAAAATAGCAATTGAATACTCATTGTTCGAAAGTTACCAACATTTGCGCACTAATATTTTCAAGGCTCATGAAAACAGATCGATTTTAGATTCTAACGAAACTGTTGCATACCTGAGATGACGATAACATTCTAATAGAAGAAGATTCAATTATCAAAATCAGAGTTTTTGATAATATCCGAAATTTATTCAAGGAAGGACTTGTGTCAAATGGGAACTTTGTATAAATGAGAGTTTATTGCTTTTTCATTGACGGGCTTCTTTTCGGCAAAATATTACGTCAAAATGTCACAGATTTGGCATGAAATTCTTTTTACTGTGGGACTGTGATATCGGGTACATCCTAGATTTTGTAATTTATACACGGGCCACTAGTGATATCAAAGATTTCACCAGCAAATCAGGAAGTATTATGATGACTGTACTTGGGTCTTATATATGAAAAGGGGCATATCTTGTTTACTGTTAATTGGTATACATGCCCTAATTCACCGGATGTTTTACATCAGATGGAAACAAAAGCATGTGGAACTGTCAAGTCAACTCGTAAGAATCTGCCTTTAGTCATAGACTAGGCGGAAACCAACATGCATTATAAATTACAATTTTTATTGGGAGAAAAAGATGTTCGTAAAAGCAAAAGTTGGAGCAAGAAAGTTGCTAAATAGTTAGCACCCGAAGACGATTGTAGATACTCACAATCGAAACGTCGTGAACTAACGTGACTTGGAATCTCTACACTTTTTATTTTTATTTTCTTTTTTCATTCCTTTATTTTTATTTTGTTTTCATTTATTCAATTGTTATATTTTCAATTGTAGTTTAATTCACTATTATTTCATTTCACGTTTATTTTGCTTAATATAATTGTTATTTTCAGCTATTCATTTTTAATTATTTTTTTTTAGTTGTTTCAGGGATTTCAATTCATTTTATATAGTAGACAATGGAAGTCCGAACTAGTGAAATTTTTCTTCTTTCTTATTCTGTCAAACTCCAGAAGCTTAAGTTAATTTGTTGTCTTTGATCTTCAGATATTTTCTACAGACATTAACTTTTTTTTACAGACATTAACTAAACATGGCGGAACTACTTTATGTTTTTCAACTAGCAATTTACACTTTTCTGCTTTTTCTAATCTGATTTGTTCTGATGTTCTCTTCTTTATTCTTTTCCTTGGTTCTCCATTTTTTGTGTAACCCTTAGGTGCATTTTGCCTAAATATCTCAGCAAGTGGTAGGTTGTCTTCAGAGTCCCTACTTTTTACGACTTCATCATTTTTCCGATTCTCAACTGCTTCAAGCACATCTTTTTTTATTTTTCTTTCTCCGGTGAAACTCTCGTGTCCTTCATCAGCAGACCCTACACCGGAACTGTTTTCAGTAACATCATGACCACTTTTTCCAGTTTCCATGTTTTCAATTGCCATGTCTTTAGTACCGTTTTGACCGCCTATACCGTTTTGGCCACATACTTCAATTTCTATTTCGTCAGTATCGTTTTGGTCACCTTTTTCAATTTCTATTTCGTCAGTATTGATTTGACTAACTACTACGATAGTATTATTTGAAATAGTACAAGATGCTTCTATTTGCTCAAATCCACCAAAGTCGGGTGGTAACTGGTAACAAGGTAGTCAGCGAAGCCGGTCCCTCAAGTATATTTTCTGCCAATAATAATTCAGGTAGTAGTAGTTGTTCTGTAACAACAGGCATCAGCGTAGTAAGCGAAGCCATCTTTTCACTTTCTTCTGAAGTAAGTTCTGGTTCTACGACAGGTAACAGGTTAGTTGAAGAAGTTGACTCGTCAAATAAATTTTCTGGTAATGGAGTGAAAGAGCGTATAATTCTGTTGCTAGTCGACATGCAATATGATGATGATATCTCGACAGTATGCTTCTTTGAAGCTAACTCCAACATAAGACGGCTTCTACCAGGACTCATATTTCTGAAGAAAAACCTGATATTGTGAGCTGTTATGGTATTTTACACAACAAGAGTTGAAAGTGACCCTTTTCACATACACGAGTATATGAAAAGTCACGAGTGTATGAAAAGTCACTTTCAACACAAGTTGTGTACAATATTTTTCTTACGATCAATAAAGAAGCAGGTATTGTCTTTCAAAATTAGTACCTAAACACATACTAACATTGGAGACTTGAAAAGAATATAACAACACTAGAATTGAAAAGTACATAATAGCACTAAGATTGAAAAGTGTAAAATCCATCTAGGAGCAAGCAGTTATTAATTTTGAAAAGTACTTTTCAAAATGCGTGTGTCATAGGATCGTAGGAAAACATTATTTCACTCAAACGTTTTCCACTGGAAGACTGATGTTATAACTAACATAACCTCTAATATCATGATTTTCATTTTTAATTTATTGATAAAAATTCATTGCAAGTATACCAGTAATACAAATATATAAGTTGATAACCTAGAGAGGAATCAATTCTTAATTGCTTACCGTCAACAATCTCCCTATGAAAAAAACCACACTCACTATTTAGCGACCACTTCTATGTATAGCATTCATCATTTGATAAGAGATTCACTCACATACATTGTCAGTCAAATTGAACAAATGAGATATTATTAGTGATATTCAACTCGTGGCTCCAAGGTTAACCACTCGTCAGTAGATGAAATAACGTAGAAACATCTGACAAAAAGTGTACTTTGATTCGTTTGTGTTTGCGTCTTTCTCTAGTACTCTTCGCCGAGTCTTATATCGTATGAGTCATGTATCATAGGTTATCGGTAAATAAATAGTATTCATCATGCATATTCATTGCTGTTTCATGGGTACTGGATTACGGATCTAATCGTTTGGTAATAGCAATAAAACCGTAAGATGTTATTTCTTCCATACGTATGTTACTCTTTATCTTATGTGGAAACATGTTCTGTTATAAAAAACATTCACTGTCTCTTGTTATTTCATGAGCTCTTGATGTTGAAATAATATAAAATTCACTATTTATTGGTTGTGATTCGCTTCCCTGACATGTTAATTGATTCAGAAGGTATCGTATTTCAAAAATGTCTAGGAAAGTTAGTAAATATTGAAAAGGCTCTGCGCCCGTCGCCATTTTGAAAAAATCGATAAAGGCGATATTTTATTCAGATTTCCACTTAAATTTTATTTTTCATGAATTGAAGCTATAAAAGAGTTCTACTTTGTTTCTAGGATTAATCGTCTTAGAAATTTGTCAAAGTTTAGGACTTCCTACTTGAGTTGAAGCCTGTTTCGCGGAAATAGATATCCGTAACCAACCTTACAGAAGATAGGTAAAAAACACCGTTACTGTTGCAACATTATATCTTTGAAAATTCACTAATATTCAGTTTTGGGTTGCATTTGAAGTGAATACCCACCATATACACTTCAAATGCACTCAGTTCACTCTGTAATCACAATTCCATGTACATATTAATATTTCAAGTTCATAGACATCAAAATTGATGCAATTACAGGATATAGAAATATGAAACAATTTCCATATACCTACACAAACTTGCACGGATGCGCATTAAGCATTTAGCCTTAGTACGGTGGCAGAAGCAAAGTTGCAACCTCAGCATATGTTTTTTTATGAATATTGAAAGAGGTCAAGATCATAAAGGATTATTGAGAAATTCATTCAGTATTCATTGATCACTCTTCAGAAACGGTTTCAGAGCATTTTTGAAATGCAGCACATCTCCTTTTTGTCGATCCTGCTGGTAAGAAGTATATTAGGTTTTTGGTGATTCTTTGTATTTTTCTCTCAACTATTCAGTTATTCCACTCCTGAGAATATTTTAATTTTTTTATATAATGAATATTTAATTAAGTTTTCAAATGGAACGGATGAATGGGGGTCGGGTGACACAGCGAAAAACCCTCTCAAAATAAGCAAATGAGTACTGAGTTGCGACACTATGGGAGCTCAGGTGCTCTACTCAGGTGAGTTATAGAATTTTCATCCCAAAGATCATTAGTTTCCGTAGGAAATAAATAACTGACGAATTTTCTAAAAAAGAAAAGAAGAAGAAAGATTATTTTCAACTTACCTGCTTTCTTCCTTCCTTTGGAAGTTTCCACATTCTTTGTATGAAGATGGAGAAGTAGAAAGCCATAAAGCTTTCTTTCCAAAAAAATACATCTTCTGCATAACGATACATATCCACTTTATGAGGGATATTGTTGAATGATACTCATAAACATGGAGACTAATGGGAATTGAAAATTTCAGTAAGTCGTTTTGAGGTTGATGGACATGAAATGGATGGAGAAAGGTACATCAAGTTGAAGTCAGGACTGATGCCTATCTGACCTTATAAAATATTCTGCAAATTATTTGGAAATGAAGTCAGTCTGATCAAATAACTATTAAACCCGAAATTTTGTCAATGGAAGCAAAATTGATGAGAAATTTGTAAAGGAACAGTGCAGAATAGTTGAGTGTTGAGTGCATGAAGGTTTTGCTCTTCCAAAGGCAGTCATGAACATTTACAGTAAGTGTGATGAAAATGTGTCAAATGATGAAGACCGTGTAATGTGTGACACTTGTAAAGATATTTTCCACTTTAATCCCAAGGCTATGAAAAACATCTACAGCAATACTTTTGGAAGTGATGTTACGTACTTTTGTCCTGACTGCAAAGAAGCATTTAAAAGCCCTCTAGCTATTCTCAAGAAATTTAAGGTTAAGGAATAAACAATTGGAGAAATAAAAAAGGATATAATGAATATCAAATTGAAAACAAATCAAATGAAATGTAGTTTCGAAAGTTGTATAGTGGACTTCAAGAAACTTCCCTGATAGAAAAGGTTGCAAAGTAAAGCTAAAACGATATAATATAGCACAAGCAGGACTATCGCAGCCGTTTGAAATGGAGAACATGATTGCTGAATTGATGGATAGACAATAAAGGGCAATAAATATTACTATTATTTTTAATGTGAATGAATTTGCCCAACAAATATAACCAGAGCGTAATGCCGATATGGTCACTGTTTATTTCATTGAATTAAAACTAAGGCAATGATATCAACATCCAAGTATAAATTTTAATAACATAAATATCAATGAAATCAGTGTCACTATTAATAATGAAAAAATCAATATAGTGATCACCATGAAATATCTTGGATTCCAACTGATTAATTTTTTGCTACTGAATGATCACTAGACTTACATTCATAGAAAAATTTCAACGAATTTTTTTTACTCCTTTTCAAGAATAAGTAAAGATTTGACTGTGGAAACCAGTATACCAGTCCATAATACAACCGCATTTCGATTACTACTTTTCGATACTTTACTTCCTAAATCATAATCAGTTACAGAAACTACAGAACCGTGGAACGAGCATCATCTTTAACATTACCTAAAGCTACTAGTATTGCATTTATTATAGAGTTGTTGCAGTGGTTTTCAGTATCACAGATATTTTTTTATATGATTATGATTTTTATTCATAAAATTCTTTGAATCCTTCATCAATATGACATCAAACATACATAACCAAAATACTAGAAATCTTGATCTTTCATATGAAAACAGAACTAACCAGCACAATTCCATAAAATCATCAGTAATTGAAGGTTTAATTGAGAACAATAAATTACCGTACGAAATTAAAACAAGCTTTTCATTATCTTCTTTCGAAAAAAAATAGGAGTATATAAAATAATGCAGTAACTATTATAATTATCATTGATAAAAACATATTTGCTTAGGCTCGTGTAGTTTTATATTGTTGATATTTTTGCTTGTTCACCATCTCTATTATAATATAACCTTGTCCGTTATGTTAATGTGTTAATTGTATCTTCACATTCAGTGAGACTGTAATATACAGGGTGTCCCTGGACTTCCTCTTTTCCTCTCGGGAATGTATAGATGGGGTCAAAATATCACCAGTACTTCATATAACTTTTTTCCTAAAAGTCTTCGTAACCAAGTTACGGGCCCTCGAAGTTACAAAATGAAAAATGTTTTTCTTTGATAACTTTTCAAGTGAATATTCAAAATCATCCAAATTTTGGTAATTGATTAAACAAATGAATTCCGTCGATGAGCTTTCATGCAGGAGTCAGTTGTTTTGCTACAAAGCCAGGAACAGACTACCCCCGATGGTCCACACCCCAAAACTTTGAAATGACAGATATTTTTCAATATTTTTCAACAAAATAAGTTTACTTGGACAATTTTATGAATAAAAGTACTCGTGTGGAAAGTCGATCGGAGCAACGAGTCTTGATAAAAATGTAGTTCTACTCGACGACATCAAACCCGCTCGTCCACCATTATTTGAAATGAATAATTATCAAAGCAGAAATAATAATGATAACGTTAATTCAACAACATTTATAACAGGAATAATACAAAGTATGCTAAAATGAAGTCGTCATGAAACTCAACATTCGAATGTTTCAAATTCTTCTTCACAGCTAAACTGTTGAGGAGTTTCACTGATAATTATAATTTTATGGGAGAAATTCTTTAACACGAATCTAAATTTAGCTGAAAAAACGCACATCGGAAAAAATATTTACTATACTAATAAAAAGCAAACGAATGAACTACAAAAACGGCTGCACATGATCAGGTGAAAAATATCCAGGGAATAATTATGTTCCATTTCTTCCACAGATGTTGACAAAAAACCTTTTAGAAAGTTTTGATAAAAAATGAGAAACTGGAATGCGATTTTGTTTTGTTGAGCGGTGCGTTGTCATATGACTATCATTGTATTGTCAATATTCTATAGGATATTTTGAATTTTTTTGATATGGCCGAACAGTTTACATTCAATGAATATGCAGATATGCATGTATTTTATGGACGAGCATTTTGTAATGCTGCAGAAGCTCGTCGTCTGTATTCCGAGCATTTTCCCAATCGAACGGTACCGTCAAGAGAAACATTCGAGCGTGTCGATCGCAGCTTGAGGGAGACAGGTATGTAATAATTGATAATTAATTTAAGCACGTTGTTTTATTTCGATATTATTGTAGGTACAGGTTTGCCAAAACGAGGTGGTGAGGGCGCTCCTAGGACTGTACGTACCGTTGTATTGGAGGAAAATATTTTGGAAGCCGTCGCTGATGATCCTTCAATGAGCATCAGAAATCTATCAGAACAGTTACATTCAAGTCCACTATTCATAGAATAATTAGGGAACAACTGCTCCACCCATTTCACATCCAGAAGGTACATGCCATGACACCTCAAGATTTTCCAGCACGACTAGAATATGCCAATTGGTTCATGGATAGGCAAAGAGAGGATATGACTTTTATTAATCGAGTTTTATTCACTGATGAAGCAGGTTTCAGTAGAGATGGAGTTATCAACTCTCATAATCTCTATATATGGGCCGAAGAAAATCCCCATGGGATATTGCAAACCAAACACCAACGGAAATTCAACGTGAATGTTTGGGCTGGTAACATAGGAAACCATCTTATAGGACCATTCGTTCTACAGGATTGAATGGAGAACGTTATTTGGAGTTCATTCAGAACGATTTGAATGGACTTTTGGAACATGTTCCATTGCAAACCCGAAGAGATATGTGGTTTATGCATGATGGCGCTCCTCCTCATTTTAGTTTGATTGTGCGTGACCATCTGAACCATATTTTCCACAATAGATGGATTGGTAGAGGTGGGCCATATTCATGGCCATCGCGGTCTCCGGATTTAAATCCATTGAATTTCTTTCTGTGGGGGCATCTAAAAAGCCTTGTTTACGCTACACCTATTCACACAAGAGATGCATTGTTGAATAGAATAACATTACATTGTGAAGCCATACGAAACGACCCTGGAATGCTATTTCAAGTACAGAGAGGGTGTCTTCGCAGACTAAGAAAATGTATAGAGAGAGAAGGTGGTCATATCGATGTAGCGGATTTTTCATTTCTGTTTGCTTTTGAGGCTCTTGAGTTTCGTTAGTTAAACGTGTTTGCATTATAAAAATTCGTTATGAACATTTCACCTATCATTTCCATTTTCCTTAAAAACTAATATTTTCGAATAATGGTAGACATCTCAGGATAAATGTTGTTGAATTAACGTTATCATTATTATTTCTGCTTTGATAATTATTCATTTCAAATAATGGTGGACGAGCGGGTTTGATGTCGTCGAGTGAAACTACATTTTTATCAAGACTCGTTGCTCCGATCGACTTTCCACACGAGTACTTTTATTCATAAAATTGTCCAAGTAACCTTAATTTGTTGAAAAATATTGAAAAATATCTGTCATTTCTTTGGGGTGTGGACCATAGGGGGTAGTCCGTTCCTGACTTTGTAGCAAAACAACTGACTCCTGCATGAAAGCTCATCGAAGGAATTCATTTGTTTAGTCAACTACCAAAATTTGGATGATTTTGAATATTCACTTGAAAAGTTATCAAAGAAAAACATTTTTCATTTTGTAACTTCGAGGGCCCGTAACTTGGTTACAAAGACTTTTAGGAAAAAAAGTTATATGAAGTACTGGTGATATTTTGACCCCATCTATACATTCCCGAGAGGAAAAGAGGAAGTCCAGGGACACTCTGTATAGGAGTAGTAGTGGATATAAAATAATTGATTGTAATTGGGTCAGGTCTTTAGTATTTACATATCTGTTTATATTTCAATATTTGTTTTTGTTCTAGTTTTGTTCTTTCTAAATAATTTGTTGTTTGTGCATAAGTTATTTCACATGCCTTCAAACTTTAAGTGAGATTACGGACCGGATCACACAGCAATGGAAGATATTCATTTACTGTTTAAATCTGTTTTTCCATTAACCAGCTGTCGCATCCCTACGAACGACAACCCTCAGAAGTCGAGCTGAGTGCGAGAGCTGAGTACTAACGAGGTCTTACCTTAAAACGTGTGATTCCTAACACGGGTTGGACGATAGCAAGTGAAAATCAATTGTTCAGCCTGGGGCTTGAACGATTGGGCTTGAGTGAGTGAGCCAAGCACCCACGTCGAACCGACCGACTCCTTGAGAATACTGAAAAGAGCTGATTTTCATTGGACAAATTGCATCGAGGGTGTATGTGAGATTCTAAAATAATTAGATCACGCCCATTAGCAAGTTCGGGAAAGATAATATGCTTTTGTTGACACTATACCTACAAAGTGACGATTTGAAAATACATGATATAAAATCCTTCCTTGCAATTGGTACAGTTAGTTTAATGGAATCCTTTCATCGCTAAAAAGAACGACTGGGAGTAGTGAAAGTATTAGGAGAACATGATTGCAGAAAGCATTGGATATATCAAGTGTTCATTATTTATTCATTCATTCATTTAGAGGGCAGAAAACATACAGGTGGTTAACCTAATTATATATTTTCCATACTCACAATTATATTTCGTCGAAGATTCACACAAAAAGTGCTCATTAGCAATCCTAACATGCGATAGCATAAACTAGAGAATAACTTAAGAATACTTAACAAAAAGAGAAAGAAAGAAAGGGTAGCAAAAAGCATCTGAGATTCTACTGAATACCATGCACGTTTAAAAGTAAGATCTTTGTTAATCCTTATCTTGCGCAAGTTTTCAGTTTTGAGGGTTGTTGTTCGTAGGGGAGCGACAGTTGTTTAACGTCGAAATAGATTTCCATAGATTTTTTTAGCCCCTTCACGGATTCTTCAAATGAGTTTTGATCGAAAATAGTGATTATTGAACAGATCAACTTTCTGTCGTTATATTTGGCATAACTTCTGAGCTACTTGATATATACCCATCCAATACGGTATATTTCGAAAGTATTTTTCTGACGGAAATAGAATATGGAAAGCAATATATCTCATTCCATTTAAGAAACCCTCACATCAATACGTCTCACTCCTACTAGATACCTTGTACATTGAAAAATATTTCATAGAAGCCGAATGCACTGATATGTAATAGAAGCCAGATGTGACATACACTGTATATCCACCGAAATAGACTAGCCTTACGAGTGCTTTGAAATCATCTTTTTCATTCCTATGCCATTATATCATCGGAAACATAAAATCAGCCATTTATTTTATATAAGCTACTAAACATATCAAGCTTTGGAAGAAAAGATTTGAGAAAATGAATTGATCAAAATTTCCACCTCAACCAACATTCCCACTCAGTAGAATATGTCCAATGCCTGTCATACTCTGAGAGGAATCTTGCACAAGTATGTGTCGCACACATGAAAGTAGAAACAAAAGCGCCGAGTGACGACTGAAGTTCGGTAAACTTCTTGTAGAATGAATCGAAGCGTCATTAGTCGTGTTACATGCACTTCTGATGCAATGTTTGGAACCTTTGGTAAAGTGATGAATAATACTGGAGTTCCAGTGGTGCATCTGCTTTTTCAGCTGCTGGAAAACCCGGATAAACCTTCAGAACCACATCATCTGAAGATCTTGATCTGCCAATGTCCTCTCTTCCATGAAACAACATGTAGGGTGTCTCCAGAGGCTCCAATAAATTCAATACATTGCCAGAACTCTTCCTGATACGACTATCGTCAAACTTAAACCAGTCCGTTTCGTCTTAGACCAAGGCGTAATAATGACCTGATTCGACGCCAGAACCATAGTCAACAATGACTGCATAAATATTAAAATAGTGGTCGGATAGATTGAAGTGTTCATCTATTTCGAAACCTTCGTAAGAGTTTGGTACTTACGTCAGAGGTTGAGTCATGTTTGAAGATCATCAGTGTTATTATTAGATTGACTGGTGCCTCGGCTAAATTGAGTTCCACTCATTTTTTCATGCGATCAAAGTATCTGCATTTTTTGAAGACCCTGTATGAGGCAAATGAAAATATGACTCGGAGTGAAGATCCTCATAGTATCACTCCACTCCATTTCAAATTTGATCGTTTTAGTGTAGGAGAGTTCAAGATTATCAGCATTTATAAAAGTTCATGTTTGGTAAAAAAAATATCGAAATTAATTTATATCTTCCAAACGGTGATAGATAGGTATAGGGAAATAGTATATGAATTTGTTGACAAAGTGATGGTGAATTATAATATGATATTATATACGGGGTGCTCCATTTGAAAAATCAAAGAAGCCGCTACTTTATAGTAGAAGCGACTACGGCGCTTCGTCTGAAATATTTTAGGCGTGTAGGTCATATTGACTTATGCATACTGTGGAATTTTCAGATTGATCCGTTGAATAGTTTGCCAGAAACGGCCAAAGCCCTGTATACAGGAAAATTGTGAACCATTTGGAATTGAGTGATTTTTTAGTGAAAATTTCATGCACAATTCCTTGGTTTCTACTTTCATTATCAGACATAAGTCAATGTCTATCGAAGCAGTAGTTATACTATGCAGAAAGAAACGTTGAGAGAAGAGAATATATTTCCACTTTCTAATCAAAATATTCATTTTGTTCAGTCAGTCAGAATCATTTTGATTTTTAAATAATCTTCACCAGTGTTTCATGGTGATGGTAGATAACGCATGAAATCGTAATATAATTATGAACAAATAAATATGAAACAGTCAATATTCAGAAAGGATGAGAAAGGAGGAGAATATTGAGAAAGTACACATTAGTCCTCTTTTAAAAAGTGGTATGAGTGACTGGTCGTTATATGAGCGTTGTAACTGTAGAGAAGAACAAAATTGAAGCTACAAATATGTTTGCCGCTGATACCAGTTTGGTTTCGGTAAAAAAAATACGATTTCAAAATAAGAAACTTTATGATTCAATAATTCACATAAAACAGTTTCTTCTGAATAGGTCCATGGAACTTCTCACCAGTAAGGTAACCAATTTTATTTCAATTTTTATAGACTTTACTGAATTTTGGTTACGTTGAGCCAAACTCCTCCCTCAATTCGTGGTATTATACCGGTTTTGGCGTACCTTATTGGAGTTCTGGTTTTATCGTTCAAAGTAACTTTGAAATTTTTGATAATAGCACTAATTCCAACTTTACTTTGCAAAAGTCCATATCTGGCTCCTGAAAAATTCAATAAAAATTACATGATGAAGAAAGGATTCAAAGATTCAACAAAATTGAACTTCGTCGACTTGGACGAAATGAGTGCATCACTGAATTAATGACGAACGTACTACTGAAATGTCAGTAATGATTACAGAAAAAAAATAAACGACGTTTGGGAGTAACTTAGTTATCTTTGTGAAATAATTTCAATG
The DNA here is from genome assembly GCF_025532065.1 of Leptinotarsa decemlineata. Lineage (NCBI taxonomy): Eukaryota > Metazoa > Arthropoda > Insecta > Coleoptera > Chrysomelidae > Leptinotarsa > Leptinotarsa decemlineata. Next base: position 3,174,590 of record NW_027412533.1, read on the forward strand.
AAATATCTTTCAGACTAGTCTAGAACATATTTCAAATTGACATTCACGAATAAATTCAAAAATACTTTTGATTAGTCACTTCGAGTACTAACCTATGCACATTCTAGGTCCTTCCCCGAAAGGCATATAAGCAAAGGGATGTCTTGCTGCTTTGTTTTCTTTATTGAATCTTTCTGGGTCAAACTTATCTGGATCGGGATAGTATTCTGGATCATGATGGATCCCTGAAACGGGAACATGTACTGCAGTTCCTTTTTCTATTACTACTTTGGTTCCAGGAATGGTATACGGTTTATTGCAAATTCTGGTGATGATCGTACCCGCTGAATGTTTGCGAAGAGACTCTAAAAACAGATGTGTGATAATACAATTTAGGCAATAATGAAGTAAGTCATCAAGCGATAGTTGGTGAGAAGTTCAGAGTCGTATTGGCCAAAAAATTCTTCAATCATATCATGACTTCAAATTTTTGAAGTCTAGTTTACGATATTCCTTGAGAAAAAAATGAAACAAAGGTGAATGAAGACAAAGCTATTATCCTAGTGGCATTATTCTTTGTCAAATGAATCCAATTGAAGGATAGGAACAGATGAATTGCTTTAGTGAAAATTGCGTGTTAAAAATATGAACATATCCATCAGTCAATTTTTCACAAATTTTTATTTCTGGAAATTTTAAATTATAAATGATAACAAGCTTTGTTATTTTTCTCTTCAAAACATTTTGTTCGCGGCATCCACGATAATCGAATAGATATGTTCCATTATCACATTCAATAATGTTGGCCTAACATTCAACAAATAATTGAAACAGTTGAAAAGAAACTTAGTTTACTAAACTAAAACATACTGACCATCAACAACTTTTTCCAAGTATTTCATTTCCATGATGGAATCATACGTAAATTGCATGTCATGTTTCTTCAGAACCGTGTTGATTTCTTCTCTTAAGTTGTCCTGTATATCCTGGTTGAGGGCAAGCTCAAGCAGAGTGAAAGTCATATTTGTGGCAGACGATTCATACCCAGCGACAAAGAAGACGAGGCATTCTGCTGCTATTTCGTTGAAGGATAAAGTATCTGAACCTTTGGTCTTTGACCCTTCTTTAATAATACTTTCATCTTCGGTGACTTCACCCCTGTTTTTCAACTGTAGTAATAAATGCATAAAGTCTTTTCGATATACATTATTTTTTTCCCTGTACTCCATCGTTTCTCTAACCATATTTGTCACGAAATCTTCTGTTGATTTGGAAGTAATTTTGAAATTTATTGCATTCAAAAAGCTATTGGAAAGCGTCATTAACGTGATTGCCTTGATTATTCCTTTTATGCCCCCTTTGAACATCTGTTTTCCCCACTGCCTGAACTCCGAGTCTGGGTTCTTCAGACTGTTGCAGTCAATTCCAAAAGCAACTGAACCAATCGCGTCTGTTGCGTATCTAGAACATACTTCTTTGATGTCCACTGCATCTTGAATGACCGAATATTCACTGAGGACATCTTCAAGACCGAAACTACATGCTACCAGAGTTGGGAACATCATCTTCAGTTTTCCTGAAATATAGAAGTGAAATATGAACTGGAGAAGTTATACATTTTCTATCGAAATTCAAATATGTTGTATCAAAGAATGTTGATTATGATCATTTCGTTGTGATAATAAAGCATGTAAAGGTCCTTTCGAATATATTATTTCGATATATGATTTAATTTTTTTTTCATTTATTTATATTTCAACATACAAATTTCCAGTAATGTATATTTGAACGCAGTGGTAGCTGGCTTCTATGCACTTCTGAAATGGATCTGTTTTTACTGGTTTGAAAACAAAATTTCCACCATCATAATTTATCATCATAGTGAATTTTCTGTCGAATAATAGATAACATGGGAGATGCATATAAAATAATTGAAAACAAGTTTGAGTGTGTGATACGTTAGTAAACTTTTTCATAAACCAATATGTACATATATCTAACGAGATGAAACTTTTGAATAATGCTCTTTGAATAATGCTCAGGATTTGAAGCTCTGACTTCTATTTGATTATCTGCGAGCGCTTTCGACAGCTGGTCGTGCTGTCATCTTCTAGGCACTCTTCTATCTGAACGTGTTATCCTGTTGTGTGTCTTTTTATACGGCCCGAACGCCTCAATACAGGCACTTCTGTTGCTTTAAGTAAATTTGTCTGTATTTGGATTACATCAGGTACTATTCTTTGTGTTAAATCTTCTCCAGGTTCATTGCTTCTAGGAGTGTATATTGATTTGTTTAATATACTCAATGTTAGGTCCTGTTGTGTTTAGATTTGTACTTGTTCCTTGATAAGTGATTTTTGACTGTTACATTTATGGATGTTTAAGTTTTCCCAAATGTCCATGCGGTTTCCCTTATTGACTTGTTTTATGAGTTTTATGTTCTCTGGTGGGGGAAAGTTATGTTTTGTATAGCGTGTGTTGCGAGGTTTGATTTATATACTATTGGGTTTATGTATGCCTTTTTGTGTTCATCGTACCTTTGGATAAGTTTTTTCTCGGTTTGGCCGATATAGAATTTGTTGCAGGCCGAGCATTTTATACTATATATCCCGTTTTGGTTTTTGTCTTCTTCTTTTTCATATTTGTTTATTTTTTGCGTTATTTTCGTGTTTGGCTTGTATGTGATGTTGATGTTCAATGGCTTGAAGATGTTTGTTAGTTTTTTGGTTTGGTGTCCTACGTACGTAAATGCTGTCCATCGTTCTGTTGTTTTGTCTGTTGGGTTGGCTTGATCCTTGTTCTGTATTTTTTGTTTGATTCTGTTTACTAATTTATCTATTGTCTTTTGGGTGTATCCGTTTCCGTTCGCTATTTGGTATATGGTTTTCCGTTCTTTGTTCCAGGCTTCCTTGCTGAGTGGTGTCCTGAACATTCTATATATGAATGCGTTATATTCAGCCATTTTTTGTGATGATGGATGGTTTGAACTTGCGGGTATGGTGGAGCTTGTTTGTGTAGGTTTCCTGTATATTGCCATTTGAAATTGTGTTTTGTTGTGGTTATATCCGATGGTTATAATCCAGTCATTTAAGCTTAAATTAGGTAAGAATCTCGGAATTCGAGATACCCAGCTGTAAGTCTGTGAAAACTTGTATATTGACACCCTAACAGTTGTCTCAAAACCTACATATGGTAGGGTGTAAGCAACTATTAAATTTCAAGGTCAAAGGTCACAAAAATCGGTTTTTTGCGCTTTTTTGGAAATATCTCGTTTCCTATGGGTTTTTTGCTATTTGTATTTATTATCAATATTGTAGAATACAAAATTCTCTACAGATTTTGTTTAAAAAATTTTTATACGGTGAACCGTTTTCGAGATAGAGGGCGGAGAGCGCGCGGTCACAGCATCACTTCAGGTCAACCGGTGCCTCCGGTCGAAAACGCGCCATATATAGTTGATGAACTATCGATAAATTAATGATTGTAAATATTTGTCAATTTTCATTAACTATTATATTATATTTTATCATTTTCTTCATGCATTAAATCTATATCTATTCAATATTACTGATAACCGTTTATTAAAATTAAAAAATAATTATTTACAAAGGCATTACAGTTCCAAAATAATTGTTGTATTTGACGGATATTCAGACTACAGTAAGAACGTAAAAGCTATGGAGCAGCAGAAAAGACCAGTTACTCAAGAAAAATTGTTATCAAATCGAAATAACAAAGATAAGTTCATTAATATGTTAATTGAAAAATTACAAGCTGCAAATATTACTACTAAACAAGCCAGAGATGATGCGGATGTTCTTATTGTTGAAACTGCAATTGAAGAATCAAAGTCTGTAAAAACTGCAGTTATAGTAGGAGAAGATATTGATTTACTTGTCATTTTAATTGGGCGTACACTGTCTTACGAACAAGAAATTTTCTTTAAAAAAGTTGGGAAAGGTAATGTAAAAACGGAGATATACTCGACTAAAAGTTTTGATAACTATCCTCATTCTAAAAAACATATTTTATTTATGCACGCATTACGTGGCTGTGACACAACTTCTGCGCTTTTTAAAAAGGGAAAAAAATCATTTTTAAAAGTTTTTGAGAAACTGACAAATTTGGATGAACTAGCTGCAGCATTTGAGGAAGAAAATTGTTCGGCCCAGAGATTATTAGAGAGTGGAACTCAAACCTTATTGGCAGTCTATAATGCTCCGAAATCTGTGAAAAGTCTCGATCATCTTCGTTATATGCATTACGTCAAGTCTACAAAACTTAATAAACCTGTGCAGCCTTCAAATATTCCACCAATAAGTGCAGCTGCTCATTAACATTTCAACCGTGTATATTATCAAGTTCAAATTTGGTTAGGACATGATTTGGAACCCCAGGTATGGGGTTGGGCAATGTGAAACGATTTTCTGGAGCCTATCATGACAATTTTACCACCTGCTCCAGAAGATTTGCTAAATACAATTTTCTGCAACTGCAAGAGTAGTTGTGGTTCGCGATGCGGATGCAGGAAAGCGGGCTTGCAATTCTCTTCAGCTTGTGGCCAATGTAATGGGCAAGCTTGTCTCAATGCTCTACCATATCAGAGCGACATTAACGAAGATGGAACCTTTGACCCCGAAATCATGGAAGAACTTGAGACAAATGTCGTTGAAGACGATAATGAAGACCAGTTTGAAATTTACCAGCAGCCAGAAGACGACGATGAAGAGGAAGAAGATGATTAAAATTATAAATTGTAGCTTTTGTACCCTTTATTCCATTTCTTTACTTTCAATAAAAATGAATGTATTCAATGATATTTTTTAATAAAAAGATTAATTCATAATTTATTTGTTTTTTTTTTCATCATTTAAGAAGTTATAAATATTGATTAGGTTAAAATTCGAATGTAATTCCTATATTTTCATTAACAATTTTGCAATTACATGGGCAGGTAAGTGTTGTTAAATAAATTAATACTGAATAAAAAGTGGATAAGTTAGGAAAAAAATGATAAAATATAATATAATAGTTAATAAAAATTGACAAATATTTATAATCATTGATTTATCGATAGTTCATCAAGTATATATGGCGCGTTTTCGACCGGAGGCACCGGTTGACCTGAAGTGATGCTGTGACCGCGTGCTCTCCGCCCTCTATCTCGAAAACGGTTCACCGTATAAAAATTTTTTTCAAACAACATTTGTAGAGAATTTTGTATTCTACAATATTGATAATAAATACAAATAGCAAAAAACCCATAGGAAATGAGATATTTTCAAAGGTTTTGAAAAAACTTTTAGGGTGTCAATATACAAGTATTTACAGACTTACAGCTGGGTATCTCGAATTCCGAGGTGAACTTCTATAATGACTGGACCATTATGCCCAGGTAGTTAAGTTTCCAGTTGTTTTCTTCCTCTATGCTGAAAAATAGTTTTTGATTTATTTCGTTAATCTCTTTTGTTATTTGATCTATTCTTATTCCATTGTTTTGTGATATGTACAGTCCATCGTCAACGTATCTGAACCATTCTCCTCTTTCATCATGTGTTTTTATTATTGTTAAGATTTTCTCATCTATGGTTTGCAGGTATATTTCGGATATAATGCTAGATAGTGAGGATCCCATCGCTGGTCCATCTGTTTCTTTATAAATTTTTCCTTCAGATTCGAAATAATTTTGATTGAGTAATGTATTTAGACTGTGTTCCATTTGGTTAATGTAGGTTTCGTCTATGTTTTGGTGTTTTAGTTTATCAGATATGATGTTTATACATTCGTTGACTGCTATGAGACTGCTAGAATGAGAATAGTTTAGTGTTCGGGCCGAACACTAAACTGTGTGCTATATATATATATATATATATATATATATATTTATATATATATATATATATATATATATATATATATATATATATATATATATATATATAGGGCTATGCCAATTCGTTTCTGTACATGGGGATCTCGTAAACGATAAGAGATAGAGTGTCAGTTGAATTATGGCAAAGTTATGTATTTTAGAGACCTATTCAATGATGTAAAGAAATCGAATATAGCTCTCTTGGTTCTGAAGATATACAGGAAAAACCAAAAACTCCCAGATTATTTTTTTGCCTATATCTTCTTTATTCGCAGACATATTGAAAATCTGTCCACTTGTGCTATTGGCACTTGTTATGGGCTCTCAGAATATATCCATGAATCTTTTATATAGGGTGTCATATGACTTGGGTCACCCCCATCTTTGAATTTTTAAATACGGACCTGTATTTTTTGTTGTAGTTTTTGGATCGTAGACGTTCACTTCATACTGAAAAATCAAATTCAATTTTATATTTCAGGAGTTTTCGGTAATATTCGATTATAATTGTGTGAATTATCCCCTTTTAAATTACGGCCCTGGAAATTGGTTAACTGATTTGATTGAAAACACAATAGCAACTTTCACGTCTCCCTATGTACCGTAGAGTTTTCCGAAAGTTTTTTTTTAGGTCCCTATTTATATTTTTTCCATTGCTCTGAGCGTTTTCTACAATGAACTTCGAATAAGAAAACCTTTTATGATTATCTGAAACATATCTACAACAAAAATATATTATATGTGTTTTGATGAGCAAAAAAAAAATGATAGCAATGATAACATCCGAAACGAACACTATGATTATAATGAAAATGGAAATGAAGTAAGTAATGTATACACACAAAAAAATTAATTGTGCAATAAATGTTCGAATTGGAGTCCTTCCAATAAGATGGTCTGCAAGATCACCAGATCTACGCTAGCAGAGAGATAAAAAATGTGGAAGGCTCGAGATTGAGGATTTTGAATAACTTCGCAATAATGCAGCAAATAGGTGTATTAAGGGCAGTAAATAATATGGAAAACCGAGTTTGAAAATGTCTCGAAATGGAAGGACTCCAATTCGAACATTTATTACGCCAATAAGTTTTTTGGGTACCTATATAAATTATGATGATTCGACCTTGCATCTCTGTTAAAATTTTTGAGAAAATCTTTCAATTTTTCATTTGGATATCTGTGGACGTTTTCGGTGTAACCAAAGTGAAAACTTCTCCTATTGGCATCTTGGTTTCCTCTTCTGAGTTCTGAAATTCTTCGTCGAATTCTTCGTTTTCACTTGCAGTCGGTGAAACACTTTCGATCTGGGTTTTTTTGCGTCTGGGTTTTTTGAGTCTAGTTAACATCAAGTTGTAACACTTTTACAAATTTTCCTGGATTTTACGGGGTGCCAGCTGGCTAATACGGGTTGCCCGGAGTCTCCACCAAATTTGTTACAACTTCGGTTTGGGTGGTGACTCAGGGGTAGCCTTATGAGGGAAATAACATGTGGGAAACACCAGAATACTTAGATACTAGGTTCATTGCCTAGGAATTATACACGGGGGCCCCTTCCCCAATCAGGTCTTACTAACAACTGTCTTATTATAATACATCATCATCAAATATAATACATGTTGACATCATCAAAACTATCAAATCGAGGAATCAGTTACCGCGGTCCCCTCTCGCTCCGTACGCTTCGTGTTGGTCATAGTGACATTATGTTGCGTCGTTGCATCGATGCTAAATTAAGGGTAGAGTCTTTGACCGTAATAGGTCATCATTTTGCCACAATATATAGGTACGCACTCAGTACTTAGTAATACGTACAGATATTCGAGGCTGACTGGTTACAAAATACAAGAAATATATATATATATATATATATATATATATATATATATATATATATATATATATATATATATATATAACACATTGAAATTAGGTAAAAAAGTATAGGTTCACAAGATTTGAGGGTGATATTGTATAAAATTCAAGGTTCATATAAACCTTGTTATAATTATACCTGATTTATGAAATCACCAAAAAAAGATCTATTTTCTTTCAATATCCACATTTTGGCTTTTTTCTTGAAACTATTTTTATTTTTAGTGTCTTTTATAGGTATCGGTAGAATGTCATGAAGCCAAGGTCCAAGTTAATATGCGTTACGTTGCCCTATATATTTTTCGCAGCGAGGGTGAAATAAATTTTCATTTTTGTTTCTAGTATCATGGCAATGGTTCAGAGGCTGTAAAGTTATGGAACCTTTTTTAATACGTTCCAAAATGCTCAAGCAATAGAGTTATCTCACGTTGAGTATACCAGATTCTTCATATAAGTTATCACTAGGGTAAGTAGGTATTTTTCGATACATTATTTTAAGTACATATTTTTGCACAATATTCAGACTTTCTAGATGAGTATCAGTCACCCCTCCCCATCCAATTATTCCGTACTGCAATTGCGACTCTGCTAGTGCATGGTATAATATTTTTAAATTTCCAATATCAAGAAAATCCCTCAGATATTTGAATTTATGCAGTAATGCCCTTACCTTCCCTACAACATTTTTAATTTGCAGGTCCTATCGCAGATGGCGATCTATTACGATCCCAAGATATGTTATTGATGTGTCTTCTGGGATTTCGTAGCTCTCTCCTATGTTCATCGGACCCATATTTGGTAAGCCACTGGTATAAGAGGAAAAAGACAAGTATTTTGTTTTATTAAAATTCATCGTCAGCTTATTATATCTGAACCATGTTTCTATTTTCAGGAAATCATTCTCCACCAGTGTTTTCAATTCTTGCCATGTATTGGATTCATATAGAATGGTCGTGTCGTCGGCTTTTATTTCGAATAAGTCGTTTACGTAAATTGTAAATAGCAATGGCTCTAGTACTGTTCCTTGTAGGAAACGTCCTAGTCTCACCTACTACTTGTTGTTCCCTACCAGTTGCATATTTTCTCAGTATATTATATACTTTTCCTTTTAGTCCATAGGATGTCATTTTTTTAAGGAGTTTCTGGTGACATACAGTATCGAATGCTTTGGATAAATCGATAAATATACATAGAGTGGATTTTTTTTATCGAGTGCATCTTAATGTAAGAAGTTAAAGCAAGTATTGCATCTTCCGTCAATTTACCTTTCCTGAAGCCTGTTCTAAATGACTCCATATTTATTAAAAAAATTCAATATTTTTTTTGTCAGTATCTTTTCTATTATTTTTGCTGCATTTGAGATCAGAGAAAGTTGGTCTATGATTTATTACTTCTCACAAAGGTTTGATAAGTCCTCTTTTGAGAATTATTGGAAAACATCCTGTATCCATGCATCGATTTATTGAATGTGTTAATGGCATTTTGATTTTATTCACTATCTGTTTTAGTGTCTCAGCGTGGATATCATTATCACCTGAAGATGTTTTTGGCTTCAACTCTATTATTGCTTGTTCAATTTCAGTTTCGTTAATAGGGTATAAATACAGAGTGTTTTCAATTTTTGTCCCATTGTTGAAAAATTCTTTAGATTCGATGAATTTTTTTTGCATATTTTTCTCCTATACCAGGAGTCTCCAAACTTTGAAGCCTTAGAGCCATAATGATTTGTTCAGTTTGTTCCAAGGGCCAATTTTTGCCCTTAACTATATTTCCAGACTAGGATAATCGCAAAGTGCGTGACCTATGCAAACTTACGCTTTTTTTGCATTTCAATTATTATTGTGTATTGTGACACTTAACGACATCTAGTGGCGAGTAGTGGTACTATGTACTATCTTTTTCAGCTACACGCTAGGTGGCATTAGGCGTAATTAAATATTTGGAATTACCGCGTTGGTTCGAGAAAGTTCTGGCATTGTCTATAGATTTAGACAATGGTTCTGGTTCAAGCTAGTGTATTCCAATCACCTCGAGATGGCAGTAATAATTGCATATAAAAAGGCTAGCGGCGCAACTGCGAGTTAGTCTGCGTAAGAAAGGCAAAGGAAGCAAAACTGTCTATTGTGAAATAAAGTAACACCCGTAATAAAAGTATTTTGATTTTACTTATTGTTTTTATGTGTGATTTGTTAGTATGAAAAAGAAACGAAAAATCGACAGTGAATGCAGAACGTTCCAAGAAAAATGGAACTTTCAGTATTTTGTAATTGAGTCCAGTAATAAAGCGCTATGTTTAATTTGTAATGAAACCATAGCTGTTCTCAAAGACTATAACATCAAACGACACGATGAATCGAAACATCTTTAAAGTTACTCCAAATATACAGGAAGTTTGCGGAAGGAAAAATTTGAAGCTTTGAAACGCGGACCGTGACTCGGAGGGTGCAAGACATCGCAGAAAATATATCATCTCAACTGTCGGACAAAAATGGACATCATGAGTATTTTTTCCAGTATTGGATGAGTCAACGGATGTGTCAGATACTGCTCAGGTGTTGATTTTTATTCGCGGAGTAGATAAAAGCTATGAAGTGTAAGAAGAACTTCTTGATATTGACAGTATTCACGGCACGACAACTGGGGCAGATATTTTCAAGGGAGTTGAAAATGCCATTGATAAGAAGAACCTTCGATGGAGAAATTTGAAATCTATAACAACTGATGGACGCAAAAATATGTATGGTAAAAATAAAGGAGTGGTTGCACTTGTGTCAAAGGCTGTAGAAAATGATGGTGGTTCAAAACCATTAGTCTTACATTGTATCATTCATCAACAGTCCTTGTGTGGAAAATGTTTGGATATGTCTGAAGTTCTAAAACCAGTCATATCAGTTGTTAACTTCATCAGATCCACTGGGCTGAATCACCGACAGTTCCGCGAGTTTATTCAACAGATTGGAGAAAATGATTTATCATATCATACTGCCGTACGCTGGCTTAGTTGCGGAAAAGTCCTTAAGTGCTTTTGTGAACTTCGAGCAGAGATCGAAATTTTTCAAATGAGAAGCAGCGCTCTTTTGCCGATTTAGAAAATAGTGAATGGATGTGGAAGTTAGCCTTCTATGTCGATTTGACAAATCATATGAAACATCTGAATTTGAGATTGTAAGTAGAAAATCAGCTTCTCCCTGATTTATACACCGATATCAAATCCTTCAGGCACGAAATCATACTATTTCAATCGCAATTACGTAAAAAATGTTTCACACATTTTGAAACATGTGAAATATTCAGCCACACTACAGAGACTGAATTTCCCGTCAATTTGGCAATCGAAACTTTGAGTACTTTGAAGATAAATTTTGATACTCGTTTTTCAGATTTTGATGTCATTGCGAATGAAATTAGGTTTTTCAAAATCCTTTTGATTCTGACATTGAAACCCTGGGCTCCGGAAGTCCAAATGGAAATTATTGATTTACGGTCCAGTGAATATTTGCTAAAACGATAAATAGACAGCAACCTATATACGACAGTTCATTTCAAAAGCCTGTAATATTACGAGCTACACAACTATGGTGTTAACCACGGTCCATTTTTGTAACAAGAACTTGATGTTCAATAATATCAAATCACAAAACATCAAAATAAAATAGGTATTTTGGAACAAACTCATTGATTTTTCTATTTTATACCTATTTTATTTTGATGTTTTGTGATCTGCTATTATTGAATAATAAGTTCTTGTTACAATATTGTATAATTTTGCGTAATTTTCGGTGTTAACAAAAAATAAAAAAAACTTTACACCAAAAACTTTGAACATTATTTCACTCTTCAAAAAATTTGACCGTGGTTAACATCATAGTTGTGTAATTCGTAGTATTACAGGCTTTTAAAATAAACCGTCGTATACAGGTTGTTGTCTATTTATCGATTTATCAAATTTTTTTTGTATTTTTCATTTAAAAAAATAGTAGATGGATTTTTCAATGCTGAAAAACTTTCTCAAATAACATTTCCCAAGATTTTTCAAAATAAGAGTACTTTACCCTTGTCTCAAAATCAAATATTTGAAGGCTTCCCGTATATTACGAGTGTTTCACTGTATTTTGTTGGTGCATGTTTAGTTTTAGGGCATGCACAAACTTTTATCATGATTACCTTTTTGTCGAAAACCCATTAATAAATAAGTTTTCCATATGGTGCATACTTTGGGAATGACACTGTATATGTTAGTTTTTTCAAAAATGTTTAGTGAAAGTCTCACAATAGTGCTTCTTTAATAGGTTATGGATTTTTAGCAAGTATCGGCCGACTCCATCTCACGTTATTGAACTTGTTCTCATATGAAATGTCATCAAACATATCAACTGTTTTCTAAAAATAATATTGTATTTATTTATTGCATTTAATTATGATTTCTAAATTCACTTAAGTTTTGACATAAAAGGCCCATATTGTACGTGTATCCTCGAAGTAATATTGTATTGTACCTAATTGTTTATATTAAAAATTTACCTGTTTCATCAGATTCAATCATTCATCTCATGAGTTTTGTTATTACTTACTATTATATGAAAGATATTGTAGATATGTAGATATTGTTTGATGTACACCAGTAACTGATGAAGCTACTGTGTAGCGAAACGCGTTTTGAGTAAAATTCATTGTGAAAATTCTATAAGTGTTATCATGAATAGTCTTATTAGCTCTCATCAAGTAACGGGTCAGTGTTTTCGATTATTTTTGAAAATTTTGAAGGCCAGTTTACATTTCTCAAAAAATATCAGTTCATGAAAAGTAAGGATATTAAGTTTTCTGCTTTGTCGATTAGAATCAACTGAAGAATTTTATAATGAATTTTACTCATTCTTTCTAGATTTCATTGATAGATATAATAGCTCCATTTCTACAATAGCAATAACAATAGGACTATCAGTACAATAACTTCAAGTTGCGTATCTACTCTGTCTGAATAAAGTCAGCAGCATCGAGTAAAAATTCATATTGTCAAGCTACATCATATTGACCCACAGAAAAATATCAATCTTTGTGAACACTGCTTCATTTTGTTTGTCCGGCTTGAATTCAACAATATTACAGGCTCAAAAAATTGAAGAATCTACCATATTTTCCATAATTTGGTAATTTGGCTCTACAAAAAGATGTGTTGCCCGTATCTGTTTTTTTTAATGAATAAGGGAGAGAAAGGTCAGCAGTGGTATTTCTTAGATTTATAGTGTCATTTTGGAATCAGAAAATTGAATCTGAACCTCGCAACAACATTATCTTACCCTATCACTCAGGTCTGAAATATATGTTGACCAGTACGAGAATCGAAAACATAGGTACATGGTTGAGACAATGAAATCGTTATATAAAAATAATAGTTATATTTAGCATAATGAATTTTTGGCTTTCTACTTCTCTCCCAAAAATATACTCCTTTATTTAATCACTCTGGCTATCACTGTATAATATAAAACAAAGTCGCTTTCCGCTTTCCGTCCCTACTACGCAACAAATTTTGTTGCGGGTTTTTTAATAGATAGAGTGATTAATGAGGAAGGTTTATATGTATAATCATACAGAATATAGTAGAGAAACACTGATTATTTCAGAGGTTTCTAATGTGATGCAAACATAATTTTTGCGCTTACATGGCAAATGCTTGCTAAATCCTACGAGATATATTTCTATCTCTTAGGGATAACCCACAATAACCATTTTGAAATCATCGAGAAATAATGGCTTATTTACGAAGCGATTTTAAGCAATACGCAGCATCGATCCTTATCCAATCGAAGATCTTACATACATTGTGCATTTAATTTATATCAACATGACCCTCTACAGTCTACATCACGTAATTCAAATGAATAGTTCCGAAGATAATAGTTTAAAAATGTAGGTTCCGGCGGTACCGGCCGGGGTGCCGTCGGCGCGTGACTATAAGTAGCGCGTCGAAGGCCGCGCTTCGCCCTATAGCGCTTTATGATTAGCAGCGAACGCGTTTATCGGAGCTCTCTAGCGAGGAAAATAACAATACTTTATAGAAATTCTGTAGTATATTTATAATCAGCATTGTACCCGTGCGGATCCGGGGCGGATCGTTAGTAATAATATATTTTGCGAAGGTTAGGCTTGGTTCGGATTTTTAATTTGTAACCTTATCGCATATTATCTAGTACTTGATTGCTTTCTACTGCAGATACGCATTCGTTAAAATATAACGTTGTTATCATTCAAAAAGCAATTTGAAATATTCGTTGATTGAAAATATAGGTTTCAATAATTAGTCTTGAATAGAATAGGAATCTAGTATATTGATAAGGTTGCTAAAATTTGAAAATATATTCGAAAGGGGATCTACAACTTGATCAAGTAAATTGCGTATTCTTTGAATTTCCCATACTCTCTACGTTTCCGCATTCACTTTATAACAGTAAAATATACAAAATCACTACTCCGCCTCTGGTTTTTCGGTTTAAACGAACGACTTTCATTTGATCAGCAAGAACAAAATACAGGCGGTGGGCCATGGTCGAATGGAACTTGTACCAAACGTTTCGTCTATCACTGCGGCAGGCATCTTCATTGATATATTTTGATTGGGAAATAAATATTTTGAAATATTAATCTCTCCCAACTACCTACACAGTAGGGTGGTGGTAAACGTCTGTCGAAAAACAACTACTTCCCCGGTTAATACCACACTGAATATCGAATTATATCCGACAGACATTTATGCAAGATTCCTCACAGAGGCTAGTCTCGCACTGACTAGGTAGACTGTGTAGGTATTTGCGAGGGATTAATATTTCGAAATTTATTTCTAAATGGGCGGATCCCAACTGTGTTTTTTCAAATGGCAACCTATCGTTTTTTCGGTTTCTACATAGAAAATGAAAGACACTTTATGTATATCTTCACTTCGAAAATATTGACGGTTTTCGAGATATCTAGCATGACAGGTTTTTTTTTCCAATATTCGTCACTCAGAATATTTGAAATTATGAAGTTGTGCCAAGTCCAATTGTATTTTTTTTGGTCAGATATTCTACAGTGGTAACTCTCTCAAACGATGTATCTAAAGTCGATCTCTAATATACAAGGTATGAAAAACCGCTAGCCACATATTGTAAACAAAAATTTGCGGAATCTTCCTTATTTTAAATGGAACACCCTGTATATTATTGATCTATAAGGAGCGTCAACAAAACCTCTACAGATTTCATTGAGTATTCCCTATGGCTAGGTTCAATAGTTTTTCTTAAAAAACATCGCCATAAACTCGATGAAATACTTTTTTCAAAGCGAAATCCATTTGACGACTGATAAGAATGTACCAAAGATATCTTGTTTCAATTTCGTACATTATAGCGTGTCCTATAGTTTTTCTTATTTTGTTTTTCTAAAAATGACAACTCTCTATTGTATCGCCATAATTTCAATGATTTTTCTACTGTGAAATCCATATGTGACGGCTGTGATCGAGATATATATTATGTTCCTCGGAAAGTAGTTGTGGGGCGGAGTTTTTACTTCAGGGCATTCAACCCCGGAGGGGGCATGGGGGGTTGAAATTAATCGAGTCTCAGACATTTTGCTGTCTGGGTAGGATCTTTCCTGTACTGACGAGAGGTAAAACCTCGAACCGCGGTCTGTAGGTGATCTACTTGAATAATTTCAACATGGTTCTGCTGCTGGATGAACTAGAAACATCGAGACTAGCCTCTGGGAGGAATCTTGCATAAATGTCTGTGGGATATAATTCAATATCCAGCGTGGTATGAGCCAGGGAAGTAGTTCGACAGACGTTTACCACACGCTACTGTGCAGGTAGTTGGGAGAGATTAACATTTCGAAATTTATTTCCAAATTCATTTCGAAATATTAATTTCCTTATACGTATATATCCCTCCTCGATAGTTTTCACTTTTGATTTCTGTTTTAATAAAGTTTCATTTGATTTAGATGTGATGTAAATGCTAGTCTGCAACCAGGTTCAAGATACTCCTACAACATTGCAGTACACACAGTATTCATAACCAAATAAAACGGAAAAAATGACTTCACGAGAACTCTTATCAGCTCAAAAATATCGGTTTAAAATCTGTTTTTTCCGTTAACCAGCTGTCGCGCCCCCTACGAACGACAACCCTCGGAAGTCGAAACTTTTGCGAGCTAAGGACTAATGAGGTCTTACCTTTTAACGTTTTATTTCCTAACACGGGTTGGACGATAGCAAGTGAAAATCGATCGTTCAGCTTGGGGCTTGAACCACCGACCAACACGGCGGTCGATTTGAATGAGTGAACAAGCACCCACGTCGAACCGATCGGCTACCGATTTGAACGAAGAAATATCTGTCATTCCCACAACATAGGTATATTGCATTCAGATTCAAATTCAAATTTTCATTTTTATCAAATGGTAGTTACCTGATGTGAAGGTCGGTGTGAGTTTGGCTCTCAAATTCTTCCACCTCTCGTCTTCCAAAGAGAAGAGATGTGCTGACAGTGGATCCATCTTTTCGTTGTAATACATTCCGCGGTTTATGAAATTGTCGAAGTCCTTCAGCAAGATGTTCTTGATTAGATCGAGATCGACTAAAATCAAAACTGGCGAGAAAAATGTGTAACATCCACCGTATTTCAATCCTCTAGATTTCAGGTCATCGTAGAACTTTTTGAACAGACCTCCTGTAGAAATTTTTCCGTGGACCATTTCTTTGATGTTCCCATAAAAAAAGTCGGGTTCGATGTACTCCACTCCTTTCCGGCACCAATAAGAATATATCCGTTTTATGAATAAATAGACGCCAGCTATCAATGCGCCCAAAATAAAAGTCGATGTTAGCAGAAACGTCATTATTATGCGAGTATCATGAATGCACTGAAACCAAGTGCTTTTATCTGAGTGATATGCCAATTTAAACATTGTTCCATCCCGTTATCGCCGATGTCGCATATTTGACATTGCAGAAATAATAACATCAGTGTTTCAATGAATTATTTCAACCGGAATATTCTTTCAGTATATAACTTCAGATATTTTCACGGTCTTCACGATTCAAAGATCGTTTGTATTCAATTCGACTACCTCATCTAAGATATCACATACGTGGCCTCTCATTTTAATACATTTTATTAGAAATCGGTTGAAAACTATAAAAAATATTTATAAATAACTTCAATATAATTGAATTTTCAATATAACTACTAATCATATAACGATTACATAGTTGAACTATAGTTATTTATTGAGGGGGAAATAAATGTTAAAATCGAACTTTTATGGGTTTGGCTTTTCTACACTTGTTCAAAGTTCTCCATTATAATTTATATTTTTTTCGTATTGTGAAAATACCTAAAAATGAATATCGATGAAAACGATCACATAGGTCGAAATACCTGTGCGTAAGAAATGAAAAAAATTGGGGCTGAGTGGGTAGTTGAATAAGTAATAACCTTTCAGTAAAAAAAATAATTTTCTTCTAATCTTACTTTCTTCAATTTAGAATCCTTCCCAAATTCGAGGGAATTCAAAGCCAGGATTTTTTTTCTCCTTGAAAATACTCATTCGAGGTTCTTCAAAAGATTTCAGCTGGAAAGATTATCATTTTTCATTTATGAACAATCAAAAATATTAAAAATATAAAATAAATGAAGCATTGAATAATTTTTTTCAAAATATAAAATTGTTTTCTCATTGAGAGATTTAAATCTCCGAACTTTTTCCGATGTTTTAAACTATTAAGGTTGCAAGTGATGTTCGCGTCTCCAATCAGGCGGATGGCTCTTTCCTGGATGTAATTCAGCAGCTTCAGGGAATGTTTGGGGGCGGAGCTCCATACATGGGAACAATACTCCAAAAAAAAGGTCTGATCTGAGCTTTAAAAAGCATCAAAAGTTGCTGAGGTGTGTACAGTTTTTCGGTTCGGAACAGTGTTCCAAGCTTTGAAAAGCAGCCTTTGCAATTCCAGCGACATGATTGTGCTGAGACGTATTGGTATCCATTTTAACTCCCAACAAACTTATCAAAGCAGAAAGTGGTATTTTCAGATATCCATCGACAGCCACTTGCAGGTAACGTTCTGTCAGGAAGCTGGAAAGCCATACACAAAAATAATCCGACAAGCCATAGCATCGAAGTTTGTCCAGCAAACCCCCATGCCACACATGGTCAAAGGCCTTAGAAATATCAGGCACAACAGCTCTTGACTCTCTATGTTTCTCGATTGCGTTATTCCAAAGATGGGTCGCCTGTTGATCTTTGTTTTCGAAACCCATAATGATGATCGCTCAAGATGTTGAAGCCTTCTAAATATTTGAGGTTATGTTGGTTTATGGCTTTCTCCATGATTTCTGATACTACTCATACCAAAGTAACTGGTTTATATTTATTTGGAAGAGTTGTTTTGCCCTTTTCTGGAATAGGCTGAACGCGAGCAATTTTCCAACAAGAAGGAAAGACAGGCTAAAAAATCTGTAAAATACTGGTGCAAGTTCATTTGCGCACTTTTCAATTACGGTGACAGGCACTTCATCAGGGCCAGACGCCTTGAGCTTTTTCAAAATTCGCCTAACTAGACGCTGTCGAAAAGTAATTTGTAGATTGTTTTGTGGAAATAGTAGGTTATGCCTTTATAACGTTAAAAATGAATTTTCAAAATAACAAGTAAACATTCTGAATGATACCTGAATTGTAACAATTTGAAACTTCAAATAAAAAAAAAACCTATGCAGCATTCATAACATTATATATTGAGATGAGTTGTGCATTTCTGGTTTCTGTCAAGTTTTTAGCATAACAAACATCCTCAATTATGTGTCTTGTCTATAATTCATCAGGTAGGTACATTATAATTGTCTTTGCATAATTCCTAAGCTTCGAATTCCACTTTACATTTCATTCATAAACATTGTTGAAGGTTAGATGCCTTTATTTACCTTTTGATGTTAGATGAATCGAAGTTAGAATCCGTCCAACAGAATGTTACCATTATACCCAGGTACCCTTTGTTGTTACTAACATCTAATCTCATGACGCTTTGTTATGATAAACAATTAGAGTTTAATATATTTCCTAAGAAGAGTATTATTGAGATATTTTCCTCATATAAATTCTTCATTGCATGTCACAATTAGTCATTTCAAACGTAATTACCATCAGTTGGTTAGGATAGACACAATTCAACAGGTGGCTGCCCTGACTGTCATATGACAGGTCATGATCTTCATTCGATTTCCGAGATGCGCTAAAAGCAAATTTCGATTTCAATTGTTTTTTCTTAATAGTAAATTAATAAGTCTGGTCAGACAGGAAAAAGGTGTTTTTTTTCCGAGGTGAGATTTCACGAGGAAGGCTGTGTGGCAATTCCTGATTTGATTTCTGAATAATATCTATATAAAAGGCCTTTTTTTTGGAAGTTAAGTTTTGGCGATTGATATTTCACTTTTCTAACAGTTACACTTGCAGATCGGTTGGCTTTTTTAGAGATAATTTAAGGTTTGAGATACCTAAATTTCTTCCCTGATTTGTGAGGAGGGTACGCCATTTACCATTTTGTTAGGCCCATGAGGTGTAGATGGAATTTTGGTTTGCTATCAATGTAGATGGGATTTTGGTTCACTATCAATGTAGATGGTTACATTTAGAGACCAGTTACTCAGTATTCCTGCTGGTTCATTGTCAGCCCAGTCAAGAGGATTCAAGGATTCCCAATAAAGCAACAAGCTTTAACATCAGGACTTATAATTCTGGACGTTAGCTTTGGAGAAAAGGTTAGATCTATCCATTAATTATAACTCCAGGATCCAAAGAACTATTTATATTGAGAGAAGATAATACTTACCACTCAACATTTAAATTTTAAATATATAATCATCAGCAATATGATATTGAAAGAAATTAACATGTGAACTCATGTATTGGCCAATATAAGGGGGATGTAAAATAACTTAGGAAGTTTTCAAATGAAAAGTACAAATCAATAGAAGGTAAATCATTGAAATATCCCTTAAGGGAAGTAGTGGTATTGTACATACATTTTTATTGTTGATACCTCATTATATAACCGTACAGGTCTTTCAATCATTTTTGTTATTTCTCTGTTTTTGTCTGTAAATAGACTGGCGCCCTGTCGAAGAGCACCCACATTTAATGAACCCATGACTCGCTCCCTAACACCAGAGCTGCCGTGCCTATAACAATAACAGTCAAAACGCACAACAACAAGTTTAAATTAAAATGGAGTTTCCCAGAAAATCGACTGTGTAGTAGGACACAAATTGTTCAGCTAGTAGAATTGCTTGTTTCATGGCTGTTGTTGCAATTGAACTATCCGCCTGTGTTAGTGGTGGAATTGTGGATTTTGTAAAGTTCTGATTAACAGCTTTAACTACCGATCAGATATATCTAGATCCGTTGAGATTGGCAAGCAGTTCATCCTTAATTCTCTGATTGTGAATTTCTTTTCTTTCATTCATCCTAAGTTTGCAGCTGTTGCGAGCATTAAGAAACCTGGTTCTGTTTTCGGCACTGTGAATTTTACGTCACTGCCGGTAGGCGAGCATTTTGGAGGCAACAGCTTGCTCGCAATTTTTGATAAACCAAGTTTTGCCGTTGGAAGGTGGTTTCATTAAAAAAGGAATATTTGCATCCATCGATGATAGAATGAATGAATGACTTCCGTGACTTCAGAAGCATAAGTTGATGGATCTTTAGAACTGAAACAAACATCTAGCCAGGGGAAATTTTGGAAATGGGCTTGAAAATCCTTCCATTCACGTGATCTGTAATGCCAAACTTTACGCGGCTTAGATTGTTCCCCAACATTTATCGGTAATTCACTCAACACTGAAATGAGTTTGTGGTCAGAAGATCCCAATGAAGACCTTACGGTGACTGTGCAAATTTCTGGATTTGTTGTTAGGTATAGATCCAGGAGACTATCATATTTTCTATCACGGTCAAGGATCCGGGTTGGCTCATTTATATAATCTGAGTAAGTCCGCTGCTTATTGCAAAAGCCTCAGCTTTGCGAACTTGTTCGTCGTTGATATTTGAACATTTCAGCCATTCTATATTGTGGACATAGAAGTCACCAAATATGGAAATTTCGGCAATGAGATAGACATAGTTCCCTATATTGTGTATCGCTAGGTGGTTAATAAACGCAACATATGAACTTGGTGATCTTGTCAGATATCATCTTGAACCACTTGAATCGCTTCTGATAAAAATAGATTTTCGTTACGCCTGAATCAGGAGGTGTGTTGGTGCACAGAGTTCATATTTGAGTTGAGTCCTCTGATGTTGCAGAAATCGATTTTGAAGTTGCTAGTGGGCCTCTTGGCCACTACAGTTACCATGCTATTTCCCTCTGGATTGATGTTAGTAAAATCCTGCTAACTGTCAGAACTAGTGGTTTTTGAATTCTGCAGGATGATGCCCTTGCGCAAGTTTCTAGTTTTGAGAGTTGTCGTAGGAGGCGGCAGCTGTTTAACGTCGAAATAGATTTTCACAGATTTTTTTAGTCCCTTCACGGATTCTTCAAATGAGTTTTGATTGAAAATAGTGATGATTGGACATATCAACTCTCTGCCGTTATTTTTGGCATAACTTCTAAAGTAATTGGTATATACCCATCCAATACGACAGTATTTTTCTGACGAAAATCTAATATGGAAAGCAATATATCACATTCCATTTAAGGAACCCTCACATTAATACGTCTCACTCCTACTAGGTACCTTGTATGTTGAAAAATATTTCATAGAAGCCGAATGCACTGATATCTAATGTAAGTCAGATGTGACATACACTGTATATCCACTTAAACAAGACTAGCCTTTTTCATTTCTATGCCATCATATCACCGGAAACATAAGATCAGTCATTCATTTTATATTTAGAAGAAAATGTTGAGAAAATGAATTGATCAAAATTTTCACCTCACCCAACATTCCCACTCAGTAGAATCTGTCAAATGCCTGCCTTACTCTGAGAGGAATTTTGCATAAATGTGTGTCGGAAACATAAAAGTAGAAACCAAAGCGCCGAGTGACGACTGAAGTATGGTATACTTTTGGTAGAATAATTCGAAGCACCAAATCGTTATTTTCAACACCTCGGCACGTGTTTCAGTCACCAAGTGATATTCTTGAAGAGGAAGATTAAACTAAATCTACATACAAAGTTGTCCTTATTTATACCGTAGGTACCTGCGTCTTAATTGCCTTGATATTAATTTCATGGTTGCCTGGTAAATTGCACAGGTAAATCTAACTAAAAATATTATTTCAACAAGCTATAAAGTAAACTATAAGTTATTGGCCCATCATCGTTATTCATAATATTATCATGTTGACTCTTTGGAACCATTACTGTGGTAATGAATATTGCTGGAGTTTTTTCTCAACACCAAACCGTTATTTTACCACCTCGACACGTGTTTCGATCACCAAGTGATCATCTTATGTATCTTTATGTAATAGTCAGGTAAATCTAATAATTAAAATATTATTTTAACAAGCTATATAATATTAATTTCATAATATTACTTACACTAGTCTTAAATTAATTTTACAATGTGTCCTTAATAGTAAGGTAAATCCAATAATTAAAATATTATTTAAACAAGCTATGGAGTATACTGTTAGGTAATAGTCCACCATTGTTATTCATAATATTATTATGTTTTCTTATTTCTACACTCTCATAGGCATCTAGATGCCTGTTGTTGTTAACTTGTTTAATTCTATATTTGTATTTAAACTTGATTTGAGTACAAGTGGTGTTACTTGATGAGCTTACTTATGCACATTTCCTTGGTTTCTACTTCCATGATCAGACATAATTCAATGTCTATCGAAGCAGTAGTTGATTTTCCACATGCATTTATCAAATTATACTATGCAGGTACTTTGAAAGAAGAGAGTATATTTCCAATTTCTTATCAACACATTCATTTTCTTAGCAGTTGTCAGTCAGAATCATTTTGATTTTAAAAGAATCTTCACCAGTTTTTCATGGCGATGGAAGAGAACGTATGAAATCGGTATGTAATTAGAAACAGATAAATATGAAACAGTCAATATTCAGAAAGGTCCGCTTTTCAAAAGTGGTACGAGCAATTGGTAGTTATATGAGCGTTGTAACTGTGGAGAAGAACAAAATGAAAGCTACAAATATGTTTGCCGCTGATACCAGTTTGGTTTCGGTTAAAAAAATACGATTTCAAAATAAGAAACTTTATGATTTAATAATTCACATAAAACAGTTTCTTCTGAATAGGTCCATGGAACTTCTCACCAGTAAGGTAACCAATTTTATTTCAATTTTTATAGACTTTACTGAATTTTGGTTACGTTGAGCCAAACTCCTCCCTCAATTCGTGGTATTATACCGGTTTTGGCGTACCTTATTGGAGTTTTGGTTTTTTCATTCAGAGTAACTTCAAAATTTTTGATGATAGCAATAATTCCAACTTTACTTTGCAGAAGTCCATATCTGGCCCCTGAAATATTCAATGAAAATTACATAATAAAGAAAGGATTAAAAAAATTGATCTTCGTTAACTTGGACGAAATAAGTGCATCACTGAATTAATGACACTAATTACTGAAATGCCAGTAATGATTACAGAGAAAAAAATAATAAACGACGTTTGGGAGTAAATCAGTTATCTTAGTTAAACAATTTCATTGAAATATCTTCAAGACTAGTCTAGAACATATTTCAAATTGACATGCACGAATACATTCAAAAATACTTTTTATTAGTCACTTCGAGTACTAACCTATGCACATTCTAGGTCCTTCCCCGAAAGGCATATAAGCAAAGGGATGTCTTGCTGCTGTGTTTTCTTTATTAAATCTTTCTGGGTCAAACTTATCTGGATCGGGATAGTATTCTGGATCATGATGGATACCTGAAACGGGAACATACACTGCAGTTCCTTTTTCTATTACTACTTTGGTTCCAGGAATGGTATACGGTTTATTGCAAATTCTGGTGATGATCGTACCCGCTGAATATTTGCGAAGAGTCTCTAAAAAACAGATGTGTGATAATAAAATTTGGGCAATAATGAAGTAAGTCATCAAGCCATAGTTGGTGACTAGTTCAGAGTTGTATTGGCCAAAAAATTCTTCAAGCATATTAACTTCAAATTTCTAAAATCTACTTAACGATATTTCTTGAAGAAAAAAGTGAAACAAAGGTAAATGAAGACAAAGCTATTACCCTAGTAAACTTATTTTTTATCAAATGCATCCGACTGAAAGATAAATATTGTAACAGAATAGACTCTAGGGGGCTCAGGGGGGAAGCAAATAGGTTCGGCTGGGACGTAGTCAGCAACAAAAACCAACGGAGGAAACGTTTTCACAATTTATTTTAGAGTGTGTAGGTACATCAAAAAGAGACAACCCCGGAAGGAGATACAAATTTAGCATATCTAGCAGTACCCAGCCGCCAAACAAGCAGCCAAACTATTGATAATGATCTATTACATACCTGCAGGTAACGAGTAGCAAATATCTACGTTTGTTATCACCAGAAAGCACGGGTGTCACATTGAGTTTACCAGCAACTTCAAATACCAGAAATGTCTCCCAAATACCCACGAATGCTACTCTCTCGCAGCTGCGCTATGAACGACTACCTCGATAAGGCCAGCAGAGCTGTGCCTCAACCAAAGGTACCGGTACCCAAGGCATATTGTCACATCTGCTCTCCATTCAAAAGTCCAAGACGGTCGTTTTTCGAAACGGTGTTCGAGGACACAGGGAGAATTAATTTTTTTAAGTGACAAATATGGAATGTGCCTCTTTCCACCTCAGAGTCGCAATGGGCTAGTACGTATGTCTTAGAACTCAAAACTTTCTCAATTTTATAGGGTCCCTTGAATAGCAACATTAGCTTTTTGGTCTCCTGAAGGACCGCCGACGAAGTTGGGTTAGACTTAAGAAGCACCAATTCACCTTGTGTGAACGGCTGATAAGGCCTCGAAGGGAAACGAGCTGCACGTCTCTCTGCCCGTTTCTGCAAATTTTCCCTGGCAAAGAATAATTCAACATGAGAGTTACAAGGTATCTGTTCACCTGTCAAAAATTCTCCGAGTGGAGAAATAGCTCGAGTCCCGAAGTGAAGTTCCACGGGAGGAAATCCAGTCGTTTCATGTGTCACGTTATTCAAAAACCTAATCACATTATGGATCTCGAACGCCCATCGAGAATGCTAACGGTGACAATAAGTTCTTAAGATTCTTCCCAATTCTCGCATAGTCCTTTCCACAGGGTTATCCGGGGGGCGCCGTACGGACGAATAAATTACTTTCAAACCATGGTCCGGTAAAGTGTTCTTCCATCTTTGCGAAGTCATTTGTGTTCCTTGGTCACTCAAAATTCGCGACGGTTTACCCACCTGTACAAAATAGTGCTTGGTTAGCCGATTCAACATGCTTGCTGTTGTAGCCCGTTTCAAGCAATAAAGAGTCACCAGCTTAGAGAATACGTCTACAATAACAAAGACGAAAGTCACACCACCTCTGGATTTTGGGAGAGGACCGAAAAGGTCCACCGAAATAGGGTCATTTGGCTTTTCCGAAAATATCACCTCTAACACGTTTAACGTGAGCATGAAGGTTGGGTAACCAAACGTCTGCTTTCAAAGAGCACCAAGTTTTGTAAACTCCAAAATGACCATAATATTCGTGATAATAATTGACGAAGTCAGTTAGCTTGGCCAAGGGAAGGCATAACAAATTACTTTCCTGATTCTGGATACATAACAGTCCCTCTCGAAGAAAGAAACGGCCCGGAGAGTTCTTTTGGATCGCCTCCAGCTTAGCAGACAACAGGGAATCATTACGTTGGGCTTCACTCATGTCCTTCATCAAAAGATCGAATTTTTTAGAGGCCTTACACATGGCCAGTACTCGGAAACATCCATCTTGAGGCGAAGGTGGCCTAAGTGGGGGTGCCGAGACAAGACATCAGGTAAAAAGTTTTCCTTTCCAGGAATATACTTGGCTACAAATAAAAATTCTTGCAGTGCAAGTACCCAACGCGTGATGCGCGGCGATAAGAGGCGACAGTTCAAATAGGAAAGCGCTTTATGATCCGAATGAATTACGAATGAATGAAATAATACGGCCGCGACACCGTGGAAAAATCCTCACAAAAAGCACGGTCGTAGTTGCAAAGACCCAAGAAAGCTTGTAATTATTTTACGTTCTGGGGTTTAGGAAAATCTTTGATGGCTTAGACTCTTGTCGGGTCTGGCCTTATACCGGTTGCATTGATTAAATACCCAAGAAAATTCATTTCTTTTTTGAAGAAACAACATTTTTTCAGTTTGACCGTGAAACCAGCTTCTAGAAGTCGATAAAAAAGGGCATCTGAGTGACGAATATGTTCTTCGAAAGAGCTGGATGGTTCCAATAAATCGTCCAGGTATACATGAACGAAAGACTTGAAAAATGGGCCCAAAACTTTATCCATACACCTTGTAAAACTTGCTACAGCTATTTTCAAACCATAAGGCAAAACTTTGAAAGCATAGCTTTTCGTGCCGAAACGGAAACCCGTATAGCGGCGATGCTCTGGTTTCATAGGTACCTGCCAATATGCGCAGGTTAAATCTATCTAGACAAAAATTGGACGTTATTGATGTTTTTCAAAATGTCTTCTATTTTCCGAGGCATCTCTAAGTCGTTTTCCATCACACTGTTCATGTGACGAGCATCTAAACACAAACGCACCGTGCCGTCTTTTTTAACAGTTGTCATCAACGGGCTCGCGTAGGAGATAGAGCGCCTCTCAATTAATTTCCACTCCTCCATTTTATCTATTTCCGCTTGTACGGCCGCTCTGTGAGCGATTAGGATAGGGTACGGCTTGATATCGAAAGGCTTAGGGTTTGTTAAATTTATTGTATGCTGGAACTCACACGTCAGTCCAGGTTTGTCCGAAAACAGCTGTTCATGTTTTTTCAAAATAGTTTTAAAAATAACAACCTGATTCGATTTTTTCCAACAGTGACTCAATATCCGGAGAATACTCTGTATTCGATATTCGTGTATCAGGTTGCGACGAATTGACTGCGCAAATTCTAATAGGGCTCAAAGTTTCCATAGCGTATTCGTGACTTAATGTCAGCTCGCCAACTTCAAAAACTGAATCATTTAATCGCGAAAAAATTTTCTCGCATTCTAAATCAATTTTTGCATGGCAAATTCTCAACAAATCGATTCCAATAAAAACTCAAATTGATAATGGAAGTCATTCAGTGCGAACGGCACAAAAACTTGTTTCAGAACTCTTTTTTGCTTTGCTCTAAATGCTCCAGAGATACGAATACCACTGACGTTGAAAAAAGTCAAGTCTTTAAGAGTAGCAGAAATTTGTTCGTATGTTTCCCATGAAAGACAACAAACTCCGCTACCCGTGTCGACGAGAGCAGGAAATTCTAAATTACCTATGCATATTTTAATTAATGGAGATCTGAATTTCAGTTTTTCATGTGGAAAATCACATTTCTCTTTGAGTAGGTTTTCCACTGAATAAGAATTACTACACACATCTTTTTCTTTGGTCCGTCCCAAAATAGTCACCGCCGGACCGCATCGATGACTTTTCATGAGTTTTCCGAATCGATAACGTCTAAGTTATGGGGTTCAAGTGTGCACACGCTTACATTTCGCTTCTGAGGGTCATTCCGGAATATACCGTTATTACTTATATTACGAAACTTTCGAGGAAAGTCTTTCCGAAAGGTGTCTCTTTCATAGCGTGGCTCAAAGTGCTGAGGCGGACGAGTAAGGTTTGCGATTGCGTCCTGTAAGGTTTGCGTACCTATCAAAGCCGTCGCTATCTGAGGTGGAAAGTGTCTTCCAATCACGGAAATAAGCATCTGCTCTGGATAGGGTGGTTTTAAATATTTCCCTTGAGAAAACAGTGACAAAAAATAATCTACGTATGACCCATTTTTCTGGCAATAGCGGCTTGTTTCTAAACGCATACGCAACTGTACTTGTTGTGAAGGACCCTAAAAATGATCAAGAAAAGCTTTCTTTAAATCGGAAAAATCATCAAACGAATCTAATAAAGCATCCGCCCAAATTTGGCTATGTTTTTGAAACAAATTATTACACCAAAAGGGAATTTGTGCAGGAGGTACGTTCAAATTTACAACAGCTTGTTCTAGTTTATTGATAAACATAACTGGATGTATTTCTTTCGTATCAAAAATTGGCAAAATATCTGTTGCGCTTGTTGATATAAAATTTGCGTACCCTGCTGGGGCATGTGGCTGAAGGCACGATAACGGCTGTTGACGAGGTAGATTGGCTCCTGCTAGGTTTTCATTGTTGACAAAATTATTTTGCCCATTTAAATTTCTACAAGAGGCAAAATTTACATGATTTCGATATTCATTATTCAACCTAGAATTATCTGTATTATTAACATTAAAGTTTTAAGTAGAAATATGGGCATCTCTATTTTCGAACGCAGTCAGTTTTTCACAAATTTTTATTTCTGGAAATTTCAAATTATAAATGATATCGAAACTGTTTCTTTTTGAAAAATATTGTTCACGACATCCAAGACAATCGAATAGATATGTTCCTTTTTTGTAACCCGTCAGAAGCATGGACAATGGCTCCATTATCACCTTCAATAATGTTGGCTCAACATTCAACAAATAATTAAAACAGTTGAAAGGAAACTTAATTTAATAAACTGAAACATACTAACCATCCACAACTTTTTCCAAGTATTTCATCTCCATGATGGAATCATACGTAAATTGCATGTCGTGTTTCTTTAGAACCGTGTTGATTTCTCCTCTCAAGTTGTCCTGCATATCCTGGTTGAGGGCGAGCTCAAGCAGAGTGAAAGTCATATTTGTGGCAGACGATTCATACCCAGCGATAAAGAAGACAAAGCATTCTGCTGCTATTTCGTTGAAGGATAAAGTATCTGAATCTTTGGTCTTTGACCCTTCTTTAATAATACTTGTATCTTCGGTGACTTCACCCCTGTTTTTCAACTGTAGTAATAAATGCATGAAGTCTTTTCGATACACATTATTTTTTTCCCTGTACTCCATCGTTTCTCTAACTATATTCCTCAAGAAATCCTCTGTTGATTTGGAAATTATTTTGTAACTTATTGCATGCAAGAACCTATTGGAAAGCGCCAATAACGCGATTGCCTGGAGTATTCCTCTTACGCCCTCTTTGAACAACTGTCTTTCCCACTGCCTGAACTTCGAGTCTGGGTTCTTCAGACTGTTGCAGTCAATTCCAAAAGCAACTGAACCAATCGCGTCAGTTGCATATCTAGAACAGACTTCTTTGATGTCCACTGCATCTTGAATGACCGAGTATTCATTGAGGATATCTTCAATACCAAAACTACAGGCTACCAGAGTTGGAAACATCATCTTCAGTTTTCCTGAAATATAGAAGTGAATGATGAGCTTGAGAAGTTATACATTTTTTTTGTCGAAATTCGAATATAATACATCAAAGAATGTTGATTATGATCATTTTGCTATGATAATTCTGCATGTAAAGGTCCTTTTGAAAGTATTATTTCGATATATGATTTCAATATTTCTTCCATTTATTTATATGTATTTCAAAATACAGATTTTCAGTAATGTGTATTTTGAACGCAATGGTAGTTAGTTTAATAATAATAATATACTTTATTTCAAAAAATGCAGACTAATACAGCTGAAGCAGTGATGAAGACATAGAATGAAAAGGCGTCACAGAGAAAAACATTAAACATTTGTATATATAAAATCTAAAAAAAATTAAATAATAAAGTAGGTATAAAATATGTTGCAAAAATATTCATAAACATATATTGAAGACATATAGAGTTGCCTATCAGCTGGGAAAATTACAATTAAAATATTCACCAGTATTATATGGTTCATTTTCTATAATATTTTTTTTAATTTCTTTCTTGAATTTGCTGATGCCATTGATTGATTTTATTCGA
This sequence comes from Leptinotarsa decemlineata, assembly GCF_025532065.1. Lineage (NCBI taxonomy): Eukaryota > Metazoa > Arthropoda > Insecta > Coleoptera > Chrysomelidae > Leptinotarsa > Leptinotarsa decemlineata. Next base: position 3,204,347 of record NW_027412533.1, read on the forward strand.
GCTGGCAATTTATTGAAAAATTTTATACACTTGTAGTGAGGACTACTTTCTGTTATAGAGAGTCTGTGTAATGGATACATGATATTTCTCGTTCTTGTTTCATATATATATATATATATATATATATATATATATATATATATATATATATATATATATATATATATATATATGCCAAAAATTGTCATTATATTATTCTTCCGAAAACACCCTCTACATGATGCTACGTAGGCCATGTTTAACATAACCCGTAAGGTTCTTTTTTGTATTACAAAAATTTTTTGAACATCATGACTACATCCCCAAAACAAAATTCCGTACTTTGCCACCGATTCGAAGCTGGAATGATATATTATTTTCATTGAGTTTGGGTGGAGATATTTGTTGAGAGATCTTATAGCATAAAGCACCCTATTGAGTTCCATACATAGATCTTCTATATGTTCTGACCAGGTCAGAAATTCATTGATATATAAACCAAGAAACTTTGATTTTGATGTTATTTCTCTGTCTTTTGTAACTATTTTAATTGTCGGTGGACATTCCAACTGCAACTGTCTTGAGCGAAACAATACTGTGTAGGTTTTTGATTCGTTAAGAATTAATTTGTTGCTATCAAACCATTCTTTTGTTTTTTTAAAGAGATTTTCTGTGTATTCCTGAAATGGATCGGCTCTGACTGGTTTGAAAAAAAAATTTCACCATCATAATTTATCATCAGTTTACAACTACGTCGTGAATTTTCTGTCGAATAATAGATAACATGACAGTTGCAGATAAACTAATTGAAAACAAGTTTGAGTGTGTATACAGGGTCCTGCAACAGTGGCGCGGTGTTCCATATCTCAATTTAGGAAACAGATATGAATCTAAATTTCTATAATATTACCTCATTGTACGAGCTCGACAAAATAAAAATATTGGCGGTCACACAGGGTGTTCAATTTTTTCTGGGCGGATCCCAACTGTGTTTTTTCAAATAGCAACCTATATTTTTTATTGTTTTTTCGGTTTCTACATAGAAAATAAAAGATACTTTATATATATCTTCACTTCGAAAATATTGACGGTTTTCGAGATATCTAGCATGACAGGTTTTTTTTCCAATATTCGTCACTCAGAATATTTGAAATTATGAAGTTGTCCAACTGTATTTTTTTGGTCAAATATTCAACAGTGGTAACTCTCTCAAACGATATATCTGAAGTCGACCTGTGATATACAGGGTATGAAAAACCGCTTGCCACATATTGTAAATAAAAATTTGCAGAATCTCCTTTATTTTAAATGGAATATACTGTATATTATTGATCCATAAGGAACGCCAATGAAACCTCTACAAATTTTATTGAGTACTCCCTATGGCTTGGTTCAATAGTTTTTCCTAAAAAAGCATTTTTTTCGAAAAATGGTCGTTCTTCCTATTTCTACGCAATAAACTCGATGAAAGACTTTTTTCAAAGCAAAATCCATTTGACGATTAATAAGAATATACGAAAGATATATAAAAAGGAGTAAATAAACAACGGCAACACAGAAGGAGCATCGCCGAAAGGGTGTTCCTTGTACGTGATATAGCCATACCAGTGAATAATAAAAATAAAAAATTAATACATATGAGATAAATTGAAATTCATCATAAGGAGTATTATAAAAGCAATGCTGAAAAATTATTAAAAATAGTCTGAATTATAAAATAGTGCTTTCGATCAGGCTAATATTTACAGTAGTTCAGCGACAATGGTAATTGACGGTTGAACGCAAAATATAATTCGTATGTGATAAAATGACCAATAAAATAGTACAGAATGATAAAAACAATAGTAAACAAAGTAAGATAATTATGTTACATGGAAGGTTCTGAAAATAGCCGCTATGTTATTAAAATGTGTTTTTCTTGTGTGTCTTTTTTCTTTTTTTTTTTTCTGGGGACGGGGAGTTTATAGGGGGGTAATTTTGTTTATACATTTTTTAAAATTATTCTGATCAACCAGTTCATAGAAAAATGATCTTTCGGTGAGCAATATCCATTTTTTTCTTGAAACTGTTATTATTATGATTGTATTTGATTACATCGGGTGTTATCTGATAAATTCGTGGTCACAAGTAACATGCATTTCACTGTACAATCGTTTTCTCACAACGAGGGGTGATCACAGAATTATCCCTGTTTTTTGTGAGGTAGGTGTGTTCAGCTAGGGTTATCTGAATATTTCCTTTTTGAATATTTTTTAGAATACTCATACAGAATAATTGCCTCATGTCAGGGACCTGCGTGTCGCTGAAAACACTGTCACTTGAGTGTGTTCGACCTTTGTGAAGTATTATTTTTAAAAGCCACTTTTGAATTGTATCAAGATTCACCTCCTCCTCATCCAATTATCCCGTACAATTGAGACTGAACAAGTGCAGAATAGGTATAGAGTTTTCAAGTGTTTCATGTCTAGGAAGTTTCTGAGATATTGGAATTCAGAAAGTGTACCTGTCATCTTTCATACAGTTTCTTTTATGTGTAAGTCCCAACATAGGTGTCTATCAATTGGCATTATATTGGACTATGACGTGAATGGTAAGTAATTCGTTTTATCAAAGTTAATTGTGAATTTGTTCTGTCGAAACCAACTTTCGATTGCTAGAAAATCTTCTTCTACACATAACTTGAGTTGTTTCCACGTAGATCCTGTGTATATGACGGCAGTGTCGTCCGTAAAGCTCAAGTCCTTACAATAGGAAACAGGTATAATCTTGGCGTTTAATGTCAAAACTTAGGGAGATGAATGGCAATTTATTCTGGCAAAGTAGGTAGATTAAGAAAGCGCAAATTATTACAGTATTATTTCTAGGAAAACAGTTAATATGTAAATATATTCATAAATTACATTTTATGAGAACATGTTCAATAATGAATGAATAACGTCGTGACATAACTTGGTTTGAAATCTTCTAATTTTTATTCTTCATTTTTTGTTAATAATAATTTTCAATTTTTATTTCTCAGCTTTCAATAATATTCTAATTTTTATTTATTTGGTTGTTGTTTGTTATTTATTTGTAATTTCAGTTTTTCATTTAATAAAATTGTTATTTTCGGTTAATCTTGTTAATTTTTTAACTGTTTTTTCAGGGTTTTGAAATCAATTTATATTATATTAGACAATGGAAGTCCGAACTGATGAAATGCACCACGAAACATTGTCAACCACCTTCAAACAAACAACACAGTTGTTCGCACCTAAATGGTCCATCGCAACTTATGTGGTGTTTGACAGCATTCAGTTGGTGATAATTTGAAATGTGTCCGTTGAAACTGTTGTGAAAGCTCGTTGATTTAATGAATATACACAGTGTATAATTTTAGAAGCACAATTTTCTAAAAAAAAATCGTCAAATGGAAAAAATATGTTATTTTGCGGTGGTAGTGTAGTAAATGTTTACATTTAAATAAATATTGATTTTTGAGTATACGGTATACGTTTACTTCATGCCACATCAAATTTGAGAGCATTTCTTAAAACGGTTCTTGCAAATGATGACAAAAATGTGAAAGCTTTGCCACTCAGTAATAATACTGTTAACAGAAGAATATACGAAATGGGTGAAGATATTGAAAAACAACTTGTTGAAAAGCTGAAAACAAGAAAATATATATATATATATATATATATAAATATATATATATATATATATATATATATATATATATATATATATATATATATATGACATGCTCCAGGTTCAGGTGAAATACACCTTGCATCTCAAGTAGACCTACGACTTTGTAGGTACGCGTGGCAGATCACCGACGGAAAAACAACAACTAACCCACTGATTTTGTTTGAATTTTATTGGGATATATTGGCTCCATTTCATCAATGGCAATAACAAATGGAGTATCAGTACAATAACTTCAAATTATCTACTTTGTTTGAATCAAACCAGCAGCACCGAGTAAAAACTCATTTTGTCAAGCTACATAATATTGACCCACAGCAAAAAATATCAGCCTTAGTAAAAACTACTTCCTTTTATTGTCCGGCTTTCTGAATTCAACGATATTACAGGCTCAAAAAAGTAAAAATGCTACCATATTTTCCATAATTTGTTTATTCGGCCCTACAAAAAAAAATGTGGTCCGTATCTGATTTTTTTCAAATGAATTCCTGAGAAAAATGTCAGCAGTGGTATTTCATAGTCCCATTTTGGATTCATAAAATTGAACCTGAACCTTGCAACAACATTATCTTACACTATCACTCAGCCTGTAATATATGTTGACTAGTACGAGGATCGAAAACAGGTACATGGTTGAGACGATGAAATCTTTATATAAAAATAATAGTAATATTTAGCATAGACAATTTTTGGCTTTCTACTTCTCTGCCAAAAATATACTTCTTTCAATTCAATCACTCGCTTCCCGCTTTCTGTCCTTACTACACAACATATTTTGATGCGGGTTTTTTCAACAGATAGAGTGATTCATGAGGAGAGTTTTTATATATAACCATACATAATATAGTAGAGAAACACTGATAATTTCAGAGGTTTCTAATGTGATGTCGTAAACATATTTTTGTACTTACATTGCAAATGCATGCTAAACCCTACGAGATATATGTCTATCTCTTATGGATAATCCACAATAACCATTTTTTATCCTCGAGAAATAATGGCTTATTTAAGAAGCGATTTTAAGCAATACGCAGCATCAATCCTTATTCAATTGAGGACCTTAAATACATTGTGCATCAATTTAGATCAATATGGCATATACAGCATATAATTTGAATGGAAAGTTTCGAAGATATCACAGATTAAAAATGTAGTGACATAGCGGTTCCGGCGGTACCGGCCGGGGTGCCGGCGGCGAGCCTATAAACAGCGTGTCGAAGGCCGCGCTTCGCCCTGTAGCACTTTATGATTAGCAGCGATCGCACGCGTTTATCGGAGCTCTCTAGCGAGGAAAATAACAATACTTTATAGACATTCTATAGTATATTTAGAATCAGCATTGCATCCGTGCGAAACCGGGGCGGCTCGTTAGTAATAATATATTTTGCGAAGGTTAGACTCGGTTCGGTCCTTTTTTCTTCATGTTATCGATATTGATTTTTAATTTGCAACCTTATCGCATTTTATCAGGTACTTGATTGCTTTCTACTTCAGATATGCATTCGTTAAAAATAACGTTATCATTCAAAAAGCGATTTGAAATATTTGTTAGGTTTCAATAATGAGTCTTGGGTAGAATATGAATCTAGTATATTGATAAGGTTGCTTAAATTCAAAAATATATTCGAAAAAGGATCTAGAACGTGATCAAAGAAATTGCGTATTCTTTGAATTTCCCAAATTTTTTACATTTCTGCATTCAATGTATAAAATTGAAATGTCATATTATTTTTTATACACAAACTCACTACTCCGCCTCTGGTTCTTCGGTTTTAACGAACGAATTCCATTTGATCAGCAAGAACAAAATACAGGCGGTATGCCATGGTCGAATGGAACTTGTATCAAACGTTTCGTCTATCACTGCGGCAAACATCTTCATTGATATATGACCGGTCGTTGTTGATACTTTGGAATACTACCTTTGTCGTATCATATACAAGATATACACATATACACACAGTATTCGTAACCAAATATAAAAAATAATTGGCTTCACGAGTACTTTTTGGTTCTCTCATTAACTCAAAGATGATTAGAACGAAGATTAGAACGTCATATGAAAACAAAAAAATATCTGTTATACCCACAATATAGGTATATTTCATTCAAAATCAAATTCAAATATTCATTTTATCAAATCGTAGTTAGGTACCTGATGTGAAGGTCGGTGTGAGTTTGGCTCTCAAATTCTTCCACCTCTCGTCTTCCAAAGAGAAGAGATGTGCTGACAGTGGATCCATCTTTTCGTTGTAATACATTCCGCGGTTTACGAAATTGTCGAAGTCCTTCAGCAAGATGTTCTTGGTTAGATCGAGGTCGACTATAATCAAAACTGGCGAGAAAAAGGTGTAACATCCACCGAATTTCAATCCTCTAGATTTCAGGTCATCGTAAAACTTTTTGAACAGATCTCCTGTAGAAATTTTTCCGTGGACCATTTCTTTGATGTTCCCATAAAAAAAGTTGGGTTCGATGTACTCCACTCCTTTCCGGTACCAATAAGAATAGATCCGTTTTATGAATAAATAGACGCCAGCTATCAATGCGCCCAAAATAAAAGTCAATGTTAGCAAGAACGTCATTATTATGCAACTATCATGAATGCACTGGAATCAAGTGCTTTTGTCTGGGTGATATGTCAATTCAAATATCGTTCAATCCCGTTATTGCCGATGTTGCATATTTGACATTAATTAACTATCAACGGCACAAAACTTGAAAATCAGAAATTATAGAAATACAAAATATATAAAATAATATGTGTTGTTACTTTGAGGAATGAAATCTGACTGACTTGGGATTCGAAGCTTCGAAGATGTGTGCTCCTGTGAGAACTATCTTGTCAGTATCTGGAACAGGGTGGTGATACTACTAGATCAACGGGATTGTCCTAGGTGGTGAGATAATTCTTCTCCTCCCCAAAGATTCAACTATCACGCACAGCGGGGTAGATGAACAGTGGATAGATCGGTTCCTTCATTTATTACTTGCAGTTGGTTCTCTTCTTGGCTTGGCTTTTCATTGGTGTAACATCGAAGTACATCTTTTTCGTACAAGAAGTAAACTATCATTAATATGATCGTTATGTAAATCACTAAAGTCCATATACTTGGTGATTGGTAAAGTCCGCCTTGATTGAATGTTATTTCAGGATTGTTATCAATTAGATGATTTTTCAGGTTTTGGAGTTCTTTCAGGTCAACATCGTCTAATTGTAAGCTCATATTTACACTTCTTGGAGGGTTGCGATCTTGGTTCAATTCGGGAATGAATATTATTTGATTGCTGTTGATTACTTTTTCTTCATTGATTATTTCGATTTGATTCGCCTTCATTTTGCAGCCTACTGGGATATCGATTGAATAGGATCCAATTATTCTTTGAAATTCCTCTTGTTCGTAACATTGTAGATGGATTGTCGTTTTATTTGGGAATGTCGTGTCCATTGGGTAGAGTCTTGCAGTTGGCTAGCTATTGGCTTAGTAATCCTAATATCGATTTGTCTACATATAGTAGTGTCTTCCATTTTCAGGAGTTGCAGCTCACAGAGATTAACTGTGAAATATTCTGAGTTCTTAGTAAAAATGAAATATTTAATATGAGTGATAGTAATCGAAAAAGTATGGATATGTGATTGGAATATGAAGAAGGAAGGTTATTCTATTGTTCAGAATAAAACATTCAATGTTTATGATTTTCTCTAAGTTCAATATATTTTCTAAAATAATGTCAATAGAATAATTTCTAATGGTTTGGTGGCTGTTGGGGTTATATCCATGTTTGTTTTAATAGGATGTCTTTTTTATTTACTTCGTTGACAGATTTCACACTCGTTAATAAAGGTGTGGGATAAACGGTTCTGAGTTTTTGTTCGGTCTTGTCAATACCTCTGTGATTACTTTCACCTTCGTGATATGTCTGGATCAGTTCCAATTTCGAGTCTGTAGCTAGATATGGAATCATATTTTGGGGAAGCAATAGTAATATAAATAAAATATTTGTAATTCAGAAAAGAGCAATCGAAATGATGAGTAATTTGAAGTATAATCAGTCGTGGAGATATTCAAGAATAAGGGGATAATGACGATATATATGCTCTTCATATTTATGAATGCCTAATGTTTGTATTAAAGAATAGGCAAAGGATTCACAATATTAATCAACATTCCTATGGAACAAGAAGAATTGATTTCGTGCTCCCTATACATAGGTTACCCATAACAGAAAAAAGTCCTGATTGCATGTCAATGCAGCTGTATAATAAATTGCGAAATCTAATCAAAGATTTGATGAGCATAAAAAAATCTAAGAAAGAAATGAAACATTTTTTAGTAGATTAAGAATCATATAGTGTTAGTGACTATTTAGACCAAACCGAATTATAGAAAGGTATATATTTATGAGTATATGTAGTCTTTTTATTTTTTGTTCTATGTTGTCCGTGTACAAGTTGTAATAGTCAACATATTTTTGAAATTAAGATTATTATTATTATTATTATAACTTCCTTTTTCTCTTTGACATGGATAAGTTTGATTTTATATCTTTTAAATTTTAATGAAGGCCATTTGAAATTTTGTCTAATTACTTCGCAAATTCATTCATAATTATCTGGATTTTCAAAGTGGAGATAATAAGGTATGTAAGGTGTGATATATTCTCTTACAAAAACGATTGAGTCTCTTTCAAAATTATTTAAAGAAAGCTGAACAGTCATTCTCTGTTTCTTCTCAAATAAAATCGTTATTTTTGGTTTAGATGATGAATGGAGAACAGATTGGAAAATAATTTGGTTTTGACCGCAATTTACTGGGGATTCTGAAATGGGTATTTCAACAATTGGATTTTCCTCGGTATTAGTGTGTATGGTAACATTATCAATTTCTTGAAATGGGTTTAATTCATGTTTATCAACAGTTTGAGTAGTTTCTGTGTCATCATTAACTACCATAGAAATATTATCTTGAAAATGTTTACCTATTTCTAAGATTTCCAAAGATGGTTGGTAGTCTGGGGTATCTAAGTTAGTGTTTATAATATTTTATAGTCTATTTCAAAAGAGTGTAGAGTAATAAATCATGAAGTGTCATAAAATTTGCCTGAATTTCGTTGTCGTCCATGGGCGTAGGCAAATCTTAGGATTATTAAACTTAATAATTAAAGTAAATTAAAAATTACAGACATAGATAATAATAAAAGGCCATTTTTGGGAAGTAATTTGGTCTAAAACTAAGTACCTACATGTATTTAGGTAAGTAAAATTTCTTAAAAAAAGATTAAGATTAATTTTAGTGGTTCTTGTAAACTTATTTAATATGCAATTTGGGTTCATATACTTGAGCATGATTTCTCAAAAAAGGGTTAACACTTAGTTCCGAGGTGCCATGTCATTATAATAATCCCTTTTTGACCCTGCCCACCAATCATGCAATACCTATTAAACCCAGGTAATTAAGAAAAAGGGTTTAAATATATTGTAATGGTGTCTTAAACATTCGAGTTATAATAGTAATTGTTACTACACCAATTAAACGTACAGTGATATTGTGATATAGAAATAGTGAAAAAGTTATAAAATGGGGACATTTACTCCAAAGAAAAGAAGTGTAAAAAATTCTCCGCTATCTGTTTGCGAAAAAGTTATAATTTTAAATGTATATGATTGCATAAAACACGATCACCCTAGTTTGTCTGTGCAAGAAAGTGTTGAGCGATGTGCCCGAATGACTGGAATTGGGCAGTCCACGATTTTTAAATTATTGCGAGAAAGAAAGATATCAGGCCAGGTAAGTCCATGCAAGAGAAAATAAGGAAGACCAATAAAAATCTTAGATGAAGACACCAAATGTGACATTCGAAGAAAAGTTCATTCGTTTTATTTTAAAAAGGAAATACCCACTCTTGAAAAAATATTTATCGAGATAAGCCAAGATAACGATATTCCTTTGATATCCAGAAAACTTTTATGGAAAACTTTAAAAAGTATGAATTTTGCCTGGGAAAAGCACAATCGAAAGGCACTATTACTGGAAAGTGATGAAATTGTTTGCTGGAGACGAAAATATTTGACAACTATAAAGCAGTACCGCAGAGAGCAAAAGAAAATTTTTTATCTTGATGAGACGTGGATAAACGAAGGTTATATAGTCAAAAAAATGTGGCAAGATAAAAATATAACAAGTTCTCGCCAAGCTTTCATAGAAGGCCTTTCGACGGGTATTAAAGTGCCTTCGGGAAAAGGGAAGAGGCTTATAATTGCTCACATTGGAAGCGAAGACGGATTTTTAAAAGAAGGTTTGTTAAGCTTTGAGTCGTGCCGGACGGGAGATTATCATGAGGACATGAATTCGGATGTCTTCGAAGACTACTTCGGGGAAATGTTGAAATTTCTTTCAGCTGATTCGGTCGTGGTTATGGATAATGCAAGCTACCATTCAAGGCGCTTAGAGAAGGTACCAACTTCAGCTTGGAGAAAGCAAGAAATTATTAACTGGCTGTCAAATAAAGGTATTCAGTTTGAGACGAATTCAGTAAAGAAGGAACTACTAGCCATAGTAAAACAACATAAATCTCGCTTCATGAAATATGCCGTAGAAGATGTAGCAGAAAAGTATAAAGTAACTGTGCTGCGCCTACCGCCATATCATTGCGAATTAAATCCTATAGAACTTATATGGGCACAAGTTAAAGGATATGTTGCAAGGCACAATACCACATTTAAAATGAAAGATGTCAAGGTATTGTTTGATCAAGCCATTATGGAAATCACATCAGAAAACTGGCAAAAAGCAATCCAGCATGTTTTAAAAGAGGAAGATAAAATGTGGGAACTGGACAACTTGGTCGATCAGGTGGTTGACCCTATAATTATAACACCAGGGGATGATGACAGTTCTTCGGATGAAGACTATACTGATGTAGAATAATTTAATTGAATTGTAAATATACTGTAGCGGGATAAGCAATCTGGACAGAGACCAGTGTATCAGTGACAGTGACACTTTTGCTTAGGTTAGGGTTTAGAATTAAGGGTAGTCTGAATAATTATTTTCTCGGAAGGTTCTCGAAAATTGTACCTAGTAATCTCTAGAACATTCAATTAGGGTATAAATAGAGTGTTGTTAAACGTTAAGGGAAGTTCACAGTTTTAGTATTGTTCAAGTGTCAAATTGTAATAACGTATCCAGTAAAGTTCTTGTCGTTTTTGTGAATAAATTGATTTAAAGTCCCCACAAGTGTTTCAATACGTAAAGTTCGTTCGTGTGTGTTTGTGAGTATTTCCCGATTTCGGTTCGTATATATTTTATTGTTACATTTTATATTTTTTTAATAACACTGTTCTGCTGTATTAAATTTTTATTTCCTTTAATATAATTTTTATGAATGCATATTCTTTTGGCAATTATCCCACTAGCGCGCCTCTGGCTCAGTATTTATCCGTCGATAACAATGGACAAATCCCTTAAAACAGGGTGATACCTACCTGCTCTTTATGAAACGACATAATTTTGCAATGCGGACTAGGGAAGTGACAGAATTTATTGACGGATCACCCTGTAGCGCTTTTGAATACTCAATGAGATTTTAATACTCTACACTCTTTTGAAATAGACTATAGTTGTCAAAAGTAACAAATGGGCAAGTCAAGTTCTTCCCAAAATGTCTTTAACTCTTTTGTGTGTAGGTCAATGCGTAAAAGTGCATCGCCATTCGTATTAGATGACCCTTTTTGTAAATTATATTATAGTGATACTCTTCAAGTTTAATTCACCATCTTAGCAGTTTAGAACTCTAGTCTTTGGTTGAAAATAATCATTGAAGTGGTTTATGATCCGTGATAATATTGAATTTCATGCCAAAAAGGTAGGGACGAAAATATTTGTTCTTTTTCTATTGTATTGTAATTTGATTCGGAGTCGTTTAGAGTCCTTGAGGCGTATGCTTCTCGGAAGTATTTTCCAATAGGCCCTTGGCTCAAGACTGCACCCAAAGCTACGTTTGATTGAACGGTTTAGAAAAATTTGTTAATTAATTATTGAATTTTTACAAGTTTCGAAACTCGATAGAAATTCTTTGTCGTGGATAATCTGTGCACCCTTCATCAAGCATTTATTGTTATCATCAAGCATTTTATTATTTATTAATGAATCTTCTATAATATCCTAAGAGTCCTAAATATCTTTTAATTTGTTTAGTTGTTTTTGGAATAGGAAAGTACTTTAATTTTATTTTATCCGGATTTGGTTTGACACCGTTTGGAGTAACAATTCAGCCAAGATGGGCCACTTCTGTTCGTAAGAATTGTGACTTCATCAAGTTGAATTTTGAAGTTTGACTCTTTGAGTCTTTTGAAAACTGCTCTTGACTTTTCGATATGCTCTTGGAGGGATGCGGAAAAGATAATTATGTCATATACTAAGCATTTTTCGTTTCGAATATCTCTAAGGATATTCTCTATGACTCGTTGAAAAGTAGCGGGAGCATTCTTTAGACCAAATGGCATCCTGAGGAACTCCTAATGCCCATTTTCGGTATTGAATTCTGTTTTTTCAATATCTTCCTCACACATTTCAATTTGGTGGAATCCGCTGGTAAGATCTAAAATCGAAAAATATTGGCACCCACCTAGCCTATTTAGTTATATTCGGCAAAGGATATTTATCCATTTTCTTAGGGACGACCCAAATTGGGGACGACTAAGGTGAACAACTAGGCCTAATAATTTTGTGATTTAACATTTTTTGAATTTGTGTTTGCACTTCTTTTTTGAAATGAATGGATATATGTATGTCTTTGTATGAAAGGGTATTTCATTAGTTTTTATACGATTGGACTGAAGCCTCCAAAGACTACCTACATAAAACAATCCAGGCTTCAATTTCAAAAATTTGCAAGGGTTTCATGTAGACCTTCAATTTGGAAATAATTGTCATTTAACAAAAGCATTATTAGGTTGTTTCAAAAGTTTTGTTTGTTTTTATGAGCCTACTTAAAACTGCAATTCCTAAGTGAATCCCAATTTGAAATGAACGCCATTTGAATCAGTGCAATTTTGCCAACGTAACACGAATCGATTAATTTCACCAGCATAAAAATGGTATGCTCGGGATTCGACGAAATCGACGAAGGCCGTTTTCGCCTGGTTCTACAAGTGAAAAAGTTATCGAAGAGCTTAAAAAGATAGTAGTCGATGGGCGAGATATCTGGAGAGTATGGTGGGTGAGGCAAAACTTTGACGCTGAATTCGTTTAATTTCAGGACGGTAATTTGTGAAACATTCGGACCGGCGTTGTCGTGAAGCAGAAGAACTGTTGACCAGTGGTTGCTGCTGCTGATGCAGTTTTTGGTACATCACATCGAATTTTTCACAATAGGACTCTGCTGTGATTGATTGACCCGATTTCAGAAAGTTGTAGTGTATCACACCAGCCGCTGACCACCATGGTATTTTTTGGTGGGTATACGTCTTCGACTAGTGCCAGGGCGACTAATCGGTGTCCAACCATTGTCCTGAAGGTTTCCTGTTGTCGAAGACGTGGCAATCCGATTCAAAAAAGGATCGTTTTGGTTGCGCCATAGCAAAGAAGAAGAGGCTTCAAAACGTGACAATTTCTGTTAATCGTTCAAATCGTGGGGCAACCAATTTTCGAGCCTTTTTCCATTACGTTCTAAACCATCAAAAACCACATGAGAGCTGACGCCCAGTTCTTCCGCTATCCCACCCATCTTTTGCGATGGGTCAGTCTCCACCAAGGTCCTCAAGTTCTTGCACCAACAATGCGTTCATTGACATTGCCAAATGCTTGGCTAATTTTTCGGACTATTTTGGCAGCGCTTTGGTTCAACACAGTAGAATAAACATTTATTGAGATATGGAGCTATAATGAAGCGGACAAATATTTTGAAACAACCTTATATAAATTTTGGTGCTACAGTTTCAGGAGATAAACATTGTTTCAGGAAATTTTCTGCTCTTCGGCTATTTTTTTTTAATTTGAAAAAAGAGGCTCGAAGAGCAGATAAATAGTTTTGTGTTAATTCTATTTTCTGAAAACTGGACATTGCTCAATGTCAGTCTGAATGTTTTGAAGGTGTATAAGTATATATATATATATATATATATATATATATATATATATATATATATATATATATATATATATATATATATATTTATATAGAAGGAAAGGTTAGCTCGACTGGCTAAGTTAAGGAATAACGAAGGGAATGAATCTATTGAAGAAGAGAATTCCAACAGAAGTGTTCCCTTCTTAGATTCCCGACTAATAAGGCGAGAGGACAATTTCTTAATAACTTCGTGGTATAGAAAACCAGGATCATCTGGCAGATTCTTACACTATAACTCTTTCCATCAGGAAAAACAAAAAATAAATTTAATATTGGGGATGAAAAATCGAGTAGTGTGCACTACTCATAGCAGCCTTCGTTCACAAAATTTAAAAAACTTGCAGAATTGTTTCTTCAAAATGGCTATCCAAAATCTCTCATTTATAAACTACTCTTCAACAGATCTTCCGTTAACACAATTCTAGACAATAACAATCTGTATCAAAACAATAATTTACATAATAATATTAATATTACTAACAATAACAATTCCCCACAAATGATATTTTATTTCTCGTTACCTCATCTAGGTAGCCTTTCATACAATCTTAAAAAAATTTTTAATCAATTTGAACATGTGAAATTAGCTTTCAAAAATCTGAAGACTATTAAGAAACTTTTTTCCAACTTAACAGACAAAGAAGATATAATCAATCTATCCAATGTGGTTTATTCCATCCCATGTTCCAGTTGTGAAAAGATTTACATTGGACAAACTAGTAGAAAATTAAAAGACAAAATCACTTCACACAAGAGTGACATAAGATGTAATAAACCGTCATGTTCCCTTTCTAATCACACCATAAATTTGGATCATGCTTTTTCCTTCGAGAATGTTGAAATTTTAGACTCAGAAAATAATACTCAAAAAAGAACTTTCTTAGAAATGTGTCACATAGTTAAAAATTCAAATACTATTAATTCCAGGTCAGACATTGAAAGTCTCAGCCTGATTTATACCTATCTCCTTTGCTTAAACAAAGAAAACAAATTTGATAATACTTAATAATTTCAGGACAGAAACCCCGTACCTTCACTCTCTGTGATTTATCATTTTACAGTTCTGTGAAATCTCATTGGCAGCAATGCATTGGTCAGAACAAGAAATTCTGCCAAACTTAATGTTTCGTGTCAATCATGTCTGACTACCTGTTGAGTTCAATTTTCAAATTCATTATTTCATATTATTCGTGTAATCATCTCACATTATTGCAAAATTCTGAATGAATATTACATGTTTTTAACCAATTTTAATCTTGACATACATATATGAGGATCCTCTTTGTTACTTATGTGTTAACTTCATTTTAACCTCACTTTCGTAAGTATGAACACGTTGTCCATAACCGTTTGTTTATTCAATAATTATTGTAGAGTTCCCGATGAAGAGACAATAAACGCCTCGAAAGCTTGAACAGAAAAAAGAGTTTTACAATCTTTCTGCCTCTGACTGCTATACCCGATTCATTCCCTTCGTTATATATATATATATATATATATATATATATATATATATATATATATATATATATATATATATATATATATATATATATATATTATATATTGTTATATATTTGAGTGATGTTGATGATTAGTAATTTTTTTTTGGATTGTTTTCAATTTGAATTTAATAAATGGGTTCACAAATGTATTATAAGAGTTTTGATTTTTATTGTTTGTTTAATAAATTTTGACAAATATACTTTAGGTATATTTACTTAGCTCAGCTCAGTCGGATTTATATAAGCATGCAGCGCCCTCTCTCTCCACAGGTAGAATTCTTGGAAAAGTCTTGGATGTTTTCAAAGATATTGTGCCAAATAAAATTTCAAAAGGATAATAAATATAATATAGAATTCAAAAATATGGCACTAATACAACTAACCTTAACCTACCTACACTTGCGAAAAATATCTTAAAATTCAAACACTGAATGGAATTTCACAAAATAGTACCACTCTATAATAATTGCTGTTCCGTGGTATAAGCTTGTTGAAAATAAACTGATACAACTTTTTCTGCCTTATGACAGATTACTAAAATGGCGGCTCAGTGAATGTTTATAAATTAATCATTAATATCAAGTTTACAAATGGTTATTGTTCTCAATATATTTTTAAAATGGTGAATGAATGTTCAGTGAGTTTTCAATCACTGAGAAATTGAAATGTCTCTCCAGCAAACAGGTTCAGTGAATGGTGGTTTGAGTTTTATAAAGGATTTCTAAATACCTTGAACCTTTCCTTGTTGGTGCGGTGAATTGATCTGGATGTTTTTTTTAACTCCAATTATCCCAATTGGTACTATGGGTAAGTTCAATTATCTGCTTTCCACTATATATTTATGTATAATTTAATCAATATGTATTTTAATAGGTTTGATTCATTAATTCTCAATTTTAACTCAATTTTCTAAACTTTCAAATATTTTACATGCTTCTCGTTCCAGCGTTGGTCATCGACTCCTGTTAGCGTCCCCTTTCAACCGACTCAAAATCTCCTTGGCAACCAATTTTGGAAAATTCTAGATGCTGTCAAAACCTTCTAATTTGTAAATTCTGGCACCTCACTCAAACTACACTTAGTTTATTAACCATTTGTACTCATAAACAAACTCTAATATCTAATATTTACAATATTGGTTGTCTTATAATAATTCATGTACTCTATTTTACAAAATTAATTTTTGAAATTTGCATTTGGCAAAATTTATGAGCTCCTCTCCAATTCTCCCGCCTAGTAGGCTAGACAATATTTTTGCTACATGGTTTTCTCATATACTGAGTGTTTTTCCTTTCACAATTTGAAACTACTTTTAAAATATTGATTTGGATAATTTTGAATAAAATTGTAATGTTATTTTGTTTTCTAATATTGATCTAAATGGTTTTATTAATTTGTTTTTGTGTTTCAGGGAAATATATAGCTGGTGACTGATCTTTTCTTCAATACTGGATTATGACATTTGAAATTCAATGGAAACTAACTAACTAAGGAATAATTTAGTTGTTACATTACGTAACCATTCTACTGAGAACAAAAGATATATATATATATATATATATATATATATATATATATGAATATCCTGTTTCAAATTATTATTCATTTAAATCCATAATCTTCAGGTATCTGATATACCCAATCAATCTTTTTTATATTGTTCTCTTGACGTTGTAGATGCAGACACATGACAAAAGTTCAAAGTCGAAATGATGTTTTTAAATAGAAATTTTCTGTAACGCTGGCCTTCACGGCGTCACAGGACCACCGTACGAGATTCGTCCTGTCTTCCTCTGCAACTTCCACCTCAAGGTAACTGGATGAAACCAGAGCCCAACAACAAAGCATATATGTAATTGAGAAATATCGAATAAATTCATTATGATCATTATTGTTGTTTGAAGGGAAGAATTATTGGATTGAAAAAATACTTCTTTATCTATGAATGAATTTGATTATTTATATTTGTGATATTTTAGTATATATTGGAATTGGGTAAATTGAATAAATATTTATTCAAGAGCTTCAGTGGATTCGTCAGTAATTTCAAATACTTTTTGACGAATTTGGGGATGTGGATAACGTCACACCCGTAAAATTGTTTAGTTATTATCATGGATAATATATTGAAATTTAAATATGCTGCCTTTCAAATGAAATATATTGATTTTATTTTCGAATGTATTGCTCAAGAATTGAGTTAATACAGAAATGAATGTATTTGAAACTAATCTTCATCAGAATTGAAATAATTATGTCAATAATACGTCAGTAATTGACTAAACGATAAGTTGAACTCTCCTGGATTTTTTTGCAAATCAAAAATTATTATTCAATTGAACAATATCATTTCTTTCCCAGACAATTACTCAAACGGCTGATGAACTTTTTTGCTTTTCGACATTGAACGGGTTGACTGAACTTTGTCTTCGAGTTGGAAACTGGGCAGTGAAAAGTTGATATTTGGCAGTTGTATAAATATAAAATAATGCGAGAGACTCACCCAATCTGATCTGTGTCCTCTTCAAGTCAAGTGGGCTTAACTTGGAGACCGCATGGCCTACCGAAATATCTATTTTCTATAAACAGTCGCCAGTCAGACTAATTTTGATTCCAGCCAGATCTAGTAATAGAAGAGAACGTATGCTATCGGTATAGAATTAGGAACTGATAAATGTGCAACAGTTAATATTTAGAAAGGACAATACGAAGAGCACATAGACAAGGTTCACATTGCACCAAGAAGAAACTAGAAGAGTTTCGAGAAAGAGGAGAAAATTAAATGATCATAATGAATAATACTCCAACTCTGGTTGATTATGATCATCAGTAAAAAAAACACCAACTTGTCTCAATATACCATACAATTGTGATATGGTATACTTGAACACTGCTCACTGAGAAGTAATCACAGTAAAATAATGAACTTTTTCTACGGCAAGTATGATCAATTGTAGTGAAGTCGACTGGGGGACAGCTTCATATAGAATTGGTTCCAGTTAAGGTTCGGCAAGTATGATTAATTGTAGTGAAGTCGACTGGGGGACAGCTTCATACAGAATTGGTTCCAGTTAAAAAAACACTATTTCACACTAACAAACTTTATAATTTGTCAATTCACCTAAAATAGTTTCCTCTAAGTGGATTAATGAAACTTCTCACCGGTGGAGTGTTTGATTTCATTTCATTCTATGTATTCTCTACTGAATTTTAGTAACATCGAGCCAAACTCCTCCCTCAATTTCTGGTATTCTACCAGATGTGACATACCTTATTGGTGTTTTGGTTTTTTTGTTCAGAGTAACCTTGAAATTTTTGATAACAGCACTGATTCCAACTTTGGTTTGCAGAAGTCCATATCTGGCCGCTGAAAAATTAAAGAAAACAATTAATAACAATGAGAATATCATGATGATGAAAGGAGTGGTTGTGCTTGATTTATCCAAGTATATGACTTTAATCGACTTGAGTTCAGTGTGCTGGCATAACACTTTATTAAGCCACGAAAGTCATCGTTATTCTTCTCTTCGACGTATTATTTGCAGCTTGAATGAATTCTGCATAACAAAGGCACTGCGAATACAATGAGCGACTGCCACGAAAGAATTCATAACGAAAATTAATTTCATTGACTCCAAAGAAAAAAAGACTAAGTAGCGTTTGAGAGTACTCGTACCTATCCATCTTTAATGACCAACTTCATTGAAATGTCTTCGCAGAAAAGATTAGAACATACAATTTCGTAAAAATTTATAATTTTTACCACCAACCGATTTCCTGGAATCTTTGAAATCCACTAGATACTCGTTAGGACCACAAGAGGATTGCTCCGAATTCTTGGGGTACTTGTTGAATACTCTTCGTGTGCAAAAAATGGCAGAATCAATACTCCTGACCGCTCTGGATTGAATGATTCCATACAGTCTATCTCGTCTTGTGTTTATAGATATTTTGCTAGAAAAGTCCTCACTTGTTAACTTTGTAGTGAATGTTCAAGAGATAGCAAAAACGTATGTGATTTACTGGAACTTCAACTAGCGTTTCCTAAGATGACTGATACACAACACAACAAAGTTTTTGTTTCGGGGTTGAAATTAGATGATTTTAATGTATTTCCACGTGTTAAAACCGAAAGTGACCATAAAAATTATATATTAGCTCTTGTTTTCAAGATATAGTATCATTATATTATATATATATATATATATATATATATATATATATATATATATATATATATATATATATATATATATATGTATATTCTTCGGCCTGTACCACACTCAGACAATTTGCCAGTCCCTTCTCCACCCCAAAACTATGAAATTTTAGAGGAAGGTGATGAAGACTGTTTAGAAGGAGCAACCCATCCTTCTACATCCTATGACCCTGATTTTGAGGTAAGCGATAGATCTAGTGATCCGCACAGAATTAGCCAAGCAGAGTTGAGTGACCTTATAAGAGATCTTCGCTTGTCTAAGGAAAAGGCTGAGCTGTTAGGGTCAAGACTACAACAGTGGAATCTTCTAAAACATGATGTGAAAATATCTCAGTACAGACAGCGTCAAAAAGATTTGCTTCCTTTTTTTGAGAAAAAAGAAAACCTCGTAGTTTGTTCTGATGTTCATGGTTTGATGG
This sequence comes from Leptinotarsa decemlineata, assembly GCF_025532065.1. Taxonomy (NCBI): domain Eukaryota; kingdom Metazoa; phylum Arthropoda; class Insecta; order Coleoptera; family Chrysomelidae; genus Leptinotarsa; species Leptinotarsa decemlineata. The sequence continues at coordinate 3,224,293 of NW_027412533.1, forward strand.
ACTGTTTGAATTTGGATCACACTCCATCTGAATGGAGACTGTTTATAGACTCTTCAAAACTAAGTTTAAAAGCTGTACTTCTGCATAATGGAAATCAGCTACCCTCTATTCCTATAGGTCATGCAGTTCACATGAAGGAAACGTATATAAATATGAAAACACTTCTCCAATCAATCAAATATGAACAACACAAGTGGCACATCTGTGGTGATCTGAAAGTCATTGCTATACTCCTAGGAATGCAATTAGGGTTCACCAAGTACTGTTGTTTTTTGTGTCTGTGGGACAGTCGGGATAGAAAATCTCACTATAAAAAAATGAACTGGCCTACACGAGATCTAAACCCTAATGAGAAAAATGTAGTTTACGAGCCTCTTGTAGATCCTAAGGATGTCCTCCTTCCCCCATTACATATTAAGTTGGGACTAATGAAAAACTTTCTGAAGGCCATGGACCAGGAAGGACAAGCTTTTAAGTACTTGAGAGCAAAGTTTCCCAGGTTGAGTGATGCTAAAGTCAAGGAAGGCATCTTTATTGGGCCTCAAATCCGTGAAATCGTAAATGATCCTGCTTTTGACATGATTTTAACAGGAAATGAAAAAAGAGCCTGGGAAGCCTATAAGGGGGTTGTACATGGGTTTTTAGGTAACAAAAGAGATGATAACTTCACAGCATTGGTTAAAGAGCTTCTTCAAGCTTACCACCAACTTGGATGCAACATGTCCTTAAAAATTCATTTTCTTCACTCTCATCTTAATTTCTTCCCACAAAACTGTGGAGCTGTGAGTGACGAACATGGAGAAAGATTCCATCAAGACATTGCCTTAATGGAACAGAGATATCAGGGCCGTTGGAATGAAGCAATGCTTGCAGACTACTTCTGGTCTGTGTGTAGGGATGCTCCAGAAGTGTTTTATAAAAGACAAGCTAAACGACAGTGATCTTACAATGAATCGGATGGACTTAATTGAAATTTGGTGGTACAAACTTCTTTTATTTGTCAAAACACTAAGAATAATGTTTTTTTTTTTATTAATTTTGTACTTAAAATATTCTAAAAGAAACATAACAATATTGTTTTATGTACTTTCACTTTTCACGTATAGTATAACTACTCTTTAAGATTAAGTACTGTGTATCTCAAAAACCAGAGCTAATAAAAATTTTTCACTGTTATTTTCGTTTTTATCACCCCAAAATTAGTAGAAATTGACTAATTTAGTGTAGGAAACATTCAAAAAATATTTTTTTGTTGTGTTGTGTAACCAGTCCGTGCAAAGCTTATTGCTGAATCATCTGAAAATGGAACTTTTAAGCACTCCATAAACGATCAAGCGGTTTGATCAAATGTTGGATCAAAAGTGTTTGATCAAATGTGTTTGACCGTGTAGAAACTTGTTTGACGTTTGAAGCGAGGTTTGAGGTTGTTTGATAGAAAGTTTGTTTGACTCAAACGGTTGGAGAGGGGATTGATCGTCTAGAACGGTTTTTGTCAAACATTGCGTCAGTCACTAGGCGAAAACCATGGAGAGTGAATGTGAAAACTCGGAACGGGAATTTATAACCTTGTTAATTGACTTGTACCGCGATTCTCCCGAATTGTGGAAGGTGAAAAGCAAGGATTATTTCAATAGAAATAAAAAAAAATGCAGCGTTGGGAAAAATCGTAGAGGCCCTAAAAGTACTGAAACCAGATTTTACAGTGAAGCTTTTGAAAGCAAAAAAATTAATTTGAGAACAAGTTTTAATAGAATGTATAAGGCCATCGAGAGGAAAAAAGTATCAGGAACGTCTCCAGATGACATCCCTGAATCGTCTCTGTGGTATTACAATGATATGTTCTTCATAAAGGATCAGTTGGAAATAGCAGCAACTGAAACTTCTGAGGTACGTATTTATATCTTCATTTTTTAATTTTATTTTTATTGTACATGTTTATTAGTCTAGTATTACACGAATACAGTGGTACTTAACTCAAAACCTAAATATATATCAACACTAAATATTGTCACTTATTAAAGGATCAGTTGGAAATAGCAGCAACTGAAACTTCTGAGGTACGTATTTATATCTTCATTTTTTAATTTTATTTTTATTGTACATGTTTATTAGTTTAGTATTACACGAATACAGTGGTACTTAACTCAAAACCTAAATATATATCAACACTAAATATTGTCACTTATTAATTGAGGCACTTATTTTGCCACGGAACTGCCCCAGAGGTGTTAAAGAACTCGCAGAAGTCGTCCCTTACTGTTTTTGCTAATACTGTTGCATTGCCTTTAGTCTTTTGAAGGGAAAGCATCTGTGGAGTGTCTTGTCTCCATGACCCAAGTTCCGTAGCACCAGTAGGAACGTCTTCATTGTCAATGTCCTGAGGTGGCAAATAGTTAGCTCTGTTTTTTGAGCATAAATAGTTATGCAAATGGCAACATGTCATAACGATTTTTCTAACTTTTAATGGCTCGAATTTAATGGGTTTTTGAAATATTTTACATCTTTTCGTTAATATTCCGAACGCATTCTCCACGACTCTTCTGGCTCGGTAGAGTCTGTAGTTGTAAATCGTTTTATCATTTGTCAGAGCAGCCCTATTGTACGGTTTCATGAAATTAGGGTGAAGTTGGAAAGCTTCATCGCCAAGAAACACGTACGGACATTTCTTAGAAGTGCCTGGTAACGGTCGAGGATCAGGCAACTTAAGCTGGTTCTCAGACAACTTGCGCCAAAATAAGGTGTTTTTCATAACGCCACCATCAGACACTCGACCATTCGCTCCCACATCCACCATCAGAAATTTGTAGTTAGCATCAACAACAGCCATAAGCACAATGCTGAAATATCCCTTGTAATTGTAATAGTAGGAACCGGAATTGGGTGGTTTTTGGATTGCCACGTGTTTACCGTCAGCGCTCCCTAAGCAATTGGAGAAATTCCATTGTTCTTCGAACTCCTGCGATACTCTATCCCATCCATCTTGCAATTTCGGAACCTAAACGAAAAACAAGAAACGGTACTACGATTTTAAAGTTCACATAAAAATTACAACATTTAAAAAAAAGTACATATGACTTCGTATAGTAATACATTGTTTATATGCCTACATTTCGTAAGCGTATATGAACCGTATTGTACTTTTTGTTACAGTCACCGCTTGATGTCGACTCGCAGCTATCTCAAGATTCCGAAAGTACATCTCTTTCTGGAATTAATACAACGCCAACTTCTAACCCAGCCCCCCCTCCTCAAAAAAGGAATAAAAGGAAAGTAGTAGACACTAATGAGCAATTAGTGGGACTAGCCACCGAATATTTCAAGCGGCCTGAGACCGAAGAGGACATTATGGCCAAGGGGTGGGCTATGAAATTGAAAAAAATTCCTCCGGATCAACGACGTTTTGCGGAAAAAATTATTAATGATACAATTTTTGAAGCCGAAATGAGGACCCTAACAAGGGAAGGAGTGAAGTTTATTCGACCCTGGACACCTTCAACATCAACTTCATCATCATCGAATAGTTCAAATTGGCAAGACTACTCCAACTCAGCGCAGCCTATCTACTTATCGCATCCAAGCCCTTCTTTTCATCATGGGCAAAACCAAGACGATGACAGTGCGACAAATTTTTGTTCATTTACGTCAATGTGAACTTTTGTTTTTAATTGTATTTAACATTCATTATGCTTTTTCTTAATAAAATATAAATAGATGTACTTGACAAATAATTACCTGAATGTTGTTCTTCAATGCCTTCGTTATTGCCGAACAAGTTTCCATTATGATGGACTCTAGAGTTTGAGGTGCTATGGCGCACGTGAATTTTAGGTCTTCCAAATCTGCACCAGACGCTAGATACCTTAGTGTGATAGACAGTCTCTGGCTTGCAGGAATCGCTTCACGCATATTTGTATCCTTCTTCTCGATGTCGGACCTTACTAACTCCAGTAGATAATCGAAACTTTCTCCGTCCATTCTCAAAAAGTTCCTATAGTCGTCTGATTCCGAAATCCGCAGAAAACGTATTAAATGGTCATGAGAAAAACGGTTTCTCATTTTGTACCACTCCTTGGACCACCGTCGTTTTCTTTTCTCTTTTTTCCGCTTGTTTAGGGCAACCAATGTTAGGGCCAAGAAGGCCAAATCAGTATTTGAAACCATAACGTGAAGCTCACAAAACAACACTGACAACTATTTAGCGAACGAACCGCACGAATGAACAACTAATAACAACTTAACAAAATATCTGATGAGGTTTGGTCAAATGTTTGAAGGCCTGCTTGATGGTTGTTTGAAGCGCGCGTCACGCGGCTTGATCAAACATTTGATGAAACCGCTTGATCGTTTAGGGAGTGCTTTAATGTGTGATGATCAACTGTATTGCCAAACTTGCGCCAAACTAACTGACTATTATAAGAAAACAAGTATGACTCAACCTCTGACGGAAGCACCAAACTCTTACGACGGTTCGAAATAGATGAACACTTCGATCTAGCAGACCACTATTATAATATTCATGCAGTCCATGCAGTCTTGTTCACTGTTGTTCTGGCATTGAATCTGGTGATTATTACGCATTGGTCAAAGACGAAATGAACTGGTTTAAGTTAAACGATAGTCGTGTTACTAAGTGTTCTGGCGATGTCTTGAATTTATTGGAGCCTCTGGAGACACCCTACATTTTGTTTTATGAGACAGAGGACATTGGCAGATCAAGATCTACAGGTGATGTGGTGCTGCAGGTTTGTTCGTGTTTTCCTGCAAATGCGCCACTGGAATCAATGAAGTTGCCTCAGAGCGCCAATTAATTCTTGTTGTTTTATGATTTCATGATTTGTATTACTCTCTTCTTTAATGAATTAGAAATAACATATTTTAAGTTGTCGTTCAAAAATACATGTAAAAAACGTTTCAGTAGTCACTTCTAGTACTAACCTATGCAATTCCTGGGTCCTTCCCCGAAAGGCAAATAAGCAAAGGGGTGTCTTGCCGCTTTGTTTTCGCTATTGAATCTTTCTGGGTCAAACTTATCTGGATCGGGATAGTATTCTGGGTCCCGATGGATCCCTGGAACGGGAATATATACGGGGGTTCCTTTTTCTATTACTACTTTGGTACCAGGAATGGTATACGGTTTTTTGCAAATTCTGGTGAGGATCGTGCCGGCTGAATGTTTGCGAAGAGTCTCTGAAAAATAACAGATCTCTGATAATAGGTACTAATGAAGTTAGGTAATCAGATGCGAGTTGGTTACAAGTTCCGAGTTGCATTGGCCATCATATTCTTCATACATACCATCATTTCTTATATCATCCACCGTCGTCAAGCAAAAATATAACAAAATGAACAGAGACAAGGTCAAAGTCATCTTCATATTTTTCTTAATAGTTTAATATAATCTTTTTGTAAAAATCCAGCGCCTTCTGGTTGACATTTGAGATATAAACAGAGTCATGTCTTTATCAAAACGCAATTAAATCTTCACAAATTTTTATTTTTGGAAACAAATTGGAACAAAAAATTTTCATAGCAACTGAACGAGAAATACCCACTTTCCGGGCGGATTATAGAGTAAAGAAATCAGAAGTCTTCAACAGCGACTAGATCAACAAATTCATTAGGAAAGCCAGTAATGAAACATATCTATTGCTGAAGGTAACTTTAACAAAATATTACAGTTGTAGGACATAACTCCGTTTGCTATATTTTCAGGTAGCTACAATTATTGGGACTGCCGTTGCTGGTAGACGGGAAGAACTAACAATTATGTCAATTGATTTAGTTAAAGCATAATACATAATGAGAAAACTTTTGTTGTAATTGGGCAAGAAAACCTGCTGTTGTGTGGTCAATATTCATTTTATATCCAGTTTCGGGGATCTCGGATTAAGATTCGCAGAATTTTTAAATTTTCCTAATCCTAATTGCCCAAACCATTAAAAAATTATCATTTGAAAACAATGAATGTGAAACGAAAACTTTATCAGCAATTGCTAAGAATTGAAATTTTTGAAATTTTATTCCATTAAGAAATATCATAAAGAAATCTGTCTCATGGATTAATTATTCCACACGGTTGCTCACGGTTGCCGAAAAAAATAGTGTACGCAACACTTCCAAAAACAGTTTTTTTGGACTCGCAGATTCCAGGACTCACCTTAAAATATTGTTTAATTTCCAAAAAAAAAATAGTATTTCTCGAAACTGTTAAGTAAATTACTATTTTGAATTATAGCTGTCCGCTTCAAAGTACTGATTGTTGCTTCTTTCTACACACAAACTGGTCCAACAAACAGTGTTTTCTATACTGCGGACTGCGGTTCCGTATATTGCTATTTTCAAAAGATATTACGTTTTCCAAAATTATTAATTTTATAAGAAATTATTGTCAAAAATTCAGACAACTAAGACTAGGTTAGACTGTTTCTTTGTTTAAATCTATCAGATAGGTTTCGTGGAAATCCAGTACAATATACTGAATGTTGTTTCGACATTCAATAAATAAAAAAAACCATTGAATGAAAATAAACTCAACTAACTAAACTTGAACGTACTAACCATCAACAACTTTATCCAAGTATTTCATCTCCATGATGGAATCATACGTAAATTGCATGTCGTGTTTCTTTAGAACCGTGTTGATTTCTTCTCTTAAGTTGTCCTGTATATCCTGGTTGAGGGCAAGCTCAAGCAGAGCGAATGTCATATTTGTGGCGGATGTTTCATACCCAGCTACAAAGAAGACAAGGCATTCTGCTGCTATTTCGTTGAAGGACAATCTATCTGAAACTTTGCTCTTTGACCCTTCCTCAATAATATTTGCATCTTCGGTGACTTCACCCCTGTTTTTCAACTGTAGTAATAAATGCATGAAGTCTTTTCGATACACATTGTTTTTTTCTCTGTAATCCACCGTGTCCCTAACCACATTCATCAGAAAATCCTCTGTTGATTTGGAAGTCATTTTGAATCGTATTACATGCAAGAAGCTATTGGGAAGCGTCATCAACATGATTGCTTTGATTATTCCTCTTATGCCTCCCAGGAACATCTGTCTTCCCCACTGCCTGAACTCCGAGTCTGGGTTCTTCAGACTGTTGCAGTCAATTCCAAAAGCAACTGAACCAATCGCGTCGGTTGAGAATCTTGAAGAGACTTCTTTAATGTCCACTGCATCTTGAATGGCCGAGTATTCATTGAGAACATCTTCAAGACCAAAACTACAGGATACTAGAGTCGGGAACATCATCTTCAGTTTTCCTGAAATGTTGAAGTCTTATTTTTTTTAAATTCAAATATGTTTTATCAAGAAATATTAATTATGATTAATTTGTTATGATGTTATGAAATTTAGAGATTTATTTCGATATAATAATTTGTCAAATCATTCTGACTGAACTTCTTTTCATTCAAAATACAATATATATATATATATATATATATATATATATATATATATATATATATATATATATATATAATATATTATATATATATATATATATATATATATATATAATCTAGAAAGGTTAATGCAGTCAAGCTGCTGGAAAATAATTCCATGAAAATCAAAAAATAAATAGATAAGTACTCTTTGATCATTCCCATATTGATTTCAATTTAAGAGCCACCGGTATACAGCTGTTTCAGCCTATTGGGCATCGTCAGTACCGGGCAGGCGGTCCTCGATTGAAGACAAAATGAGAAAAAACCAAGAAAGTACTTGATAAAAATAGCTGCGTAAACGCAAGCGAAACATAAGTGGAACCACCTATTGGTGTGACACCCAAGTCAACTTGCCAAGTTTTTATGTCAGTGTTGGTGGTTTGACCAATCAACCGACAACTGCGGTAGCAGAAATTTGGGAAGCTAACCTGAAATGTCATCGGAAAACGAATCCACATGTTTCTAGAAATGATATGAAATCTAGAAAGGTTAATGCAGTCAAGCTGCTGGAAAATAATTCCATGAAAATCAAAAAATAAATAGATAAGTACTCTTTGATCATTCCCATATTGATTTCAATTTAAGAGCCACCGGTATACAGCTGTTTCAGCCTATTGGGCATCGTCAGTACCGGGCAGGCGGTCCTCGATTGAAGACAAAATGAGAAAAAACCACGAAAGTACTTGATAAAAATAGCTGCGTTAACGCAAACGAAACATAAGTGGAACCACCTATTGGTGTGACACCCAAGTCAACTTGCCAAGTTTTTATGTCAGTGTTGGTGGTTTGACCAATCAACCGACAACACACCAATAGGTGGTTCCACTTATGTTTCGTTTGCGTTAACGCAGCTATTTTTATCAAGTACTTTCGTGGTTTTTTCTCATTTTGTCTTCAATCGAGGACCGCCTGCCCGGTACTGACGATGCCCAATAGGCTGAAACAGCTGTATACCGGTGGCTCTTTAATTGAAATCAATATGGGAATGATCAAAAAGTACTAATCTATTCATCTTTTGATTTTCATGGAATTATTTTCCAGCAGCTTGACTGCATTAACCTTTCTCGATTTCATATCATTTCTAGAAACATGTGGATTCGTTTTCCGATGACATTTCAGGTTAGCTTCCCAAATTTCTGCCACCGCAGTTGTCGGTTGATTGGTCAAACCACCAACACTGACATAAAAACTTGGCAAGTTGACTTGGGTGTCACACCAATAGGTGGTTCCACTTATGTTTCGTTTGCGTTAACGCAGCTATTTTTATCAAGTACTTTCGTGGTTTTTTCTCATTTTGTCTTCAATCGAGGACCGCCTGCCCGGTACTGACGATGCCCAATAGGCTGAAACAGCTGTATACCGGTGGCTCTTAAATTGAAATCAATATGGGAATGATCAAAAAGTACTAATCTATTCATTTTATATATATATATATATATATATATATATATATATATATATATATATATTATATAATATATATAATATATAATAATATTGGTGTTAGTGTGAATTCCTTAAATTTGAAAAATTATTAGTATGGTTTTGATATTTTTTTGAACCAGATGCAAAATAAGGAAGTACCTATATTTTATTTCAATGACTGACATTAGTTTTCGTATTCAAGTATGAATGTGATTGTGAGGTAAAGGACATATCTAATAAGTATCTTTTGTATTTATTATGTTCAGTTGCTGATATTTTTGTGTCAATGAACTCCATAAAATGACCTTCAGCATTTTCGTGATTATTCAAAGCACATTTTTCTGGTCTTAATATACAATCATTTTTATGAGAAGTTATTCTATCATTTAATTTTTTTGTTGTTTGTCCAATATATTTTCCATTGCGATTGGAACATGGTATACAATAAATTGAGTCTGAACTTCAATTTTTATTTTTTGTTTTGGTAAAGATAGATTCAATGGTTAAAACTGTTTTGTTTGCAATTTTGATATTCTCAAACGGTTTTGAAAATTTTGGTCAATCTAGGCATGATTTCTGTAACATAAGGGAGAGAGGTGTAAAAATTTCAATTTGGTTCAGATCCACTTGTTCATTAGTATTCAATTAAGATGAGTTATTAATAATAATATTATTTTGTGGATAATTTTTATTGTCTGTAGAACTGGATAGAATATTTTTTAGCAAAGTTGGAGTAGAAGAATTTTGTAGAAATAGGTCATAAACACTCTCAAGTTCCTGAGAAATTTTCAGCACTTGCTATTTATTTAACTAAGTTCGCTTTAATTGTATGTGGTACAACAGGTAATTCATATATTTGCCCGAGTGAATGAGATTTCTGTTCCAGTCGTTGATGGTCATATTCGTTGAAGTGCGAATGAATTCAGTGTTTAAGAATGGCACACTATGTTCTTTGTTCTCGTACTCATTCTTTAACTGTATTCATGGTCATAGCTGTTGAAAATTTCTATTATATCTCCAGTATATTCACCTTACAGAGCCAAGATAATGCAATCAACATAATGAAAATTGATTTAAAAGGTAGAACTTCGATTACAATTTCTAAAATGTAATTCATCACATATGCTGCTAGAATGGGACTTATTTTTGCACCCATAGGTGATCCAAAGTTTTGTTGGTAAATTTTATTATCAAAAGAAAAAACTATTATTGAATAGAAAAATTATTAATTCAAAAAAGTGTTGTTTTTGAAAATTGCAGAACAAGGAGACATGATTCCAATTTTTATCAATTGCTTTAAGGCAAAAGTCTTTGCTGACTATTTAAGGATAATACTCGGAAAGTATCTTTGGGTTATCAGCAGAAGTGTACTTCTATAACACATAAGTTATTCCAATATTTCGATTAAGTTTATTATCATCTTAAAGGAAAAATGTTGGGGAGGATAGGTATGTCGAAAAGAATGTTGAGTTCAAACGAATAAAACATGTCAATACTATAAAAACAGTCACTATATCAAAAGAGGTTGACTCCCCACTGATGCTCAAAAGGTTCACTTGAATTTTTTTAAATTAAACTCGAATCAGTATCATGCCCAAGTTAAGGATAAAAACACCTTACTTTTTGTCTCATGTGGACCTACGAACTTGCAGATACTTACCCGACCGAAAAAAAAAACAACTAACCCAGCTGATGCCGCGCAGGAAGCTTTGAAAATGTAATAACTAAAGAACGACCAGCTCAAAATCAGTTTTTGTAGAATAAATGCGGATTCATTTTCAACGATGAATTGACATAAGGTAGTGTTTGCTAAATTTCATTCTCTATTTGACTTGCGACTCATGAACTATTGTGAATTGGTATATATGGAATATATATACAAATGAAGTTGTTCAATTTCAATGAAAACAGGTACATCCGTCATGATTATGCCTATAAAATGTTTGTAATATGACAGATTACTTTGTTTTCAGTATCAAATGACTATATTTTACTTTTGAAATTGGTATTTCTTGGATTTTAGGTATTTTTTTGGAATAAGAGAAGAACCTGAACCTTGTCATTATATTATCGAACCCTGTATGTTATCATTGTTGTTAATCGGTATGGTTTCGGTAATACGTTTGAAACGTTAGTCTTTGACTGAAAATGATAATAATATATTCTAATTCTACTACGGTAAAATTACGGAGTCGCTTAAAAAAATTTTAGTATTTATGCTATTTAGAGCTCTGTATGTGTATGAGACTTTCTTCTTTATATCCTTGAAATTGATTGTGAACTAATCAACTCAAATCACTCATGATAAGATACGCGATTGCTGCATATATGCATTCAACAAAAATTCAACGTGGTTATCACTTGATAAATAAGCACTTTGAAATGTACGTGATTCGTGATGGCTCATCAATTATTTTAAAACATTGAAAATTTCAGTAAATGAATTGAAATATTGGGTAACTGTAGGATATGACGTTAGTATATTAATTAGGCTGCTAAAATTTAATAATATATTCGAAAATATATCTGCAATGGAGATGGAGATTACATTTATGCATTTACTGAATAAAAAGTAAAATTTTATATTATTCCTCATGCATAAACCCACTACTCTACTTCTGGTTTATCGATGCTAACGAACAGATTTAATCTGTTGAGAGAGAACAAAATGTGCGCTAGTAGGTCGTGGTCGAATGGAACTTGCAGTATCAAACGTTTCGTGTGTTATTGTGGCAGATATCTTCAGTGGTATACGGTCAGTCATTGCGAAGACTACATGCCTTGTAGTCAACGCATATGCCACTAATGATGTCTACCGCAGTAGCAGACGAAACTTTCAGTATTACAAGTTCCATCTAACCACTGCCCACCAGCACGAATTTAGTTCTCTCTAACCATGACTATGGCTGTGGAAGCCAATGTTGATTTGATTTTGATGTATGGCACAATTTTAAATGCAAATCTGTAACCAGGTTTCAGACACTCCCACAAGGAGTACACAAAGTATTCTCAACGAAATGAAGGCAAACAAATGCTTCACGAGTGATGTGGTGTTGTGTACAAACGGATACTATTACATAGTCATATTCATTATTCCTACAACTTGGGTAATCGTATATTAAATCTAGCTTCAAATATGTGATGGAATTGGCCGATATTTGATTTGATTGAATACTTCATTGCGATACTTTTACAGGAAAGTTCACAAAACCGCAACACGTGTTTCGCAATACAGTGGCTTCCTCAAGAATATGAAAATGTTTGAGGAAACTATTGTATAGCGAAATACGTGTTGCGTTTTTGTGAGTGACACCCTCACGATAAAGCGTTACTTGAATCAATCTAGCTTCAAATTCAAAATTCTATTTGATCTTGTGGTAGGTACCTGATGAGAAGGTTGGTGTGAGTTTGGATCTTAAACTCTTCCACCTCTCGTCCTCCAAAGTGAACAGATGTGTTGACAGTGGATCCACCTTTTCATTGTAATACATTCCGCGGTTTACAAAATGATCGAAGTCCTTCAACAGGATGCTTTTGATTACATCGAGGTCGACTGGAATGAAAACTGGTGAGAAAAAGGTGTAACATCCACCGTATTTTAATCCTCTAGATTTCAGGTTATCGTAGAACTTTTTAAACAGTCCTCCTAGGGAAACCTTTCTCTGGATCATTTCTTTGACGTTTCCATAAAAGAAGTCGGGTTCGATGTACTCCACACCTTTCCGATACCAATAAGAGTAGATCCATTTTAAAAGTAAATAAATGCCAACTATCACTGCGCCCAATATATATGTAACTGTTAGCAGGAACGTCATTATTTGTCAAATATCATGAATACACTGGTATCAGTTCCTTTTGTCTGAGTGATATCTCAATTCAAACATCGTTCAATCACATTATCGCCGATATCACATATTTGACCTTTCATTTTATTACCTTTGCAAAAGTCGGTTGAATACTGCAAAAATAATAACCTTAGTGTTTCAGTGAATTATTTCAAATCGAAATATTTTGTCAGTAAATAACTTCAGGTATTTTCAATATAATTTGTAATCTTAATACAATCACGTGGGTTAAAATACCTGTGCATATTTTTATAAAATTTGCAATTATCATCAATTAACTAAATCATGTAATCAACTAAAATACATCGAATCATTGAAAAAATAAACACAAGAAATTCATGAATTGAATTGAATAACTTTTAAATGAAAGAGAAATCACACGGTCTATTGATTTTTTTCAGTACCTATTCTCTAGTATCCATTTCATCCAGATTTTCATGAAAGGAAACTTCCTCAGTAGTTTTATAAGTTAATTGTTCTACATCCAACATTGTTGCAAGTAGTGGATAGAACTGGCCGAAACTTGGTGAAAATCTATATTGAAACTCATTGATACAGTTAATATATGATTTTCACTATAAAGGGTTTTACAAAAACCGCGACACGTGTTTTGCTACACAATAGCTTTCTCATGCGTTTTTATACTTGCAAGTTGGTTTCATCATAATATCACAATAAATTTCAGGTTGAAGATTTTTGTTTGTTCTATGCTTTACATTGGTAACTTTGATGTATTATTTTTTTAAAACAATATAATATTCCGCTGTTTTTGTTTCCTTGTTGATGAAAGCAACATTTTTTTCATTTTTGAATGGCAAGTGAATTTACAGGACTTATTTATGTTTGAATTGGAGGGGTTTTATTTTTAGGAGTGAATGATTTTTGCGAAAGAAAGTTTTTGGCTTTCTACTACTCCATCTTGACACAAAAAAATGTGGGAATCTTCCGAAGAAAGGAAGGAAGTAATCAATTTGAAAATAAGTTACTCTATACATGGATGTGTAGATCATGCAAAGAAGCAACTTTCATACACAAACTGGAAGAAAGCCCTCCTGAAACAGCTACTTTCATATAAACATTGAATTACACGAAAGAAAAAAATTCTTTCGAAACGAATACTTTTATATGAACATTGAATTATACATAAAAGCATCTGCTGTATCAAGATGGAGTAGTAGAAAGCCAAAAACTTTACCAATTATTTATTTTCTCGGTGAATTTGAAAGAAGGAAATGAATGTTGATAATTATTTAATCCTAGTCATCCGTTTTACTGATATTTGAGTCCGCAAAACGTAAAAATATAGTATTTCAGTTGGGTTACATTCGGATTTCTTCATATTTAATGTGTAGAAAATAACATTTACTGAACTTTGTAGATTGCAGCATATTCAAAAGATTATTCAGCATCACTTCCACAATCGATTGTTACTCCAGAGTGACGGCACAACAGGCTTTAGCTAGGAGCAAAAGCTCCACAAGAAAGACAAGACTACTATTTTTTTCTTTCATTTTGCACTTCAAAGCAACCTAATAAGTCAGAAATGTTATTTCAATCAAACAAAGAAAACAGTTCCATAACAATCTGGATATGTAGGAAGAGAAAAAAGACTCTGTATTATTGAAGAAGAAATAAATAGTGGAAAACAGTTGATAACAATGATTTTATTTTTTTCATATTCTGATTTTTTTTCTGAAGTGATCTATACAAAAATTATAGCTACTGGAAAATGAAGACACATGGAAGAATATTCTTCTATGTGTCTTCATTATGGAATAATATTCTTTCATGTGTCTTCTGGTCCTCAGTGGGGTAATAAAACTATGGTGTTGTCAATTTCACTGAATTTTCGTTACGTTTAACCAAACTTCCTCGTCGACTCCTGTAATTGCAGCAGACGGGGAGTACCTTATTGGGGTCTTCGTTTTATCATTCAAAGTGACTTTGAAATTTTTGATAATAGCGGCAATTCCAACTTTAGTTTGCAATAGTCCAAATCTGGCTCCTGAAATTAGAAGAAAAGTATATAATAATGATTATTTGTGCACTTAGTCTGAAACAAAAGATAAATTCACATTTTTTTATAGATTCAGTGACAATGAAATTCCACAAGATGCCACGGTAATAAATATACCGGGTGTTAACGAATCTTTTAGACAAGTCTTAACTTCCAGGCTATTAGATGTATCAAAATGAGATTTGGTATAGGTAAATGGTATGTGAAGAAGATATTCTTCATATATTCATCACTTTGGCTCCGGTCCTGAATTTTTGAATGGAACACCCTACAAATTGTAACATTCTTGGATTTTTGAGACAATTTTGGATCATAATTTTTTCAGTCACTTTTGAAATTGCATCTAGGTGGTAATGATCAGACGTAAGTTAATCTAAGTACCTCAGGTGATATCAGAAAATTACAATCGCGGAGTTTCAGTGTAATGTTGATGCAACTGATATTTAAATGCTTGATACCCGTGATTTTCAGTATTTTTCTTGCTGATTCGTGACTTATCTGCATTCTCGACGAATTTCTCTCAAAGAAACCGTTTTGTCAACCTAAATCATAGCAAGAACGTTTGTCTCAGTCTCCTCATTAATGATAAACCTCTGTTCTGCTTCTCAACTTCCCTCTCGCTTGAAACGATGGAGTGGATGTTGCCGATTGGGATATCTTTGCATACAACTCAGAAACATTCCTTAGATTTCTGTGGCATTCTCCAAACCATAACAACATATCCACTTTTTCACATCGAGTAAACATCTTTTTGACGGAAAATTGAACTAAAATTTAACTTGAATCAAGGAATGAAAAATGTGAAATGAAACGTTCTGTGCTTTTTTCCACTTTTGTTTGTAACTATCTCTACCGCAGTATCGTTCTATATGGACATTTTCGAACTATATGGACATTTTCGAACTACAATAACGATAGTTACAAATTAAAGAGTGTTTTGTTCTTCAAAGAAGACTTCTGTTTAATCTGTTTAAAATCTGTTTTTCCGTTAATCAGCTGTCGCCCCCATAGGAACGACAACTCTCAGAAGTTGAGAAACTTGTGCGAGCTAAAGACTAATGAGGTCTTACCTTTCAACGTGTGATTCCTAACACGGTTGCAGAATGATTCCAGCCTTCAACCAGATAAATTCTTTCGAGAAAAATATCTGGTCGAGGCGGGAATCGAACCCACCGCCCTCTGATCGTGAGTCGGGCGCACTACCATCGCGGCCAATTCCACAACTTATGGAAATAACTGCAAAATAATATGGGATCATGACTATCCATGGTACTCTTGACGAAAGTAGATAAATTATTATCAATTATTTTCCTCAGTGATATTCAATTTATGTTCTTATTTGTATTCCAACAGCTAATATATTAGTACCTATGGTTAGATTCGTAAAAAAATCCTTTTTCGAAAAGTGCTTGTCAAAAAATGGTCGCCATTTGAAAAATAATCGTTAGACACGAAAATGTAATTTTGTCATGGTTACCCCGATGCAATTTCAAAAGTAGGCGTGAAAACTTTCGAAAATGTCACATTCCAATCCAGAATTGTCTCAGAAATCCAAAAATGTTACAATATACTGGGTGTTCCGTTTAAAAATTCAGAACCGGAGTCATTTTCAGTGCAACCGTAGGTGGGCAGAAAGTGAAAAATATGTGAAAACTATCTTCTACGCATAACATTTACCTATACCAAATTTCATTTTGATACATCTAATAGTCTAGAAGTTTTTACTTGTCTAATAGATTCGTTGACTCCCAGTAGGTGATGAATCAATGTAAAATAATGAAAACTAGAATATTAGAAGATAAAAAGAGTCCTCACTACACATAAGAACGTCTGGAAATTTCGAAACGAGAATTTCTAAACACAAAAGAAATTTGAACTGAAAAAGGCCAATTTTAGTGTTTTCCATCTTAGGCAGAAAATCTACGATTTAGTCATGGACTAGAATATAACACATAAAGAAAATAAAGGGTAAAAAATAAAATTGATGAAGTCTCTGGAAATCAATGAATGAAAACAATCAAATTGCCTATTGAACGACCAACAAGAATTCAACCACTCTACATTATTGAGCCTATTTTCGCACACTTCCGAGGATTAACTGTTATCCACCAATTAGTTTTCAAATTTCACCTACCTACCTAGAATAATGATTGTATGGTAACTACTTTTTCTCAAAATCTTCCTGCTCATCTGGAATTTCTATTATCATCTCATTAAGTTCTGTAACTACTGTTATATAAAATGCATTGTAGAATAGTTTAAGATACCACTTCCACTGACGAAGCTACAATGAAGCGAAACGTGTCTCTAGTGAAGTTACTAGTTTGAAAATTGTTTCATTATCATGGATAATGTTACTAATTTTCATCAAGTAACGGGTCAGTGTAATAATAATTGGAAATTGGTGCAATGGAAACTACATAGAGAAATATTTTGGAAATTTCAGTGAAGCGGTAATAGATAAAAACTGAATTCGAATTTTTAACTAATTTTCATCAAGTAACGGGTCAGTGTAATAATAATTGGAAATTGGTGCAATGGAAACTACATAGAGAAATATTTTGGAAATTTCAGTGAAGCGGTAATAGATAAAAACTGAATTCGAATTTTTAACTGCTAACACAACATCTGAAATCAGTGAACAGAGAATGAATCACAAAATCTTCTATGTCGTCTTTTGTGATCTCAGAAGCCCACAAAAAACCAATTCCCATCAGTTTCATTGTTTCATTGAGAATAATGACAAAGTATTGTTAACAAATCTTTCCAAAAGCATATACTATTGTTTCTGGTAGTATATGAAATTGAATGTGATAAACCTTTCGGTAGGTCGGTAGCCGGGCGGTTCGACGTGGGTGCTTTGTTCACTCAGTCAATCGGCCGATGTGTGAGTCGATGGTTTAAGCCCCAGCCACTCGATTTTCACTTGCTATCGTCCTGCCCGTGTTAGGAATCACACGTTAAAAGGTAAGACCTCGTTAGTCCTTAGTTCCCACAACTTTCGACTTCTGAGGGTTGTCGTTCGTAGGGGTGCGATAGCTGCTCAACGGAAAAAACATATTTTAATTTTTTCTTCATTACTGAATAGTACTATTTGCATAATTCAGTGATTATGCCATGTTCAGTGTTTCTCTCTGTATTTTTGCATTGTGCAATTTGCATTAGTCAGTGATAATGAGTTTCTTCATATATCATCATCATGATATTGTGTGAATTGTTTATGCTTTCGAGGATAGAGGCGGAAACTGCCTTCTTGCATTCATAATATACAAACAGATTTGCAAAAAGACAACTAGATGGAAGGGTATTTTTGCTGCAAAAACTATATTTGAAAAAACTGGAAGTGTCATTTACAAGAAGTTGGAACTTCTATGCCCAGTGATGGATGAAGGAAATTACACTCCGCATTTTCTCTTCAAAGAATTTTTTATTACAATATTGTTGCAGTGATGATACATAATAAAGTTGAGCCC
Organism: Leptinotarsa decemlineata; assembly: GCF_025532065.1. NCBI lineage: Eukaryota > Metazoa > Arthropoda > Insecta > Coleoptera > Chrysomelidae > Leptinotarsa > Leptinotarsa decemlineata. The sequence goes on from NW_027412533.1 coordinate 3,242,499, forward strand.
CGCAATCTTTTTCATATATGTATAAAAAAATCTATAAAATCAACAATTTCTAGCTGCATAGTTGACATTCGTATCGATAATACCAACACTCACCTATGCATATTCTAGGTCCTTCCCCAAAAGGCATATATGCAAAAGGGTGTCTTCTAGCTTTGTTCTCTTCATTGAATCGCTCTGGATCGAACTTATCCGGTTCAGGGTAGTATTCTGGATCCCTATGGATTCCTAGAACTGGAATATTGACCGCAGTTCCTTTTTCTAGCACTATGTCGGTACCGGGAATAGTATACGGTTTTGTACAAACTCTCTGAAGGACTGCAAGAGCTGAGTGTTTACGGAGAGTTTCTGAAATAAAGATTGTAATACTAAAATCCTCTAAAGAATATAAACATCATGTTGAAATCTGTGGTTCTTAGATGAAGACAAAGTTCAGATGCAGTGGTAAATAACTGGTTGAAATATCTTGATTTTTATGGAAGGGTTTTTAAAAAATGTGTTTTGACTTTGATGATCATCATTTTTTTTTATATTTTAAAACATTTTAATGATCTGAATGATCCTTTCATAACGCTTAAAATGCGCATACACACTTAAACTAACAATGAATAATTAAAATACAAAATATAGAGATCACGTCAGTAATTCATATAAATGTACAATATCAAAATTGAGGCACATTTTAATCTTATTTTCAGATGTGTGGGGTCTACAGGGCGATTCATCAAGAGAGTAGACATTGCAATCAATTAGGAAATCTCTTTACCTTATGTTCATGTATAATTTTCAATGATTCAATTTAGTTTGGAAGTGCATTTCATACGTTTATAAATATTCAGCAGAAATCCTCCCTAATCAATTCCAGATATAACAAAACAATTTACTACATATTGTTTTTCTTTTATAGATCTACAAAAAATATGTGATGTTATTTGTAAATCTTTCAGAAATAACTCACTCTACTAATTTTAATGTTTGAATCATTATTCACATAATAATATTGTAATTGGAAAGCTAATCGATATCTTATCGCAAAATTAAAAATCATGCGCGAGATAATAAATTCAAGCGGATGGCCGCGGCCTGACAAAAAATGCAACATACGTGATGAAGAAAGGTTTTAATCGCATTGTTTTTTTTATTACAAAAAACGCATCAACCAAATTGGTTACTAGCGTTACAGTTCAGGTTACATTTCTAATTTTAATTTAATTTACATCAAATGCAGAATCGGATCCTAGTGTATCCTTCAAAGATAATGGTATTCCATGATCATTCCTCTGCTAGTCAAACCACGGGCAATCAATGAGGAGATGCTTCACAGTCAAATTCACGTTGCACGCTTCGCATGTTGGTTGATTGTTGTTTTGAAGCAAATACTCGTGAGTTAGGCGTGTGTGGCCTAACCTTAAACGGGTTAGGATAACTTAGTCTCTTCGATGTTTAGGTAATGTATGTAGTCCATGATTTCACAAAACTTTTCACTTCTCTTAGCTTTGATGTTGAACCTTGCCAACGGTTTTGCCATGCAAGTAGCATGGCAAGTAGCATTCTACATGTTTGGGTTGGTTTTGTTTTACGGGGTTATTGAATAATTTTTAAGTTTTAGGTCACATTATCATTTTGTATTGTCTTTAGGTAGACAAAGATACCTTTTTCAAAATCAATTATCGTTCGAGTGAATTTTATTAAGGGTAATCATTCTTAGTTACTAGTTAAAATAAATGGATTCGCTCAGGAAGTTAATATGAGATCGCGAGGTGGTTTAACAACCGAAACCGGTCGTTACAAATGAAAACTTGGTAGAAATAAGACGAAAGTGATTTTCTTTATCCTACATTCATTATGAATACAGTAGAATCCGGATATAACGACCTTCAAGGGACCGAATATACTATGTCGTATTAACCGGACGACGCACAAAACGGATTAATTTTGTGGTAGTAAAGTGTACATTAGCTCATTAGTCTTTCATTTAGCTGTTCGGATTGCTGATCGATAGGTGAATAAAACATTTTATAGGAATCACATATGCTTTATTTTAATAGTTCTTAAATATCCTACTGTACAAACATATGTACTGTAATACAAAGAGATAAAATACACACGCATTGCACGAAAAAACTGTGTTACTAACGTAAAAGTCTGTTATTTGAGTTTGTTTTTGACAAACTTTTGTTCGGTAGTAAAAATTTCGTACAGCATTATGAATTCGCGACATCATTGTTTTCATAAAATTATCATCCAAGTTAGTCTGAACAAACACATTGAGCGTTTCCGCAGCCTTCGGAACTTCAGACACACTCAAGGTTAGGTAAATCTCCTCTAGTGCGGCATCATCACCGTCATTATCTTTGCTATTCGCGTCGTTAGCGTTTTTACGAAAATGTGATTTCAAAGTTCGAATAATCCCTTGGTCAATGGGTTGCAACACTGATGTCGTGTTTGGAGGCAAAAACACCAGGGTTATGCTTTTCAAGTAATATGGGGATATGCTCTTGTAGCAGAGGTTCATTAAGGGGTATTCCCCGGTCGCGCTGAAGCTTGAATCACTGTAACAATGCCTTATCCAACTGCTCATGAGAAGAAGTCCTTACACGTTTGCATTTCAAAACGTTGGCATTGAACAGCGACTCGATCTTATCTTTATTCTTTTTAATTGTGAATATTGTAGAATGGGATACGCCTAACTCCTTTGCAAAGGCTGCATTTGATTCACCGGCTTCTAATCGTTGTAATATTGCACTTTTTTCTTCAATTGCAAAACACTTTCGCTTCACAGAATTCATTTTGTCGAACTTTATGAATTTACAACAAGTGACAAAGACTTCATACTGGAACCTCTAGCGTAAAATCAATCTATTAATATCTGTTAGTAGTACCTATCAATAGACGTATCTGAGAAGAGGGAGTGCGCCGAGGTATTGGTGTGCAGATTGTTTAAACAAAATATTGCGCGACGTTTTAACCGGATGTAGTATCATGAAGACTCAGGCGATAACCATGGGAAGATTACTATCTTCTCCGGCCAGAAAAGTGAGAATCTCTGGAAGGGAGATTGACTGGCAAGCGCGAGTAAAGTACCTCGGCCTTTTGATAGACCGTAGGCTCACTTGGAACCCGCACATTACGTACGTCAAATCTAAGATCGAGGGTCGGATAGTCAGTCTGTACCCTCTGATCAATAGAAAATCAAAGATGAGTTTAAAAAACAGAATCATGATCTATAACACGATGTTCAAGCCTGTCATCATATACGCTTCAGGCGTCTGGGGACAAGCGGCTCCGTCCAACATTTCCATTTTGGAAAGGTTGCAAAATAAGATAATGAGGATGATTGTGAATGCTCCTTGGTTCGTGCGGAATGAAGCCATCCGCAAAGATTTGCAGCTGCCTTCCATTCGGCAGTCCATTCAGTCGAGGAATGAGAGAGTTTTCGAAAAAACGGAAACTCATGAAAACCCGTTAGTTAGGGAAGCCACAGATTATGCTGTAGACGACCCCTCCCGATATTGAAGGCCCCGACACTCTGTCGAATGAGGCCCTCATGTCCCCCGTTAACGGATGAATAACTTTTTCATCCATCCCACCCCAGCCAGGTAGGGGTATCCCGTGAAGGGCGGCACTGATGTCTAAGGACTTCATGCCGTCACCAATTCAGTCATGAACTCATTGGTCCCTCTCAAGACCAAAAATCAGCCAAAAGGGCAGGGGAGCTGGTCTCCAAACCTGGATGAAATCACGATGACATTCTGATGTAGTATCATGAAAAACGGTCGCTATAAACGGTTGGTCGCTTAAACCGGAGTCGCACTAATCGGTATATTTTATCAATTACTAAATATGAAACTAAACTTGAGTAAACATTATCGTCGCTGTAAACGGATAGTCGTTATAAGCGGAGTCGTTATTTATGAATTCTACTGTATCTACAAAATAAATAGGTTATCAATCGTTTTTTCGAATAGATATAGTGATATAAAACCATCGCAATATCATAAAAAAAAATGAATGACATTCTACTGAGCTGATCTGCCTGCAAGGATCTTTTTTCTAATTTCGGATGTCTTTAATATTTTCCAAGATATTTGCAAAAAACAAACTTCCCTATTTTCCTAAGTTGTTTATAACTTATGCAATTTTTTCGAACTCCTCTTGAATTTTTCAAAAAGTTCCAAAAAAAGAATCTTGTGATCCAGACTATAAACGAGTGAACCTATTTCTAATGGCGAAACAGTAATGAATGTAGAATGAAAACCCCTTCCTCAAACGAGGACGAACCCCCGTTTACGTTAAAAAAATGTGATGATACTTTGAAAGTTTTGCAGTAGGTTTTTGAGTCGAAACTTGTTTCTCTTATAATTATTTTCGACATTTCCGATGGTTTGTTTGAAAGTCATTACCCGAAGACGATTGTGGATACTAACAATCGAAGCGTCGCGTCGTGAAGTAACTTGGTTTGAATATTTTTTTATTTCTGCTATTCTTTTTATATTTGTTTTTACTTTGTGGCCATTTTCATCTTTCATCTTGATTTTTTTATTCGTTTTATTGCATTTTCATTTCATGTTTCATTGTTTGATATAATTGATATTTCAGCTATTCATTCTAACTTAATTTGTTTTTTCATAGATTGTGAATCATAGTAGACACTGGAAGTCCGAACTAGTGAAATTTCCGATGGCCCTAGAAAGTCTGAAAATAGCAAAGTGCAGTCAAAAATATGCACCCATATAATTTGTGATTTGTTGGTCAACGACAACTTCCATTGTTGAATCCAAAATATTAAAAATGCTCAGAATTTAATATACTCGTACAATCAAAGAAAGATGGTCCTAGTAGAAAATGTTTTCCTCGTATGTTTCAAGTGGTATCCAACTATAGGTATGCTGATAGCAGTCAAGTGTTTTTAATAAATTTATAATATGTACCTCGTATTGTTATCTTGATATTTGAGATGACTCAGAGTCAAGGTCATTGTTTATAATGATAATTCAGATAAAGAGTCATTTGAATAGCCGTATGATTGTACAAGTTGCTTCAAATAAATCCCTCCGCAAATATTGTTGCTACGAATTTTCTTCGAAATTGAATCCCATTGAAATAATTCATCATGAGGAATGAGAATCAAAACTGAGAATGAATGAGAATAAAAACATAGAAAGTTTCAATTCTCATTTTTCATGCTGAATTTTCTTTTGACATTCAGTAAATAATGAATAACAACTGAATTGAAAAGGAATTGATCTACATAACTCCAACCAATCTTTAACATACTAACCATCAATAACTTTCTCCAAGTATTTCATCTCCATAACAGAATCATAAGTAAACTGCATATCGTGCTTCTTCAGAACCGTATTGATTTCCTGTCTCAATTTGTCCTGAATATCCTGGTTGAGGGACAGTTCAAGCAAAGCAAAAGTCATAGTCGTGGCGGATGTTTCAAATCCTGCTACAAAAAACACGAAACACTGTGCTGCAACTTCGTTGAAAGTCAAAGTATCTGAGCCTTTGTTCTTATCCTCTTCCTTTGTAATATTCGCATCGTCGCTGACCTTACTTCTGTTTTTCAACTGCAGCAATAAATGCATGAAGTCTTTCCTATATACATTATTTTCTTCCCTGTACTCAACCGTTTTCCTAACCACATTCATCAGAAAATCCGAGGTTGTCCTGTTGATCACTTTGAAACCTATCGCATGCAAGAAGTTATTAGGAAGCGTCATTAACAGGATTCCCCTGAGTTTTCCGATAATGCTTTGTTCGAATATTCCTTTTCCCCACTGTCTGAACTCTGAGTCTGGGTTCTTCAGACTGTTGCAGTCGATTCCGAAAGCAACTGAACCAATCGCGTCGGTTGTAAATCTAGCAGAAACGTCTTTGATATCCACTGCATCTTGGAGGATCGAGTGCTCACTTAGGATGTCTTCGAGGCCGGAAGTGCAGGCCACTAAGGTTTGAAACATCATCTTCAGTTTTCCTGAAATGTGGGATAGAAATTTTATTTTTATAATCATAATTTTTGTTCTATTTAAATATATATGCAATGCCGTAAAGTTTTCTATAAGTTGTGGTTTATTTATAGCTTTGACTTCAGGGTGGAATATTTTGTAGAGATTGTCAAAAATAAAAGTAGCCAAATTAAAAAGTTACCATCAGTTTGTCGAAGCCACTCAATGATATCCGCTTTCCTCCAAGAATTAGTTGGTATCTTTCAACTTTTCTGGAATGATAACTTGCATTATTCATCACAATCACAAAGTTAGGTGGAATGATGCATTTGCCCAAAATATTCTTCAAACACATCGCGCCGTTCATGTCTTCATGGTAATTGCCAGAATGATTTGTTTGGTCGTTCGGTAGCCAAGCGGTTCGACGTGGGTGCTTTGTTCACTCACTCGAATTGACTGCCTTGTTGGTCGGTGGTTTAAGCCCTAGTCTGAACGATCGATTTTGCATTGCTATCATCCAACCCGTGTTAGGAATCACACGTTAATAGGTAAAACCTCGTTAATCATTAGCTCGCCCAAGTTTCGACTTCTGAGGGTTGTCTTTCGTAGGGGTGCAACAGCTGGTTAACGGAAAAACAGATTTTTTTAAATATGAATAAACCGCCCTCAATAAAACCATCAACACTTCTAGTGTAGGTTAGAATCAGTCGCCTTCCTTTTCCAGAAGGCCAATTTAATCCGGTAGACCAGCCTTCTGAAAATGCTTGATGTGGATATGTAACGTTTTTGCCTCGACACATATTTCCAAATGGTATATCTTTCGATAAGCCAAGTTACGTCCAGATAATAAATCTTTCTGTTCTCACGTCGAAACTATCTGCCCTAGGTAATGTCTCTTCCAGCAAATAATTTCATCAATTCCGATCAAGTGTTCACAATTTCTTTCTGACTATTTTTGGATGCTTTCATTATTATGTCGAGGGTCGGTATTTTTGTTTTCAAATGAAATGAATGAACTGTTCTTTCAATTTTGAGTGAGTAGTTTTCATTAATTGGCACAGTTCCTAAAGATGGTTTTATTTCATTCTTGTATTTATATATCGATGATTCTGCGAACACACTAGAGTATATGAAGGATTGTGGTGTATGAGAGCATTATATTCATCGAGAACAATAATTTTTTCGTTAACAGAAAAATACATTTGTTCATTCGGTTTATAAAACTGAAGAATTGCAATTCACACACTAAGTATATTTTACTTATAATAACTTTGATTGAGATGCAAAGTCATTATCTACAGTTGATATTCTTCAGTTAGTAAAGGACCTAATACAAGCACTATCAGATGGGATCGAATCATGACCTCATTCTCATTCAATTGAAAATGAGAGTGTTCTATTTTTTTACTCACCGTATACCCGCAAATATCAAAATTCTTTTGGGATTTTCACCAACCTTTACGCCTTTGAAACAACTGCTTGAAATGATTTTTTACACCGGCATATCAAGGACATAGACTATAAACCCCTACAATAACTGTTAATAATTGGTAGCTAACCTGAATGCAACTCAAACTTGAATATATCCTAACCTTACCTGATTTAATCTAATCCCTATTCATCCGTCTCGCTTTCTGACAGACATTCAAACCCAAATCTCATATAAATTTTTCAATGTTCTTCATCGGGTATTGTCATAATAGATTGTTTTGTTTCATTTTTAGATGAAGAATTCAAAAATATGAATATCATCAAAGTCGGATATATCTTTATTATTTTCTACTTATGTCTTATGTCTCTGGAATTTGGTAATGAAACTACCAAAATTGTATGTACTGTTCTAAATACATACAAATACACCATGACTATCAGGTTTTTTTCCAATTGCTTTATTGTAGCACAAAATCCACAATTCCAACACTAACACAAGCGAATGGTTCAATTGCAACAACAGCCATAGAAAAAGAACAATTTGCGTCCCACTCCACAGTCGATTTTCTGGGAAAGGCACCACCCACTATTTCCACACTAGAATCCACAATGCCGGAAATTACTTTTCGACAGCATCTAGTCAGGCGAATTTTGAAACAGCTCAATATCAACAAGGCGTCTGGTCCTCATGAAGTGTCCGTCATGGTACTTAAAAACTTCGCAAATGAACTCGCACCAGTATTTTGCAGACTTTTCAACCTTTCACAAGAGAAAGGTTTTTCCTTCTTGTTGAAAGATTGCTTGCCTTCAGCCTATTCCCAAAAAGCGCAACAAAAATATTCCAAATAATTATAGACCAGCTGCTTTGCTATAAGTGCTATCAAAAATCATGGAGAAAGTCGTGAACCACCATATCCTCAAATATTTGAAAGGCTTCTTGAGCGGTCATCAATATGACTTTCTGGAAACAAAGATCGTATGTCACCCATATTTGGAATAACGCAATCGAGAAACATTGGAAATCAAGAGATGTTGCACTTGATATTCTTAAGGCCTTTGACCGTGGGTGGCATGCATGTTTGCTGGCCAAACTTCGATGCTATGGCTTGTGAGATCATTTTTGTGTATGGCTCTTCAGCTTCCTGAAGGAACGTTCCCTGCAAGTGGCCGTCGATGGATATCTCTTGAATAAGTTCACATCAACGCTGGTGTTCCCAAGAGATCCATATTGTCTCCAACCCTCTTTTTACTGTATATCAACGATTTATATAATATAAATGTCTCCAAACCGGAAATAATAATGTCAGGCTAGACAATTCCGCTTTCTGCTTCGACAAGTTTGTTGTGGGTTAAAATGGACACCAATATGTCTTGGCACAATCTTGTTGCTGAAATTGCAAAGACTGCTTCTCAAAAGCTTGGAACAGCGTTCCGAACCAGAAAACTGTACAAACCTCAGCAACTTTTGATAAAGCTTTATAAAGCTTAGATCAGACCTTCTTTGGAGCATTGTTCTCATGTATGAAGCTCTGCCCCCAAGCATACCCTGAAGTTGCTGGATTCCATCCAGAAAAGAACGATTTGCCTGATTGTAAACGATAACATCACTTGCAACCTTGATAGTCTGAAACACCGAAGAAAGGTTGGAGATTTATCTCTCTCCTATAGATACTTTCACGGAACGTGTTCAAATCACTTGGCACATTTGATTCCACCAAGAGGGGTATATAGCAGAAATACTCGACGGACTGTGGCTGCTCATCGTTTTGAGGTTCAACTCAGTACACCTCGGAACATCACTGTTGTAACAACTCTTTCATCTAGATGTGGAATAAACTTTCTGTGAACGTTTATTCAAATGGATTTAATCTCCAGCGAATCAAATCCAATGTGAATCGCTACTTTCGCACAGGCACCGCTGTGAGAGTGTGAGAGCTGTGAGAGCCTTCAGGATTTTCATGCAGTGTTTTTTGTGTTTTGTCCTTAAAAAAGATCAGGAGAGTTTTTTGAAATATTGTTTTGACGTTTGTCTCTAGTGATCGCAGATTTCTAAACTGTAACTAGAAAAAGGTAAAAACCCTTTTTTTTTTCTTTGAGTATACTATATATGGAGATTGGTTATATTGAAAGTTCAAAACACTTGTGATGTTATTGGCCGACCTGTTGGTGATTGAAAGTGATTGTATTTGGTGAGACGCCACTTGAATTAAATTTACAATATTCATACCTTGTTCAAACGTAAAAAAAAGTCAAGACAGAAAAGGTTCAATGTAATGATGAAATCGAACAAAATTGTTTTTTTAATGGCATTTGTATAAGAAAATCCAATACTATTAAAGATCTGGCCTATTCTCCCTATACGACTCTTAAAGAATCAATGGAGGGCGCCTTCGGGTTTTTGTTGTGCCTCCAAAAATCAGCAAAACAGCAGAAAGAGCAATTATGAGTGCCAAGAAGAAACTTTCACTGAATATCCTTCTTTGGGGGTTACAATTTGGCTGGGAGGGAAGGGCCCGAATAGTTTTTATATGACGATTTTAAGTAGTTCTACCGCTTTCATGGAGAATGGGTTTAATTTAGAGAGTTTTAGACATTCATTTAATTGAAAATAATACTCAAACTCTCAAACGCACATGAATTATCCAGAGCAGACAACATGAGAAAATTAACCAAGAGGGGTGTTCCGACCCTTTGATCAATAAAAAATACAGTAACACACCTAAGCTTGAATGCATTGTCACATTATTGAGTGATTTCAATAACCAGATTTGTTTTATGTTTTTTCTCATTCGAGTCTTCTATGTCTTCGAGGAAACAGCGCAATAGATCTCTGAGCTCTAGTAGAATATAATAGAATGGAATGGGTTTCTCACAAACTTCAATTTTACAGATATTTCCAAAATAACCAACTGAAAAAATCTATTTCATTGGATTACAAAAATATTGAAAAAAATATAGATGTGTTTCTGCCAAGGCCATTGGCTCTATATTGTTTTTTCACATGAACAAACCATAACAAGTATTCTTCAGTTGTTTTTTTTGATCGAATAAATTATTGATGAAATACTATCTAGGTTGGTATGATCTCAGAGATCTCTGTGAACTGAAAACAAAAAGTGTGTCTTAAGGAATATCATTTGAGTCAGTAATCAAGTGATAAATATTAGGCGAAATCTGTTTTAATCTGTTTAAAATCTGTTTTTTCTTTAACCAGCTGTCGCACCCCTATGAACAACAACCCTCAGAAATCGAAACTTGTGCGAGCTAAGGATTAACGAGGTCTTATATTTTAACGTGTGACTCCTAATACGAGTTGGACAATAGCAAGTGAACTATCGACCAACACGGCAGTCAATTCAAGTGAGTGATGAAAGCACCCACGTCGAACCGCCTGGCTACCGACCGATATGTAATAAACTATTTGTGTGAAGGAAACAACACTTACACCGATAAAATGTCATAACTATGACGGTTTTCGAGAATCTAATAAATATTGCTGTCTGAATTTCACTTCACTTTAATATTTATCAGATCCCTGGTTATATTACTTTTGTTAATTTACTATATGAGCTTGAAAACTTCATTTTCACAACCATCACGACATGTTTCGCTATCACAGTAGCTTTTCGTATTGAATCACATACATAACATGTGATATTTTTGGAAATGAAGTTTGTAAACATCAGATCATTTTTGGTGTAGTTTGTGAAATTTCTATGGATCTCCATCATGTAACAGTCGAATCAATCAGAAAAATACTATCTCAGCTTTAGATTTCAACATCATCTTTCAAATATGTTCCAATTCTGTCTTCAATAGATTTTGGCTCTTAATAGTAATTATTATTATAATGATTTTAGTACTGAATATACTATTTACCTTATATACTTTTTACCAAATTCAGAGGTTAATATAAAGAAATTCAAAAATCAAACCATTTTCTATGGTTTCGAAGTATTGAGCAATTTTTGCTGTAGTATATGTTCTTATAGTAAGTGAATCTAAATTTACCTGATGTGAAAGTCGGTGTCAGTTTTGTTCTAAGATTCCTCCACTTCTCGTCTTCCAAACTGAAGAGATGACCCGACAATGGATCTGCTTCCTCATTAACGTATCCTCCGCGATTCACAAAATGGTGAAAATTTTTCAGCATGATGCTTTTGATTAGATCTAGGTCGATGGGAATGAAAACTGGTGTGAAAAAAGCGTAGATTCCACCATACTTGACTTTCCTAGATTTCAGGTCATCGTAAAATCTTTTGAACAGATCTCCGCTGAAAATTTTAGTCTGGATCATGTCTCTGACATTCCCGTAGAAAAATTCGGGTTCCATATATTTCACACCTCTTCGTTCCCAGTATGAATAGATCCATTTTTGGAAAAAATATATGCTGGCCACCACTGCGGCTAAAATGTACGTTATTGTTAATGATAACATCATCACTTTGTATCAGTTGCGAGAGAACTAGTCACAAGTATGTTTTCACTGTGAATAGTTTTATCTGACATACTCTGTAATTTCTTTGTGGTTTCATTCTGATTGGCGATATATTTTTTCTGTATCACTTAGATTAGTTTTTTTCAACAAATATTGATTCATGAAATATAATGAATGAATTTTATCACCTATCATGCTGTCTCTTATGAAATATTGATTTTTATTTTGTGCATTCAGAAACTTGCGTTTCTAACAACTTAACCATGCCACATAGCCCTCTACGGTTCTGAGAAATGATTCTCTACGACTGTGAGGAATATATCTGATAAACAAGAGCTTTGGAAAGGATACACTGTGGGGTCCAATAAAATTATTGGATTTTATTTTGCATTAATCAGCTTGGGGGAATTCAAATAGTACAGAAAATAGTATTCAGTATTCACACATATTTGAAAAACTTGATGTTATTATAATGGGACTAAAGTTGTCCAACAACTTTTCACAGTACACAGAATGAGACATGATCGGTGAAGATCTATGAACCAAGGGTTCTGAACGGCATGAATTGTGTGCGCAATTAGGAGACCGTGGTTCATTCTGTGAACTGTAGAGCTTTTTTCATGAATGAAAGAATGCTTTAAATGTGGTTGTAGATGTTTTTTTTTGAATGATAAGAGTTTCATTCTCTGAAAATCAAGACTACTCAGTTTCTACTTGCTTTTTAGTATGAACTGCTACAATTTCAAAGAATGAAAGTTGTTAAAAAGTCTATGGTAGAACAAATAAACTACTGAATCTACTCTGAAAGATATTGCGCTGAACTGAGAACAAGGTCTTCTATAATCAACTCAACATCTAATTTTGCATAAACACAATATACATAATTAAGCTTATAATGAATCAGTATTAATTTCATAACAATCACTTTTCTAAGAACAAAGAGCAAACATGAAGAAATATTTTGGAAAAAAAAGATAAAATACATCTGATTCATAAGATACCAGAGACCCGATCGAGCCCCATATATACCTACATTTTTTCTGTCACAATTTCACGTCATCTTGTCTATTGTGAAGATTTTCGTTTTTACATGAAGGACATTCTTTTGAAGATGAAACGTTCCGAATTTTCGCTTCCTATGATGTTCTAGAATTGTCTGAAATGATTGACAGTAATCGAGAATATTCCACAATATCTCGAAACAATCTGGATTGTTCTGGACTATGTGAAACGATTACGATATTTTCAATTTTGCGATAACTATTCAGATAAAGTTTTGAATTATATGATATTTACAGCAACTTCAATATTCATTCACGTATTCTAAAAACACTTTATTGTGTGATTTTCACTAGATAGTTTTGCAAAAACGCAACACGTGTTTCGCCATTCAATGGCTTCTTCGGGCGTGTCTTCCATCATATACAATATTCATTTAGTGCTTAAGCAACCGTCTAGATAGCTGTGCCAATTACCAGCTTGTATGTAACCATTATTTTTAAATGGGTATAGTAAGCTATCCTTGAAAGGTATTTATATTGCTATGGAGAGAATTGTTTTGTTATATCTCAAGGTAATCAGGCAGATAACATCAATCATTCATACACTTCAACCTTCTTTTCGATTGACTCCGTTCATTATAGAAAGTCGTATGGAAATAGTTCAAGTTTTTATCACATTCAGAGAGACAGACTGACAGACATTGATATTGAAAGGAGTATATTTTCAGGAAAAGTAATTTGTTGGGAAAAAATGTTCTGTAAATAACTCACAGAACTGTTTACGTTCACGAAGCAACAATATAGAAACTTCAAAGCATTTCTTTTCCAAGATTTCTTGATTTCTTCATATACTCACCCATTCATTTTTTTGAGTGGGTTGCTGGAGTTTAGATTTCGGATGATTCATAAATTCATATTCCCATAATATGTATTGAAAATTTCTCATATAAAGTACTTGGGTTCATGCCAGATTCTTTACCAGAATCTTACTTTACCAGAATCCAATCTTATGCTGTTTTTTTTTTCAGGTAATTTTTCCTTTCTTAAGCCAAAGTGGGATCGATTTATGACAAATTTGCAGTTTACTGTGAATATATTAATAGCCGTATCATAAGGTCACATTTTTATGATAATTTTTACTATTTTCCGAATTCAACATTTTATTATAGTACAAAATGTTATTTTGCATCTGAGGATGCTTATTTCCTTTTGATTTCATAATACAAAACATCAAATACAAGACGACAGAATTATAATATCTGAATAAGTTCATGAAAAATGGAAATAGTGCCTGAAATTAAGATAAGAAATTAATAGTGGAAAAATATGTGAAAAAAACTATTGTCAAATGAATTGAAAATGAGCTATTGGTGTGAGTTATCAAATCAAATTTCTTCAACAATAAATGATTTCCACAGTCTTCGTCGAGTAATGATTGGTTTCTCTCAGATGATTCCAAACTAGTATTAACTGTATTGTTTTCAATCACAACTGTTTGTGTACATTGAATAAAAAAGGAAAAAAATAGGGTGTTATAGAAATTACACTAAATGTTATTGAACGTTATTCATTTCATTAAATTACATAACACTTCCAAAACCAATTTGTTTTGTTTATCACTTCTGAAGATATAATAATAATAATAATAATAATAATAATAATAATAATAATAATAATAATAATAGTCTTCTTCTTATAAGCAGGGATGGCCACTAACACCCTTGGCCTTTGGTGAGTTGCGACACCACTTACCCGAGCAACTGGTGCAAAACCGGACCGGCAGCCCAGGCGCACCCGGGAAGGAGAACTCTATTCTTCCTCCGGTGCCGGCCGTGGGTCCACAGGGCTAACCACCCGGTGGACCCAACACTTGGTTCCCAATAATCAAGGAAGGGGCCCCCACAATCGACCCGCTCGGAGGGGTCAGAGGCAAGGTGGTGGGGCCCAAAACGATGATTTGCCTACTGATGACAACCCTGGCAATGAAAACGGACGTTTTGAGTGGACGCATGAACTAAGAGATAGCCTTATGCATTGCTACGAGAGTAGTGAGCCCGCGCGAAGAGGGTACATGGCGAGATTGCATGCTCTGTGGTGTGAAACACATCCGGAGCATGCCGCCTTTTCCGCCCAAAACCTTAGGGATTACGTATCCTATCTTCGGCGGCAGGGCTATATAGCTCCTTTCCAGCCTGCTAACGAAGTGGTGGAAGTGGCAGTTCTACCACCCGTTGGCACGGCTGGGGAGGAGACCAGCACCATACCACCAATGGAGACGACAATCAGAACACGCAGGGCGCTCCACAGGATCAAGCCCCTGAAGCCACAAGAACTGGCTCGTTTGGATGCGGAGGTTCATAGTGTTCTAACAGAAGAGGCTGACATCTGGCAAATCAACACCGCCGTGTATAACGTCGTTCAATCGCTTTCCGAATCGGAAGGACGAAATCCCGGCCTTGCGGTTCGGAAGATTGAACGGCGTGTACACAAGATGGAGGCTAAAATCACGTCGGCGAGACAACACGCGTCTCGTATCCAATGTGTGATGGATTACAGGGCAGCCAACAGGCCTTTCACGCCCGCAGTGCGGCGAATAGCCGCCAATCTACGACGTATCCATCACACTTTGAGCCAAGGCGTGCTGCTGACCACCAAACAGCACTGCCTTGATAGGATACGAATGCTAGTGGCTGCTAAGAAGTCACTAGTGAGGCGAGCGAGAAGTATCGCGGAAAATCTTAGGTTCCGCGAGAAACCTTCTCGCTTATTCCAAGAGCCTCCACGTGTTGTGGATAATCCGCCGACCGCTGATCAGGTGGAATCCTTCTGGAAGGATATCTATGAACACCCGCAGCCACTCAACTTAGACACTCCAGCCCTAGCGCAGTTCGAAGCTTTCAACAGAGAGCTTCGACAGCCTGAGCCCAATGAACTGCGCAACCCGATAACCCCGGATGACGTTCGAAGGGCCCTCGTTGGTTCCAAGAACTTTGCTGCTCCAGGCCCAGATGGGCTGAACACTTATTGGTGGAAAAAACTACCAAGTACCCACCACCATCTGGCCAGAGTTTTCAACTCATGGCTCGATGGAGAGCAGCCGATTCCGGATTGGTTTGTCGAGGGGCGGACCGTTCTTATCCCCAAAAGCGGAGATTTGTCGATTCCTAAGAATTACAGACCGATAACATGCTTGAATTCGTGTTATAAGTTGTTTACAAGCATCTTATACACACGAATACTCACCGCAGTTGACCGAGTGTTCGAACGGATATATGAGCAGAGAGGGTCGAAGAGAGGAGTCGCTGGATGTAAAGAGAACCTGCTCATCGATAGATGTGTAACGCAGGACTCGATACAATATAAGCGTAACCTCTCTATGGCCTGGATCGATTACCGTAAGGCATTTGATACAATTTCGCATGAGCTCATCTTGCATTTGCTCAGATGCCTTGCGGTACCCGACAACATAGTGAGATGCATTGAACAACTGACACCACTTTGGCGAACTCGCTTCACCATAACATCTGGTCAAGCAAGAGTTCAAACAGGGTGGGTCACTTTCAGAAGGGGTGTATTTCAGGGTGATTCCCTCAGCCCCCTTCTATTCTGCATCTCACTATTGCCATTATCCGTTGCGCTCAGAAAGACTCGAGGGTATAACTGTGGCACCCCCGGAAACCGGAGGCACAAGGTCACCCATCTGTTTTATATGGATGATCTTAAACTTTATGCCTCTGGAGAGAAGGATCTCTATCAGTCCTTGAGGGTGGTGGAAGAGTACACGCATGCTATCGGTATGAAATTCGGGATAGACAAATGTGCAATGGTTCATCTCAAAAGAGGACGATGCGGGGACTACGGAGAGGATGTGCAGCTCGTAGATGGAAGCATCCTACACCATCTGGATGCCGGAGAGACGTATACTTACCTCGGGGTGGAACAACGCCACTCACAAGAGGTAACTGCAGTGAAAAACTCTCTCCGCGGCAAGTATCAGCACAAACTTCGACAGATCTGGTCATCGGAACTGTCGGGGAAGAACAAAGTAGCTGCAACAAATATGCTTGCCGTTCCAATCTTACTCTACTCCTTTGGAGTAGTGAAGTGGACTCGGGAGGAGCTGTATCAACTCGACGTAAGGACCCGAAAAATGATGCATCTCTATAGGAGTTTGCATCCCAAATCATCCGTTCCACGGTTGTACTTCCCCCGACAACAGGGAGGTCGTGGACTTTTGAGTTTGGAGTGTCTACATGACAGAATGGTACTGGATACAGCCTGTAAAGTCGTCAGGAGTTCGGATCCCCTTCTCTGCATGGTCCGAGACCATGAGAGAGCAGGAATTGGAGCATTTCTCCTTAGGGCAGCTGCTCGAGCAGCTGATGAACTCGGTATAGTTTTCGACTCTGAACGAGGTGACTACAACTCTGTCACCGAGTTGGAACCCGTTCAGCAAAAAGCTCAGATAAAAGCCGCAGAGATCACCTTACTTCTGCAGAGACACAGGGATAAGCCGATGCATGGGGTCTTCTTCAATAACATTGAAGACCTTGGCTTATCAAAGCGCCTGACGTTCGCTTTTCTCAGGTCGAGTGGGCTGAAGTCGGAAACTGAGGGGTTCATCATGGCTTGCCAGGATGGTGTCTTCAACACCTTAGTCTACCGCAGTCGCGTGATGGGTATAGAGGTTCCTGACACAAGATGCAGGGCCTGCCGCGAGGCGCCCGAGACCCTAATGCACTTGCTATCAGCATGTCCAGCATATGCGGTCTCGGCCTATATCCATCGACATAACGCGGCCCTAAGAGTGCTATATTACCATCTACGGCACTCTTACGGTATTGACGAGACACCGGTGTTGCCCTACGCTCCGGGGGATATTGAATCCGTTGTGGGGAACGAGAAGTGTCGAATTTATTGGAACTATTCGTTCCCCACCCTCAGGCTCATACAAGCTAATAAGCCTGATGTAGTCCTTCTCGACCACCAGACCAAAACGATATTTGTCATGGAGTTTTCAGCTCCTGGCGAGACGAATATCGTCAGAAAAGAGGAGGAAAAACGGATAAAATATCGAGATTTTCTCTTCGAACTCCGCAGACTCTATCCAGATCACTCTGTCAAGATGGTCGTTCTGATTATTGGAGTCCTTGGTGGAATGATGTCTTCTCTACTCTCGAATCTCAAAATCATACCGGCTTGCCGCACTAAGGCAGAAATCTTAGCCGCACAGATGCAGAAGGCTGTCATTCTTGGCTCACTGCGTTTGCTCAGGGCACATGATTCTCGGACCCAATGATCACTTACCTCACGGTGTGGGGAGTGGTCATTGGTTGATTATGCTGGCGCGCCCTCCCGAATGTATCGGGGCTTCGGGGGATAGGGCCTGACCAGCGCACACTACGGTGAAAAAAAAAAAAAAAAAAATAATAGTCTTTATTGTTATCCAGCTGTAGTTACATACAAATATTTAAATAAATTAGAGAGCTAGTTGCTGACATAACAAAAGGCGAAGTTCAACCCAGTTAGCACAAGTGCTACTGAGTTGTTCTTCCATATGTCTTCGAAAGCAAAGTCACAGGAATCATTTCATCTTGCGGTTTGCAATATTCATTGATAATGTGACTATCTTCGATTTTTCGCATTTCAAATATCAGAG
The DNA here is from genome assembly GCF_025532065.1 of Leptinotarsa decemlineata. Taxonomy (NCBI): domain Eukaryota; kingdom Metazoa; phylum Arthropoda; class Insecta; order Coleoptera; family Chrysomelidae; genus Leptinotarsa; species Leptinotarsa decemlineata. The sequence goes on from NW_027412533.1 coordinate 3,260,979, forward strand.
GACTGGCGAAGGGAGGCATTTCCGGTGATAATGATGAGTATTTCCAAGGTTATTATTGGTCTATTCGAAAGATAGAGTTTTTCTGTGTGCATGATACCCAACAAAATTCACGAGCTTTCATAATTTTTTCTTCACAATAATTTACCTCTTTCTTTCACAGAAAACTTGTTTCCTTTGTCGAATATTGTTGAAATACTCTCTGATAATGTCGAGTAATGAGTTTTGAATTAGCATCGTTTTTAGATATCAACCCCAGCTTTGTGTTCAAAGAGTACTCAGTGTTTTTGATCATCTATGGTTATTTATTCAGTCGTTGAAAGCTGCAAGTAATCAAATCTATTCAATAAATTGTTGGATGTAGCCGTTACTACATTTTATTTTTCATCTTCAACGATAGTTGTAGGGTTTTAAGATACCACCCAGTTTGACGAACATATCATTTCTGACAGCTATATTGGATTGTATTTTCTGTTTGGTTTTTTGTTTCGAGAAAAAATGCTTTCCAACTATATATTCATTTGAAAAGGCCACATTAATTTCTACCAATGGAATTTTGCGATATATGGGTTTCACCCCTGTATTTTGGGAAGGGGAACTCCATTTTCTATTAATTTTCCAATGAGGGCTCTAGGAGAATGATTTTTCACTATGTAATTCACAATTAATTGGAGATTTTTGTTATGGAATTCAGAATTGTTAACGGCAATTGCTCTTGATTTCAAATTCCTTATAATGTTGATTTTACTGTGGAAGTTATATGTATTTCGAAAAATAATTTAAAAATCTCTCTAGCTTCAAAATTCGGTTTGCATCTTCGATTTTTTTTGTACCTTGGGAGCTGTCTGACTTGTCCATTTAGTCCAAGTCTCCAGAAAACACTGCAGCCTCTTGGGCTTATTGCCCAATCTGCTTGTTTATTCTCCCATCTTCTCATGACACCCATCCCATCAGTCTCGTTCCCTGTACTAGTTTGTACAGGATCCATGTTGGATGTTCGTCATATTCTTCTGGGCGTAATTTTGTATGGCCATATATTATCTGCCTCCTGTGATTCAGTGACTCACATTGGCATAAGATGTGTAGAGCTGTTTCTATCCCTTCGTTGCATAATCTGCAGCTGAGGTCTCCGTTGTACAGCCCCATTTCATTCAGGTGTCCTCTAAGTGGACTATGACCGGTTAGTAACCCTGTAATTATTCTGAGCCGATCCCTACTATATTGAAGTAGTTCTTCGGTTCTTTTCTCGGACGGTTCCCTAATAAAGGTTCTACTGTGTTTGTTACCAGGTACTTTTGTCCAGTACTCTGTGTGCTTCTTATTGGTCCATGTTCTAATCTGGTTTCGTACCAATGATTTTGGTACCCCCAGAGCTGGTTCAGGACCTATATGTGAAGTTAATGATCCGCGTATAGCGCATTCATCAGCTTTATCATTACCTGTGATTCCTGAATGCCCTGGCACCCAGTACAAAGTTAATTTATTCCTGTTTGCAAGTTCATTCAGTTCTTCATGTCATTCCCAGACCAGTTTTAATGTCACCTTCGGGTTTGTCAGAGCCCCTAGTGCGCTCTTGCTGTTGATAAAAATATTGATCCGCTCATTTCTTTAAGGTCTCAATTCAATAAGCCTTGCACACTGCAAGATAGCATACACTTCCGCCTGAAAGACGGATGTGTATAGTCCTAGCGGATAGCTGTAGTTTAGATTTTTATCCGCTCGGTTTATTCCAGCTCCCGTTCCATATTTGGTCTTCGATCCATCTGTATACCAGGTGTTTTTTCTATGTTTTCGGGATGACTAATGGTCTTCCACTCTTCACGGCTTATGATTTTGACCGTGAAGTTTGTGTTGAAGGTGTACTTCGGTGTCATGTGGTCCGTGCACATATTCAATATGTGCTCCTACACTTGTTCCGAAATTTCTGTTCGGTCCGATCTTTTGTAGTTCGGTGAGTTTTCCAGTGTGAATTGGCCCATCCTGGCCTCCCACATTATCACAGAGTGTAAAGGAGGTAGATTCAGAAGTGTCTCCAATGCAGCTGTTGGGGTAGTTCTCATTGCTCCCGTCATTCCCAAACATGCAAGTCTTTGCACCTTGCCTTGTTGGTTGATGGCGGTCGCCTGCTTCATCTTTGGGCACCAGACCAGAGGTGCGTATGTTATCATGGGTTTAACCACCATCGTGTATAGCCAATATACCATGCCTGGTTTTAGCCCTCATGTTTTTCCATAGGTGCGTCCCGCGAGCATCAGTGCTACCTGCGCTTTCCTCTTTATCCTGTCCACGTGTTGGTTCCAGGTCAGTTTGAATCTAGGATAACTCCCAGATATTCAACCTCCCCCGACAGTCGTATTTCTTCACCTCGAAGTTTTAGAGGCCCGAGACCCTCCGTTTCAGTCCTCTTGGTGAATGCTACTATGGTCGATTTCGATGGGCTTATGTTAAGCCATTCTTCTTCGGTCCATCTTGTTATAATGTTCAGGGCCTGCTGCATTATATTAGTATCTAGAAATGCTAACGAATTGTTATCTTCCATTTCGAAAGTAAATTTCAGATTTAGATGAAAACTATGAAAAGTATCTTATATTTCAGTTTGTTTATTTTTTGGAATGAAAGTAACAATATCTTCAACATAAAAAAGCAAGGAAAATGATAACTTTTTCATGCATATATTTTGTAGTTCTGCCATGACCAAGTCTGCACAAATAGGTGACATAAAATTACGCATTTCGAACACGAAAATGTTGCCAAACCATTGCAACAAAAATAATTGGAGTCTATACAGAATTCAAAAACTTCTATGAAAAGATCTGTGGGTGAAGTGGTAAAGTTTGAAATGATTCCCCATTTGTTTTCAATTATACTAATCAAGAGATCTACAGGAATGTTAGAAAAAAGATATACCACGTCAAGATTGATTAAAATATGATTCTCAGGTATAATTTTATTTTAGATGAAATTTGAAAATTCAAAAGAATCTTTTATATAGAATCTTTTTCTAAACCGTATGTAAAAATTTCGTTAATCCACTTCTTAAACCTATAAACGGGAGAAGCAATAAAACTAACGATAGGTCTTCAAAGGTATTCCATCCTAATGTATTTTTGGCAAAAATACATTTCAGGAAAATATTCGTTGTTACGTGTGAGGTATTCGGCATATTTCTTGTCTATGTATTTATTCATACTGTTTTTTAATCAGTTTGTTGAATTAGTTTTGAATTTTTTTTTTGGTTATGTGGTACAATCTTATATGGTATCGTTTCAAGAAATATTTGAATTTACAAAGTTCATACTCACTGTTTTTGAGATTGGCCGTGTCAAAAATTTTGTGAAATTTATAAAAATAAAGCATATTAGTAAAATTAGACGAATCAAAAAGTTAAAATAGCTTGATTCCTTACTAACGCACAATAATTCTTGACAATTTCTAAATGAAACATTTAAAATTGTTGAAAATTATAAAATAACGGTGTATTGAACCAGAAAGAGAGAGACAAGAAACATGACAGTGACATCTGTCATGGAATTCAGTTTAAATTTTGTTCGTCCATGTTCAAACCATGAAACAAACAGTTCTTGTGCAAGTGTGATGAGAGACATCTGGTGTTAGAGTATAAACAACAATGAGAAAACTCAATGCCAAATTTAGGATATTTTTGAATTTCATTGAATGTTGTGAATACAAAATACTTACTTCTTCCTGTGCAAAGAAATTTATTATATTATTCTGAAACAATTGAGTAGGATGAATTTGAGTATAATTGCATGATGAAAGAACCATTATTTATAATTTCTGTCAATTTATGTCGATCGTCAAATCATGAGCCATCACTCTTCGAGATTTTTGACGAATTCAATATGTTTTAAACCATGAAAAACTTCATGGGAGCTGACGCTCAGTTATTCCGCCATCTCACGCACCGCTTGTAAAGGGTCAGTCTCCACCAGGATCCTCAAATCCTCGTCCTATAAAAATATTTATTGAGGTATGGAGCTACAAAAAAACGGACAATATTTTGAGACAACCTAATATTAATATTGGTGCTACAGTTTCAGTTGGTGAGAATTGTTTGAGGGAATTTTCTGCACATCGCGGATATTCTGTCAGATTCTGAATCTCTACAATAAATTTTGAGATATTTGCAGAATACCTCAAAAATTCACCCAAATTGTTCATCTTTTTTGGACTATTTGTTAGGGCAACTGGCCTCAAATTATAAATTACTCTTCATGACTTTTCAACTAATAGTTGAATGTTGAAAGTTTTGTGTTGATTATATTTTCTAAAAAACTGGACGTTGCTCTTTGTCGGCCTGAATGTTTTGAATTTATCTAAGTATATATATGTGAATATTATATTTCAAATTACATATTATTCACTCAAAGCTATGATCTTTAGGTATCTAATATACCTAATCAATCTTTTCATTGTTCTCGTGATAATTACGTTGTAGACAAATAACAAAAGTTCAAAGTCGAATTGATGTTTTTGAATATAAATTTCCTGTGACGCTGGCTTTCACGACGTCACAAGACCACCGAACGACATTCGTCCTGTCTTCCACTACCACTTCCACCTCAATATAACTGGATGAAACCAGAACTCACAGGCTATCTTTAGCCTGAAGAGGTGGAAAATGGGTGGAAATATTTTGAAATATTCGTAACTAGAAAAATTGACTTTGTTCATCTACCAAATTGAGATATGTTATTTCTGATCGCCGTATTAACAAAAAAATTACACGTCGTAGTTTTCCAGCCGGTCTGAGGGGGTGGACACTTTTGAAAATCGTTTAACCGAAAATTGAATGTGTACATCTACAAAAAGAAGATATGTTATTCTTGACAACCGATTTGACAAAATGAACCTTACTTCAGCGTTGTCCAGGCCGTCTGCAGGGGTGGAAATGGGATGAAAATTTTTGAAAAATCGTATAATCGTAAAGTGGATATGTTTCCCTATAATATTGAGATATGTTATTCCTGGTGACAGAATCGACAGGAAAATCATCACTTCACAGTTCACTAGGCGTCTGAGGGGTGGAAATGGGGTGGACATATTCGTAACATGAAAAATCGACTTTGTACACCTAAAATATTGATATTTTTATTCCTGATAATTGAATCGACAAAAAAACATCAAGTCATAATTTTCCTGGCCGTGTGAGGGGTGGAAATATTAAAAAAATTCGTTGTCAGTAATAATATGTCTGAATCTTTCAAACTTTCCACCTCCTCAGGTGGCCTGTAAAACTAAGACGTGATGTTCTTCTTGTCAATTCGGTTATCAGGAATAACATTTCTCAGTTTGGAATCACAATCACTAGTTTATAACAGGCAAAATATTGGGGATAACGGGGAAGAATGATCATAGTCCACGCGCCAATTGGCAATAGTTATCAATGTCCTATTCTCTCCCCTCCAGTCACATCTGATATATCAGATGACCGTTCTTTGTTTACTGTTGTGCATTCTGTTGCAAGTCTCACTGCAAACATGTTCAAAACTTCAACAGATGTGGTTAATTCTTTTGTAACTTTACACTGGACTTTTATCATGTTGAGTGATTTAAGTGGTTCAGAAAGTATAGATGGTTTTAGGGCACAAAGCAATGTTGAAAAAAGATCGACCGCTCGTTAACAGATCTTAAAAGATTTTAATAAAAGAAGAAAACAGGAAAAATGCAGGGTGTTTTGAAAACACTTCGAGCTTCAAGTAACGAGATAGGTGAGAATTGTCGATGTTTTCGTTACAAGTGTTTTGAGGTTATTTCTTCCGAAAAACGGCAACGTATCATATCTAACTTCAACAAACTACGTGATCATAACAAACAAAATCGGCATTTAAGTGGATTGATTACCGTAGTTCCTGTTCAGCAGCGACGCAACAGAAAGGATAAAAAGGCAAGTTATCATACTTCTTCTTAGTGTTATCGTGTACGTATACATATACAAAATGTAACTGTCATAAAGCCTGTTTGGCATTACACGGTATTACGAATCGCCGTGAACAAACTTCAAAAAAACAGTTGAATTAATTAAGTGTAGCTCAGATAGAAGGCCGAGGTAAACATAAAAACAGACCAAATAAAGTGTCCGAGGAAACTAAAACAAAAGTTTTAACTTCATTGAATCTGTCAAAGCAAGGAAACCACACTATTCATTGAAAGATTCATCGAGAGTGTACTTACCTGAGGAGCTAAACAAAACAAAACTACACAAAGTGTACAATGAATCTAATGAAAAACACACTGTCGGTCTGAAAATTTCTGTAAAAATGTTTGATAGTAAATTCACTATTTCATTTGTATATCCTCGAAAGGACACGTGATAGAGAATAAAAGTAACAACTAACTATTGACGAAGAAACAAAAGCATCATCAGTACAACAGCTACATCAAAAGGAAAAGGAAAAGCAAGTACATTTAGCTAGAAGCGGGAAATTTTATTCGATAAAAAGAAATTGCCGCAAAGAGTCCGGAAAAATGAAAATAATGAGCAATTACTGTTGACTTTGAAAAAATTCACCTACCCCGACATAACAACGTCTAACATGTTTTACCGTCGTTAGTTGAATTTCATTTCCTTCAAGATCCATGTTTTGTCAGACTCGGCCTCAGTTTTTTACATGTACGACGAAAGTGTTGCTGATGTATGCTCTATGCTTAAAAATTTCTTTGAGAACATTCTATGCCCAAATGTAAAACATATTATTGTTTTCTGCTACTCATGCGCAAGCCAAAACAAGAATTTTACAATTATGAGTTTTCTTCACTAGACTGGAAGGAGGATGGAAAGAAATATGGGCCTGAGACACCCAATGACTGGATAGACATAATGAGAAATAGCAGAATAAAATATCACAGTCGTTAATTATGGCAAAGTAGTCAAGTTTGAATCTTGGACAGGTTTCTTTTCTGGAATTTATCTGAAAAAGTGTCCTTTTCCTATACGACCAATCAGAGTTCTAAAATCGACCAAAAGGAATCAAGGTTTATGATACACAAAGCAAACTACTTTGGAGGCTATCTGAAAGCTGTTCTTTTTGGGAACTAAGGTACAGCCAAGTCAAGGAAATATAGGAAGCAAAATGTACTTGAAAAACTTTACGATGGAAAGCTGCCCCTCAAACCTGCAAAAATGAAGGACTTACTACATTCAAAACAGTTCTTGACCGTGTTCGACTCTCAAGCATTCTACGATTCATTTGCTCCTGCTCTTGAATTGAATGAAGGAGAAGAGGATAACATCAAATACATAGATTACTCACCAGTTGATGACGGTGAATATCTGGCAATAGAGATCAGTGTCCTGAAGACTTTCATTTTGAATTTTTTTTATCATGCACATTAAGTCAAATGTTTCTTTATTATTTTTTGAATTTATAATAAACTGGGTACATTAACATGGAAGACTGAAAACATTGTTTATTATACCTATTTTCCATTTACTTGAACGACATCAAACTAAAACCGCAATTCCGAACATTTTGATTTGGATGACTATGATCGTTCTTCCCGGTGACCCTTCATATGATCCTATTCCACTGTAGTACCTCCAATTGTCCGGTATTTGGTGACGGTTGGTTTTTTCAGTATCAATATCTACAGGCATTATCAAGATGCATAGCATATCCGTCGTGTGATCACTTGGACCGCCATTGAAATGTTACATTTTTTTAGGCCTTAGCTTGCTTTTTTCAGAGAACGAAATTAATTTTTTTAATGTGTAGGGGAGGTCAGTAGAAGATTGAGTTCAAGTTTGTGGGGTCGCCACCCTTGTCCCCTGGCTGGCTTGTCCCCTGGCTGGAAAAAGAGGTGCCAAGGGTTCTCGCGCTGTATCTCGTAAACAAGCAACCCTATAGAAAATTCAATCGAACATAAAATGTAGCAAATTCAATTTTCTACAATTTCAATCTTATTACTTTTCCATGGACTGTCTCTATATTTTGACAAAAAGTGTCGGCACACGACACTCTTATTAAAGATGTATCCAATAGATTATAGCATTCCATTCACAGAGAGGTTGAGTTAACCTCAAGTGACAATGCTTGGCAACGTCAAGTTGGCCCTTCAATTTTGTTTATATTGTTTTTATAAGTTATATGTTATTATATGTTGTTTGTATTTGGAAATGAATAGATATCAAGTGGAATATTTCCACGAGTTCATGAAGATCTGAACAAAATACGCGCAACAGATTTCGATTCCTGCACCATATATCAATATGTGTACAAAGTTGGGTGAATCTCATTCCTCGTGTCGAGAGTGTTAAATAAAACAAAAGCGAAGCAGTGAAAATACAAAGGTTTCTATGCATTTTAGGCATAACATCGGTTGTCACTATGGAGTGATAAAGGGTGTCTGCTTGTCCTGGAATGCCAAGTCTTTTAGTAAAGTAATATAAAGGGCGTATATCAAGCCCCATCTTTAGTGAACCACTGAACTATTTATTACTCTGTCGGCTGGGCAAGGAGATGAACTCATTTACACTGGTAAACACTATACGGAAATGAAGTTGAAAACTCTTATACATTGGTCACGCTAATCAGGAATAGAGCATTGCACTCCATATTTTGTTTAATAATAATAATTCTTTATTCTCCAGAAGGACAATTCAAGTATTGTATAGGAGTAGTCGTTTATCTAAAATTAACAGAACATGATAACATTCACTGAAATTGTATATAACAGAACAGTAAATTTGCTGGTATTAAAGTCGTTTCATGTCTGGCTGGGGTGTTGTGGATGAAGATATTTTTCATCTATTAACGGGGGACATGAGGGCCTCATTCGACAGAGTGTCTGGGACTTCTATATCGGAAGGGGTCGTCTACAGCATAATCTCTAGCTTCCCCAACTAACGGATTAGTACAGAGGGTACAGACTTCAGATCCGATCCTCGATCTTTGCCTTCACGGTTGTGATGTGCGGGTTCCAGGTGAGCCTACGGCCTATTAGAACCGAGGTACTTTACCCGCGCTTACCAATCGATCTCCCTTCTAGAGATCCCCACTTTTCTGGCCGGAGAAGAGATCGTTCTTCCCATGGTTATCGCCTGAAATGCTCCAATTCGTGCTCTCTCATGGTCGTGAACGCACGCAGAGGAGAGTATCCCAACGCCCATTATTATCATTATTATTATTATAATTTTCCAAGGTTGGGTCCGAGAATCATGTGCCCCAAACAAGGTGTGAGCCAAGAATGACAGCCTTCTGTATTTGTCCGGCTAAAATTTCTGTCTTAGTGCGGCAAGCCGGTATAATCTTGAGATTCGAGAGTAGAGAGGACATCATTCCACCAATGACTCCACCACTATTATCGTCTTACTCTGATGGTCGAGAAGAACTACATCAGTTTTATTAGCTCGTGTAAGCCTGACGATGAAGAACGAATAGTTACAATAAATGTGGCACTTCTCGTTTCCCCCAATAGATTCAATATCCCCCGGAGCGTAGGACAACACCGATGTCTCGACAAGTGCCGCAGGCGGTAATAAAGCACTTTCAGAAATGAGCTCTGTCGATATATATATGCTGAGACGGCATATGCTGGACATGCTGGCAGCAAGTGCATTGGGGTCACTTGCACCTCACGGCAGGTCTTGCACCTTGTGTCGGGAACTTCTATACCCATCACGCGACTACGGTAGACTAAGGTATTGAAAACACCACCCTGGCAGGCTATGATTAACCCCTTAGTTTCCAATTTCAGCCCACTCGACTTGAGGAAAACGGAGGTCTGGCGATTTGATGAGTCGAAGTTTCTAATAGTGTTAGAGAAAACCCCCACGCATTGGCTAATCATTATGTTACCGCAGCAGTGAAGTGATCTGTTTGGCTTTTATATATGCCTTTTGCTGGACGGGTTCCAACTCGTTGATGGAGTTGTGATTACCTTGTTCAATGTCGAAAACTAAACCGAGTTCATCAGCCGCTCGGGCAGCTGCCCTGATAGAAAAAACTGAAGTTTCGCTCTCGGATAGTAGCAGATTAGGCAGAACTCTTGAGTAGACACTCCAAACTCAAAAGTTCATGGCGTTCCTGTTGAAGGAAGTACAACCGCTGAACGGACGATTTGAGATGCGAATTCCTATGAAGATGCATATTTTATTGTTAATCACGTCCTATCGGGACCATTTCACTACTCCGAACGTGTAGAGTACGATTGGAACGACAAGCACATTCACAGCAGCGACTTTGTTCTTTCCCGTTAGTTTCGACTATCAGATCTGTCGGAGTTTGGGCTAATACTCGCCGCGGAGAGAGTTCTTGATCTCTCGGGAATCCAGATGGTGCAGGATGCTTCCTTCTACGATCTGCACATCTCCATAAGCCTCGCATCCGTCCTCTTTTGATAAAGACCATTGCATATTTGTCTTGAATTCTATGCCGATAGCATGCGTTCACTCTTCCAGCACCCTCAAGGACTGATTATCATTATTATTTTTATTATTACCGTCATTATTATTTTTATTAATTCATAGATAATTCCAAAAAATAATGTTTCATTGGTGCTAGGCGATGACTGTGTTAGAAAAAAGAGAGAGCACTTATAGTTAGTAGTGGCGATTCTCCGCATCTACCTCTGGTTGATTTGGAAGTAATTTTGTCAGTCATGAGAATGAAGAAGTCGTGAGTACTGATAGTCGAGCTTACAGTGATGTCCGGATGCGGTTTGTTTTGGTGCAATGAAATTCAGAGAAACTTTTGGAAAACGCACTAAGTACCTGTTGAAGCAATGAATATAGGTTCAATGTAACGAAAATTGTGAGAATAACAAGAAACAACAAGTATAAAATCAAGAAAATATTTTTGTGAAGGCACTATTTCCTCAGTTATTTGTAGAAATAATTTTCAATATCTTCAAGGAATAGTAATTCAACAGAATTGAATGACTGATTCACGTTTTACTCAGTAATTAAATTAATCAGAGTCGTCAACTTGAAGTAATTGGGTTTTTGAATTCGAAAAAAGTAAGCATGAAATCTTTCTAGAAAATTATGGCTGATAGTTCGTATCAGAGTGATTTGGAGAATGATCGAAAGCAGATCGAGAGATGGGGAGGTGGAAAGTGAAGTGAGGTTGTGCTAAGTTGAATATTAACACTCATGATCATTTTGTTTCCGTTACTATGATTATTGTTTTTTCATCTACTCTACTTGAAATGAACATTATGTTTCATTAGAAAAATGAAGTAGTTTTGTAATTTTTTTTAATATTTCTAGTTTTAGTCAGTAAAAGTAAACCCCAGTCACGACAATATACCAAATAATTTTTATGGAAGAGCAAAAAAACAATTTCTTGTAATGGGCAATTTCTCACAAGTTATATAACTACCGATAGTGTGTACACAATCAATGGATTTCCAAGGAGTTGCTACATTTATGGAAGCAAAAGTCAAACAACGTATGTGCTGAGGTAAATGTGGAACAGAAACAAAAATTGCTTTATTGTATAGCTAGACTACTAGAAAAAATTACTGTGTATTGTTGACGAAGAAATAAAGAGTAGCATACAGTGGAAAACAATAAAAATATCAATATTTTTCTTCATTATCTGATGATTTTCCTGAAGTGATCTATACAGATCTATGCAAAAATCATAACTACTAAAAAATGATTATTCTTTTATGTGTCTTATTTGGTTGTGGACAACGAGAACTGATCCCTGACAATCTGGTCCTCAGTGGGGTAATGAAACTATGTCGTGTCAACTTTATTGAATTTTCGTTACGTTCAACCAAACTTCCCCGTCGACTCCTGTGATCCTAGAAGACGGGGAGTACCTTATTGGGGTCTTCGTTTTTTCATTCAAAGTGACTTTGAAATTTTTGATAATAGCAGCAATTCCAATTTTAGTTTGCAATAGTCCAAATCTGGCCCCTGAAATGAGAAAAATGTATATTATAATGATTTATTGTGCAATTAGTCTAAAACAAAAGATGAATCCACATTCAAGTTCAAATCAGTATCACTAAAAAATCCGAGGGTACATGAACATCGGAGTAACTGTAAATTAGGTCAAATAGACAAATCGGCAGTATCGCTTAGTGTAGGAGGTCACCCGTTACTGTTGGAAGCCCCCTATCATGGATACCACAGTCGATTTGTAAGGGAAGCCATAGAAATCCATAAATATACGGAGAACTACAACAGAAAGTAGAAGGCGGTAACGCTTAGCCGGGTTTGGAATCCCATACTCAAAGATGCTGAAGTGGCAACAACGGAATGCAATATTACGGCTCTTAGAGATGACATGTCACTCATTATTAAGTCAAGTATTAATACGGTAATAAATAACAACCCGCTAACTGGTGGCGGGGATAGATACGTTATCAACAGGTAATAACACTTCGGCCAATAGCAACACATTAACAAGAGAGGCGAGCTACCTGAGTCAACATAAATAAAACCTACGAACTAGAAATCACTAGGCATTGGTGAATCATCAAGATGGATAAATCTCTGAAGAAGCCACCCACTCGTGCTGGCGAAACGTTAGGATGCAGTTCCAAACTACGACGGCCTTCAAACCCCTAGGAAAATAGGAACACTGAAATTTTCGGCCGCGAAAGCCTTAACTAATTTAACGTTACAAAGTGTTGTTAACGAATCTTTCCTGTTATTTTTTCTGGTTCTATCTAGAATCAATTGTGATAATCCTTTCATTATTGGATAGTGCAATTTGCATCATTCAGTGATAATAGGTTTCTTTATACAGGGTGTAACTGAATAAGTGTAAAACATTTATGGAGGTGATTCCTCATCGAAAAAAGATAGGATCTTTCATATAAAGAAACTTCATTGGAACATCCCTAGTTAAGATACAGCCCCTCAAAGGGGGTACATAAAATTTGTATAACAATTTTTTTCACAAGAACTGAAAAAGTTACAATATTGAAACTAACCTGACGGTTTGTACTACCAAAAAGACACTTAGCCAGTAATTTATTTGGTTTACGTCATGGTTGTAAGGGGTGGAAAACGCAACCCCTAAAATTTATTTCCAATGAAACTTTTTGTCTCATTATTTGTTTACCATTTAAACATTTATTTCCGATAGCCTGTTTCACTCCAAACAAAAAATGTCCTTTGAGTTTTTTGCCCAAAATAAACCTGTTTGCAGCAAAAAATTATTTTACGAACAGCTACAGAGATACATCGTCATAAATGCGAACTGGATTCATTGTTATTTTGTAGTTAGTACCTGCATTAAACGAATAAAGGGTAATGAACAAAACTAATTTATTACGTTATGTCTACCTTCAGACATAACGCATGCGTCCAGACGTCGGCGCATTGAGCCACGTATTCGCTCAAATATTCCCGGAGTCTCTCTGATTACCCTGCACGCATCGATAATGCGGTTTCTCAAGTCCTCTATATCGCGAACAGGAGTACGATAAACCAATTGCTGTGAATGGCCCCAAATAGAGAAATCGAGAGGATTGAGATCCGGGGATCTGGGATCCCTTCTGACGCCCAAAGGAACTTCCTCCAGTAGTACTGGATGCACTTCTCTCAAAAATTGAACGTATGCCTCACCATTCAATCGAGGAAGTAGAAAATGAGGCTCAATTAAATCATCTCCAATAACTCCGAGCCACACGGTAAGAGAAAACTGTTCTTGATGGTTAGTTTCGACAACAGCGTGAGGGTTTTCATCGGCCCATATGTGGTAATTATGAAAATTAATAATTTCGTCCCGAGAAAAACTACATTCGTCTGTGAATTCTATCGTCTTCAGAAAGTCACAATTGCTCCTAATCATTTCCAGCATCCATTTGCAAAATTCAAGACGGTTGGGAAAGTCTCGCGGTAACAGTGGCTGTACTCGTTGCAGATGGTAAGGGTATAAGAGTTGTTCCTTTAAAATTTGAAATACCGTCATATGATCAACATTTAGCGGGAAAGCAATCTTTCTAGTACTGGTAGTAGGTTGTTCTTCAATCAAATTAAGTACTGCTTCCTCAAGCTGTGGTATTCGTACTTCTCGATGGCGACCACAATCCTGCGTTCTTTTGTCAAATGAACCATATTCTCGTAATCGTTGATGTAATCAATTTCGAAAATTCACAAACTGACAGCGTCATACCAATTCAATTGTCACTATCGCTAATAGCGACCTACTAGATAGATTAATTTCGTATTTTCGCATTTATGACGATGTATCTCTGTAGTTGTTGGTAAATTTTTTTTTTGCTGCAAACTGGTTTATTTTGGGTAAAAAACCCAAGAGACATTTTTCGTTTAGAATGAAAGAGGCTATCGGTAATAAATTTTTAAATGGTAAACAAAGAATAAGACAAAAAGTTACATTGGAAATAAATTTTAGGGGTTGCGTTTTCCACCCCTTACAACCATGGGGTAAACCAAATAAATTTCTGGGTTAGTGTGTTTTTGGTAGTACAAAACGTCAGGGTAATTTCAACACTGTAACTTTTTTAGTGCTTGTGAAAAAAATTGTTATACAAATTTTATGTACCCCCTTTTAGGGGGTTGTATCTTAACAAGGGATGCTTCAATGAAATTTCTTTATATGACAGATCCTATTTTTTTTTTCGATGAGGAATCACCTCTTCAAAAGTTTTACACTTATTTAGTTACACCCTGTATATCATCATCATGAAATACGTGTTAGATAATATTGTGCGAATTGTTTATGCTTTCCATCTATATAGGTTTGAGAAAAGACAACCAAATAGAAGGGTATTTTTGCTGCAAAAACCAAATTGCAAGAACTGGAAATGTCCATTACTAGAAGTTCGAACTTGCATGCCCAGTGATGGATGAAGGCAATTACACTCCATACTTCTTTTGCAATTTGGTTGTAGTGCATATGAGTTATGTTACATAATGAAGTTGAGCAACATATTCTTCTTTATATATGTTTCAAAAAATTAACATCTTCATAAACAATTTCTAGTTGCATAGTTAAAATTCATAACGATACTACCAACACTCACCTATGCATATTCTAGGTCCTTCCCCAAATGGCATATAGGCAAAAGGGTGTCTTCTAGCTCTGTTCTCCTCATTGAATCTCTCTGGATCGAACTTATCCGGTTCGGGGTAGTATTCTGGATCCCGATGGATTCCTAGGACTGGAATATTCACTGCAGTTCCTTCGTCTAGTACTACGTTGGTACCGGGAATAGTATAAGCTTTCTTACAAACTCTCCTAAGGACTGTAGCTGCTGAATGTTTACGGAGAGTCTCTGAAATAAAGGTCTGTAATAATAAAATCCTTTCGAATTGAAGTCCGTATCATTCGTCCTCCATTTCTATTAAAAGAAAAGAGTTTTTGGATCGAAACTCGTTTCTCTTTCTCTCTTACAAATAAACTTGACGTTTTTTGTATTTCGACATATTCGATGGCCCTAGATATTGTGAAAATGGCAAGGTAGGATCGAAAATATACACACATATAATTTGTGATTTGATGGTCGATGACAACTCCGATTGTTGAGTCAAAAATATTGAAAATACTCTAAATTTAATGTACTTGTATAATCGAAGAAAATATTTTCCTAGTATGGTATCACATAGTTTCCAACTGTACATGCTAATAGCAGTGAAGTGTTTTTTAATAAAACAATAATTCGTAACTCGTATTGTTCTCTTGATATTTGAGATGACCCATTTTCAAGAGCATTGTCTTTAATCATGATTCAGATAAAGAGTAATTTAAATAGACATATCAATGTACAAGTTTGTTCAAATTAATCATTTTGCAAACATTGTTTCTACGAATGAGAAAAATATATTCAGTTCGTGATAATTATTTTCTTCGAAATTTAATTCTATTGAAATAAAATGAAGAATTTGATCTACATAACCTCAACCAATCTGCAACATACTAACCATCAATAACTTTCTCCAGGTATTTCATCTCCATAACAGAATCATAAGTGAACTGCATATCGTGCTTCTTCAGAACCATATTGATTTCCTGTCTCAATCTGTCTTGTATATCCTGGTTGAGGGACAGTTCAAGCAAAGCAAAAGTCATAGTTGTGGCGGATGTTTCAAATCCTGCTATAAAGAACACGAGACACTGCGCTGCAACTTCATTGAAAGACAAAGTATCTGAGCCTTTGTTCTTCTCCTCTTCCTTTGTAATATTTGCATCGTCGGTGACTTTGCCCCTGTTTTTCAACTGCAGCAATAAATGCATGAAGTCTTTCCTATATATGTTATTCTTTTCTCTGTAATCCACCGTTTTCCTAACCATATTCATCAGAAAATCTTCGGTTGTCTTGTTGGTCAGTTTGAAACCTATAGCATGCAAGAACTTATTAGGAAGCGTCATTAACATGAGTGCCTTGATTTGTCCCCTAATGCTTCCTTTGAATATTCTCCTTCCCCACTGCCGAAACTCTGAGTCTGGGTTCTTCAGACTGTTGCAGTCGATTCCGAAAGCAACTGAACCAATCGCGTCGGTTGTAAATCTAGCGGACACTTCTTTGATATCCACTGCATCTTGGAGGATCGAGTGCTCACTTAGGATGTCTTCAAGGCCGGAAGTGCAGGCCACTAAGGTTTGAAACATCATCTTCAGTTTTCCTGAAATGTCGGTTAGAAGGATTATTTTCATAGTTATAAATTTTGTTCTATTCAAATTATACACAATACAGTGAAATTTTCCATGAGTTATGTGAATTTATAGCTTTGACTTCACGGTGATATATTTTTAGAGAAAAAATAGCCAAATATCAATGACTTTATGAATCAAAACTCCACAGTGAAACATTCACATAAAATTTCATATCAGCTTCTTCCATCGATTTCAAAATTGATGTTTTTGAATTCCTCATTAAAGAAGGAATCAAAAAGTATACTGCCTCTACTACCGATAACGAAAAATTAAAGTTACCATCACTTCTTCAATCATCATAATGATATTCGCTTTTCTCCATGAATTAGTTGGCATCTCTCAACTTATCTAGAATGGTAACTTGCATTATTGCATTACAAGATACCATTGCAACCGCTTAGGCAGCGTAAAGTTACTTTCGGGCTAACGTTTCATTGCTGTGCCGCTGTTTCCTGTTTCAAGGGTGGGAATATAAGGAAAAATTCATGATGGCGCTCTTAGGGTCTAAATACTTCGAAGGTATAATAGCTCCCCAATCAGATCTCCGGGTGGGGGCTGATTCAAGGGCATCATCATGCATATGTTATTCGAAAACCACTATTTCTGACAGTCAGCAGGGTCTTTGTAACATCAATTCACAAGGAAAAAGCATGGTAACTGTAGTTACTAAGAGGCCCACTAGCAACTTCAAAATCGATTTCTGCAACATCAAAGGACTGAACTCAAATATAAACTTAGTGCACCAATATCTGCAATCAAATACTCCTCATATTCTTGTACTCACAGAAACGTAAATTTGGAATATCTCTCCTGTCAATGGGAGGAAATGCTGAAACCCCGAAACTTTGATGTTATGTGGTTCAAAATAATTTCACAGAAGATCACCAAATTCATATGCTGCGTTTATATACACAATATAGGGCACTATTCTCTTCACTGGCAAACGCCATTGATTTTCTGCAAATCAATCATCCCAATGCCGAAATTTCCATATTCGGTGACTTCAATATCCACATATCGAATGGCTCAAACTTTCAAATGTCAACGAAGAACAAGGTGGCGAAGTTGAGGCTATTGCAATAAACAGTGGACTTACTCATATTATAGATGAACCAACTAGGAGTCCTGACTGTGATGGAAAATATGCTAGTTTTCTGGATCTGAACCTAACAACCAATCCGGAAATTTACACAGTCTCCGTAAGGTCTTCATTGGGATCTTCTGACCACAAACTCATTTTAGTGTTGAGTGAATAACCGATAAATGTTGGGGAACAATCTAAGCTGCGCAAAGTTTCGCATTACAGATCAACTGAATGGGAGGATCTTCAAGACCATTTCCGAAATTTCTCCTGTCTATATTTTTGTTTCAGCTCTTAAGACCCATCAACTTGTGCTTTCGAAGTCAAGGAAGTTAATCTATCATCCATGGATGGATATATTCTTTTTCAATGAATCGACCTTCTGAAGGAAAACCTTGGTTAAACAAAAATTGCGAGCAAGCTGTCGTCGCCCCAAAAAATCTCGCCTACCGGCAGTGACGTAATAATCCTAGTGGCGGAAACCAAAAGAGGTTTGTTAATACTCGTAACAGCTGCAAACTTGAAATAAATGAAAGCAAAGAACTTCACAATGGAGAATTAAGGATAAACTGCTTGCCAATCCCAACGGGTTTAGATCCTCCCGGTCGGTAGCTAAAGATGTTATTCAGAACTTTACAAAATCCAAAATTTTACCATTGACACAAGCGGATGATTCAACTGCAGCAACAGTCATAGAAAAAACAACTCTACCAGCTGCACAATTTACGTCCCACTCCACAGTCAATTTTCTGGGAAAGGCACCACCCACTATTACCACACTAGAATCTACAATGCCGAAAATTACTCTTCAACAGCGTCTATTCAGGCGAATTTTGAAACAGCTCAATATCAATAAGGCGTCTGTCTGGTCATGATGAAGTTCAGCCTATTTCCAAAAAGGGGAAGAAAAGTCTCTCAAATAACTATAGACCAGTTGCTTTGCTATCCATGATATCAGAAATGATGGGGAAAGTGGAAAACCACCATATCTTCAAATATTTGGAAGGCTTAAAAATCTTTAGCGATCATCAATATGGCTTTCGGAAACACTTATCAACAGGCGACCGTCTATATGTCACCCATATTTAGAGTAACGCAATCGAGAAACATGGAGAATCAAAAGCTGGCACGCTTGATATTTCTAAGGCCTTTTTATGTATGGCTCTTACAGCTTCCTGGAAGAACGTTCCCTACTAGTGACCGTCAATGGATATCTCTCGAATACTTTTATCATCCACGCTGGTGCTTCCCAAGGATCCATATTGTCTCCAACCCTCTCTTTATTGGACATCGGCTACGGAGGCACATCTTCACCGGCAGCAGGAGGTTTCAAATCTTAATGAGGATCCAAAAGTAATTTCGAATTGGGATGAAAATAACCAGTTTCAAATCAATGCCAGAAAAACCCAGGCATCGTTTTTTTTTTCAAGAAATCAGGTGTCTCCGAACCGAATATAATAATGTCAGATCAGACAATTCCGCTTTCTGCTTCGATAAGTTTGTAGGGGGTTGAAATGGATGCCAATATGTCTTGGCATAATCATATCGCTGGAATTGCAAAGGCGGTTCAACTCAGTACATCTTGAACTTCACCATTTAGGAACTCTTTCAGCTGGAGATCTGCGTTTATGTCTAATAAACTTCCTGAGAACGTTTTACCAAATGGATTCAATCTTCAATAATTCAAATCCGATGTGCTGCTTTCGCACAGGCACCACTCGCGCATTTTTATGTAGTGGTTGTCTTGTCCTTAAAAAAAGAGTAAGGGAAAGAGTTCTAATATTTGCTCAATATATTCTTCAAACACATCACGCCGTTCAAGTAGTCTTTATGGTAATCGCCAGAATGCTTTGACCGAAACATCAATAAACCGCCCTATACCAAACCATCAGCACTTCCAAAGTAATCAGTCGCCTTCCTTTTCCAGAAGACTAGTTTAATTCGGTAGTCCAGCCTTCTAAAAATTCTTGACGTGATCTCGTAACGTTTTTGTCATGCCACATATTTCCAACGGTATATCTTTCGTTAAGCCAAGCTACGTCCACATAATAAATCTTTCTGTTCT
Source organism: Leptinotarsa decemlineata (assembly GCF_025532065.1). NCBI lineage: Eukaryota > Metazoa > Arthropoda > Insecta > Coleoptera > Chrysomelidae > Leptinotarsa > Leptinotarsa decemlineata. Next base: position 3,280,723 of record NW_027412533.1, read on the forward strand.
CACTTCGAAACTCTATGCCTTAGGTGATGTCTTCTCCAGTAGATAATTTAATCAATTTCGATTATGAACCATTTTCTGTTTTGTTGTCTCCAGCTGAAATTCAATTCCTTTGAAGTGTTCCACTATTTGTTTCTCCCTATCTTTTGAAGCTTTCTTTATTCTGTCGAAGATCGGTATTTTTGTCTAAAAATAAAATAAATAAACCTTTCTATTAATTTCTAGTTTGTAGTTTTCATCAAGTGGCATAGTTTCTCTTCCTTAAGATGGTTTTGAAAATTTCACAGTTTAATTTTTCTTTCATTCTTATATTTACACGTATATCGATGATACTGCGAATACACTAGATAGTCTGGTTCACAATGACTTTTTTTGCTTATTTTTGTGAAATTTTTCAGACGGGTCCAAAAATTATGACCAAGGTGTTTTACCTAGAAAATTTAAAGAAAGGTCCTAAAAGGCGCTGAAAAAAATTAAAAAAGTTATAAACAATTGAGTGAAAAAAAATTGGGCTTTAGTTTTTTTTTAATATCTCGAAAAATTTTGAAAATTTGAAAACAGATCTGAAAAGATCAATAAATTTGCGTAAAAAAGTCCCTATTCCCGAAACTGTATCTAAATTATTTATAATTTTTACAGAGCCCTGAAAATAGAGCCAAAACCGGTAGTCTTCAGCGCGCATTCCGTCACTCTGACATAAAAATAAAAAAAATTATTTAAATATATTGAATGCGAATATTGAGGAATAAAAAAATTCATGTAATGTTAGGTTACATCAGTAAACAATAATCCGCAGTCAAAAAATTTTTATCTCAATTTCAACATTAATTATGCATTTGTTAAATGCATAATTATGTTTATGTTGATGTAAAAACCCCTATAATTATTAAACTAAAACCCTGGGATTTTTTTCTTTGGTGAAGTTATTCTTAATAGGCTAAAAGATAATTTACCGTTGCCAATATAAAAAAATTGTTATTATCTACTTTTTTATCAACAATTGAAAATTAAAAATTAAAAAAATCATTTTTTTTATTTTGATTGTTTCAATGTCTCATGGTTAAAAACTACTCAATATTTTTTTTTTCACTGCTATTGTTGATAAATTTATTATAAACAAATACATTGTTCAAAAGCAAATCGAAATTTTTTTTTGCATTATGTTAATTGAAAAAAATCATGATTTTTAAAGAAAAAAAATGATTCTTAAAAAAATTTCTTCGTTGTTAAAAAATGCGTTTGTTAATGAACAATCGTTTTTTGTGACTAAATATTAAAATTAAGGAACCATTTTTTTATCATAAATTCTCTTGTGCTTCAAGGTTTTGAAAAAAAAATTTATTCTTTTTGTAATTGTTTATTTGAAAAAAAAACATTATAAACAAATATTTTTTTTTCAATACTTCAGTCTGTAATGAAAGTAGCTATGTGTATTTTTTTTAATTTGTTTCTATTTTTTATAAAACTTTCAATATTGTGATACCTTGATACTTATCTTTTCATCCGCTCCTCCGTTTTTAAATTATAATAACTTTCAAACTATTGCAGATATGACAAATATGCTTGAAGTCTTTTTTGTTAATTATGAATTTATTAACAATTTAAGCCTTTTACTTAAGTTGTAGCCCTATTATTTATTTAATTATTGATTGTTATTTATAAAAAAAATTGAGTTTTCAGGGAATTTACAAAATCAAATATCTACTGCCTATTAAATCATGCTTAGTACAGTTAAAAGTTTTTCAATAATTTTTATTATTTTTTATATCATTTTAGTGGCGGTGGCTCATCATCTGTGGTTTCTTCTTTTTCTTGTCGTGATGTTCCTTGAACCTCCTCCTCTTCGACTTCTTCAAGTATCGGTTCACAGTATTCTTGAACTCCTATTGGATAATCTTGGTAATCATTAAGGTCGTCTTCATTTCCATCGGGATTACTATCGATAGCATTTAATCGACCGATCATGATATCAGCATCATCATTGTCATCATCAAGTGATGGCATTGTACTGTTAAAACATGTTTCACTTTTACAATTTTTGCATAAAGATGAGCAAGGAAGCCCAGCTTTTTTACACCCACATCGATTTGTACACTCTTTTATGCAGGCACAATCAACCAGCTTAAGCAAGTCGTCAGGCGCCAGTTTTTCCGTTGTTTTTATTGGTCTGAAACAATGTTCAGATTTGATCTAACCCCAATCTTACGGATTTAAATTATAATTACCAATCCAAAACTGAACTTGGTAATACGTTCTGAATGAGTGTAAATGTGTTGCTATTGTTGTTGGAGGTAAATTCGCTAAGTTGATCACAGTCTTTGATTTCGCAATCATACTTGAAAATCGAGAGACACGACACTGGCCTGATGTTGAATTAGTATCGAATTGACCGTACAAGGCCAGCATAATTCGCTTTCCAGCTACTTCGATATCTTGACGAGATGCATCGGGATTGTAGAAGACTTCCACGTACTGTATCAGAGGAGGGGGTTCAAGGAACATCACGACAAGAAAATACAGAAGAAACCACAGATGATGAGCCACCGCCACTAAAACGATCTGAAAGATTACAAAAAAATAATAAAAATTATTAAAAACTTTCAAATGTACTAAGCATTTATGAATAAATTTCAAAATGACTTTCAGTATATTCTTCATTTTGTAAATTTCCTGAAAACTTTTATATAACTTTTATAAATTTTTATAAATAAAAATCAATAATTAAATAAATAAAAGGGCTACAACTTTAGTAAAAGGCTTCAATTGTTAATAAATTAATAATCAACGAAAAAGACTTGAAGCATATTTGTCATATCTGCAATAGTTTAAAAGTTATTATAATTATAAAAGCGGAGGAGCGGATGAAAAAGACAAATATCAAGGTATCACGATATTAAAAGTCTTATAAAAAATACACAGCTACTTTTATTACAGAATGGAGTATTGAAAAGAAATATTAAAAAAATCATTTATTCATGACAGTTTTTTAAATAAACCAATAAAAAAAAAATAAACATTTTTTTTTCAAAACCTTGAACAATATAATTTATGATTTAGAAAGAAAAAAAGGTTCCTTAATTTTAATATTTAGTCACAAAAATCGATTGTTAATTAACAAACACATTTTTTATCAACAGAGAATTTTTTTAAGGAAACATTTTTCTTAATCATGATTTTTTTCTATTAACATGGTGCAAAAAAAATTCGAATTGCTTATAAACAATGAGACATTGAAATAATAAAAATTTTGAAAAAATATGCATTTTTTTCATTTATAATTTTCAATTATTGATAAAAAAGTAAAAGTAAACATTTTTTTTTCATTTCGGCAACGGAAATCTATTTTCTAGCCTATTAAGAATAACTTCACCCAAGAAAGAAAATGCCAGGGTTTTAGTTTAATAATTATAGGGGTTTTTATAATAACTTTCAATTCAAAGAAAGTTATTAATTAACAAATGCATAATTAATGTTAAAATTGGGATAAAAAAATTCTGACTACGGATTATTGTTTATTGATGTATCCCAACATCACATGATTTTTTTCAATCCTTAATATTCGCATTTAATATGTTTAATTTTTTTTTTTCTTCTTATGTTAGAGTAACGAAATGCGCGCGGAAGCCAGACTACCCGTTTTTGGCTCTATTTCCAGGCCTCTGTGAAACTTATAAAGAATTGAAACACAGTTTCGGGAGTCGGGACTTTTTTTACGCAATTTTGTTGATCTTTACAGATCTTTTGTCAAATTTCCAAAATTTTGAAAATTCTTCGAGATATTAAAAAAACTAAAGCCCCAATTCTTTCACTCAATTGTTTATAACTTTTGTAATTTTTTTCAGCGCCTTTTCGGACCTTTCCTCAAACTTTCCAGGTAAAAATACGAATCCAATGACACCTTGGGCGTAATTTTTGGACCCGTCTGTAAAATCTGTTTTCCGTTAATCACAAAAAAAGTACATGTGAACCTGTCTAAGAGTATTGACGATATATGAAGGATTCTGGTGTATAAAAGCGTTATATACATTAAGAATAATAATCTTTTCGTAATCAGAAAAAATAAATTTGCCCATTTGTTTTGAAAAACTATTCACACACACTAAATGTGTGTGAATAGAATAATAACCTAGATTGAAGTCGAAACTTGTGCGAGCTAAGGATTAACGAGGTCTTACCTTTTAACGTGTGATTCCTAACACAAATGATTTGTTACTCCGCTGATCAAGAACATAAACCCCTATTACAACTGTTTATATTCGGTCCCTGAGGTCCAATTCAAAACGTTTTAATTTTGGAAGACAGCTACAGGAAAACATTTATTGAAAGTAACGCTCTCAAACTCACAAACGCGTATAACATTGCTAATAACATTCAATTATTCAGTTCAAGAATAATAAAAGATCAGACAACAAAAGAAAATTAACACAACTAAGCTTGAATGCATTGTCACATTCTTAAGAAAGATCAATAACCAGATTTTTTCTATATTTCTAATGATTTAAGTCTTCTGTGCCTTAGAGAAAACGCCGCAATAAGATCTCCGAACTCTAGTAGAATATAGTAGAATAGAATTGTTTTTTCACAAACTTTAATTTTCCGAATATTTCAAAAATAACCAACTGAAAAAATCAGGTTGCCAAAATAATAAAGAAGCATATAGATGTGTTTCTGTCAAGGCCATCTATATGTTTTTGACATAAACAAACAACATATCTGCTTCAATTGTTTTCTTGATTGAATAATTCTAAATGAAATACGATCTAGGTTGGTACGCAGCATCAGAGATCTCTGTGAACTGGAAACAAAAAAAAAATGATCATGCCCGAAATATCGGATAGTATATCTCTGGGAAAATAATTTGAATCAGTTATCAATATTTGGCAAAATATATGTAGTGAACTACGTGTGTGAAGGAAATAACAGTCATACAGTTAAAAATATCATAACTGACGGTTATCGAAATGATAATAAATATTACTGTCTAAATTTCACTTTAACCTCATTATTTCATCAGTTTCGTTTTTTTAATTTGATTAAATATTTTTTGGTAATTCACTATCTCACCGAATTCAGGCTCTTTTTAGTAGTTATAACAATGATTCTATTGACGCACGGTTTGAACCTTTGATGTCGTAATGAATATTACTGAAGTTTTTTCCCAACACCAAACCGTTATTTTAACATCTCGACACGTGTTTCGATTATTTTCAAGAGGAAGAAATACATGCCGAGGTGTTAAAATAACGGTTTGGTGTGATCTAAACACGTGTCGATGTGTTAAAATAACGAGTTCTTTCAAAATTTTAATGAATATAATTCACAGAATTTCAATAACGAAACCAGTTTCAAAATATCGAGCTAATTTAACTGTAATATATGATCACATTAGAGTAGATCTGGAATTGGATCTAAATTTACCTGATGTGAAAGTGGGTGTCAGCTTTGCCCGGAGATTCCTCCATTTCTCGTCTTCCAAACTGAAGAGATGACCCGATAATGGATCTGCTTTCTCATTCACGTATCCTCCGCGGTTCACAAAATGGTGGAAATCTTTCAGCATTATGCTTTTGACTAGATTTAGGTCAATAGGAATGAAAACTGGCGAAAAAAATGCGTATATTCCACCATACTTGACTTTCCTAGATTTCAGGTCATCGTAAAATCTCTTGAACAGATCTCCACTGAAAGTTTTTCTCAGGATCATCTCTCTGACATTCCCGAAAAATAATTCAGGTTCGATGTATTCCACACCCCTTCGTTCCCAGTATGAATAGATCCATTTTTGGAAAAAATATATGCCCGCTACCGCAGCGGCCAAAATGTACGTTATTGTTAACGATAACATCATCACTTTGTATCAGTTGCGAGAGAACTAATCACAAGTATGTGTGTCTCTGTAAATAATTTTATCTGACATTGAGCGCCTACTCCGTAATTTTTTCGTGGTTTCATTCTGTTTGCTCTTTATATTTTTTCTGTATTACTTAGAGAATAATTTTCTTCAATAAATATGAAATGGTGAAATATAATTAACAAATTTTGTATACCTATCATGCTGTCTAATATGGAATATTCGTTTTATTTTGTATCAAGCCATCAGCTGGAGGGTGTTGAAAAATATTACAAAGCTACAAGAAAAACCGTAGTTCACTGTTTCCTGAACGAATCAAGTTGACTAAACCAGTCAAATATGAAATGGATGCGCAGAATCGTGACATTACATTTATAATTCAAAAAATCTGAACCTATTTTCATTATTTTCGATTTTTTGAAATTTTCGCCAGAAATAGCAAAATAACTATTGAAACTTCTGAAAAATTGGCGAGATAAAGTTTCATATACGAAAAATTATTACAAAATCGTGTTAGGTACACCATTTATGACGATTTTTGATTTGTTCGATTTGTATTCTCCAGGAATAGAAGAATAATTATTGAAACATTTCGGTTTGTTAGAATATGATTAAAGCCATGATACGCGCAAAGACAAGTGGTTATAATGTTGTGCTTGTATGAATAATTATTGTATCACAATAATAGCGAAGTCAATTATATTCATCACAGTGTTATTCACAATGTCACAAGCGGTTGAAATAAAACCCTTCTTTAAATATATGTTTAAAAGAAATATGTTTAAAATATATTTTTTCCGTTAACCGCCTGTCGTATCCCTACGAACGACAATCCTCAGAGGTCGAAACTTGTGCGAGCTAAGGACCAACGAGGTCTTACCTTTTAACGTGTGATTCCTAACACGTTATAGTTTTCATGCCACAGCTTCCTATTTTATGGAAGCATTCTAGTCTAGTATCGAGTACCAAATTCAACAATTTGAAGCAATAATCCTTCGTTCTGTGTCTGTTTTCGAAGGTATTTCGAGATACCGGAACCTAAAGTTGCTGACAGAAAGCATAAATTTATAATTTTTTTATTTGAATATATACATGTACTGCCCTTAGAATTTTGTTTTCGATGTATTGCAAATTGATACATTTGTGCCTGGTGTGAAATTTGATGATTTGTGTCTTTGATGCTTTCAGATACGAAATGTTTTAATTCTTCTCGGATATTATCAACGAGGTGTCATCAGCATCCACCGTTGCATTATCCTTGTGAGAAATATTTCAAGATAATTTCTATGCAACAAAAATAAATTTTTTTCCCAGAATAGACACTTGTAGAATCCCAACGTTAACTACTTTAGATTCAGAAATGGTATATTTTTTACGTTTTACGTTAAGTTATAGTTATATATTGAAGGCAGTCATTCGAAAAAGAAGATATTCAACTAAGAACTGTGCCTTTGATTTTGTATTTTTATAACAAAAAGTTGATGATGAACGCAGTCGAATGCCTTGCTGAAATTACAAAATATCCTTCTCCTTATTCTTCAAGGTTGAAGTTGCAGCTGTATTTATAGAATCTGAACCCATGTTGATTATTACTTGAGATATTAAAACGATGTGGAAATTTCAACATCCTACCCAGAAAAGAATATTCAAACATATTTGAAAAACTTATTGTATAGTTGTCCATCAAGTTAGTACAGAACACAAAATGATACATTACCAGCGGAAGATCGACGAAACAAAGAGCTGCTTTCATGTTGTTTACTTTTAAACTCCGTCTCTACCTTGATAATATATAGAATCACTTGAGCACAACGCAACGGGTTGAATACAAGAGTTCATTGTCTAAAAATAAATAAATGTATAGTTCAAAAACTAAAAAACACTCTTTTAAAGAACATCAAACTGAAAAGTTAAAAATATTTTTTTTAATGAACGAAAAATACTAGTTTTATTGTGAAGAAAGCGACCGGCGCTTGATATACAAAAAATATGGCACAAAGCGCCCACGCTTTTGTCACAATAATACTAGTATTTTTCGTTCCTTATTGTTTTAGGCTCATTTAAAAAAATATTTTTAACTTTTCAGTTTGAAGTTCTTTAAAAGCGTGTTTTTTAGTTCTTTAAACTGTATTTATTTTTAATTTTTTAGTTTCGCATGTTATGAAAGAGTTTTTCAGTCTTTTTAAACTATATGTATTTTATCTAAACTTTGGGATCAATCAGCCGTATATTGTTTAGAAATATGACCATTGATATTTTCCGATTCCGGAGAGGGAGCCTGAAAATCAGCTACCAAACCCAAGGCAGCAGGCGCGCAAAGGCGGGTTACAAAAAAGGCAGCAGGCGCGCGTATTAATAAAAAAAATACTTTTTTCAAATGAACAAATACATGTAAAGTGAGTTCGAATTATATCAAGGAGGTTACGTACAGCGCCATCTGCCCCTGAATAGATCAAGCAATAATATCGATATATCAAGGAGGTTACGTACAGCGCCATCTTCCCGCGAATAGATCAAGCAATAATGTCGATATATCAAGGAGGTCACGTACATGAAGGACATTCTTTTGAAGATGAAACGTTCCGAATTTTCGCTTCCTATGATGTTCTAGAATTGTCTGAAATGATTGACAGTAATCGAGAATATTCCACAATATCTCGAAACAATCTGGATTGTTCTGGACTATGTGAAACGATTACGATATTTTCAATTTTGCGATAACTATTCAGATAAAGTTTTGAATTATATGATATTTACAGCAACTTCAATATTCATTCACGTATTCTAAAAACACTTTATTGTGTGATTTTCACTAGATAGTTTTGCAAAAACGCAACACGTGTTTCGCCATTCAATGGCTTCTTCGGGCGTGTCTTCCATCATATACAATATTCATTTAGTGCTTAAGCAACCGTCTAGATAGCTGTGCCAATTACCAGCTTGTATGTAACCATTATTTTTAAATGGGTATAGTAAGCTATCCTTGAAAGGTATTTATATTGCTATGGAGAGAATTGTTTTGTTATATCTCAAGGTAATCAGGCAGATAACATCAATCATTCATACACTTCAACCTTCTTTTCGATTGACTCCGTTCATTATAGAAAGTCGTATGGAAATAGTTCAAGTTTTTATCACATTCAGAGAGACAGACTGACAGACATTGATATTGAAAGGAGTATATTTTCAGGAAAAGTAATTTGTTGGGAAAAAATGTTCTGTAAATAACTCACAGAACTGTTTACGTTCACGAAGCAACAATATAGAAACTTCAAAGCATTTCTTTTCCAAGATTTCTTGATTTCTTCATATACTCACCCATTCATTTTTTTGAGTGGGTTGCTGGAGTTTAGATTTCGGATGATTCATAAATTCATATTCCCATAATATGTATTGAAAATTTCTCATATAAAGTACTTGGGTTCATGCCAGATTCTTTACCAGAATCTTACTTTACCAGAATCCAATCTTATGCTGTTTTTTTTTCAGGTAATTTTTCCTTTCTTAAGCCAAAGTGGGATCGATTTATGACAAATTTGCAGTTTACTGTGAATATATTAATAGCCGTATCATAAGGTCACATTTTTATGATAATTTTTACTATTTTCCGAATTCAACATTTTATTATAGTACAAAATGTTATTTTGCATCTGAGGATGCTTATTTCCTTTTGATTTCATAATACAAAACATCAAATACAAGACGACAGAATTATAATATCTGAATAAGTTCATGAAAAATGGAAATAGTGCCTGAAATTAAGATAAGAAATTAATAGTGGAAAAATATGTGAAAAAAACTATTGTCAAATGAATTGAAAATGAGCTATTGGTGTGAGTTATCAAATCAAATTTCTTCAACAATAAATGATTTCCACAGTCTTCGTCGAGTAATGATTGGTTTCTCTCAGATGATTCCAAACTAGTATTAACTGTATTGTTTTCAATCACAACTGTTTGTGTACATTGAATAAAAAAGGAAAAAAATAGGGTGTTATAGAAATTACACTAAATGTTATTGAACGTTATTCATTTCATTAAATTACATAACACTTCCAAAACCAATTTGTTTTGTTTATCACTTCTGAAGATATAATAATAATAATAATAATAATAATAATAATAATAATAATAATAATAATAGTCTTCTTCTTATAAGCAGGGATGGCCACTAACACCCTTGGCCTTTGGTGAGTTGCGACACCACTTACCCGAGCAACTGGTGCAAAACCGGACCGGCAGCCCAGGCGCACCGGGAAGGAGAACTCTATTCTTCCTCCGGTGCCGGCCGTGGGTCCACAGGGCTAACCACCCGGTGGACCCAACACTTGGTTCCCAATAATCAAGGAAGGGGCCCCCACAATCGACCCGCTCGGAGGGGTCAGAGGCAAGGTGGTGGGGCCCAAAACGATGATTTGCCTACTGATGACAACCCTGGCAATGAAAACGGACGTTTTGAGTGGACGCATGAACTAAGAGATAGCCTTATGCATTGCTACGAGAGTAGTGAGCCCGCGCGAAGAGGGTACATGGCGAGATTGCATGCTCTGTGGTGTGAAACACATCCGGAGCATGCCGCCTTTTCCGCCCAAAACCTTAGGGATTACGTATCCTATCTTCGGCGGCAGGGCTATATAGCTCCTTTCCAGCCTGCTAACGAAGTGGTGGAAGTGGCAGTTCTACCACCCGTTGGCACGGCTGGGGAGGAGACCAGCACCATACCACCAATGGAGACGACAATCAGAACACGCAGGGCGCTCCACAGGATCAAGCCCCTGAAGCCACAAGAACTGGCTCGTTTGGATGCGGAGGTTCATAGTGTTCTAACAGAAGAGGCTGACATCTGGCAAATCAACACCGCCGTGTATAACGTCGTTCAATCGCTTTCCGAATCGGAAGGACGAAATCCCGGCCTTGCGGTTCGGAAGATTGAACGGCGTGTACACAAGATGGAGGCTAAAATCACGTCGGCGAGACAACACGCGTCTCGTATCCAATGTGTGATGGATTACAGGGCAGCCAACAGGCCTTTCACGCCCGCAGTGCGGCGAATAGCCGCCAATCTACGACGTATCCATCACACTTTGAGCCAAGGCGTGCTGCTGACCACCAAACAGCACTGCCTTGATAGGATACGAATGCTAGTGGCTGCTAAGAAGTCACTAGTGAGGCGAGCGAGAAGTATCGCGGAAAATCTTAGGTTCCGCGAGAAACCTTCTCGCTTATTCCAAGAGCCTCCACGTGTTGTGGATAATCCGCCGACCGCTGATCAGGTGGAATCCTTCTGGAAGGATATCTATGAACACCCGCAGCCACTCAACTTAGACACTCCAGCCCTAGCGCAGTTCGAAGCTTTCAACAGAGAGCTTCGACAGCCTGAGCCCAATGAACTGCGCAACCCGATAACCCCGGATGACGTTCGAAGGGCCCTCGTTGGTTCCAAGAACTTTGCTGCTCCAGGCCCAGATGGGCTGAACACTTATTGATGGAAAAAACTACCAAGTACCCACCACCATCTGGCCAGAGTTTTCAACTCATGGCTCGATGGAGAGCAGCCGATTCCGGATTGGTTTGTCGAGGGGCGGACCGTTCTTATCCCCAAAAGCGGAGATTTGTCGATTCCTAAGAATTACAGACCGATAACATGCTTGAATTCGTGTTATAAGTTGTTTACAAGCATCTTATACACACGAATACTCACCGCAGTTGACCGAGTGTTCGAACGGATATATGAGCAGAGAGGGTCGAAGAGAGGAGTCGCTGGATGTAAAGAGAACCTGCTCATCGATAGATGTGTAACGCAGGACTCGATACAATATAAGCGTAACCTCTCTATGGCCTGGATCGATTACCGTAAGGCATTTGATACAATTTCGCATGAGCTCATCTTGCATTTGCTCAGATGCCTTGCGGTACCCGACAACATAGTGAGATGCATTGAACAACTGACACCACTTTGGCGAACTCGCTTCACCATAACATCTGGTCAAGCAAGAGTTCAAACAGGGTGGGTCACTTTCAGAAGGGGTGTATTTCAGGGTGATTCCCTCAGCCCCCTTCTATTCTGCATCTCACTATTGCCATTATCCGTTGCGCTCAGAAAGACTCGAGGGTATAACTGTGGCACCCCCGGAAACCGGAGGCACAAGGTCACCCATCTGTTTTATATGGATGATCTTAAACTTTATGCCTCTGGAGAGAAGGATCTCTATCAGTCCTTGAGGGTGGTGGAAGAGTACACGCATGCTATCGGTATGAAATTCGGGATAGACAAATGTGCAATGGTTCATCTCAAAAGAGGACGATGCGGGGACTACGGAGAGGATGTGCAGCTCGTAGATGGAAGCATCCTACACCATCTGGATGCCGGAGAGACGTATACTTACCTCGGGGTGGAACAACGCCACTCACAAGAGGTAACTGCAGTGAAAAACTCTCTCCGCGGCAAGTATCAGCACAAACTTCGACAGATCTGGTCATCGGAACTGTCGGGGAAGAACAAAGTAGCTGCAACAAATATGCTTGCCGTTCCAATCTTACTCTACTCCTTTGGAGTAGTGAAGTGGACTCGGGAGGAGCTGTATCAACTCGACGTAAGGACCCGAAAAATGATGCATCTCTATAGGAGTTTGCATCCCAAATCATCCGTTCCACGGTTGTACTTCCCCCGACAACAGGGAGGTCGTGGACTTTTGAGTTTGGAGTGTCTACATGACAGAATGGTACTGGATACAGCCTGTAAAGTCGTCAGGAGTTCGGATCCCCTTCTCTGCATGGTCCGAGACCATGAGAGAGCAGGAATTGGAGCATTTCTCCTTAGGGCAGCTGCTCGAGCAGCTGATGAACTCGGTATAGTTTTCGACTCTGAACGAGGTGACTACAACTCTGTCACCGAGTTGGAACCCGTTCAGCAAAAAGCTCAGATAAAAGCCGCAGAGATCACCTTACTTCTGCAGAGACACAGGGATAAGCCGATGCATGGGGTCTTCTTCAATAACATTGAAGACCTTGGCTTATCAAAGCGCCTGACGTTCGCTTTTCTCAGGTCGAGTGGGCTGAAGTCGGAAACTGAGGGGTTCATCATGGCTTGCCAGGATGGTGTCTTCAACACCTTAGTCTACCGCAGTCGCGTGATGGGTATAGAGGTTCCTGACACAAGATGCAGGGCCTGCCGCGAGGCGCCCGAGACCCTAATGCACTTGCTATCAGCATGTCCAGCATATGCGGTCTCGGCCTATATCCATCGACATAACGCGGCCCTAAGAGTGCTATATTACCATCTACGGCACTCTTACGGTATTGACGAGACACCGGTGTTGCCCTACGCTCCGGGGGATATTGAATCCGTTGTGGGGAACGAGAAGTGTCGAATTTATTGGAACTATTCGTTCCCCACCCTCAGGCTCATACAAGCTAATAAGCCTGATGTAGTCCTTCTCGACCACCAGACCAAAACGATATTTGTCATGGAGTTTTCAGCTCCTGGCGAGACGAATATCGTCAGAAAAGAGGAGGAAAAACGGATAAAATATCGAGATTTTCTCTTCGAACTCCGCAGACTCTATCCAGATCACTCTGTCAAGATGGTCGTTCTGATTATTGGAGTCCTTGGTGGAATGATGTCTTCTCTACTCTCGAATCTCAAAATCATACCGGCTTGCCGCACTAAGGCAGAAATCTTAGCCGCACAGATGCAGAAGGCTGTCATTCTTGGCTCACTGCGTTTGCTCAGGGCACATGATTCTCGGACCCAATGATCACTTACCTCACGGTGTGGGGAGTGGTCATTGGTTGATTATGCTGGCGCGCCCTCCCGAATGTATCGGGGCTTCGGGGGATAGGGCCTGACCAGCGCACACTACGGTGAAAAAAAAAAAAAAAAAAATAATAGTCTTTATTGTTATCCAGCTGTAGTTACATACAAATATTTAAATAAATTAGAGAGCTAGTTGCTGACATAACAAAAGGCGAAGTTCAACCCAGTTAGCACAAGTGCTACTGAGTTGTTCTTCCATATGTCTTCGAAAGCAAAGTCACAGGAATCATTTCATCTTGCGGTTTGCAATATTCATTGATAATGTGACTATCTTCGATTTTTCGCATTTCAAATATCAGAGGACTGGCGAAGGGAGGCATTTCCGGTGATAATGATGAGTATTTCCAAGGTTATTATTGGTCTATTCGAAAGATAGAGTTTTTCTGTGTGCATGATACCCAACAAAATTCACGAGCTTTCATAATTTTTTCTTCACAATAATTTACCTCTTTCTTTCACAGAAAACTTGTTTCCTTTGTCGAATATTGTTGAAATACTCTCTGATAATGTCGAGTAATGAGTTTTGAATTAGCATCGTTTTTAGATATCAACCCCAGCTTTGTGTTCAAAGAGTACTCAGTGTTTTTGATCATCTATGGTTATTTATTCAGTCGTTGAAAGCTGCAAGTAATCAAATCTATTCAATAAATTGTTGGATGTAGCCGTTACTACATTTTATTTTTCATCTTCAACGATAGTTGTAGGGTTTTAAGATACCACCCAGTTTGACGAACATATCATTTCTGACAGCTATATTGGATTGTATTTTCTGTTTGGTTTTTTGTTTCGAGAAAAAATGCTTTCCAACTATATATTCATTTGAAAAGGCCACATTAATTTCTACCAATGGAATTTTGCGATATATGGGTTTCACCCCTGTATTTTGGGAAGGGGAACTCCATTTTCTATTAATTTTCCAATGAGGGCTCTAGGAGAATGATTTTTCACTATGTAATTCACAATTAATTGGAGATTTTTGTTATGGAATTCAGAATTGTTAACGGCAATTGCTCTTGATTTCAAATTCCTTATAATGTTGATTTTACTGTGGAAGTTATATGTATTTCGAAAAATAATTTAAAAATCTCTCTAGCTTCAAAATTCGGTTTGCATCTTCGATTTTTTTTGTACCTTGGGAGCTGTCTGACTTGTCCATTTAGTCCAAGTCTCCAGAAAACACTGCAGCCTCTTGGGCTTATTGCCCAATCTGCTTGTTTATTCTCCCATCTTCTCATGACACCCATCCCATCAGTCTCGTTCCCTGTACTAGTTTGTACAGGATCCATGTTGGATGTTCGTCATATTCTTCTGGGCGTAATTTTGTATGGCCATATATTATCTGCCTCCTGTGATTCAGTGACTCACATTGGCATAAGATGTGTAGAGCTGTTTCTATCCCTTCGTTGCATAATCTGCAGCTGAGGTCTCCGTTGTACAGCCCCATTTCATTCAGGTGTCCTCTAAGTGGACTATGACCGGTTAGTAACCCTGTAATTATTCTGAGCCGATCCCTACTATATTGAAGTAGTTCTTCGGTTCTTTTCTCGGACGGTTCCCTAATAAAGGTTCTACTGTGTTTGTTACCAGGTACTTTTGTCCAGTACTCTGTGTGCTTCTTATTGGTCCATGTTCTAATCTGGTTTCGTACCAATGATTTTGGTACCCCCAGAGCTGGTTCAGGACCTATATGTGAAGTTAATGATCCGCGTATAGCGCATTCATCAGCTTTATCATTACCTGTGATTCCTGAATGCCCTGGCACCCAGTACAAAGTTAATTTATTCCTGTTTGCAAGTTCATTCAGTTCTTCATGTCATTCCCAGACCAGTTTTAATGTCACCTTCGGGTTTGTCAGAGCCCCTAGTGCGCTCTTGCTGTTGATAAAAATATTGATCCGCTCATTTCTTTAAGGTCTCAATTCAATAAGCCTTGCACACTGCAAGATAGCATACACTTCCGCCTGAAAGACGGATGTGTATAGTCCTAGCGGATAGCTGTAGTTTAGATTTTTATCCGCTCGGTTTATTCCAGCTCCCGTTCCATATTTGGTCTTCGATCCATCTGTATACCAGGTGTTTTTTCTATGTTTTCGGGATGACTAATGGTCTTCCACTCTTCACGGCTTATGATTTTGACCGTGAAGTTTGTGTTGAAGGTGTACTTCGGTGTCATGTGGTCCGTGCACATATTCAATATGTGCTCCTACACTTGTTCCGAAATTTCTGTTCGGTCCGATCTTTTGTAGTTCGGTGAGTTTTCCAGTGTGAATTGGCCCATCCTGGCCTCCCACATTATCACAGAGTGTAAAGGAGGTAGATTCAGAAGTGTCTCCAATGCAGCTGTTGGGGTAGTTCTCATTGCTCCCGTCATTCCCAAACATGCAAGTCTTTGCACCTTGCCTTGTTGGTTGATGGCGGTCGCCTGCTTCATCTTTGGGCACCAGACCAGAGGTGCGTATGTTATCATGGGTTTAACCACCATCGTGTATAGCCAATATACCATGCCTGGTTTTAGCCCTCATGTTTTTCCATAGGTGCGTCCCGCGAGCATCAGTGCTACCTGCGCTTTCCTCTTTATCCTGTCCACGTGTTGGTTCCAGGTCAGTTTGAATCTAGGATAACTCCCAGATATTCAACCTCCCCCGACAGTCGTATTTCTTCACCTCGAAGTTTTAGAGGCCCGAGACCCTCCGTTTCAGTCCTCTTGGTGAATGCTACTATGGTCGATTTCGATGGGCTTATGTTAAGCCATTCTTCTTCGGTCCATCTTGTTATAATGTTCAGGGCCTGCTGCATTATATTAGTATCTAGAAATGCTAACGAATTGTTATCTTCCATTTCGAAAGTAAATTTCAGATTTAGATGAAAACTATGAAAAGTATCTTATATTTCAGTTTGTTTATTTTTTGGAATGAAAGTAACAATATCTTCAACATAAAAAAGCAAGGAAAATGATAACTTTTTCATGCATATATTTTGTAGTTCTGCCATGACCAAGTCTGCACAAATAGGTGACATAAAATTACGCATTTCGAACACGAAAATGTTGCCAAACCATTGCAACAAAAATAATTGGAGTCTATACAGAATTCAAAAACTTCTATGAAAAGATCTGTGGGTGAAGTGGTAAAGTTTGAAATGATTCCCCATTTGTTTTCAATTATACTAATCAAGAGATCTACAGGAATGTTAGAAAAAAGATATACCACGTCAAGATTGATTAAAATATGATTCTCAGGTATAATTTTATTTTAGATGAAATTTGAAAATTCAAAAGAATCTTTTATATAGAATCTTTTTCTAAACCGTATGTAAAAATTTCGTTAATCCACTTCTTAAACCTATAAACGGGAGAAGCAATAAAACTAACGATAGGTCTTCAAAGGTATTCCATCCTAATGTATTTTTGGCAAAAATACATTTCAGGAAAATATTCGTTGTTACGTGTGAGGTATTCGGCATATTTCTTGTCTATGTATTTATTCATACTGTTTTTTAATCAGTTTGTTGAATTAGTTTTGAATTTTTTTTTTGGTTATGTGGTACAATCTTATATGGTATCGTTTCAAGAAATATTTGAATTTACAAAGTTCATACTCACTGTTTTTGAGATTGGCCGTGTCAAAAATTTTGTGAAATTTATAAAAATAAAGCATATTAGTAAAATTAGACGAATCAAAAAGTTAAAATAGCTTGATTCCTTACTAACGCACAATAATTCTTGACAATTTCTAAATGAAACATTTAAAATTGTTGAAAATTATAAAATAACGGTGTATTGAACCAGAAAGAGAGAGACAAGAAACATGACAGTGACATCTGTCATGGAATTCAGTTTAAATTTTGTTCGTCCATGTTCAAACCATGAAACAAACAGTTCTTGTGCAAGTGTGATGAGAGACATCTGGTGTTAGAGTATAAACAACAATGAGAAAACTCAATGCCAAATTTAGGATATTTTTGAATTTCATTGAATGTTGTGAATACAAAATACTTACTTCTTCCTGTGCAAAGAAATTTATTATATTATTCTGAAACAATTGAGTAGGATGAATTTGAGTATAATTGCATGATGAAAGAACCATTATTTATAATTTCTGTCAATTTATGTCGATCGTCAAATCATGAGCCATCACTCTTCGAGATTTTTGACGAATTCAATATGTTTTAAACCATGAAAAACTTCATGGGAGCTGACGCTCAGTTATTCCGCCATCTCACGCACCGCTTGTAAAGGGTCAGTCTCCACCAGGATCCTCAAATCCTCGTCCTATAAAAATATTTATTGAGGTATGGAGCTACAAAAAAACGGACAATATTTTGAGACAACCTAATATTAATATTGGTGCTACAGTTTCAGTTGGTGAGAATTGTTTGAGGGAATTTTCTGCACATCGCGGATATTCTGTCAGATTCTGAATCTCTACAATAAATTTTGAGATATTTGCAGAATACCTCAAAAATTCACCCAAATTGTTCATCTTTTTTGGACTATTTGTTAGGGCAACTGGCCTCAAATTATAAATTACTCTTCATGACTTTTCAACTAATAGTTGAATGTTGAAAGTTTTGTGTTGATTATATTTTCTAAAAAACTGGACGTTGCTCTTTATCGGCCTGAATGTTTTGAATTTATCTAAGTATATATATGTGAATATTATATTTCAAATTACATATTATTCACTCAAAGCTATGATCTTTAGGTATCTAATATACCTAATCAATCTTTTCATTGTTCTCGTGATAATTACGTTGTAGACAAATAACAAAAGTTCAAAGTCGAATTGATGTTTTTGAATATAAATTTCCTGTGACGCTGGCTTTCACGACGTCACAAGACCACCGAACGACATTCGTCCTGTCTTCCACTACCACTTCCACCTCAATATAACTGGATGAAACCAGAACTCACAGGCTATCTTTAGCCTGAAGAGGTGGAAAATGGGTGGAAATATTTTGAAATATTCGTAACTAGAAAAATTGACTTTGTTCATCTACCAAATTGAGATATGTTATTTCTGATCGCCGTATTAACAAAAAAATTACACGTCGTAGTTTTCCAGCCGGTCTGAGGGGGTGGACACTTTTGAAAATCGTTTAACCGAAAATTGAATGTGTACATCTACAAAAAGAAGATATGTTATTCTTGACAACCGATTTGACAAAATGAACCTTACTTCAGCGTTGTCCAGGCCGTCTGCAGGGGTGGAAATGGGATGAAAATTTTTGAAAAATCGTATAATCGTAAAGTGGATATGTTTCCCTATAATATTGAGATATGTTATTCCTGGTGACAGAATCGACAGGAAAATCATCACTTCACAGTTCACTAGGCGTCTGAGGGGTGGAAATGGGGTGGACATATTCGTAACATGAAAAATCGACTTTGTACACCTAAAATATTGATATTTTTATTCCTGATAATTGAATCGACAAAAAAACATCAAGTCATAATTTTCCTGGCCGTGTGAGGGGTGGAAATATTAAAAAAATTCGTTGTCAGTAATAATATGTCTGAATCTTTCAAACTTTCCACCTCCTCAGGTGGCCTGTAAAACTAAGACGTGATGTTCTTCTTGTCAATTCGGTTATCAGGAATAACATTTCTCAGTTTGGAATCACAATCACTAGTTTATAACAGGCAAAATATTGGGGATAACGGGGAAGAATGATCATAGTCCACGCGCCAATTGGCAATAGTTATCAATGTCCTATTCTCTCCCCTCCAGTCACATCTGATATATCAGATGACCGTTCTTTGTTTACTGTTGTGCATTCTGTTGCAAGTCTCACTGCAAACATGTTCAAAACTTCAACAGATGTGGTTAATTCTTTTGTAACTTTACACTGGACTTTTATCATGTTGAGTGATTTAAGTGGTTCAGAAAGTATAGATGGTTTTAGGGCACAAAGCAATGTTGAAAAAAGATCGACCGCTCGTTAACAGATCTTAAAAGATTTTAATAAAAGAAGAAAACAGGAAAAATGCAGGGTGTTTTGAAAACACTTCGAGCTTCAAGTAACGAGATAGGTGAGAATTGTCGATGTTTTCGTTACAAGTGTTTTGAGGTTATTTCTTCCGAAGAACGGCAACGTATCATATCTAACTTCAACAAACTACGTGATCATAACAAACAAAATCGGCATTTAAGTGGATTGATTACCGTAGTTCCTGTTCAGCAGCGACGCAACAGAAAGGATAAAAAGGCAAGTTATCATACTTCTTCTTAGTGTTATCGTGTACGTATACATATACAAAATGTAACTGTCATAAAGCCTGTTTGGCATTACACGGTATTACGAATCGCCGTGAACAAACTTCAAAAAAACAGTTGAATTAATTAAGTGTAGCTCAGATAGAAGGCCGAGGTAAACATAAAAACAGACCAAATAAAGTGTCCGAGGAAACTAAAACAAAAGTTTTAACTTCATTGAATCTGTCAAAGCAAGGAAACCACACTATTCATTGAAAGATTCATCGAGAGTGTACTTACCTGAGGAGCTAAACAAAACAAAACTACACAAAGTGTACAATGAATCTAATGAAAAACACACTGTCGGTCTGAAAATTTCTGTAAAAATGTTTGATAGTAAATTCACTATTTCATTTGTATATCCTCGAAAGGACACGTGATAGAGAATAAAAGTAACAACTAACTATTGACGAAGAAACAAAAGCATCATCAGTACAACAGCTACATCAAAAGGAAAAGGAAAAGCAAGTACATTTAGCTAGAAGCGGGAAATTTTATTCGATAAAAAGAAATTGCCGCAAAGAGTCCGGAAAAATGAAAATAATGAGCAATTACTGTTGACTTTGAAAAAATTCACCTACCCCGACATAACAACGTCTAACATGTTTTACCGTCGTTAGTTGAATTTCATTTCCTTCAAGATCCATGTTTTGTCAGACTCGGCCTCAGTTTTTTACATGTACGACGAAAGTGTTGCTGATGTATGCTCTATGCTTAAAAATTTCTTTGAGAACATTCTATGCCCAAATGTAAAACATATTATTGTTTTCTGCTACTCATGCGCAAGCCAAAACAAGAATTTTACAATTATGAGTTTTCTTCACTAGACTGGAAGGAGGATGGAAAGAAATATGGGCCTGAGACACCCAATGACTGGATAGACATAATGAGAAATAGCAGAATAAAATATCACAGTCGTTAATTATGGCAAAGTAGTCAAGTTTGAATCTTGGACAGGTTTCTTTTCTGGAATTTATCTGAAAAAGTGTCCTTTTCCTATACGACCAATCAGAGTTCTAAAATCGACCAAAAGGAATCAAGGTTTATGATACACAAAGCAAACTACTTTGGAGGCTATCTGAAAGCTGTTCTTTTTGGGAACTAAGGTACAGCCAAGTCAAGGAAATATAGGAAGCAAAATGTACTTGAAAAACTTTACGATGGAAAGCTGCCCCTCAAACCTGCAAAAATGAAGGACTTACTACATTCAAAACAGTTCTTGACCGTGTTCGACTCTCAAGCATTCTACGATTCATTTGCTCCTGCTCTTGAATTGAATGAAGGAGAAGAGGATAACATCAAATACATAGATTACTCACCAGTTGATGACGGTGAATATCTGGCAATAGAGATCAGTGTCCTGAAGACTTTCATTTTGAATTTTTTTTATCATGCACATTAAGTCAAATGTTTCTTTATTATTTTTTGAATTTATAATAAACTGGGTACATTAACATGGAAGACTGAAAACATTGTTTATTATACCTATTTTCCATTTACTTGAACGACATCAAACTAAAACCGCAATTCCGAACATTTTGATTTGGATGACTATGATCGTTCTTCCCGGTGACCCTTCATATGATCCTATTCCACTGTAGTACCTCCAATTGTCCGGTATTTGGTGACGGTTGGTTTTTTCAGTATCAATATCTACAGGCATTATCAAGATGCATAGCATATCCGTCGTGTGATCACTTGGACCGCCATTGAAATGTTACATTTTTTTAGGCCTTAGCTTGCTTTTTTCAGAGAACGAAATTAATTTTTTTAATGTGTAGGGGAGGTCAGTAGAAGATTGAGTTCAAGTTTGTGGGGTCGCCACCCTTGTCCCCTGGCTGGCTTGTCCCCTGGCTGGAAAAAGAGGTGCCAAGGGTTCTCGCGCTGTATCTCGTAAACAAGCAACCCTATAGAAAATTCAATCGAACATAAAATGTAGCAAATTCAATTTTCTACAATTTCAATCTTATTACTTTTCCATGGACTGTCTCTATATTTTGACAAAAAGTGTCGGCACACGACACTCTTATTAAAGATGTATCCAATAGATTATAGCATTCCATTCACAGAGAGGTTGAGTTAACCTCAAGTGACAATGCTTGGCAACGTCAAGTTGGCCCTTCAATTTTGTTTATATTGTTTTTATAAGTTATATGTTATTATATGTTGTTTGTATTTGGAAATGAATAGATATCAAGTGGAATATTTCCACGAGTTCATGAAGATCTGAACAAAATACGCGCAACAGATTTCGATTCCTGCACCATATATCAATATGTGTACAAAGTTGGGTGAATCTCATTCCTCGTGTCGAGAGTGTTAAATAAAACAAAAGCGAAGCAGTGAAAATACAAAGGTTTCTATGCATTTTAGGCATAACATCGGTTGTCACTATGGAGTGATAAAGGGTGTCTGCTTGTCCTGGAATGCCAAGTCTTTTAGTAAAGTAATATAAAGGGCGTATATCAAGCCCCATCTTTAGTGAACCACTGAACTATTTATTACTCTGTCGGCTGGGCAAGGAGATGAACTCATTTACACTGGTAAACACTATACGGAAATGAAGTTGAAAACTCTTATACATTGGTCACGCTAATCAGGAATAGAGCATTGCACTCCATATTTTGTTTAATAATAATAATTCTTTATTCTCCAGAAGGACAATTCAAGTATTGTATAGGAGTAGTCGTTTATCTAAAATTAACAGAACATGATAACATTCACTGAAATTGTATATAACAGAACAGTAAATTTGCTGGTATTAAAGTCGTTTCATGTCTGGCTGGGGTGTTGTGGATGAAGATATTTTTCATCTATTAACGGGGGACATGAGGGCCTCATTCGACAGAGTGTCTGGGACTTCTATATCGGAAGGGGTCGTCTACAGCATAATCTCTAGCTTCCCCAACTAACGGATTAGTACAGAGGGTACAGACTTCAGATCCGATCCTCGATCTTTGCCTTCACGGTTGTGATGTGCGGGTTCCAGGTGAGCCTACGGCCTATTAGAACCGAGGTACTTTACCCGCGCTTACCAATCGATCTCCCTTCTAGAGATCCCCACTTTTCTGGCCGGAGAAGAGATCGTTCTTCCCATGGTTATCGCCTGAAATGCTCCAATTCGTGCTCTCTCATGGTCGTGAACGCACGCAGAGGAGAGTATCCCAACGCCCATTATTATCATTATTATTATTATAATTTTCCAAGGTTGGGTCCGAGAATCATGTGCCCCAAACAAGGTGTGAGCCAAGAATGACAGCCTTCTGTATTTGTCCGGCTAAAATTTCTGTCTTAGTGCGGCAAGCCGGTATAATCTTGAGATTCGAGAGTAGAGAGGACATCATTCCACCAATGACTCCACCACTATTATCGTCTTACTCTGATGGTCGAGAAGAACTACATCAGTTTTATTAGCTCGTGTAAGCCTGACGATGAAGAACGAATAGTTACAATAAATGTGGCACTTCTCGTTTCCCCCAATAGATTCAATATCCCCCGGAGCGTAGGACAACACCGATGTCTCGACAAGTGCCGCAGGCGGTAATAAAGCACTTTCAGAAATGAGCTCTGTCGATATATATATGCTGAGACGGCATATGCTGGACATGCTGGCAGCAAGTGCATTGGGGTCACTTGCACCTCACGGCAGGTCTTGCACCTTGTGTCGGGAACTTCTATACCCATCACGCGACTACGGTAGACTAAGGTATTGAAAACACCACCCTGGCAGGCTATGATTAACCCCTTAGTTTCCAATTTCAGCCCACTCGACTTGAGGAAAACGGAGGTCTGGCGATTTGATGAGTCGAAGTTTCTAATAGTGTTAGAGAAAACCCCCACGCATTGGCTAATCATTATGTTACCGCAGCAGTGAAGTGATCTGTTTGGCTTTTATATATGCCTTTTGCTGGACGGGTTCCAACTCGTTGATGGAGTTGTGATTACCTTGTTCAATGTCGAAAACTAAACCGAGTTCATCAGCCGCTCGGGCAGCTGCCCTGATAGAAAAAACTGAAGTTTCGCTCTCGGATAGTAGCAGATTAGGCAGAACTCTTGAGTAGACACTCCAAACTCAAAAGTTCATGGCGTTCCTGTTGAAGGAAGTACAACCGCTGAACGGACGATTTGAGATGCGAATTCCTATGAAGATGCATATTTTATTGTTAATCACGTCCTATCGGGACCATTTCACTACTCCGAACGTGTAGAGTACGATTGGAACGACAAGCACATTCACAGCAGCGACTTTGTTCTTTCCCGTTAGTTTCGACTATCAGATCTGTCGGAGTTTGGGCTAATACTCGCCGCGGAGAGAGTTCTTGATCTCTCGGGAATCCAGATGGTGCAGGATGCTTCCTTCTACGATCTGCACATCTCCATAAGCCTCGCATCCGTCCTCTTTTGATAAAGACCATTGCATATTTGTCTTGAATTCTATGCCGATAGCATGCGTTCACTCTTCCAGCACCCTCAAGGACTGATTATCATTATTATTTTTATTATTACCGTCATTATTATTTTTATTAATTCATAGATAATTCCAAAAAATAATGTTTCATTGGTGCTAGGCGATGATTATGTTAGAAAAAAGAGAGAGCACTTATAGTTAGTAGTGGCGATTCTCCGCATCTACCTCTGGTTGATTTGGAAGTAATTTTGTCAGTCATGAGAATGAATAAGTCGTGAGTACTGATAGTCGAGCTTACAGTGATGTCTTGATGCGGGATGTTTTGGTGCAATGAAATTCGGAGAAACTTTGGGAAAACGCACTAAGTACCTGTTGAAGCAATGAATATAGTTACAATGTAACGAAAATTGTGAGAATAACAAGAAACAACCAGTATAAAATCAAGAAAATATTTTTGTGAAGGCACTATTTCCTCAGTTATTTGTAGAAATAATTTCAATATCTTCAAGGAATAGTAATTCAACAGAATTGAATGACTGGTTCACGTTTTACTCAGTAATTAAATTAATCAGAGTCGTCAACTTGAAGTAATTGGGTTTTTGAATTCGAAAAAAGTAAGCATGAAATCTTTCTAGAAAATTATGGCTGATAGTTCGTATCAGGGTGATTTGGAGAATGATCGAAAGCAGATCGAGAGATGGGGAGGTGGAAAGTGAAGTGAGGTTGTGCTAAGTTGAATATTAACACTCATGATCATTTTGTTTCCGTTACTATGTTTCATTAGAAAAATGAAGTAGTTTTGTATTTTTTTTTAATATTTCTAGTTTTAGTCAGTAAAAGTAAACCCCAGTCACGACAATATACCAAATAATTTTTATGGAAGAGCAAAAAAACAATTTCTTGTAATGGACAATTTCTCACAAGTTATATAACTACCGATAGTGTGTACACAATCAATGGATTTCCAAGGAGTTGCTACATTTATGGAAGCAAAAGTCAAACAACGTATGTGCTGAGGTAAATGTGGAACAGAAACAAAAATTGCTTTATTGTATAGCTAGACTACTAGAAAAAATTACTGTGTATTGTTGACGAAGAAATAAAGAGTAGCATACAGTGGAAAACAATAAAAATATCAATATTTTTCTTCATTATCTGATGATTTTCCTGAAGTGATCTATACAGATCTATGCAAAAATCATAACTACTAAAAAATGATTATTCTTTTATGTGTCTTATTTGGTTGTGGACAACGAGAACTGATCCCTGACAATCTGGTCCTCAGTGGGGTAATGAAACTATGTCGTGTCAACTTTATTGAATTTTCGTTACGTTCAACCAAACTTCCCCGTCGACTCCTGTGATCCTAGCAGACGGGGAGTACCTTATTGGGGTCTTCGTTTTTTCATTCAAAGTGACTTTGAAATTTTTGATAATAGCAGCAATTCCAATTTTAGTTTGCAATAGTCCAAATCTGGCCCCTGAAATGAGAAAAATGTATATTATAATGATTTATTGTGCAATTAGTCTAAAACAAAAGATGAATCCACATTCAAGTTCAAATCAGTATCACTAAAAAATCCGAGGGTACATGAACATCGGAGTAACTGTAAATTAGGTCAAATAGACAAATCGGCAGTATCGCTTAGTGTAGGAGGTCACCCGTTACTGTTGGAAGCCCCCTATCATGGATACCACAGTCGATTTGTAAGGGAAGCCATAGAAATCCATAAATATACGGAGAACTACAACAGAAAGTAGAAGGCGGTAACGCTTAGCCGGGTTTGGAATCCCATACTCAAAGATGCTGAAGTGGCAACAACGGAATGCAATATTACGGCTCTTAGAGATGACATGTCACTCATTATTAAGTCAAGTATTAATACGGTAATAAATAACAACCCGCTAACTGGTGGCGGAGATAGATACGTTATCAACAGGTAATAACACTTCGGCCAATAGCAACACATTAACAAGAGAGGCGAGCTACCTGAGTCAACATAAATAAAACCTACGAACTAGAAATCACTAGTCATTGGTGAATCATCAAGATGGATAAATCTCTGAAGAAGCCACCCACTCGTGCTGGCGAAACGTTAGGATGCAGTTCCAAACTACGACGGCCTTCAAACCCCTAGGAAAATAGGAACACTGAAATTTTCGGCCGCGAAATCCTTAACTAATTTAATATTCCGGAGTCTCTCTGATTACCCTGCACGCATCGATAATGCGGTTTCTCAAGTCCTCTACATCTACATCCTCTACAACAGGAGTACGATAAACCAATTGCTGTGAATGGCCCCAAATAGAGAAATCGAGAGGATTGAGATCCGGGGATCTGGGATCCCTTCTGACGCCCAAAGGAACTTCCTCCAGTAGTACTGGATGCACTTCTCTCAAAAATTGAACGTATGCCTCACCATTCAATCGAGGAAGTAGAAAATGAGGCCCAATTAAATCATCTCCAATAACTCCGAGCCACACGGTAAGAGAAAACTGTTCTTGATGGTTAGTTTCGACAACAGCGTGAGGGTTTTCATCGGCCCATATGTGGTAATTATGAAAATTAATAATTTCGTCCCGAGAAAAACTACATTCGTCTGTGAGTTCTATCGTCTTCAGAAAGTCACGATTGCTTCTAATCATTTCCAGCATCCATTTGCAAAATACAAGACGGTTCGGAAAGTCTCGCGGTAACAGTGGCTGTACTCGTTGCAGATGGTAAGGGTATAAGAGTTGTTCCTTTAAAATTTGAAATACCGTCATATGATCAACATTTAGCGGGAAAGCAATCTTTCTAGTATTGGTAGTAGGTTGTTCTTTAATCAAATTAAGTACTGCTTCCTCAAGCTATGGTGTTCATACTTCTCGATGGCGACCACAATCTTGCGTTCTTTTGTCAAATGAACCATATTCCCGTAATCGTTGATGAAGTCGAGCAAATATTCTATGTGAAGGATGCTGCCGTTGAGGATACAGTTCAGCATATCTTCTAGAAGCTTCTAACCCATTCCCCTGCGACAGACCGTAAACGTAATGCATATCAGCCATTTCCTCATTTGTGTATGCCATTTCAATAACAAGTGAATTATCAAAGTAACACATTAAGAACAGAACAACACACAATTAGTACTAATTTAATTTCGAAAATTCACAAACTGACAGCGTCATACCAATTTAATTGTCACTATCGCTAATAGCGACCTACTAGATAGATAAATTTCGTATTTCCGCATTTATGACGATGTATCTCTGTAGTTCTTGGTAAAATTATTGTTTTGCTGCAAACTGGTTTATTTTGGTCAAAAAACCCAAGAGACATTTTTCGTTTAGAATGAAACAGGCTATCGGTAATAAATTTTTAAATGGTAAACAAAGAATAAGACAAAAAGTTACATTGGAAATAAATTTTAGGGGTTGCGTTTTCCACCCCTTACAACCATAGGGTAAATCAAATAAATTTCTGGCTAAGTGTTTTTTTGGTAGTACAAAACGTCAGGGTAATTTCAATACTGTAACTTTTTTAGTGCTTGTGAAAAAAATTGTTATACAAATTTTATGTACCCCCTTTAAGGGGCTGTATCTTAACAAGGGATGCTCTAATGAAATTTCTTTATATGACGAATCCTATTTTTTTTTCGATGAGGAATCACCTCCTTAAATGTTTTACACTTATTTAGTTACACCCTGTATATCATCATCATGAAATACGTGTTAGATAATATTGTGCGAATTGTTTATGCTTTGGAAAAAGAGACGAAAACTGCTTTCTTGCACCTATATAGGTTTGAGAAAAGACAACCAAATAGAAGGGTATTTTTGCTGCAAAAACCAAATTTGCAAGAACTGGAAATGTCCATTACTAGAAGTTCGAACTTGCATGCTCAGTGATGGATGAAGGCAATTACACTCCATACTTCTGTTGCAATTTTGTTGTAGTGCATATGAGTTATGTTACTTAATGAAGTTGAGCAGCACATTCTTCTTTATATATGTTTTAAAAAATTAACATCTTCATAAACAATTTCTAGTTGCATAGTTAAAATTCATAACGATACTACCAACACTCACCTATGCATATTCTAGGTCCTTCCCCAAATGGCATATAGGCAAAAGGGTGTCTTCTAGCTTTGTTCTCCTCATTGAATCTCTCTGGATCGAACTTATCCGGTTCGGGGTAGTATTCTGGATCCCGATGGATTCCTAGGACTGGAATATTCACTGCAGTTCCTTCGTCTAGTACTACGTTGGTACCGGGAATAGTATAAGCTTTCTTACAAACTCTCCTAAGGACTGTAGCTGCTGAATGTTTACGGAGAGTCTCTGAAATAAAGGTCTGTAATAATAAAATCCTCTAAAAGAATTGAATTTCGAATTGAAGTCCGTATCATTCGTCCTCCGTTTCTATTGAAAGAAAGGAGTTTTTGGATCAAAACTCGTTTCTCTTTCTCTCTTACAAATAAACTTGACGTTTTTTGTATTTCGACATATTCGATGGCCCTAGATATAGTGAAAATGGCAAGGTAGGATCGAAAATATACACACATATAATTTGTGATTTGACGGTCGATGACAACTCCGATTGTTGAGTTCAAAATATTGAAAATACTCTAAATTTAATGTACTTGTATAATCGAAGAAAATATTTTCCTAGTTTCCAGCTTCCAACTGTACATGCTGATAGCAGTCAAGTGTTTTTTAATAAAACAATAATTCGTAACTCGTATTGTTCTCTTGATATTTGAGATGACCCATTTTCAAGAGCATTGTCTTTAATGATGATTCAGATAAAGAGTAATTTAAATAGACATATCAATGTACAAGTTTGTTCAAATTAATCATTTTGCAAACATTGTTTCTACGAATGAGAAAAATATATTCAGTTCGTGATAATTATTTTCTTCGAAATTTAATTCTATTGAAATAAAATGAAGAATTTGATCTACATAACCTCAACCAATCTTCAACATACTAACCATCAATAACTTTCTCCAGGTATTTCATCTCCATAACAGAATCATAAGTGAACTGCATATCGTGCTTTTTCAGAACCATATTGATTTCCTGTCTCAATCTGTCTTGTATATCCTGGTTGAGGGACAGTTCAAGCAAAGCAAAAGTCATAGTTGTGGCGGAAGTTTCAAATCCTGCTATAAAGAACACGAGACACTGCGCTGCAACTTCATTGAAAGACAAAGTATCTGAGCCTTTGTTCTTCTCCTCTTCCTTTGTAATATTTGCATCGTCGGTGACTTTGCCCCTGTTTTTCAACTGCAGCAATAAATGCATGAAGTCTTTCCTATATATGTTATTCTTTTCTCTGTAATCCACCGTTTTCCTAACCATATTCATCAGAAAATCTTCGGTTGTCTTGTTGGTCAGTTTGAAACCTATAGCATGCAAGAAGTTATTAGGAAGCGTCATTAACATAAGTGCCTTGATTTGTCCCCTAATGCTTCCTTTGAATATTCTCCTTCCCCACTGCCGAAACTCTGAGTCTGGGTTCTTCAGACTGTTGCAGTCGATTCCGAAAGCAACTGAACCAATCGCGTCGGTTGTAAATCTAGCGGACACTTCTTTGATATCCACTGCATCTTGGAGGATCGAGTGCTCATTTAGGATGTCTTCAAGGCCGGAAGTGCAGGCCACTAAGGTTTGAAACATCATCTTCAGTTTTCCTGAAATGTCGGATAGAAGGATTATTTTCATAGTTATAAATTTTGTTCTATTCAAATTATACACAATACAGTGAAATTTTCCATGAGTTATGTGAATTTATAGCTTTGACTTCACGGTGATATATTTTTAAAGACGTTTTGAAAAAGTAGCCAAATATCAATGACTTTATGAATCAAAACTCCACAGTGAAACATTCACATAAAATTTCATATCAGCTCCTTCCATCGATTTCAAAATTGATGTTTTTGAATTCCTCATTAAAGAAGGAATCAAAAAGTATACTGCCTCTACTACCGATAACGAAAATTTAAAAAGTTACCACCACTTCTTTAATCATCATAATGGTATTCGCTTTTCTCTCAACTTATCTGGAATGGTAACTTGCATTATTGCATTACAAGATACCATTGCAACCGCTTAGGCAGCGTAAAGTTGCTTTCGGGCTAACGTTTCGTTGCTGTGCCGCTGTTTCCAATTTCAAGGGTGTAAATATAAGGAAAAATGCATGATGGCGCTCTTAGGGTCAAAATACTTTGAAGGTATAATAGCTCCCCAATCAGATCTCCGGGTGGGGGCTGATTCAAGGGCATCATCATGCAGATGTTATTCGAAAACCACTATTTCTGACAGTCAGCAGGGTCTTTGTAACATCAATTCACAAGGAAAAGCATGGTAACTGCAGTTGGTAAGAGGCCCACTAGCAACTTCAAAATGATTTCTGCAACATTCAGTTCACAGAACTCAAATATAAACTCAGTGCACCAATATCTGCAATCGAATAGTCCTCATATTCTTGTACTCACAGAAACGTAAATTTGGATTATCTCTCCTGTCAATGGGAGGAAATGCTGAAACCCCGAAACTTTGATGTTATGTGGTTCAAAATAATATCACAGAAGATCACTAAATTCATATGCTGCGTTTATCGACCACCTAGCGATACACAATATAGGGCACTATTCTCTTCACTTGCAAACGCCATTGACTTTCTGCAAATCAATCATTCCAATTCCGAAATTTCCATATTCGATGACTTCAATATCCACATATCGAATGGCTCAAACTTTCAAATGTCAACGAAGAACAAGGTGGCGAAGTTGAGGCTATTGCAATAAACAGTGGACTTACTCATATGAATGAACCAACTAGGAGTCCTGACCGTGATGGAGAATATGCTAGTCTTCTGGATCTGAACCTAACAACCAATCCGGAAATTTACACAGTCTCCGTAAGGTCTTCATTGGGATCTTCTGACCACAAACTCATTTTAGTGTTGAGTGAATAACCGATAAATGTTGGGGAACAATCTAAGCTGCGCAAAGTTTCGCATTACAGATCAACTGAATGGGAGGATCTTCAAGACCATTTCCGAAATTTCTCCTGTCTATATGTTTGTTTCAGCTCTTAAGACCCATCAACTTGTGCTTTCGAAGTCAAGGAAGTTAATCTATCATCCATGGATGCATATATTCTTTTTCAATGAATCGACCTTCTGAAGGAAAACCTTGGTTAAACAAAAATTGCGAGCAAGCTGTCGTCGCCCCAAAAAATCTCGCCTACCGGCAGTGACGTAATAATCCTAGTAGCGGAAACCAAAATAGGTTTGTTAATACTCGTAACAGCTGCAAACTTGAAATAAATGAAAGCAAAGAACTTCACAATGGAGAATTAAGGATAAACTGCTTGCCAATCCCAACGGGTTTAGATCCTCCCGGTCGGTAGCTAAAGATGTTATTCAGAACTTTACAAAATCCATAATTTTACCATTGACACAAGCGGATGGTTCAACTGCAGCAACAGTCATAGAAAAAACAACTCTACCAGCTGCACAATTTGCGTCCCACTCCACAGTCGATTTTCTGGGAAAGGCACCACCCACTATTCCCACACTAGAATCTACAATGCTGAAAATTACTCTTCAACAGCGTCTATTCAGGCGAATTTTGAAACAGCTCAATATCAATAAGGCGTCTGTCTGGTCATGATGAAGTTCAGCCTATTTCCAAAAAGTGGAAGAAAAGTCTCCCAAATAACTATAGACCAGTCGCTTTGCTATCCATGATATCAGAAATGATGGGGAAAGTAGAAAATCACCCTATCTTCAAATATTTGGAAGGCTTAAAAATCTTTAGCGATCATCAATATGGCTTTCGGAAACAAATATCAACAGGCGACCGTCTATCGTATGTCACCCATATTTAGAGTAACGCAATCGAGAAACATGGAGAATCAAAAGCTGGCACGCTTGATATTTCTAAGGCCTTTGACCTAAGACCTTTGTCTTGAATTCGATGATGTGACTTGTCGGACCATTTTTATGTATGGCTCTTACAGCTTCCTGGAAGAACATTCCCTACTAGTGACCGTCAATGAATATCTCTCGAATACTTTTATCATCCACGCTGGTGCTTCCCAAGGATCCATATTGTCTCCAACCCTCTCTTTATTGGACATCGGCTACGGAGGCACATCTTCACCGGCAGCAGGAGGTTTCAAATCTTAATGAGGATCCAAAAGTAATTTAGAATTGGGATGAAAATAACCAGTTTCAAATCAATTCCAGAAAAACCCAGGCATCGGTTTTTTTTTTCAAGAAATCAGGTGTCTCCGAACCGAATATAATAATGTCAGATCAGACAATTCCGCTTTCTGCTTCGATAAGTTTGTAGGGGGTTGAAATGGATGCCAATATGTCTTGGCATAATCATATCGCTGGAATTGCAAAGACTGCTTCTCAAAAGCTTGGAACACTGTTCTGACTCAAAAAACTGTACATACCTCAGCATCTTTTGATGCTGTATAAAGCTCAGATCAGACCTTCTTTTGAGCATTGTTCTCATGTATAGAACTCTGCCCCAAACATACCTTGAAGTTGGTAAATTCCATCAAGAAAAGAGTCATTCGCCTGATTGGAGATACAAACAACACGTGCACCCTTGATAGCCTGGAACAAGAAAGGTTGGAGATTTGTCTTTCTTCTATAGATACTTTCATGGGAATTGTTCAAGTGACTTGGCACATATGATTCCACCAATAGCGGTACATATCAGAAATACAAGACCGAATGTGGCTGCTCATCGTTTTGAGGTTCAACTCAGTACATCTTGAACTTCACCATTTAGGAACTCTTTCAGCTGGAGATCTGCGTTTATGTCTAATAAACTTCCTGAGAACGTTTTACCAAATGGATTCAATCTTCAATAATTCAAATCCGATGTGCTACTTTCGCACAGGCACCACTCGCGCATTTTTATGTAGTGGTTGTCTTGTCCTTAAAAAAAGAGTAAGGGAAAGAGTTCTAATATTTGCTCAATATATTCTTCAAACACATCACGCCGTTCAAGTAGTCTTTATGGTAATCGCCAGAATGCTTTGATCGAAACATCAATAAACCGCCCTATACCAAACCATCAGCACTTCCAATGTAATCAGTCGCCTTCCTTTTTCAGAAGACTAGTTTAATTCGGTAGTCCAGCCTTCTAAAAATTCTTGACGTGATCTCGTAACGTTTTTGTCATGCCACATATTTCCAACGGTATATCTTTCGTTAAGCCAAGCTACGTCCACATAATAAATCTTTCTGTTCTCACTTCGAAACTCTATGCCTTAGGTGATGTCTTCTCCAGTAGATAATTTAATCAATTTCGATTATGAACCATTTTCTGTTTTGTTGTCTCCAGCTGAAATTCAATTCCTTTGAAGTGTTCCACTATTTGTTTCTCCCTATCTTTTAAAGCTTTCTTTATTCTGTCGAAGATCGGTATTTTTGTCTAAAAATAAAATAAATAAACCTTTCTATTAATTTCTAGTTTGTAGTTTTCATCAAGTGGCATAGTTTCTCTTCCTTAAGATGGTTTTGAAAATTTCACAGTTTAATTTTTCTTTCATTCTTATATTTATACGTATATCGATGATACTGCGAATACACTAGATAGTCTGGTTCACAATGACTTTTTTTGCTTATTTTTGTGAAATTTTTCAGACGGGTCCAAAAATTATGACCAAGGTGTTTTACCTAGAAAGTTTAAAGAAAGGTCCGAAAAGGCGCTGAAAAAAATTAAAAAAGTTATAAACAATTGAGTGAAAAAAAATTGGGCTTTAGTTTTTTTTTAATATCTCGAAAAATCTTGAAAATGTGAAAACAGATCTGAAAAGATCAATAAATTTGCGTAAAAAAGTCCCTATTCCCGAAACTGTATCTCAATTATTCATAATTTTTACAGAGCCCTGAAAATAGAGCCAAAACCGGTTTTCAGCGCGCATTCCGTCACTCTGACATAAAAATAAAAAAAATAATTTAAATATATTGAATGCGAATATTGAGGAATGAAAAAAATCATGTAATGTTAGGTTACACCAATAAACAATAATCCGCAGTCAAAAAATTTTTATCTCAATTTTAACATTAATTATGCATTTGTTAAATGCATAATTATGTTTATGTTGATGTAAAAACCCCTATAATTATTAAACTAAAACCCTGGGATTTTTTTCTTTGGTGAAGTTATTCTTAATAGGCTAAAAAATAATTTACCGTTGCCAATATAAAAAAATTGTTATTGTCTACTTTTTTATCAACAATTGAAAATTATAAATTAAAAAAATCCTTTTTCTTTATTTTGATTGTTTCAATGTCTCATGGTTAAAAACTACTCAATATTTTTTTTTTCACTGCTAATGTTGATAAATTTATTATAAACAAATACATTGTTCAAAAGCAAATCGAAATTTTTTTTTGCATTATGTTAATTGAAAAAAATCATGATTTTTAAGGAAAAAAAATGATTCTTAAAAAAATTTCTTCGTTGTTAAAAAATGCGTTTGTTAATGAACAATCGTTTTTTGTGACTAAATATTAAAATTAAGGAACCATTTTTTTATCATAAATTCTCTTGTGCTTCAAGGTTTTGAAAAAAAAAATTATTCTTTTTGTAATTGTTTATTTGAAAAAAAACATTATAAACAAATAATTTTTTTTTCAATACTTCAGTCTGTAATGAAAGTAGCTATGTGTATTTTTTTTAATTTGTTTCTATTTTTTATAAAACTTTCAATATTGTGATACCTTGATACTCATCTTTTCATCCGCTCCTCCGTTTTTAAATTATAATAACTTTCAAACTATTGCAGATATGACAAATATGCTTGAAATCTTTTTTGTTAATTATGAATTTATTAACAATTTAAGCCTTTTACTTAAGTTGTAGCCCTATTATTTATTTAATTATTGATTGTTATTTATAAAAAAAAATTGAGTTTTCAGGGAATTTACAAAATCAAATATCTACTGCCTATTAAATCATGCTTAGTACAGTTAAAAGTTTTTCAATAATTTTTATTATTTTTTATATCATTTTAGTGGCGGTGGCTCATCATCTGTGGTTTCTTCTGTTTTTTCTTGTCGTGATGTTCCTTGAACCTCCTCCTCTTCGACTTCTTCAAGTATCGGTTCACAGTATTCTTGAACTCCTATTGGATAATCTTGGTAATCATTAAGGTCGTCTTCATTTCCATCGGGATTACTATCGATAGCATTTAATCGACCGATCATGATATCAGCATCATCATTGTCATCATCAAGTGATGGCATTGTACTGTTAAAACATGTTTCACTTTTACCATTTTTGCATAAAGATGAGCAAGGAAGCCCAGCTTTTTTACACCCACATCGATTTGTACACTCTTTTATGCAGGCACAATCAACCAGCTTAAGCAAGTCGTCAGGCGCCAGTTTTTCCGTTGTTTTTATTGGTCTGAAACAATGTTCAGATTTGATTTAACCCCAATCTTACGGATTTAAATTATAATTACCAATCCAAAACTGAACTTGGTAATACGTTCTGAATGAGTGTAAATGTGTTGCTATTGTTGTTGGAGGTAAATTCGCTAAGTTGATCACAGTCTTTGATTTCGCAATCATACTTGAAAATCGAGAGACACGACACTGGCCTGATGTTGAATTAGTATCGAATTGACCGTACAAGGCCAGCATAATTCGCTTTCCAGCTACTTCGATATCTTGACGAGATGCATCGGGATTGTAGAAGACTTCCACGTACTGTATCAGAGGAGGGGGTTCAAGGAACATCACGACAAGAAAATACAGAAGAAACCACAGATGATGAGCCACCGCCACTAAAACGATCTGAAAGATTACAAAAAAATAATAAAAATTATTAAAAACTTTCAAATGTACTAAGCATTTATGAATAAATTTCAAAATGACTTTCAGTATATTCTTCATTTTGTAAATTTCCTGAAAACTTTTATATAACTTTTATAAATTTTTATAAATAAAAATCAATAATTAAATAAATAAAAGGGCTACAACTTTAGTAAAAGGCTTCAATTGTTAATAAATTAATAATCAACGAAAAAGACTTGAAGCATATTTGTCATATCTGCAATAGTTTAAAAGTTATTATAATTATAAAAGCGGAGGAGCGGATGAAAAAGACAAATATCAAGGTATCACGATATTAAAAGTCTTATAAAAAATACACAGCTACTTTTATTACAGAATGGAGTATTGAAAAGAAATATTAAAAAAATCATTTATTCATAACAGTTTTTTAAATAAACCATTAAAAAAAGAATAAACATTTTTTTTTTCAAAACCTTGAACAATATAATTTATGATTTAGAAAGAAAAAAAGGTTCCTTAATTTTAATATTCAGTCACAAAAATCGATTGTTAATTAACAAACACATTTTTTATCAACAGAGAATTTTTTTAAGGAAACATTTTTCTTAATCATGATTTTTTTCTATTAACATGGTGCAAAAAAAATTCGAATTGCTTATAAACAATGAGACATTGAAATAATAAAAATTTTGAAAAAATATGCATTTTTTTCATTTATAATTTTCAATTATTGATAAAAAAGTAAAAGTAAACATTTTTTTTTCATTTCGGCAACGGAAATCTATTTTCTAGCCTATTAAGAATAACTTCACCCAAAAAGAAAATGCCAGGGTTTTAGTTTAATAATTATAGGGGTTTTTATAATAACTTTCAATTCAAAGAAAGTTATTAATTAACAAATGCATAATTAATGTTAAAATTGGGATAAAAAATTTCTGACTACGGATTATTGTTTATTGATGTATCCCAACATCACATGATTTTTTTCAATCCTTAATATTCGCATTTAATATGTTTAATTTTTTTTTTCTTCTTATGTTAGAGTAACGAAATGCGCGCGGAAGCCAGACTACCCGTTTTTGGCTCTATTTCCAGGCCTCTGTGAAAATTATAAAGAATTGAAACACAGTTTCGGGAGTCGGGACTTTTTTTACGCAATTTTGTTGATCTTTACAGATCTTTTGTCAAATTTCCAAAATTTTGAAAATTCTTCGAGATATTAAAAAAAACTAAAGCCCCAATTCTTTCACTCAATTGTTTATAACTTTTGTAATTTTTTTCAGCGCCTTTTCGGACCTTTCCTCAAACTTTCCAGGTAAAAATACGAATCCAATGACACCTTGGGCGTAATTTTTGGACCCGTCTGTTAAATCTGTTTTCCGTTAATCACAAAAAAAGTACATGTGAACCTGTCTAAGAGTATTGACGATATATGAAGGATTCTGGTGTATAAAAGCGTTATATACATTAAGAATAATAATCTTTTCGTAATCAGAAAAAATAAATTTGCCCATTTGTTTTGAAAAACTATTCACACACACTAAATGTGTGTGAATAGAATAATAACCTAGATTGAAGTCGAAACTTGTGCGAGCTAAGGATTAACGAGGTCTTACCTTTTAACGTGTGATTCCTAACACAAATGATTTGTTACTCCGCTGATCAAGAACATAAACCCCTATTACAACTGTTTATATTCGGTCCCTGAGGTCCAATTCAAAACGTTTTAATTTTGGAAGACAGCTACAGGAAAACATTTATTGAAAGTAACGCTCTCAAACTCACAAACGCGTATAACATTGCTAATAACATTCAATTATTCAGTTCAAGAATAATAAAAGATCAGACAACAAACGAAAATTAACACAACTAAGCTTGAATGCATTGTCACATTCTTAAGAAAGATCAATAACCAGATTTTTTCTATATTTCTAATGATTTAAGTCTTCTGTGCCTTAGAGAAAACGCCGCAATAAGATCTCCGAACTCTAGTAGAATATAGTAGAATAGAATTATTTTTTCACAAACTTTAATTTTCCGAATATTTCAAAAATAACCAACTGAAAAAATCAGGTTGCCAAAATAATAAAGAAGCATGTAGATGTGTTTCTGTCAAGGCCATCTATATGTTTTTGACATAAACAAACAACATATCTGCTTCAATTGTTTTCTTGATTGAATAATTCTAAATGAAATACGATCTAGGTTGGTACGCAGCATCAGAGATCTCTGTGAACTGGAAACAAAAAAAAATGATCATGCCCGAAATATCGGATAGTATATCTCTGGGAAAATAATTTGAATCAGTTATCAATATTTGGCAAAATATATGTAGTGAACTACGTGTGTGAAGGAAATAACAGTCATACAGTTAAAAATATCATAACTGACGGTTATCGAAATGATAATAAATATTACTGTCTAAATTTCACTTTAACCTCATTATTTCATCAGTTTCGTTTTTTTAATTTGATTAAATATTTTTTGGTAATTCACTATCTCACCGAATTCAGGCTCTTTTTAGTAGTTATAACAATGATTCTATTGACGCACGGTTTGGAACCTTTGATGTCGTAATGAATATTACTGAAGTTTTTTCCCAACACCAAACCGTTATTTTAACATCTCGACACGTGTTTCGATCATTTTCAAGAGGAAGAAATACATGCCGAGGTGTTAAAATAACGGTTTGGTGTGATCTAAACACGTGTCGATGTGTTAAAATAACGAGTTCTTTCAAAATTTTAATGAATATAATTCACAGAATTTCAATAACGAAACCAGTTTCAAAATATCGAGCTAATTCAACTGTAATATATGATCACATTAGAGTAGATCTGGAATTGGATCTAAATTTACCTGATGTGAAAGTGGGTGTCAGCTTTGCCCGGAGATTCCTCCATTTCTCGTCTTCCAAACTGAAGAGATGACCCGATAATGGATCTGCTTTCTCATTCACGTATCCTCCGCGGTTCACAAAATGGTGGAAATCTTTCAGCATTATGCTTTTGACTAGATTTAGGTCAATAGGAATGAAAACTGGCGAAAAAAATGCGTATATTCCACCATACTTGACTTTCCTAGATTTCAGGTCATCGTAAAATCTCTTGAACAGATCTCCACTGAAAGTTTTTCTCAGGATCATCTCTCTGACATTCCCGAAAAATAATTCAGGTTCGATGTATTCCACACCCCTTCGTTCCCAGTATGAATAGATCCATTTTTGGAAAAAATATATGCCCGCTACCGCAGCGGCCAAAATGTACGTTATTGTTAACGATAACATCATCACTTTGTATCAGTTGCGAGAGAACTAATCACAAGTATGTGTGTCTCTGTAAATAATTTTATCTGACATTGAGCGCCTACTCCGTAATTTTTTCGTGGTTTCATTCTGTTTGCTCTTTATATTTTTTCTGTATTACTTAGAGAATAATTTTCTTCAATAAATATGAAATGGTGAAATATAATTAACAAATTTTGTATACCTATCATGCTGTCTAATATGGAATATTCGTTTTATTTTGTATCAAGCCATCAGCTGGAGGGTGTTGAAAAATATTACAAAGCTACAAGAAAAACCGTAGTTCACTGTTTCCTGAACGAATCAAGTTGACTAAACCAGTCAAATATGAAATGGATGCGCAGAATCGTGACATTACATTTATAATTCAAAAAATCTGAACCTATTTTCATTATTTTCGATTTTTTGAAATTTTCGCCAGAAATAGCAAAATAACTATTGAAACTTCTGAAAAATTGGCGAGATAAAGTTTCATATACGAAAAATTATTACAAAATCGTGTTAGGTACACCATTTATGACGATTTTTGATTTGTTCGATTTGTATTCTCCAGGAATAGAAGAATAATTATTGAAACATTTCGGTTTGTTAGAATATGATTAAAGACATGATACGCGCAAAGACAAGTGGTTATTATGTTGTGCTTGTATGAATAATTATTGTATCACAATAATAGCGAAGTCAATTATATTCATCACAGTGTTATTCACAATGTCACAAGCGGTTGAAATAAAACCCTTCTTTAAATATATGTTTAAAAGAAATATGTTTAAAATATATTTTTTCCGTTAACCGCCTGTCGCATCCCTACGAACGACAATCCTCAGAGGTCGAAACTTGTGCGAGCTAAGGACCAACGAGGTCTTACCTTTTAACGTGTGATTCCTAACACGTTATAGTTTTCATGCCACAGCTTCCTATTTTATGGAAGCATTCTAGTCTAGTATCGAGTACCAAATTCAACAATTTGAAGCAATAATTCTTCGTTCTGTGTCTGTTTTCGAAGGTATTTCGAGATACCGGAACCTAAAGTTGCTGACAGAAAGCATAAATTTATAAATTTTTTATTTGAATATATACTGTCCTTAGAATTTTGTTTTCGATGTATTGCAAATTGATACATTTGTGCCTGGTGTGAAATTTGATGATTTGTGTCTTTGATGCTTTCAGATACGAAATGTTTTAATTCTTCTCGGATATTATCAACGAGGTGTCATCAGCATCCACCGTTGCATTATCCTTGTGAGAAATATTTCAAGATAATTTCTATGCAACAAAAATAAATTTTTTTCCCAGAATAGACACTTGTAGAATCCCAACGTTAACTACTTTAGATTCAGAAATGGTATATTTTTTACGTTTTACGTTAAGTTATAGTTATATATTGAAGGCAGTCATTCGAAAAAGAAGATATTCAACTAAGAACTGTGCCTTTGATTTTGTATTTTTGTAACAAAAAGTTGATGATGAACGCAGTCGAATGCCTTGCTGAAATTACAAAATATCCTTCTCCTTATTCTTCAAGGTTGAAGTTGCAGCTGTATTTATAGAATCTGAACCCATGTTGATTATTACTTGAGATATTAAAACGATGTGGAAATTTCAACATCCTACCCAGAAAAGAATATTCAAACATATTTGAAAAACTTATTGTATAGTTGTCCATCAAGTTAGTACAGAACACAAAATGATACATTACCAGCGGAAGATCGACGAAACAAAGAGCTGCTTTCATGTTGTTTACTTTTAAACTCCGTCTCTACCTTGATAATATATAGAATCACTTGAGCACAACGCAACGGGTTGAATACAAGAGTTCATTGTCTAAAAATAAATAAATGTATAGTTCAAAAACTAAAAAACACGCTTTTAAAGAACATCGAACTAAAAAGTTAAAAATATTTTTTTTAATGAACGAAAAATACTAGTTTTATTGTGAAGAAAGCGACCGGCGCTTGATATACAAAAAATATGGCACAAAGCGCCCACGCTTTTGTCACAATAATACTAGTATTTTTCGTTCCTTATTGTTTTAGGCTCATTTAAAAAAATATTTTTAACTTTTCAGTTTGAAGTTCTTTAAAAGCGTGTTTTTTAGTTCTTTATACTGTATTTATTTTTCATTTTTTAGTTTCGCATGTTATGAAAGAGTTTTTCAGTCTTTTCAAACTATATGTATTTTATCTAAACTTTGGGATCAATCAGCCGTATATTGTTTAGAAATATGACCATTGATATTTTCCGATTCCGGAGAGGGAGCCTGAAAATCAGCTACCAAACCCAAGGCAGCAGGCGCGCAAAGGCGGGTTACAAAAAAGGCAGCAGGCGCGCGTATTAATAAAAAAAATACTTTTTTCAAATGAACAAATACATGTAAAGTGAGTTCGAATTATATCAAGGAGGTTACGTACAGCGCCATCTGCCCCTGAATAGATCAAGCAATAATATCGATATAGCAAGGAGGTTACGTACAGCGCCATCTTCCCGCGAATAGATCAAGCAATAATGTCGATATATCAAGGAGGTCACGTACAGCGCCATCTGCCCGCGAATAGATCAAACAATAATGTTGATAATTCTGTCAATACAGATCCCGAGCTTGAGAGTTATAAGCAAACAAACATACATACAGGTGAAGCTAATAAAAGCGTGTTAAAATTTAAGACAGCTCGGTCTTCTATTTGATTTTCATTATGACCTAATAGAAATTATTGGAAAGTCTATAGTAGAACAAATAAAATGCTGAATCTACAATCAACTTCACACCTAATTTTTACTGAACAAAATATGCAACAAGAGAGCAAAACTGAAGAAATATTTTGGAAAAAATCAACTTTTCCATAAGATACCAGAATCCCGACCCTCGGCTTTTCAAATAAACCAAACTCGGTGGGATTTTGATCCAATAACTTGAACATAGTTAGATGTGGTTTTCGTTTTTCGGGATACAAGTTCAAATACATTTCCGATGTCCTAACAATGTTTCTGTCGTATTTTTAATAAATTTGTATCATAACTCTTTTTTCTTCATTCGTGAAAGCCATTTTTCGCCAAAAATTCAATGACTTGCACAATAACAAAATGTCATTGAATGTAACAAACTGAAAGTCAAATTTAGAATTAGCAAAGTCAAAGCCTATTATAATGAGAATTATTTTTTTTCAATATCTCCAATTTTTTTAATAAAAATGATAACTTATGATACATCATTGAAAAGGTAAAATCTGGTTCTATTCAAAACAGAAAGAATCCAATGTAGCGCCCATAAGAAAAAGTAAATTTGATGATGGTGGCCGTTTCACGAAACGTCGGATAGCGAATCTGAAAACGCCATTATGCAGCAGGGAAAAAGTGGCAATGTGGAAGTGCAATTTATTTTCGAATCCTTCGAAAAATGAAGCCAGAAAAAATTAAAACCATTTTCCGAAATTTCTGTTTTTTTTTCGGATGTATCCGGATATACTCGGAATTTCAGAACTTTCTCAACGGAATATAGTTAGTTTGCCCCAATTTAACCATCTTCGTGTCTCTCATAGTTTCCGAGATCCCAATGGTGTCACAATTTTACGTCAGCTGAAAAGGTCTCCTTTTAACATGAAGACATGCTTTTGAAGATGAAAGGTCCAGAATTCACACTTTCTAGAACATTCTAGAACGGTCTGGAATAATTGACAGTTATCGGGAATATTCCATAATATCCCGAAGCAATCTGGATTGTTCGGGATATCTGGAACGTTTGCCATAGTTTCAATTCAGCGATAACTATTGATATATAATTTAGAATTATATGATATTTACAGCAACTTCAATATTCATCATGAAAAAAAGTTCTCGTTTTACATAAAGGGCATGCTTTTGAAGATGGAAGGTCCAGAATTTTTGCTTTCTACAAAATTCCAGAACGGTCAGGAAAAATCGAGAGTATTCCACAATAACCTGAAACATTATAAATTTATCGGGGATATCTGTAACGATTGCGATAGTTTAAATTGATTCTGCGATAGCTATTGAGATATGAATTACAATTAAATGGTATTGAAAGCATGATTCATGAAATGCTTGAGGCAACCAACGTATTTATTTGATAAGTATCAATGTCGGATCCGTCTAAATAACTATGCCAATTACCACATTGTATGTGACCATTTTTTAACAACAAAAACGGTAGGTATAGTAAGCTACCCTTTAAATATAGAAATATTCTACCGCGAACTTTGTAGACCCATATAAACATCGTTTCGATGAAAGCTCAGAGGGTAGCACCATTGTCAGGAATAACATCAGTAAACCATACACATAAACCTTCTTTTTGAATGACTCCATTCATTCATTCAGCGAGACAGACAGACTGATAGATATTTATACTGAAAGAGGTATATTCTTAGGAAAATCAGTTTTTGGGAAAAATCTCCTGTAAATTATTCCTAGAACTGTTTATGTTCATCAAGCTACAGTAATGAAACTTCGAAGCATTTTTGTTCCAAATCA
This sequence comes from Leptinotarsa decemlineata, assembly GCF_025532065.1. NCBI lineage: Eukaryota > Metazoa > Arthropoda > Insecta > Coleoptera > Chrysomelidae > Leptinotarsa > Leptinotarsa decemlineata. The sequence goes on from NW_027412533.1 coordinate 3,324,663, forward strand.
AAAAAAAATAATTCTTGACTTCTTCATCCACTTAGCCATTCAATTCTTTGAATGGGTTGTTGAGGTTTCGATTTTGAATGATTCATAAACTTATATTCCCATATCTATTGAACAGTCCTAATTTAAATTACTTGTGTTCATTCCAAATTCGTAATACTGTACTTAGAATACCAATCTAATGCTGATTTTTTTTCCAGGTAAATTTCCCTTTCTGAAGCCAAAATGGGTATCATTTATGTAAGATTTGCGGTTAACTGTAAGTATATTATAAGCAACACTATATGATATATCAAATTCTGAATTGTACAGCAGTTTTTATTATTTTCGGATGTCAACCGTCAACCTGTTATTACAGTGGAAAATGATATTTTGCATGCAAGGTTGCTCATTTCTCCTTGATTTCATAATTGAAAAAAAAAATAGAATTGTGATAAGCAATGTGATAATCAGCTTATGAGTAAAAATTCCGCAATATTCGAGGTCAGTGAGACAAAACGACAAAATTATATTATCCTAATGATTTTATGAAGAACGGAAATAATGCCTCAAATTGAGATAAGAAATGAATAGGCAATATAAAATATGAACACGCGAATTCATAAAATATGTTAGAAAAATTATTGTCAAATAAATTGATTGGTGTAGGTTGTAAAATCATATTTCATCAACAATAAATGATTTCCAATCCGAGTGATTTCACGACGTTTCGATTGTATCCACAGTATTCGTCGGGTGATGATTGATTTTTCTCAGATGATTTGAAACTAGTATCAGTTGTATTGTTTTCAATCACAACTGTTCGTGAACATGACACCTTTTTTGGGTTACTGAAAAAAAAGAAAAAAAAACGTGTGAAAGAAATGAAAATAAATGTTATTGACAGTTGGTCATTTCCTTAAATTGCAAAACACTTCCATAACCACTTTCTTTTATTTATCACTACGTTTCTGAAAATATATCTGAAGTCTTCTAAAGCACAGTCATATCCACAACCCCTGAACTTGATAGGAATCATTTCATCATGCGGTTTGTAGTATCCATTGATAATGTGACTGTCTTCAATTTTTCGCATTTCAAATATCAGAGAACTGGCGAAGGGAGGCATTTCCGGTGATAATGTTTCGAAAACTCCGAAAGTATTCAAGAAACATGCAATGTTCACGTCGTGCCCACTGTAAAGAACGATTTCTCGTTTGCTGGAACAATTTTGTACTATGCAATCGAAGTGTTGTATCAGTTCATTCAGAAACGGTCCAGCCCCTGAAAGAGAATGGCTATATGAGAAATAAAAATAATGGAATTATAAAAGAATAGTGGATTCTGGCTCAAACGACCATACATTTGATGTGAGAAATGAATTATCGTATTCTTTGTGTATTCCAAATACAGGGTATAATATAAGTACGTTAAAATATTCAAGTGAAGTTGCTAGGGTGTATTTTGCCGAATGATAATTTTAAAATACTAGCAGTAGAGGGATGCAATGAAACACCACTAACAAGTTACCCAGCTAGGTCAGTGGTCGTAGGTTCGATTAATAATAAAAAAAATGGTTGTTCTTTCTCGCGCCACCTAATTTTGGCCAAAAAAAAGGAAATTGCCTTGATAACTAAGGAACCCCCTACTGCATTATATCAGTAAAATTTCAATTATAAATAATCTCAAATATGTCTTTATACAAATATCTGGAAAAAAGATTCAGCTTCAGCACTGGGGAAATATCGGATGGTAAAGAAATATTCAACATTAGTGTAAACAAACATGTATATTTGTATGGAAAAGCACAATACTAAAGGTACAGAATACCCCGACAGAATCTTAAATTAATTGTGGTTGAACTCCCACAATATGGGCTGAAAAACTATTAGTATCAGAACTACTGATGCAAAGCAAATAATGTTGACAGTTGTGAATGTAGGGGATGCTGATTTGTGACGTCACTTCAGAGTACTCAAATAATGATAATAATCTTACTGAATAATAATCAACATATAAATGAATATCCCAGAAACATTTGAAGAAATATCTAAAGAAATATCTTAGTTCTTTGAACACCCTCCTTCCGGGGTATTAGGGTTGCTACGATGGCTGCAGTCAGCTCCGAAAGAGTCTAGGACGGTCTTCAGTCTGTTGTAATGGCTGAGAACTGCTCTCGCTTAAGAGACTAACACACCGGTGGTGTCTTATACGGAATAGTTGACCATATAGAGGCACAAGAGTGGAAGAATCCATGAAGAGAACTGATGAGGAAAACGAAACCCCAGCTGGCGGTTCTACGGGCCTTCACAGTCGATGGCTCAGCCGGAGTCAAACACCCTAAAGAGTGAACATATAAAAATATACGCGGTAGAACAAATATGGTTCATATGTGCATTTACAAACCTCTCAGTTGAGGGTGTTTCCACTAACAGATGGTAATTGATTTGGTCCCAGTGTAGAAAGAATCCAACAACAACCTGGTTTCAACGGAAGTGGGCGGTGGAAATGGTCCAAACATATGAATAATCAGGCCTTAAAATAAATACGATTCATGTAGGTACACCTCCATCTGATATAACATAACCTCTTATCGGTGCTTTATAAATCCGGCGAATTGCCGAAGGGATTTCTGCGTCTCGACAAAAATATAGGTTTCAGACAACCACTAAACAACTCCAGAAATCGCCGAGTCCGAAAATCTCGAAATCCCAGAATGGATGCAAAAATTGCTGCAAGATAATTCGGATCACGCACCACCTTATTCATCAAACTCCACAATCAAGAGAAAAGACAAATGACAAAATAGTCATTTCAGAACAGATCGGTGACAGTGATGACAGGTCGATTATAATACCAGAGGTGACACTCTACTTCCGCGTTCAGCGAAATAGTCGGCCTTGAATAAAGGTAATTTCAAACGGAATACCTACGGTATTTCTATGGCCAAAATCCACCACATCTCAGCAAGAAAATAGCCAGAGCTTCGAATATGAATCGCACAGGGATAAAGATCTCAACTGTAAACAACGCTCAGTGGCGTACCCGATATATTTTCCTTTTAATATTGATATGGAGCTAGTGCTAAATTCGCCCGTAACAAAGTATTCTTGAGACAATTTTAAGAAAAAAAGTCTATATGAACTTGTGTCCGAAAATGCTTCATTTCGGGGATACGGGGTGTTGAAATTGAATTTTTTTGGTCGCTTTTTAAAAATAAATCTTGCAAAAAATGAGTTATTTGCACGAAATTCTGTACCCGGGTTTTTTTTAACGTGTGGAATCATAATTTCGTATTGAATTTCATTGAACATCTAGAGGGCGCTGCGTATGCTGTCATTATTTCAAATTGCCCTAACTTTTTTGACAGTAAACTTTTGGTACGTTTCATGAAAAAACCTGATTCTCACACCTTTTCTAAGTAAAAAAGGTACACCTCCTCAACAACGCTGGAGGTGATCATTTTCGGGATATTTACAATTTTCTATATCGATGCATATTATTTAGCTCCTAGGGCGCTAAGTGAAGTTGCTGAGAACATTACAAAAAGTAAGTATGCGGTGGATCTCGTCAAAATAAACAACTTCTTCCTATAAAATGTTAACCGAAGAATGATTCGTTTTCGAAATACAGATTGTTGAAATTTCTCAAAACAGGGTACGTTTTTGTCATGAGTTTTTTTGCAATTTCATATATTTTCATCAAACTTTATACGCAGTATACCCGTACAGACTTCTTCTAAACCGAGCATTATCAATCCAAATAAAAAAAATTGTCAGGTTCAATTATTCAATTAGAAAGTGCTACATTTCGTAGTTTGTAAAAAAACAATTCGGAGAAGTACTATGTTATTCATCAGGAAAATGAACATATAAAAATTGAAAGAAACAACTATTACAACAACTGTTCAAAGTGACGATCCCCAACAGTAATACACGCTTCTGCTCTCCTGATCAAAGAATTTGTCAGCATTTCCTCGTTTTCAAAGAGGCTAGCATGAACTAGTGATTTAGGTGTTCCCAAAAGAAAAAATTGACGGAATTGAGGTCCGGTGACCTCGGGGGTCAATGCTCAGTGCCTCCTCTTCCTATCCATCGTTGGGGATATGGTACATCTAAAAAATTTCTTGCTATCACACTAAAATGAGCAGCAGCTCCATCGTGCATAAACCAAGAGTGATTTCGGAGACCAATGAAAACATCTTCCATAAGTTGGGGAAGCTTGTGTTCAAAAAAATGTAGACGAGCATCTTCAGACAAACGTAAGGAGAGAGAATAGGGCCCAATTGAATAATCACCAATTTATGCCTATCCATACATTAAAAGAGAATCTGTCTTGGAAATGAGTTTGCGTTATCGCATGTGGGTTATCTTCCGCCCAGATGTGGTTATTATGGAAATTCATGATACGATTTCTTGAAAAATTGGACCCATCTGTGAAGAGGATTTTCGACTCACATTCAAAGTTTGACTAATTTTTCCTGTACTTGTCTCTGGATGTTCACTAATTTCTTCGAGAACCGCCTCCTCCCATTCTACAGTTCTTGTAATCCGTGGCCGTCCTACTGCAGAATTTGTTTCAAAACTTCCAGATTCGGAAAGTCGCCGGAAAAGATTCGCAAATGTCGCTGCACATTTTGGGGATATCTTTCCTGATAGAAGCGTCTAGCCTCGCTTGAATTTCCGTCATTTCAGCATTCGTAAAATCACTTTATAAACTCCGAACTGTGAATTTGTCAATCAATAGTTGAAAATGTGACAGCGAACTTCTATTTTTATAAACAAACTTTCATAGCCTACTCGATTTAATTAACTTAATTTGCAAGGGGAGAGTGACAAAAATTATTGAAATCAAATTTGGCAATAAAGCAATATGCATCGATATAGAAAATTGTAAATATCTCGAAAACGATCACCTTCAGCGTTGTTGAGGAGGTGTACCTTTTTTACTTGGAAAAGGTGTGAGAATTAGGTTTTTTCATGAAAACTACCAAAAGTTTACTGTCAAAAAAGTTAGGGCAATTTGAAATAAATAATGACAGCGTACGCAGCGTCCTCTAGATTTTACATGAAAATTAATACGAAATTTCAATTTCCCACGTCAAAAAACCCCGGGTACCGAATTTCGTGAAAATAACTTATTTTTTGCAAGAGTTATTTTCAAAAAGCGAACAAAAAATTCAAATTCAAAACCCGTATCTCCGAGACGAAGCATTTTCGGACACAAGTTCATATAGACTGTTTTTCTTAAAATTGTCTCAGGAATACGTGACATGAATATTTTTACGTACTTATGTTATACCCTGTATATTCATGAGAAATTGACCTCAATTCAATAGAGAGGCTTATTCAAATATACTTATATTCAATATATAGTTTTTTGAACCTCCTGATCATATTTCAAAACGAAATCATTTTGCTGTTCTACCAACCAGTTTAGTTCTCAATACTAAGTGTCTTAAGTTTCAGAATAAAATGATACTTGGTGTATGTAACGTTCAAATTTTATAAACTACACGTTACGATTCGATCTTCACAAACGTTATTTTCAAAAAAATATCACGACATGTTTCGCTATCACAGTAGTTTTTTCATAGTCAATGACATACTGAAAATTAATTCTATTATATACTCTAATTTTCATTCTCAACGTACCCAGGTACTACTTTTGTCATATAACCTAAATCATCTACTCAACTTTTATACGTGATTGATGACTTGTTTACTTCATGGTAATTCATGATCACTCAAATGAAACGAATAAAAACACTTTTGTCTAAATACCACTGGTAAATTTTATACCGAAATCGGTTGTATATGTATGTAAAATCTACCAGTGATATTTATACAAAAATGTTTTTATTCAGTTCATTCAAGTACTCAACTTTTATATACCTCAAGATATGATTACAATTTTACATAAATAATACAATGTCGGATTCTAAAAAATCAAGTTCAGTAATGGTGATCCATTTAAATCTATGGTCATTCAGTTAAATGTTTGTTTTTTAGTTTATTAGTTTCTATTGCTTCCAATTAATTCAGCTTCAAACCTTTATTTTTTAAATGTAAAATTTCCAAATCTCCGTTGAAAATGTGATTTTCTTCTAGAAGATGATTTGAATATGTTGAACTTGTTTTCTCATATACATAGGTCATATGATGTTTCTGGATGCGATTGCTGAGTGTTCTGCAGATTTCCGCAATATATACAAGGACAAGTTCCACAATTTAATTTATATACTCCTGATTTCTCGAATTAGGATGTTTTGTCATTATTATTTTCAACTAACTTTTCATTTGTATTACCTGTTGTGAATGCAATTTTTATATCTTGTTTCTTCAAAAATGAAGCCACTTTCTCTGTTGTTTGTCCAAAATATGTCAAAGAATTATTTGGAAGCAATGGAAACTAATAAACTTGAAAATTCATACATTTTACTGAATAACCAATGGGATCTAAATGGATCACCATTACTGTATCATTGATGTATAATTGATATAATAGGCTCTAGGTCAGGGGTACGCGTACCTCTGGAGGGAACGACATTGAGTCGTAGGAGCTACGCGAATAGGTTTACGTCATAGCGGTGGCCAAGCTTGCGAAAACAAGCAAATCACAGAAACACATTTCATTAGAAAAATTAAAAAAATATGACGAAAACTATTTGAAAATTGGAATTATGTGCAAAAAAGAATCTCAATACTCAGAGCCACAGTGTATGTTCAGAAGTACTCGCAAATAGCGCGATGAAATCTTGAAATCAAACGTGATAGTGAGCTTTTTATTCCCAAAAGGGCTAGACCGCTTGGCAGAGGTGACACATGAAATGTAACACCCACTTTTTGCTAGTTATGTTATTAGTCCCATGTAATAGGGGGTGACCCTGTTGTCATACATCGGGCACAGTTCCGGATTCCGTGCTACTACTAAGAATTTTCCAAATACCACCGAAAAATACCCAATACTTTGTAGACCCAAATATCGAACTCGAAACCCCGACGCAAAAAATACTTTAGTTGTTCGATCTAATATTTTTCAATATTATTTTTCAAGGGGTAAGCTGTGATCTGGAAAGTCTAATGGGGGCACGAGTTACAATAAGTTTGAGAAACCCCGCTTTATGTAATCATAATTTGAAGAGGTGTATGAAAGTTGAGTGGATGGTTAAGGGAATTATGATCTAAGAAGTACCGAAGAAGGTATCTCTCACTTATGATTGCGTTGTGGTATATAAAAATTAGAGTATTTGCTAGAATTGACTTCCACTATATCATTTAGTAGGAAAAAGCTACTGTGATAGCGAAACATGTCGTGATATATTGTTTGTGAATTAAGTTTGTGGAGAACAAATCGTAAGATGTACTTTACGAAATTACTGTGGATCTTCATCAAGTAGAGGCCGAATCAATCAGAAAAAATTAACTATTAAATTTCCAAGAATGTTCAATTTTAAGAATCTATTCACATCATATGTTATTGGAAGTAATTATTATGCATATGGCGCCTCTGTATATTCACAGAGCACTTGGCGCCTTTGTATATTTACAGAGCACTCATGGTAACAAGGTTATCATTACAGATTTTCATTAGTTCGGATTTCCATTGTCTAATACTATAACAGTGCCTTCATTTCAAAACTTCCCACCCCTAGTACTTGGTTTGGCAGGAAGAATTTACCGTAGGCAAAAAACACGTCAATTTAGATATCGGGGGGAAGTTTGAAACCAGTGCCAGTGGTATTTTAGGTTCAACACACTTACCCCCAGCTACCCCCACTTAATAATTTTAAATGGCACCCCCTATCTTGTAACACATCATTTTAAAGATCCAAAAAATCCTCACTCAACCCTGTTTAGAAAACTGAAATTGGTTGATCCGTTCTCGTAAAATAGGGCAAAAATAAAATGAATTATAACAAAATGCAAAAATTTATGGAACCGCTACCACTGACTCAATAACGGTATGTTTATGTCTCTTTTTTACACAGATTTTTTTGCTTAAGCTGAAAGTGAGATAAGGGCATAGTTGCTTCTTGGCGTCAGTTACAATTAAATGGTGAAAACATTTATCAGAATTAGTTATTTCTGATTTTAAACTGTTTGTGAAGTTGCACTGACAGTAATACAAATCGTAATGGTGTACACTTTACAAGAAAGAACTGAAATTATTTTTAATTATGGTGATGAAGATAGGTGTGCTCGTAAGACCGCCAGGGTTTTTAATGAAAGGCATGCAATGTGAGTCACCGATATGTTCTAGACTTTATTCAAAAATTTGAAGAGACCGGTTCTGTATGCAATAAACCAGTAAAGCAGTCGAGAGTTCTTACGGATGCCGCACAGATTGAGATTTTAGGCCAATTCGCCGTTGAGCCTACTACTTCAATTTCGAAAGTCTCTAAGTTAGTTAATATTTCAGTTGGTTCTGTAGACAAAGTTTTAATACTAAACAAGTTATATCCTTACAACATCAGTATTCTTCAGCAATTCAGTGAGGACGACTATGATAGGTGAATTGAATTTTGTGAAATAATGACTGCGAGAATTCAAAATGACCCGAATTTAATAAAAAAAATTTGCTTCAGTGATGAATCAACTTTTTTTCTTAATGGCTTTGTAAATGAGTATAACTGTAGATACTGGAATAATGAAAATCCACACTTGTTTCGAAAGGAGCATACGCAATATCCACAAAAAATAAACGTCTGGACTGGAATTCTGGAAAACGAAGACAACCCGCTCTTGGATGAACAAAATTTACATTTTCAGCAGGACGGCGCACCGCCACACTACGCATTGCATGTCCGACAGTGGCTCGATCAACGGTATCCTGACAAATGGATTAGCAGAAGAGGCGTTCTGGAATGGCCGGCGAGATCTCCGGATTTAACGCCATTGGATTTCTTTCTCTGGGGTTATTTGAAGACAATGGTATACAAAACTCCCCCGCAGGACATTCAGGATATAAGACACAGGATTACTGACACATGCAGACAAATTAATAACGAAACATTTACAAAAGTCCGGCATGAATTCGAGAATAGATTGTACTTTTGCTTAGCTACCAATGGTGAACATTTTGAAGACCTAATAAAGTAAGGTCATTTATTTAATTGCAATAGCTATTATTTTATTTTTTATTGTAATTAATTTTCTCTTTACCCTATTTTACGAGAACGGATCAACCAGTTTCAGTTTTATAAACGGGGCTGAGTGAGGATTTTTAAGATTTTTATAATGATGTGTTGCAAAATAGGGGTGCCATTCAAAATTATTAAGTGGGGGTAGCTAGGGGTAAGGGGGTTACACCTAAAATACCAGTGGCACTGGTTTTAAACTTCCCCCTCGATATCTAAATTGACGTGTTTTTTGCCTATGGCAAATTCTCCCTGCTAAACGACGTACTAGGGGTGGGAAGTTTTGAAATGAAGGCACTGTATACAATGATTTGAAATTCCTAAAGGAACCACTACGAATAAAACAAATAAAAAGAATAGCTGAACCCAACAATTATATTAAGTAGAAAAACCCTGAAAGGAAATTACAGTGAAATAAAATACAAGTAAAAAATAGAACAGTTGAACAAAAAATAAAAAATTAGAGATTCCAAACCAAGTTACTTCACGACGACGTTTCGATTGTTAGTATCCACAATCGCTTTCGGGTGATGACTGGACTAATTCCTCCGAAAGATGACTATTTATGGGTCATTCGAGTATTTTTACTTATCTCTTCTTTACGCTTCACCGCTTGATATCTCTACGCTAGCTATACGCAACATATGGAATCCCATAATCAAGCGAAAAATGGCCTCCCGTCAAACCGTCATCTCCACTAAACCGGTGAAATGGAAAGAGGAAAGAGCAGATAAGTGAAGAAACTCGAATGACCCATCTCTCGGAGTAATTAGTCTAGTCATCACCCGATGACGATTGTGGATACTAACAATCAAAGTTACTTGGCTAGTAATTTCACAATTTTTTATTTATTTGTTCTATTTTTCATTTGTATTTTATTTTATTGTATTTTCATTTCATTTTTTTAGCTCAATATAATTGTTATTTTCAGCTATTCTTTTTAATGTTTCATTTGTATTGGTTTCTGATATTCCTCAGGTCAGTGATACTATTTTTATCGATATTTCAATATTTTGTAAATGTTATACATAAAGGATACGAATGTGATACGACCCAGCACTACAAAAATTGAATGTAGTAGTGGTTTCAATAAATTATCGTGTCAGTTACGATTGGAGAGGACAAATTTCGTGTTAGTAGATCATGGTGGATGGAACCTGAAGTACCAAAAATTTCGTGTGCTACTGCGGCACACATCATCAGTGCGTTGACTGCGAGGATGAAGGCTTTATCTCGAATTGTTTGGTGTGAATCAAGAAGGAAACACAGTGAAAAAAAGTACGTATACAATAACAAGAAAAAGATTGAAAACGGTAAATACGCGTAATGTGAGAATAAAAGCTTTTTGGCTTCCTACTTTTCCATGATTTAACAAAAAATGCAGAAAATTGACCAATGAAGGAAATGAGAAAATTGGAATAATAACTATGACGATTTTCAGAGCATTTATAGAGCATATAAAGGATTTTCCAATAGGTAGTTGACAACTTTGAATTTGATTTGTGAACGCACTATTTCACTGATCATCTAACTGTTACTTTCCTTTGTTTCAGTAAACTCAACATTTTCATCATGGTAAAGTACATAAACCAACAACGTATACAAATTATAAAAATGTACTACCAAAATTCGGAGTCGGTGACCACAACTTTAAAAGCGTTGACTCCAATTTTCGGTCGTTATGCTCGCCCTAGTAGACAAGCAATAACAAGTTTGGTGTAAAAATTTGAGTCTACATGTTCATTGTGTGATGCTGCCGTGCTAGTGAGACAACGGGTTGGTCGAAGTGACCAAAATATCGCTGCCGTTCAGGCGTCCGTAGTAAACGATCCGAATCAGTCGATTCCGTGGCGTTCTCAAGAACTGGGCATCGCCAAAACCACTTTATGGCGAATTTTGCGTAAAGATCTTGGTTTACACTCATACAAAATCAAACTGACTCAAGAATTGAAGCCGATGGACCATTTGACCCGACGTATGTTCTCTCATTGAGCTCTGGAGAAGATGCGCCAAGATGACGGATTTGGTGAGCGTGTTCTCAAGAAATGGACCAGTCAATTGGCCACCTCGTTCGTGCGATTTAACGCCGGTAGACTTTTTTCTTTGGGGCTACGTCAAATCATTGGTCTATGCCAACAAGCCGACGACGTTGGAAGAACTCAGAGCCCACATTGAACGCGAAATAGCGGCCGTTGCGGCCGAAATGTGTGACCGAGTCATCGAAAATTGGGTCCAACGAATCGACCGCTGCCGACGTGCCCGTGGTGGCCATATGGACGAAGTCGAGTTCCATTCATAAATGTTGCAATTGTGTTTCAAGTCGATCATAAAGTTTTGGAAATATTTCAAATGGTTTAAGTTTTATTTAAAAAAAAAAGTTGTCAAGTCCTTATTGGAAAACCCCTTACATTAAATTGTATGAAAATCAATTTTTAACTTTTAGTTTGTACTACAAACATTCGTTATGAAATTGAAATAAATATCATTCATAAGAACTCTACGCAATGTAATATATGAAACAGTATTGATATAAAGTGTCAAATTGAACAGTATCATCAATTGTATATTCACGAAAGAAACCTTCATGGCTTTTTCAAATTGTCATTAATGATATCCAAAAATGATAAAATATCATGTCATTTCTTGTTAAAAATTTATGTATGATAAATTGTACTATTCAAGAACGGTTCAATAGTAGATAACGAAATTAATTCAAAAAAATTATCAAACTTGAGAAGCAAATTTGTAAACAGACTTCATTTATACCCGGAAGTGAATGATAATCATTCCGAACATTTATTTAAATAAACTGGAGAGTGTTTTGAATAATTATGAAATTTTGATATTTATCGTATGTTTGTAGATTCTGAATCGAATATGAAACTGTTCTTTGCTCAGGATCGGTTCTATATTGGCGTTTGTAGAACAGATCTGAAATTGAACTGGGCACCGCTCAGGATTGTTTTGGAAATTGAGCGATAGTTATCAATTAATTTAGGGTCACGTTTTCATATAATTGGATTCACTTAGAAAATTCAGGGACAGTCTGGAAATATAACTTGAGGTCAACAAAAACGTACTCATAACGTACTCATATATCTCATATGAAAAAAAAAATCAGTTTCTCCAATATTTCTCGAATTACTTTTTTTTTCAAATATATTCAAAATGATTTTATCAATTAAGTATTCCAAAATTACTAATCTACTTTAGATTGCATCCTCTTTTCAAATCAGTAGTATGTATTGGGCTTTTAAAGCCTGTTTACTCACCGATTATTTGTTCTTTTTCGGTGTAGCAAATCGACAACGCCATATTTTTTGAAACTTCAGCCAGTGCTTCTGGGAATACTTTTTGCGTCCATTCCGGTAACTTTAAATTAACCAGTGACTCCACGTAAAGAGTATCCCATACGGTAAAAGCCGTTAAAAGCTCATACGTTGGCATCAGTGTATGTCTCCTGATATACCTGTACATTTCTCTATTTTCTTTATTCACTTCTCGAAAATATTTGTCGGTGGTTTCTGTCACGATGTAATGAAAGTCAAATTTTAGGCAACTGACCAAAGTTCCCAAAACGGACCAATCAGATATATCTATTGATATATTGCGGTCCAAGTTTGGATAAAGTCCTTGCATGAATGCAATCGCAGATAGGATATTTCTTTTGTTTTTGTCGGATTTTATGAGAATGCTGCTCTCGTTGTAAGTTTGTGGTAAAAAATCATGATACATTTTCCGGAAATAGGATCCCAAGTTGTGTAGTTGTATTTTTCCAGACTGAAAAATAAAACCGTAAATCAGTGTATGAAATTTTATACTTACTTATACTCAATAAAATCTATATTTGTATATATATGTATATTGTATATATATATATATATATATATATATATATATATATATATATATATATATATATAGATAGATATACATATTGATATATACATACACACACACACATATATATATATATATATATATATATATATATATATATATACATATTGATTTCAATTCAAGAGCCACTTCCCTATTTTTTTCGCAGATCTTTTGTTCCTCTATTACTTCTGTAATTTTTTCGAAATTGTTTCATTAGTTATTCAGAAATTAAATGTTCAACATTTTATTTAGAAAAAACAGAAAATTCGCTGTGGCACATTTGATTGAGTAAATCAACAAAAGTAATATCAATGGCAACACAATCACCGGATAAAGTGTTCGAAATTACCTCAATCTAGTTCCATATAACATTACAGTCTACTTTCGAAAGCGTTTCGTACATTATTGAAGATGTCCGGCGTCAAAAGTGGAAATTCCCGAACAATTCTCTGTCGCAGGTCTTCTAAATTTGTATCATTTATTCAATTAGTAGTAAACGTTTCGAAATGGACGACACTGTTAGTTTTTTCTGCACTGGTAGTTTTTGTTGAATCTAGTTGTCGCAGAACAACAAGTAGATAGTTAGCCACTGTCACTTCTTCACGAATTATTATTCAATCATCCCTGTTCACTGTGTTCCAACATGATTTATCCTACTGAAGGAAGAATAGAAATTGTTGCAACCTATTATCGAAATATTGAATGTGCTAAAGCTGCTGCAAAAATTTATAATACAAAACATCCAGACCACAACGTGAGCCATCATAACATTAAAGAGTTAATGTAACTTCAGGTTTTGTTCACAACAGAAAACATGAAGTATCCCGTCCTGTCAGAAATGACGGAGTTGAAGTTTTAGGACATGTACAATTGGATAATCGACAAAATATCAGACAATAAGTTATAGCGTCTGGTGTATCAGCTACTCGTACTAGTGTTTTTTGGATTTTGAAAGTCTACAAATTCCATCCTTTCAAAATAAGGCTAATTCATGAATTGAACGAAGATGAACCTGATCATCGACTTCAGTTTTGTGAAGTGTTCAGCGAGAAATTGACCAATAACCCAAACCTATTATACACTACATGTTTTTCAGTCGAAAGTTTTTTTATGTTGAATGGTGAAGTGAATAGACATAATTGTCGTTACTAGAGCGATGTGAGTCCTCATTAGGTGATGGATACACATTCACAAACTCCACAAAAATTGAATGTCTGGGCCGGAATTCTTGGTAATCATATTGTTGGACCATTCTTCATTGAAGGTAATCTCAATGGAGACACATACTTAAATCTATTACGAGACTGTGTATATCCTATGATTACACAAATTTTAGAAAATTGTGACATTTTAGTAAAATATGAAAAAAGATTCCAGAAGGATGGTGCACCTCCATATTTTGATGTTCGGGTGAGAAATTTTTGGACGAACTGCTAGAGGAGCTAGATCACCTGATCTCATACCGATGGACTTCTTTCTGTGGGCACACCTGAAGTTGAAAGTGTACTTTACTGAGCCTACAAATTTAGAAGCCCTGCGACAGAGAATTGTTCGGGAATGCCGATTTCTGACTTCGGACATCTTGAATAATGTACGGAACGCTTTCGAGAGTAGACTGTATTATTGTATGGAACTAGATGGAGATCATTTCGAACACTTAATCCGTTGATTGTGCGGCAATGGATATTACTTTTGTTGATTTTCTCAATGAAATGAGCGACAGCGAATTTTCTGTTTTTTCTTAAATAAAATGTTCTACATTTAATTTCTCAATAACGAATGACCCAATTTCGAAACAAATTACAGAAGTATTAGAGGGTGAAGTTTCGGGTATAATTTTCATGTCATAATTGGTCCCCCTAGATATAAAAATTCATGTGCTCTTTGAAATTTTCGATTACACATCCGTTCCTGACTCACAGGGGGGTGCCTGTATTTGTACTGCATCAGGTACTCTTCTTTGTGTTAGATCTTCTCTAGGAATGTGTATGTTTTTTTTTAATATATTGAATGTGAGGTCTTGTTGTGTTTTGATTTGTACTTGTTCCTTGATAAGTGATTTATGACTCATGCGGTTTCCCTTGTTGACTTGTTTTATGAGTTTTATGTTCTCTGATGGAGAGAAATTATGTTTGTTTTGTATGGCGTGTGAAATTCTTTATCGGCCAAACCAAGAAAAAACTGATCCAAAGGTAAAATGAGCACGTATATATATATATATATATATATATATATATATATATATATATATATATATATATATATATATATGTTCTACTTTGCCAAGCTTTCGTTTCTATTGGGAAGCTTCTTCAGGGCCTACAATTTGATGAATTGTGAATTTTTTCGCAATTGAAAAATATTACAATTCATACAGTAAAAATGAGTGAAAAACAACTATTGAACATATAAATTGACGAAAAAGTTAAACATGTATAGGATTGTCTGTGGGTTTAACAAATGTCATACCTTCACATAAATGTCATTTCTCAATGGGTATGATGATTTTATAATTTTTGACTCTAAGAAAGAGTTATTGATTGATACAATTTTTATTATTATTATGTTCCTGATGTAGTCCCAGTAAGTTACTGTATATGCTGCTGAGATTATCAATGTCAGTTTTTTTATTCATACAATCAGAAGGCTTATTAATTTCAACCATTTCAAGAAAAAGGCGTTTGGAAATATTTTTTTCTGTATGTAGAACTTTGATATTAGTGTAATTTGGTTTGTGTCCTGTTTCTATAGAATGTTGTGCTAATGCACATGATTTCTTATCAAGCTTATATCACTTTTATGTGAAATTATTCTATCATTGAGAAATCTAGATGTTGTTTCAATATAATCCAAGTTGCAATTGTTACAAGGAATGTTATAAATTACATTCGACTTTTTTGTAGTATCCGTTTTATCTTTCAATTTAGTATTCAAATTCTTTATAGTTTTAATATTTTTTTGGTTATTTTGATATTTTGTTCATTATGATGGCGATGGCAGATATGTTACTTGTCGTTCATTTCAGCTCTGTTCAAGGTATGATGTTTTGTAAGAATTAGATTATTGATTATGGGACTTCGTCGTGATGTAGGACACTTCCTTGCACTGACGAGAGGCCAAATAGCCGGAAACCGTTCTGCAAGTGTGCCTACGTTTCAATAATTGAAAATCGATTCTGACAAAAGCATATGCAGGAAATACTTCTGCGAAAAATCCTGCACTGACACCTGTTGGATATAATCCAACGCTTTTCATGGTATTAGCCGGGGGAGTAGTTGTTTTCTGATAGGTGTTGTTAGTCCATCAACCTACAGTGTAGGTGAGTTGATACTGACCTGAATGAATTGTTCTCTTGGACAATTTATAGTCAGTCTTCAAGAAAGTATGCCCACGTACTATAGGTGAGATACGTATTGCGTTGTTGCCACGTGGTGCAAAATATTCCTACAACATAAGGTATGACACAAGAAATGCAATAATTTGCAGATAAATATGGTTTGGGGATTTTTTCGAAGTGTTTACGCCAAATATTCGAAAATTTTTGATAACAAAATTTTCAATATTTGATACCTACCTAAATTTTTACTAGTGTGGTTGTGCCTACTCGATATCAAGTTAGCACCTACATACAGTGTATACTTAAATAGTCTCCCTCCTTTCAACTTTTGAACGGAATAAGATATTTAGGTTAGACAAAATTTACGTAAAAGGGTATAGTTTTAACTACTTTGTTATAAGAAAAACAATTACTCGTCGCCGAGAGGACAAATAAAAACAGCGGGTCTTGTGATAACTCGTATGATAGATTATTCAATTCTCTATCAAACGCTCTAATTTTTAGGAATTGGTTCAGCCTTTCGTGAGTATGTGGCAGGTTCATATTCGTTGTAAGAATCTGTAAACAAACGATGAATATCATTATTTCAACAAAAATTGTATTCATTCCAAATAATATTTGAAATGTTTGCCATTCAATTTCTAGCAATAATAAGGTATGTTTGAAAGTTTATTTCTCACATTGGGAAAAGTACCTGAGGAAATTTCGTTGCAGGCAACTCTTTTTTTATCCAAAACTTCTGAAATGAACTGTGGTTGTATATCGTACACTGAAGATGTCGCGTATCCTCTCGAAACATCTAAATGTATAATAACAGGTGACTAGTGGGGAATTCTAAAGGACCACGGTAAATTACGAATCCAAATGAGTTTTCAACTGATGTCATATTTCAGCAGGATGAGCTGGTTTGAAAGCATCTCGTTGACTATTATCCAAACCGGTCGACAGGTGAAGTTGGTAGCGCCTTCTGAGCGACAAGTGACGGAACAGTATCATTTTTTTTATCAAAAAGTGGTGAACATGATGCCTCTTTATTCAATTCCACACTGTATAAATTTCCTTGCTAACTTCACGAGTATAGAGGTCAAATTATTAGCATTCCACTATTTGATCGATTGAAAATAAACAACGTAACTTACATCTGTTAGTTCACCTGGTCCTAGTCCGTTCCAATATTTCTTATCTTGGTAAGGGTCAGTTGGGTAGAATATTATTGGTGTCCTGAATCCATGCCTAAAAACCTGAAAAAGAAATCTTGCTACATTCAATAAAAAAATTGTGGTGATGCAATTATTCCAGAATACATAAAAATCAAAATTATTACCTGGACAACCGACAAAAGACCTGAGTTTTCGGAATTACTTTCACTAATTGAAACTAAAATAAGCAAATAAACTACTAAATAATTGGAATTCATAGCCATTTATATATTATTTGCAAATAATTGCAAACGCTAGAAAGTACTTGAAGAAGTCAACTGTACTAATTCTTATTGAATATAATTTAAAATATACATTGAAAACTATATAAAGCTTACTCATCAAATCAACATAACTTATATCAATTATTCAAAAGCCAAATGTCTGATAACAAATGAAATAGAGGCAAAGATAAATAAATAATTATGTGATATCCACAAAGAAACCACAAATTAGTAAACAAAGAGTAGTTTCATTATACACGGTAATTGGAAAGTGTATACCTTTCCAAATACAATGTGCAACGAAGTAGTTTACTTATCAAAATTGTTGATAAAAAAAACAGATTTGTTTGTTTTTACAAGAGTTGGCAAGTATGTGGTTCAAAATTAGAATAAAATTGATTTTCATGAGGTTTCTGAGTTTCTAATTATCCTTTATTCAAGAGTGTAATATGAATGAAAAGCAGTAGGTACAGACTCGTCTCTCTCTCTTATATAACTCACTAGCTATCCGCCTAGTATCAGCAATGCAATGGCGCATTGCTGATACTAGATATACGTATAAACGCGTGCGATTGCTGCTAATCAGAAAGTTCTATAGGGCGACGCTCTCCTCTATGCCCTCCTGCGTTGAGTGCCCTGAAGTAGGATCTTTCCCACACGGTTACTGTGTGCAGAAGCTAGAATCTCGTTTATCCACCCCACTCATTCCTGTGTGGATCTCAATCTCTTAATGGGCACTTCAGCAAGATTGACATCTGACCTCCTGCAGTCGAAAGTCAGTCTTTAGGTGCTTTCACTTTTGTTGTCTGTTGATTTTGATTTTTCGTGATTTTACTTTGTGTAATGTTTGCATGGAGGTCCCCTCAAGATTACTGGAGACAAGTGTCTATCGGTCGGGAACTATGTATGTGTATGTGAATCTGTAATAAAGTGTGTGTTAGTAATCTGTTAATAAAGGTTTTGTTCTTACTAGAGCCGCCTGACAGCGACTCTCAGAGGTGGTCGTTGGTTCTGCTTCGTGGTCCTCATGTGTATATCCCTTTCGCGAAGTTTGGGGTCGTCCCTGCTGAGTCTTCCATGAAAGTCACGCAGTGCTGGATTGGCGTGTGTTCGTATTCTTTCGAATACGTTTTCAGCGTGTTCTGTCATGTACGATTATGCGTGTACGTAGTGGACGATGAGATACAGGTTCCGGTAGATAAATCTATTAGACATGTATCTTGGAGCGTTTACGGCAGCTCGTATGCATGCGTTTATCTGGATACTGCGTATGTATGTCGCTGCGCACAGGTCCCAGACAGTGGAGGCATACAGAATGATGAGTAGTAGAATGGTCTTTATTAGAAGCAGTTTCACGTCCAATGATAGGATTGAGATTTTGTCTGGCGGCTCTCGCCAGCGCTATTCTTTGTTGTATGTGGGACCTGAACGTTAGTCTCCTGTCGAGAGTGACTCCCAGGTATCTTGTTACGTTGGTGCACGAAATCTCTTGTCCATTGAAGATGACGTTTCCTTTTGAGTGTACCAGCCTCCTGGTGACTCTTGTCAGGGTTCACACTGATTTTACAAAAATTGGCCCATTCCTTCAATCTGTCCGCTTGCTATTGCAAGTATCTGATGACTTGCGCGTGGCTAGTGGATCTCGCCAGTAGAGCTGTGTCGTCTGCGTAAAGTGCCAACTTGTTGAAGTAGTTCTCTGGCTTGGGCACCTCTGCTGTATATACCGACAAGAGATATGGGGAAAGTACTGCACCTTGTAGGACTCCTGCTTCCAGAAGTCGCATGGCAGAGAGTTCGTGTCCTACTCTGCAACGGCATGGTCTGTTATAAAAGATTTGATTAGTCTTACCATTTGTTTCGAGTAGCCAAAATTGCTCATTTTGACTAGTAGTCCGTCGTGTCAAACTCTTTCGGATGGAATATCGCTCTGGTGTGGTATCCTTTGCCCAGGTTGAAACCTTCAGTCGCCTAATCTAGGGCGAAGCTCGGCCTTCGAAGCGATATTTATAGGAACGCGCCGCTGGCGCTGATGGGTCAATATTCACCTCTCTCACTCTATCTTACGGCAAATTTAATCTGTCGTTCTTGTTTCCGCCCTACAAAGATCCCTGTCTTTGTCATTTATAAATTGTCACAGAATAGTATTCAAATTGTTTGGAATAAAACACGTTGTCCGTTAGTGACCATTGCACCGCCATCACTGCAAGGGATGGCGGTGTTGCTGTACCGCCTGTATAGTGGCCTACAGGCACCCAATGGTGAATGCTGTGGTGTTTCTGTAATTTGTAACGGTACCAATTTGTTCCACAAGGTATAATCATTCGAAAACGCCAGAATAACAATTTTCAAGCACCCGTAGGTCCCTCTCTCCTTTTTTTTTGTTAACTGGTGGGCCATGAGATTACAGAGTTAAACTATTGTTGTTTACATTCAGTGAATTATCTTTCCAATTATTATTGAAGTACTTTCAATGAAGATAGAGTGCGATGTACGATGTGTTCCAAACTTCAAAGTATCCCTTTCAAACTCTTATAAGTATATTTCGGCATCCAATTGGCGAAATCTTGTACATTTCAAATTTTCTTTCTAGTAGCCCCACGTTACGGTGTTGGGTTGTCACTGTGACAGCCTAATAATTCGGCGCCGGCTGAGTGAAGACGGGAGTGGGGAAAATATGCAAATGAAATTTTAATTGTGGGCGCCAGGTAATTTTACCCCTACCGAATGCTTGTCTGAACCCTGTTCCTAAATTACCGAATGAACTTAAGCCCATCTGTCATAATACAATTGACATAATGAACTGATTTATCACAAATAAAAAAAACATAATGATCTGATTTATTATAAATACTTCACGAAAATATACTATTTGTCAGTAGGTAAATTCATATAAATAAATAATATCTATGGACATACAATTTGCATTTAGAATTGAACTATAATTAAGTCACTATCAAATGTGACAGAAATTAATATAGGTTCCAAGATAACCAGGAGAAACCTTAAATAACACCAAAATTGAATAGCCACTAGCTTTGGATCCAGAGTGAAAGGCGCGTATTACGTTTGTCAAAAATAAAATAAAATCATCAGTATGAAACTAATTTCTACCCCTTTTACAATATATTGTCTATATATATAACGGTATGATGGCAAGTGGCGAGAAAATAAATATTAAAAAAAAACGACGAATCATTCACTGTCTACTTGCGTGGCTTGACATCTCCTGAAGTGCCAAACTCAAGGTTGCCTCCGAAGAGAGTGTAAGGCCAATTTAACTTCAAATGCTATACCCAAGCAAGCAAAACTAGGCACTGTTTTCACTAAGTGAAGACCCTCGGAAATAATCCTCAAAGAGATGTTTCTATAAACAAATTTTCCAGGCGGGTCTTCTTCGAACATTCACAAAGCAACCTCAAAAATGGAATCCGTAGGACTATCATATTGAAACGGAATAATACTAATTCCAGCGCATGACCATATGTCATGGACAGGTATGATGAACCAATGCGCAATCGAATAGAGCTGTTTCAAAATATCAAATCATTTAAATAAATTTTCCAAACTGGAACAATATACTGAATGATTGGAAAAATCAGGGATTAATACTATGGGGAATATTTCCTCTCAGAGACAATTTCGCTAAGATATTCAAAATATAATATGAAATGAAATATCAACATTTCTTCAGGGATACGTTAGTTGATCTTTAATTATGACCTTGACTACTAGGTGTGTTGCAAGTATGAAAATATATTTTTGTAGGGAGAGAGGGACTTACGGGTGCGTGAAAATTGTTATTCTGGCGTTTTCGAATGATTATACATTGTGTGGAACAAATTGGTACCGTTACAAATTTTCTGTCATTAGCAATGAATATGTTTCGAAACTCTCCATTCAAGATGGTGTGATTTGAATGTTTGTTCTTTCGAGTCGACATCATTGCCAACAATTGGATGCTACTTACGAGAGGACATTGAAACCTAAAGAAGGGAGGGGTCGACCAGATCCTAATATCGGGCCAGAACGGGTAAAGTTGTTCTATAATCGAATATTAATCATTCTATTTTAATTTCCTGATAACTGGAGTGAATTTATTCTCTCTAAAAATTGCTCTGGAGTCGAAACCAGAGCCCAAAAAACAAGGCATTCGAGACCCAACACCAGAGAGCGATGTTTCGATCCGCACTAATGGACTGAAATATCCCCAATTTGAAAAACCAGTCTGTGTTAGTGAAGACCACGATATTTCTCCTTACGAAGATACTTACAGATTCATCAATCGATTCATCATCAAAGGACAGATCATCATCGTAATATATCGTGAAAACAAGGCATCATCCATGAAAGTTCGGTCAAATGTTAACTAGTGTGAAAGCAATGCATTATCGATCGAAATCCTATCGACCGTCCAAATTCTGTATGTATTCAAGTAGCCTTAAGGATTTCAGCAACGACAGCTTATTGATCGCTCACATCACTATTCATCTCCCGCTCTGTATCCTCTTTCACAAAACATCATATTCATTTATGTATGCAAATCGCATGCACTCCCTTGAGCTTTCTTGTGTAATTTTTATGATATCTCCAGTTTTTCCGCAGTCACCCCGGTGGCTCTTTAGCCGTGGTAGTTTATTATTTTCGATAAGCCGTTTTCTCCGAAAAGTTTTGGAAAGTACTTCGGAGTGCGTAGAGCTTATGCCTTCCGAAGAAATCCCTTAATCTCTTTATGATTTCTTAAAGCACAGGAAGTAAATACGCCTTCGGGAAAAACATAACACTAGAATGAATTCTTTTCGTTAGTCGTAGATATAAAAAGAAATAATTATCCTCGAGACCGTTAATGTTGAGGGTCATTAAAGATAATCAGCATGCTGGTTTTTTGATACCCTTTCTTCATCATAATGAAAATTCTCTGAAAGTATAATCTTTGTATATCATTTTGAAGAAGTCTACGAGAAGAAAAAATCAATAAGATGGTCAAAATAACACCGATGTAATCGAATAAATTAATTCAATAAAAAATAGTATTAAAAGATGAGCAGAAAAAACAATGAGTGTGAAATTTCAAAATACCAGAGCACCAATTTGGAAATGAAACAGAGTAGCGACTTGAAATCAGATAACAACCGCAAGATAATTTTCTATACAACTCAAACCACTATACATTATCTTCCTCAGGCATAATTTCAATAGTATTAGACACGCCTTCGATTCTAGGTAAACTAATAAATCAAATCTACAATAATCTCACAAAAAATCAGTTCATAATTTGAACGTAAAGTGAAAAGAGTAGGGTTCAAGTGATAGTTTCCTGAGGAACCTTGTGATGAAATTACCTCTTCGTTATTCGAGGAGACTGCGTTCGCGATTGAATTGTGAGAAGTTTCAGAAAAATCAACCAGCAGCATACATGTAGCATGTTTCCGGTAAACATTGAATTTGCAAAACAACTGTTTGTTCTGAAATGTTACATATATAAAATAAAAAACAAAAAAATGTCGATAAAAACAGAATGTTTCATGTCCGTATTAGTACAGAGTAGGCCAAATAGGACATTATTAAAAGTAAACTCCTGTTTTCAAACTTGATAAATGAAAACTGATGGTTGTTGACTGAAGGACAAATTTAATGACAAATTTAATGGTATAAACCGCATATCGATATCTATCACCTTCACCTTCAGTTGCAATAAATCCGTAGCTGCACCATTCCATCAAATTGTACTCAACTTACCTGAAAAAAACATTATATATTGAATATGTAAGAAGCATTAAATGTCTAGGTGTGTATATCGATAACAACTTGAGATGGAACTCTCATATCAACTTAGTAATTAATTTGAATTTATTAATTCAAAACTCTTAAAAAATGTTTGTCCATCACCGAATTGAAAAAACTATATTATTCTCTTGTTGAGAGTCATTTGAGATACGCTATTACGGTTTGGGAAATGCGTCTAGGATATTTTTGAATCCTTTGGAAATAACCCAAAAAAGATTCAGATTTTCTTCCGATAGAGTGTATACAGATTTTTTTTTATATTGGACATCAAGCTATATTTTCTCTAGGTAAACGTAAGATTTCATTTCTGTAACTCAGAACCAGCTAAGTCAGAACACGAATATAATACACGAAATCGAAATGTACTCACCTACCCGTACATTCTAAAGAAATCAATTTCTCAGCGGTCCAATTCAAATTTTATAATTCGGTACCTGAAACAATATAAATAATAATAAACATTTGTGTTGGGGGTATATATACTCGAACGTGGGGGATATTTTGTACAAATGCTAAACTAGAACTTCAAATACTTACCTGGACTTGACACAACTTTAACTACTGAGTTTAGTACATTTTTCGCAGATGAAATTTTCCTTACTCATTGCTTTTTTTAATCATATTACTGAATTGAAATTGTATTATGATGTTTATATACCTACCTGTTATTTTATTATATTACTTTATTGAAAATTCATTATATTTTTTATAAATCTTTTTTATAGAACTTTTCAAATTCACTATCTTGAATATTTTTCATTGCTGCTTGTCATTTTAAAATATCTTCATGAAAGTATAGTGAACATAATCTATTAACAAACATCCCTCCATCGTTTCGTCACGTACTGAAGAGGGGAACTTTTTGATTAGAACTTTTTCAATTATAACCGTGGGCTACTAACTGCCTACACAGGCTGCATTTTCTTTTCCCATTTCATCATTTCCACTTCTTTCATTACCAGAAATGCATCCGGTTATTATATATTGTTCGCTGGAACGTTTTTCCAGATTAGATTCTAACGAATCGGGTCGTTAAAAATGAGATATAATAGGATCGAATTGTTGTAGTCGAATATAGAATATTACCAAATAGAGAATGTAACAATTGTTAAATTAAAAAAAATAATATTTCGAAATGATATTTTCGAACATTCAAATCTTCCAACTTTCTTGTCCGTAGGATCTGATAAATGCCTGCCAGGAAACAACTACTTTCCTGGATAATATCACGATGGAAATTTATCAAAGTTACTTCGAAGTTACTTCGAAATTACTTCGAAGATGACTCTCATTCATTCGGCAGCAGGACCATGTTGAAATCAATCGAGTGGATCGCCTACCACTGGTATTTACAGGATTAAATTAAAAGTACTAGAAGAGCTGAAAATCAGAGCTTTCGTTTAATCTACGAGCTTGAATGAAAACGAGTTATTACTCAAAAAAGAATACTTATCTCAGTTATAATCTAGAGTCTGAATGTAATATTATAATGATATTCAAATTGAGGCTGGCATTACATGTAGAACTATTGAAATTCCTATTAAATTAACTGTATGATGTTATATACAAAAAAGAGCGTACAATATCTTGAATAAGAAAGTAAAAAAAGGATCAAGATATGACAAAAGATATTCAATGAAAGATACAGCCAGACAAGTATAAAAAAGGTAAAGTAGAGAACAGGTGATATGTTGAATTTTTTACCTAGATAGTGACTTTTTAGTGTTCGGAGAATAGTGGCTTTTTATATATTCTTCAACAAAGACCATAGAAAGAGAAAGGTTCATCTTCGGTTAACAATTATAATCTACAGTACAATCATTATTATAATAAATTTTTTAATAAATCATCTTTTGAAAAAACAAACAAGAATTTTAAGAAAATCAGTTCGCAAATTCATTTATCTAAAACCAATTTGGCATTGCATAAATTCAGTATTGCATAATACCAAAATCTGTTAACTCAAAAAAAAAAAGAAATTGAAATCAAATATACAAAATTAACAAACTCAAAAAATGTGTCAAGAATCACTTGAATGTCATCGTTTCAAAATTGTCATGAAAATTCCAGTCAATAAAATATCAATGCTCAATGAAGAATACCAATTGATCGCTTTTCGGCAAGTAGCGATTAATGTGTATTGATTTCACGTGGCGAATATTCGCCATTCGGCGTCATTCGGTGACAAATGTAGGATATTCCAACAAGGACTTCTGAACTTTGACAACTGATAAGGTTCAAATTTATATAAACCAGCGCTGTTGCTGGATTTCAGTGCATAACTGTTTCACGTGGAAAACGTTGAAAAAGTTTATTATCATAATGCTCAATCAAGGCGATAAATTCCTGGCTATCATGTGTTATGTGGACTTTTGGCCCTACAGGGCTCGAATTAACTGGAATTAATAGATTCTGATAGAAACCGCAGCTAATTAAATTCGCAGCAAGCACGCAAACGTCCCATCTCATAAAACATACCGGGTGTGACTTCGGCCAGAGTTCAACGAGTCATTCTCATTACGGGAATTCTGAATCTCTGTTAAGCTCAGGAATTCTCGTTAGTTGAACATCCATTCACTTGAAACGTGCATTTTGCTTGCACGTATTGTTATGATTTCCTTTCTATCACCAAGGTGGGTAACTTGAATTGAGTCTATTTATGTTTTCTGAAAATTCAAATCAAATAAACTGGGCTTTCGTCTGAGTTATAGATAAAAATGAACACATTGTACAATTTTTTTGAAAAGGAAAGAAAAGGAAATGGAACCAAGGTCCAAGGTTATTTGTTTCAATGAATCCATCAGAACGGTGTTACAAAGGATCTATAATAATTACGATCAGTTAAATAATGAAACTGGTGACAGATTAGCCTTCGTGAACAAAACTAATATAAATTTTACATTCTTTTGGACATAATGATTGCCGTGAAATCATTGCCTTCTCTAAAACAATAATGTCTAATGCCTACTAATGTGTGATAGTCAATCTCTGCTATGTGGACGTGTCCTTCAGTTTATTTGGAGTATCCCTTCTTGAGGGTTTTTCCGTGGGAATTGTCAGATGTATTTTGCCAGTACTCTTTGTTTTCTAGTGACCCATCTCTTGATATGGTACGCACCAAAGATTTTGAATAACCTAGATTAACCTACATATGGAACGTTTTATGTCTCTCCAACACAATCGGCGGCTTTTTCGTTAAATGTGGTTCCTGAGACTCCAGATGTACCATATAGTCAGTTTCTTTAGCATTTCGAGACCAATCTTGTTGTTAGAGTATATACAAAGTCAATTCGAATTGCATAAAATCTAAAAAGTTACCGAACGCCGGCTGTTTCTTTGTATAGCATGGGCGGCGTGATATATTTTTTTCTCAAAATTAATATTATTTTTCTACGCGGATTTTTCATTCTATATAGTAATTCCCGAAAAAACAGTTTGTACTTACATGAAAAATAAATAAAAACTTTAGATTCATTATCTGAATTTTCAGAGCTTGAATCCGAATATTCGGTTATAATAATGGGGTCAATGGGAAGTGAAATGTAATATGCATTCTCGTTTTCTATGATGTAGGTACTGGACACATTTCATCCATTCATCATTGTCGTTTACTTCGTCAATAACCGTTCTTATATTTCCTAGTACGGTATCACTATCTGTTGGAGATTGATTATATTTTGTTTGAAGGTGATTGACAATGATTCATGATGAATTTCATATTATATAAAATTATTTGAAATCCTTGAAAGAACTGAAAAAAAAGAATTAAAAATGAATAGCTGAAAATAACAACTATATTAAGCAAAAAAATCTGAAATTAAATAATAGTGGAATGAAATACAAGTAAAAGTAAAACAATTGAACAAAAATAAAAAATTCTTAGATTTCAAGCCAAGATACCTCACGACGTTTCGATTGTTGGTATCCACAATTGTCTTCGGGTGAAGGCTGGACTGATTTCTCCAAGAGATGACTATTTATGGGTTATTCGAGTATGTTCACTTCCTCCGCTTTCCTTTTTCCGCTTCACCGGTTTAGTGGGAGATGACCGTTTGGCGGGAGTTGGCCATTTTTCGCTTGATGATGGATTTCCATATGTTGCGTATCTCTATGGTAAATTGGTTGAATACGTTGTATGCGACTTCTTTGAATTTCCTCCTATACCGATGTTCCTCTCTGTGTATGATCTCAGCTTGGGACCACTCGATGTTATGTTAATCTGTTTAAAAATCCATTTAAAATCTGTTTTTCCGTTAACCAGCTGTCGCACCCCTACGAACGACAACCCTCAGAAGTCGAAACTTGTGTGAGCTAAGGATTGACGAGGTCTTACCTTTTAACGTGTGATTCCTAACACATGGGTCCAAACATGCTCTGCTATTCCAGATTTGCTGGTTTCCCCTCGCTTTGTGTTTTTTTATGCTCGACAATGCGAACATTCAATGGCCTCATAGTTTCACCGATATAGGGTTTTTCGCACTCACAGGGTATCCGGTATCGCGTAACTCGTTACGAACCATTTCTAGAGTTGGAAAATTCTTTTCTTTGTCAAACTCATATATAATTCGTCGCATGAAGTCTTTATTTAAGTCTTCATTAAAAAACTCCGACGCCGTGAAATATCTTCAACGGAGCACTCCAGATTGTCCATTTCATCATCAGAAACATCACGAAAACATCTTCACATTGCCATCTTGATTAAACAATACCAACGCAAAAACAAATTTTATGAATTCTAACCTGTGCCGCAGCACTGACAGTTCCTAAGAAAATGCAAACAGATGCGTTCACAATGAACCCGACATTTTTGACCATCATGTTTTGCTTCTGTGTACATGCAATATCATTTGTTCGACTAGATACGGCTGGTATCTGTGGTACTCTGTGTGATAGGCAAGATATTCACACGAGATCTAATCATTATTTTTGTGTGGAAGGTTTTATATGATAATAACTACTGAATATATCAAACCCGGTACATTAGTCTTTCATTTAGCTGTTTGGATGGACTTCGTATAGACGATACAGTTGGATTTATCATTTTCCCGAATACAGCTTGGCTTATGCCAGTTTCTGTTCCATGTTCGATGTTTGACACATCTGTATAAAAATTGTTTATGCCTAGCATGGATGACTATTAACCATTCACTTTTCACAGTGGGTATATATCTCAGTTTTCCATCCAAACGGTTAATTTCTGGCTCACACACAAGTTATGAAGGGGGTATGATCAAGAGTATCTCCAGTTGGTGCTTCTGGTATGATTTTCCTGTTATTCCTCAAAAAATTGATATATATGATCAATTCAGCCCTAGCACATTCGCAAATTGAATTGGAATGATCAATATGTGTGACGAGGTTGACGCGGTCGCATTCTATTTTCGCTTCCCGGTGGTTTTTTCTCGGACGCACATTTCTTTTTGTGAGTCTCGGCCAGTCACAAGAGGCGATAATCGTGTTTATTCTGGAAAAGCCCTCACGCAGTCGACGCTGATTTCCTATTGTGTCAGTTTAAATTCCTGTTCGCCACTTCTTTGCCTTCCCACGTCAGCTCGGTCAACATGTTTCTTTTTAGAAGAGATTTAACGAGAAAATTGTCCGAGGAATAATGGGAGTGGATTGATGACTGCGAACGAGATATTTTTTATGACAGCGCGGCCGGGTGCAGACTTTCATTTATTTTTCTTTGTGGTCCAGAATCGATGGAATCGAGTTATTTATGGCAGATGAGCTATTATGTGGTGTTTGATTGGATTCCGCTTTGGTTGGGAGGATTTAATCCATTTCTTGGTTAAATAAGTACCCACATTAAAGAAATACATTTTGAATTTGATTCGAAGATGTATATTTTCCATAATGTAGGATGTGACAAATATCTGCTGAAAAAAAACACAACTGTATACGAGAATATTCAAGTTTCCTCATAGAAGCAATCCTCTTGCAGATACCTCTTAGTTGGTTTCTGAAAAAAAATCAGTTGACAATCAATTGGTTAATCTTTTACAAATTCAATATTCAGAACATTAAAACGAAGTGAATAAAATGTTTTTTCCAACAAAAAAATCATAATCAAAAATGTATCCCAACGGATTCGAAATAACAGTTTTACTCTATAAAATTTTTGAAATTTTTTATTTCCCCAACCCAAACAATGCAGCTGATTTGCATGTGCAGCAAGTGGCCCAGAATGGAAAAGAAACTCGTCTTAATTATATTTCCATTTCATGAATATGATAATTTGAACTCAATAACAAACTTGCATTCTAACAACACAAATTATTTCACTCATATTCTATGAAATAATTCATATCTACATGAATTCACCAAAAGCTTCGAGTACAAAAATAAAAACAGTCCATGCATTTTCTGTTTGATCTGTATCTGTAGAGTATGGATAATAAGTGTGGTCCCACAGCACTTAGGCCACATGTGACCCGTTGTACATCCTCCCGAGGAGTTGTCCTCTTTGGTCATCGTCCATCCTGTCCTTTCCAGGAAGATGGACAGGTCATTCGGAGACATCTCCTTCATATCGGCAGGTGTAGGCCAAGACTCGCCGAACACACACTCTCTAATTGACGATAACTCGGAACACACGCTTAAGACATGCCTGACAGTTTCATCTTCCTGGCCAGTCAGAAATCCTAGTGTTAAGCGTAGATTTTTCCTGGTCATTGCCAGATATTTCTTCGGCGCCAGGTTCCCAGGGTCGCCCAGGACTGCATCCTTTGATTCCATTCCATCTTTTTAGGGATTGAGCATGGGTGTGACGTTTGGCTAGTCTATTATCTGATGTGCTGTGTTGGAGCAAGCGTTGTCGTGATGAAGAGTGATGCGTTGTTGTTTTCGTACTTAATTTTTGGCAAACAAATTGATTTATACCGTTCAGCAATAACTCTACTTCGATTCAATGAAGGAAGTGTGGAGATATGCCTAGAGAAGTCGCAAAAAGCGATAATGTATGGACTCAAACATTGGAAAAGATACTTATTTTCCCATTCATATGAATATATTTCTGCATTTCATGTCCAGAAACTGTTTTGAGTAAAGATACAATGCCGTTTCTGGCTCAAAATCCCATGCTTTTTGTTATGGCGCTTCATTTCAGTTATTTTCGGAACTCCGAGTGGAACCTTGTGGAAAACTAACTCGAGGTTGGTGTGACGTGTGTAAGAGTGATACGTTGCAATATGTATATGTGTATGAGGAAGAAGGTGATAACATCGGTGATTGGTAGAGAAAAAAAAACAAACTATGCGGAGAATAAATGCAGAGTTTATCTACAAAGAAAAAACAAATATGATGTTACAAGGGCACTGAGTTGTAACTTCGCTAATAATAGTCAGATTATCACGAGCAGCATATCGAATGAAAGGAAAAAGGAATGTTGAATTTATTGACAAAAGAAATACAAAGATAGCAAGCCGTAATTTCTGTTTTTCTTCATCAATGAAGTCTGCATTACTTCTTCTTTTATTTGATGTGCTGCACCCGTCAATCAAACTATTATTAACAAAGATACGGCTTTCTGCCCTTCTGACCGCCATGTTTGTTTTTTTTCTACCACTCGCTGGCGCCATCACCTCATTTCTGATACACAAATACATATTGCATCGTATCACTCTTACACACGTCACACCTACCTCGAGTTGGATGTTCCACAAGGTTTCGCTGTGAGGTCCGAAAATTAATTAAATGAGGCGCCATGAGAAAAAGCATTGGATTTTTAGCCAGAAATGGCATAGTACCTTTACTATGCTGTATAAAGATTTTGCAGTCATGTTGAAATCATTAGCACTTCTTCACAATAATCCACTCGCGATTTTTTTAACGTAGGACATATTATACGAAATCTATTTCAAACGGATCTTTTTCTCACCTGAATGTTCGTGCAAAGTCGAATTAATTGCATTTTGTGTTATGCTATGAAATTATTTCATCTCATAGTATCACATGCCGATATTTTTCTATCACATTTCTAACAGCATCAACGTACTTTTGAATCATAACTCATTTTGGGAAACATTCACGATATATATCACTAACGAAAGTGGAAAGTGAACTTGCAATTTCGAAATATTTTTCATTATAGAACTAGTCTTGTGTATCCTGAGATATTCTTACAATATTCAATAATGAATTATAAAATACTACTTCTTTTTCAAAAGCTACCTATTCCAAGATGATTATTGTTTTTCATAAACTAATGTTTTCATAGTTTTTGAAAGAACAACTATGCTTTTTCTGATGAAAAACAAACAAAACGGTTCTAACAAAAAAATCATTTTTGATTAGTATTTCATTTAAAAAAAATAGTTATTCCACCTAATACTACTATATAACCATTAAAATAATCGCAATTGACTGCTTATTCAAGATACGTGTCACTCCTTTTGCAAATATATAATTCTTATCATTTCACAGATACTGTGGAATATTATTCTTCAATGTTTTTTTGGGTTTCTTATCTTCCACTATCTGAACAATGTATGAACATGGATCAACGGAGAATATGTTCAAATATACCTACTACAGACGACGAAAAATTACAGAGTAATATGAACCTTGAACTGTTTGAAAAATAAAGTTTTTGATACTCAATTTTCTTCAATATGGTTGACGTTTCGGCAAAAAGTCCTTTTTCGTTTTCAAAATCTGCGAAAACACTTTCAAATACGTTTCTTCTGAAAATATGTGTTTTTCTTTTAACGACTGTCAGAGATATCATGTCAGAGATATCATAACGGCATGTCAAGATATCATGTATGTCAACCGTACAAGTGTTAAAAAAATACACTACTCCACAAACGATAATGTCTTTCAAAGAATACACGAAAGATTATTCTTACATATCAAGTTACTTTTCTCTAACATGTACTCTACTGCGAAGTTCTTGAATTATTGATGATGCAATGATGGCGAAACGAAGTGAGATTCTTAAGTGGATCCCTCCAATGGCAAATAAAGTGAATCAACATATCATAACTGTTCAACAGAGTTTCGTATTGCACACATAACTCGGGATCCATTTGAAATAATTTCCGAGGAGCAATATCACGGACCGCTTCGGAGTGCCTAAGAAACCCGGAAATTGAGGAAATCGGCAGAGTTTCCTCCAGATATTTATAGCTCTCATGGCAGTCGAAATAGTGTAACGGTATACTAAACAAGACCAAAACGGGTGTTTGCTTAACAGATATTTGCTCGCTTTAGTTAAAAGGAAATATCGCAAAGCAAAGATTGACGCGTATATTTTTCGGTTCAGCAGCATACCTTATAGTCAGATCACGTCGAATTTTGAAGAAAAGCGTCCATATTTCTTTGGACAACGTAAAAATGCTACAAATTTCTGGAAAGTACAAACTCATTTCTGGGTTTTCAAAAGAGTTTACATTTTCTTGTGAAAATTTTCAAAAAAAGGAATTGAAAGAAGATATATTTTTTAGAGAACAGAACTATTTATCTTTCTCATTTTCATTTTCGATAACCGTGATCTCTTCTAAAAGAGATCACAATGGCAGTATTTACTTCACATCTTTACATAGTATAAAAGAAAGTCGATTTTCGATTTCTTTCCACATGAATGCTTTGCTTAGATCTTTAAAACTAAGCAATGGATTTTGAAGAGTAAGGTTTATGTGTATATAAATAAATTGCATAATATAGTAGAAAAACACTGATAATTTCAAGGTTTCCAATGTGATGTCTCAAAGACATTTTTGCGCTTACATGGCAAACGCTGGTTGAACCCTACGAGATGCATATAAAAATATACTTATTGTAATAATAATAATTTATTTCCCAAGAGACACACATTGAATTGGAATCGTCATGTCAAATAAACATACAATGTAGATTTAACAACTTCACATTCAGAGCCTTGTAATACAAAGACTCGGTGTTAAAAATTCTAAACATAATGGAAATGTTATATGTGTGAGATATAACAGAAATATTGATATTCTTCTCAGATATCTTTTGAAAAGAATTCATCTTGTAACAAAATATTTTTTGGGTTGCCTCTTGAATAACGAAGAACACTATTTCAATTAATTTGGTGATTTATTGAATTCACGTAAGACATTATTGATAAATGAAAGTGATTTCGAGAACGAGTATTTATTTGATTGAATTGGAATCGTCATGTCAAATAAACATACAATGTAGATTTAACAACTTCACATTCAGAGCCTTGTAATACAAAGACTCGGTGTTAAAAATTCTAAACATAATGGAAATGTTATATGTGTGAGATATAACAGAAATATTGATATTCTTCTCAGATATCTTTTGAAAAGAATTCATCTTGTAACAAAATATTTTTTGGGTTGCCTCTTGAATAACGAAGAACACTATTTCAATTAATTTGGTGATTTATTGAATTCACGTAAGCCATTATTGATGAATGAAAGTGATTTCGAGAACGAGTATTTATTTGATGTACATCAGAATGTATATAACATGCATAATATAGTAGAAAAACTCTGATAATTTCATAGGTTTCTAACGTGAACGTCATCTGTTGAATAAAAACATCTTGTAACAAAACATTTTTTGGGTTGCTTCTTGAATAACGAAGAATAGTTTTTCAATTCATTTGGTAATTTGTTGAATTCACGTAAGCCATTATTAGCCATTCTTAGGTTGAAGCTGGGCTGATTCTGCAACCGTGTTAGGAATCACACGTTAAAGAGTAAGACCTCGTTAATCCTTAGCTCGCACAAGTTTCTCAACTTTTGAGAGTTGTCGCTCGTATGGGGGCGACAGCTGATTAACGGAAAAACTGATTTGAACAGAAGGAGAGCAAAAATGTACTTTATTCTTAAAAATTGGTAGATAAATGAAAGTAAATTCGAGAAAGAGTATTTATTCGATGTACATCAGAATTCTTCACAAAACTGTCCCTTTTCTTGAAGATATGTAGACCAATTCAAAAATATATAACCATGGAAGTGTTGAGATTTTATATTTGCTGAAGAAGCCCGGTACTCAGGCATATTCATGATGCACCTGATACTTTTTTTTGAATAATGAAAACTTCCTAAGACAAAGTTGACCATCCCCAGAAACTTACACCATAACACATACGACTCTCTACTTGCCCATAATACACCATCGGCAATTCAGAATGTATAAGTACCGTTCTGGAATTTTTCAGGAGATAGCACTGCGAATGAACCCATATGTTCACGTTGCCAAATATCGAATTAGCTCACTACAACGTGTTCCAAGCATTTCATCAGAATGAACTAGCACAAGTACAGAGATATCATCTACATACTTTGTAATATTTCACATAGTTTTTCAATTTTATTAATATATAACAGAATCAACATAGGACCCAGAATAGAACCCTGTGGAACACAAAAAAGTCCGCAATGATATCGCTTAGGGATGACCAACAATAACCATTCTTTATTCTCGAGAAATAATGGTTTATTACCAAAGCAATTTCAAGCAATACAATCCTTATCTAATTAAGTGCATCAACTATATTGATCAATATGGCCCTTCGCAGCATGTAATTCAAATGAATATTTTCGAAGATATTGAAGATTTGAAATGTGAGGACACACCGGTTGCGGTGGTACCGGCCGAGGGGCGGTGGTATCGACTGGGGGGCGGCGGCGCCTACACTTCTGTATGTATATTAAGTATCAGCATTGCATCTGTGCGGAGCCGGGACGGCTCACTAGTTACCAATACACTGACCCATAACATGCCCTCAGATGTTATACTGTGAAGAAACATTCGAATGTATACTTTCCTGATATATTTATTATATTTATATGAAAGTAAATATTTCACAGCACTTAACGCCTCTGTGTGACAATTTTCTACGGTACAATATGATCAGTTGTGATTAGGTTGTTTTAAAAGTTTTGTCCGTTTTAATGTTATATGTTTTGTAGCTCCTCATCCCAATAAATATTCATTCTACTGTGGCTTACTGGTACATACTGATTTGAAAAATACATGAATTATTAAAATTAATGAAGGCGTCTTTTGCTAGACAGTAGCTTCCTCAGTCGAACTGATAAATTCACCTATTCTACAATGCATTTTATGCAACAGCAATCAAGGGATTTCAGCAGGTTCAATTTTGGTCCTTCATTTTTTTTAAATTAAAATGTCGGAGCTCATGACACAATCGTGTTTGTTCTCTAAACGTGGGAACAGCTTACACGGAATCGGTCTTCAGTTCAAAATTTCTGTATCCTGAAATACAATTTTCGAAATTCCTATTTCCTTCCTATATAAAGTTTGGAGCACAATCCACATGTTAGCTTGTAGACTAGGTTAATAAATCAGGTACGTTGGGAGAGTTGAATGTTTCAAAATTTCATTTTCAAATATTCATTTTTTTAATGCATACGTAACTTCAATGAAGAATACGATGACGAAGATGTAGCTTTTGAAATAAGTAATAATTTCACTCATATCACCACCGATGACTAAAAATTACAAATACAAGTTATGAATGAACTCGAAGAACGGCATTAGTAGGACTACTAATACAAACGGAAAATCAACTCACATGGTAGTATCTGAATACAACCACGACAACAAGCACTAGAATTTAGCAGAACTTTTTTGGCTTGAGAAAAGATTTTGAGGCTAGAAATAATGTAACTTTCCAGTACTCACAACAGAACACGAACATATTGTCACAATATTGAAATCAATAATATTTATTCGAATTAGACCAAAGACTTATTGATCTTCAACAATAAAATCAATTACGTAAAGCAAGAGAGAAATTATCTATTTGAACAAGAATACATACAGGATATTGACTTTGAGCTGTGAATGTTATAGTTATTCTACTGAAAATTATTATGTCAGCAAAATTAGCCCGTTAAATTTTTTGGTTCTAGTATTTCTGTAAAACGCTAGATGATTCATTGATATGAAGCTGCTTTTGTGGTAAAGTTGACTAGAGTTTGAATACTTACTTTCAACAACAAAAAGTTGGTTGGTTTTTTAGACAATATTCTGTCAGTTTAAGTCAAGTATAATATCAGCATTTGTTTGAAACAGTTGATAGTTATAGAAACGTCTCGAACTTTTTCTATCTATTTCTGTTCCCGCATGGCCCTTTTCATTCTACAAGTCACTTCTTGTAATCATTAAAATGTCAACTAGAGCTCTTCAAGACAATGGGAAAAGTTGAAACCCCTCGACACCATAACAGATACAAACAATACTGTTCGCTCCAATTAAAACATTCGAAACCCCAAGGCAAAATATTCGTCTCACAATTCGCAACTCTACATCTCCGTTCTTCGGGAAAGTTTGCCGCAGCCCAACCGTTGGAGTGTAAAGTTCGAATAGGAAAATTAAATTTTAATATCTATCGCCCTTTTCTGAAAACACAAAGACAAATAAACGTCGTCTTGGAACTTTCCTCCAAATTTGAGTTAGCAGTTTTGCGGAAACAATGGAAGATTTTGAGTTAGCATACAACAGGTATCGACAAAATAGGGAGATGGGTGCATTATGATGTTCAAGAATTCAACGGGATCTGCTGAGTCAATTACATCGTATCGTATCAGAAGAGGAGTTTCTCTTAGAAGATGTAGAGATTACGACAGATGTAGGTGAACAAAATGTCAAAAAGTTCAATGGAGAAATGAATTCTACTTTCAATATGCCCTCTATGATGTTCAATATTGAACACCATAGAAAACTCTTGGTTTTCTACTTCTCTTTAATTCAACGAAAAATATGGGAAACTTCTTAAGTGAGGAAATTGGCAATGAAAGGTCCTGGAGATCTCAAATGAAGTCTACATGCTAGTGAATGCCAGCCCTTCGATATTTCTTAAAAGGATAATTTTATTATCTACCGAGGCTTTGGCTAAATATTGGTGGCACTCTAGTACTAGTCCTGAATAAACACTTTGTCTGGCTAATAGGACTTGTCTACTATTAGTGCAAATTGTCATTTCCTAGTTATTTCTTTTGTGGCAAAGTTAAACAAATTGCAACCTCACTTACGTTTTAGTGTACAAGTTGATTTTTATATGTTATATATTTATATGTCTGCAGATAAATCGTCAACAAAGTTGGGTTGAAGTATTCCAAATATTTAGGAACAAGCAACCCGCCCCGGCTCCGCACGGGTGCAATACTTATACTGAATATACATACAAACGCTGGGATCATTGCGAATCATGAA
This sequence comes from Leptinotarsa decemlineata, assembly GCF_025532065.1. NCBI lineage: Eukaryota > Metazoa > Arthropoda > Insecta > Coleoptera > Chrysomelidae > Leptinotarsa > Leptinotarsa decemlineata. The sequence continues at coordinate 3,362,385 of NW_027412533.1, forward strand.
GTGCTATAGGGCGAAGCACGGCCTTCGACGCGCTATAGTCACGCGCCGCAAGCCCCCAGCTGGTACCGCCGCAACCGCTATATCTATGCATTTCAAATCTGTAATATCTTCGAAAATATTCATTTAAAATCACATGCTGTAAAGGATCATATTGATCTATATTGAATGAACAATGTATTTAAGGTACTCAATTGGATAAGGAGCAATGCTGTAGTGCTTGAAATCGCTTCGTAAAAAGTGAAGCGTTTGCAATGTAAGCGCATAAGAGTGTGTTAATCACATGTCAGAATATGCAACGGACTGTGGCTGATGATCGTTTTAAGGTTCAACTCAGTACACCTCGAACTTCTTCTGTTTAAGATATCTTTCATCTGGAAAACTGCGTTTATGTGTAATGAACTTTTTGGGAAGAACGTTTTTCCAAATAGATTTAATCTCCAGAGATTCAAATTCAATGTGAATCGCTACTTTCGCACAGGCACCGCTCTGTGAGCGCCTTAAGGATATTCCTGTAGTGCTTGTGTTTTGTCCTTAAACAAAAGAACTCTATGGAGGCCACAATGCATGTTTATGGCGAAATATGTCAGGTTTTCGCCATTGTGGGTTGTCCAGCGGAGTTAGGGGGTACTTCTTCAATCTAAATATCAATATGTTTATGAAGCAGATTTGCTTTTTGTATCGCTTTTTGCTATTGTACCATTCGCATGTCTTAGTTGTAATATTTTAACCAGAAATATTCAGGGGTGTTGCTTTCGTCTACTCTCAATTGGTTTTAATTTTGAGCTTTAAAAGATCTGTTACAATTTGTAAGATTTTTGCGCTACTATGGGTAGGTGGTATAGGTGAATGTTACGTCTACCCATCACAATATCCAAAAATGTTACATGCCGGAGCAACTCACAACACCCATTATGTACTTATATTTTTTGTTCAATAATGACGTCACTGATCGATAAACCCAGCAGGAGTCCTGTTGTCCCAAATTAGGTCACACAATATCTGCATTAGCCTCAATCCTGATGGAACGTAACAACCGAAAGAAAAAATTCAATTGGACCGCGCACCGCCATATTACGATTTTCCTCCAGTATTTTTTACTACCTATATTTTGATCGCAATCCTGGTGAAAGCTTTCCCCGAAGAATTCCAATTATTGGCGTTTTCGGAAAGCTGCGCGCAGTCAGAGCTTTATTAGATCTTTCGAATCTGCGAAAAGCGAATATTAAAAGTGTGTTCTTATGCGAGAGGCACTCATGAGTTGCTTTTAAAGGTAATAAGGAAAACAAGCTCGCTTTTATGGCGTTGAACGTGTGGGACTCCCGTCGCATATCTACATACGGAATGAGGATTATTTTTTGCTTCTGAAAGGAAGTGCCAGTTCCTGTCATCGTGAGGTGATGAATAAATCAAAGAAAATATCAAATACTTTTTCATTTCTCTCTGATCTATTGTTGCATTATTTTTTGTAGTAATGAATTAATTTGAACTGGATCAGAATAACCCTTCAAAACAATGAGACAAAATATCAGTACAATATTTAATAATAATGAATGAAAATTAAAAAATATGTTCCGAGATGAAAGAACAAACTGTAAAGTTTGTGATGTATATTGTCCGATGGTAACTTTTTGCAAAGACTAAGGACATTCAGTCAAGTCAGGTATAGTGACATGACATAATAAGAAATATTTAGTTCAAATATCCAGCATCACTGGTGAACTTTATCCGACAGAATTGTGACATACTTCACTTTCATATCCAATTGAGCCATACAAACACATTAACAAATGATTGTTATTAATTTCTGAATTTCGATAGATAGGTTGTGGTCGATATTATGGAAGGCACTAGGAATGTATTTGAAGGATCAGCTGAGCAAAAAAGATTATATTATTGATTGTCAACTTCCGTACAGCCTGGTTTCCGGACACATCGCAGTACGAACACTGTAATACACCTGGATTAGATTTCAGAAAAGTGTTAGGTAGGATTCAGCACGACACTTTTTTCTAAGGACGAAACACAAGTACTACAAGAAAATCCTTAGAATGCTCTAAGAGCGGTGCCTGTGCGAAAGTAGTGATTCACATTGGATTTGAATCGCTGGAGGTAAAATCCATTTAGAAAAACCTTCTCAGGAAGTTTATTCTACATAAACGCAGTTTTCCAAATGAGAAAGTTTTCGAACAGTGAAGTTCGAGGTGTAATGAGTTGAACCTCAAAACAATGAACGTATGCCTGATATGTACCGCTCTTGGTGGAATAAAATGTGCCAAGTCACTTGAACACTTTCCGTGAAAGTGTCTATAGAAAAGAGAAAAATCTCCAACTTCTCTTCGATGTTCCAGAATATCAAGGTTGCAAGAGATGTTGGCATCTCCAATCAGGCGGATGGCTCTTTTCTTTTTGGAATCCAGCAGCTTAAGGGTATGTTTGGGGACGAAGCTCCATACATTAGAACAATACTCCATGGAGGTCTAATCTGAGCTTTATGAAGCATCCAAAGTTACTGAGGTGTGTAAAGTTTTCTGATTCGGAACAGTATTCCAAGCTTTTGAGAAGTGGTTTCTGCAATTCCAGTGACATGATTATGCCAAGACCACCTCCAACAAACTTATCGAAGCAAGTGAATATGTTTGACCCAGCATTATTATATCCGGTTCGGAGACATTTATCTTTTTGGAGAAAACCGATGCGTGGGTTTTTGAAACTGGTTATTTTCACCCCAATTCGAAATTACTTCTATATTCTCATTAACATATGCAACCACCCGCTGCTGGTGAAGATTTGCATCTGCCGCCTATGGCCTGGAATAGAAATGGAGTGACGAAGCAAGTGTGCTGTTGGAAATAACCAAGAATCCAATATATTGGATAGAAAGAGGGTTGGAGACAATATAGATCCCTGGGGAACACCAACGTTGACGGTAAAAGTATTCGAGAGATATCCGTCGAAGGCCACTTGCAGGGAACGTTCTTTCAAGCGGCTGAAGAGCAATACACAAAAATGATCCGACAAGCCATAGCTTCGAAATTTAGCCTGCAAACCCTCATGCCGCACACGGTCACAGGCCTTAGAAATATCAAGCGCTACAGCTCTTAACATGTTTCTTGATTGCGTTATTTCAAATATGGGTGACATAGAATAGAAGGTCGCCTGTTGATCTTCGTTTATTTGGAAGATTGTTCTTGCCCTATATGGAATTTTAAAAGTGCTATTTGAATGAACTACCCCATCATATGATTCGTCTGAAATTTTCCAAATGCCGCAAGATTCCGCACTCAGACCAATACTATTTTCTCTCTATATTACCGACTTCTGTCGATTTATGAAAACTACCCACATTGGACACTATGGTGAAGGCACCAACTTGTATTGATCTTTTTGATCAAGCACCTATCTACAACTGGAATTGACACAAACCATGACCTGCAATCATTTTATGATATATTTACGGCACATAACCTCAAGCACAATAATGTCGAATATTGTTATTGGGTTTGAAAATTGATAGAATAAGCGGTGAAGTTAACAAACTTGATATTGAAACACTTTTACAAGTCTACAGGTGCAACACGTTGAAGCACAAATTGATTCTGCTCTGCTTTGCTGTCATTTCTATGAAATCATCATCGTTCACCAATACGGACTTCCAACGGACCCTTTTACCGATGTATGACTTTACGCAGTAACGTGGATATTTGAAATGGATAAAGGAACTTTCAGAAAATTTAAAAATTTCATGGTGAATTTGACGATGAATTTGATGAATTAGTAAACGAAAACAGTAGGAACTGATAACCACATTCCAAAACGTAAGATAACAGATCATTGGGTCCGAGTATCATATGCCCTAGGTAGACGCACTAAGCCAATAATGACAGCCTTCTGTAGTTATAGATAGGGTATTGTTTTACCAAGATGTCAAAAACTTAAAACAACTGTCCTAACAGAATGGTCTGGATACAGGCTATGGAGTTCGAAAACAAAAATATTGATATTTCATACGTTTTTTCTAATCTTTCCGGACGATATTCATCTCACCCGGATGAAAAATTCACGACGAATATCGTCTTACTCTGATGACTAAGAAGAACTACATCTGGAACTCAGCTTGTAATGAGCTTGAGGGCGAGGAAAAAATAGTTCCAATAAGTTTGGCATTTCTCATTCCCCACAATGGATTTGGTATCCTTCTGAGCTCAACCCCATTTTGTCTCAGAGATCCTCGCTATCGAATAGCTTCCTCTAGCTAGATGATTGATGTGTTTCATAGAAGCACGTTGAAGTACTTCAAAACCAATTAGCCAATCGAATTTTGTGCACCAAAAAATGCCTTGAATTCTTCACGGAAGAGTAGGAATTTTCTTACAGCATCCGCATTAATTGATAGTAAAATCTTGATAAGTTGTGGGTGGTCGTATATGTGAAAGTGGTTATCAGTATAACGGAAAGATCCTTCTTGTAAATCTTGGACAGTCCATATAGGTGAATAATATAGGTGAATGGCCCTATGTCGTGCGGTGATTTCTCTTCATCAGAAAAGAAAAGTTGATATTTTCTTTTTCATGTCTTCGGAGTTCTGTAACGCTTAGAATAATTATAGGACTTGGTAGAAATGAGTGATGAAGATACAAGAAATGTAGGTGCCCAGAATTGGAAAAGGTAGCAGAAGAAAGTTTTGGATGGAAATGATGATATTGAGACCGTTATAATTCACTGACCTGTCTACTTTGAAGACTATGTTCCCAAATTCTATTGAGTTAGGCAATAGAAGAAAATACCTGTATAGGAGTGATTTTTGGAACTTGTATATGTACTCAACAACTCCACCAAGTGACCTAGTGAGTTTCCATGAAAAACTTCGAGTGAAAATTACCATTGAACACCAACATACAGCATTCCATTTTTCATCAAGAGAAAAATATCTGACTGTAAACTCCACACATTCTCACACCTGTCCGACCTGCCGTCTATTGAATTGTGCACGGAGCACATGATGTGATGTTATAGATTAGATTTGCGCGTAGAGCGCATGTCAAATAGCGGGCTGTCGCGTCGTGTGGGCCGATCTCGCAAAGCTTTCGTTTCAGCAGTGAGCTTTCAGGCTTCGCGCTTTCAGCTGATCGCGGCGCTTTCGCGGACTTTGTGCGGAGCTTTCGTCGTCGTCGGTTTCTTTCATTTTTTCGATGGTTCTGGTTTGATACGGTGTGAAGAAGTGCCGCAGGGTGTCGTTCAGGGTGCCAGTAGCCTTAGAGGAGGATGGGATGAAAAAGGAGAGGCGGAGATGGTATTTTCAAAGTTTTTTTGCTACGGTTCTGGGTGCTAGATGAAACGTTGAAGATTCGCATACATGAGGAATTATATAAAAGCTAAAGTTGAACATAAATTATTTTCCATATGAAAAAATAATGGAAGTTTTCAGTGGTAGAAGTAAACAAATAAAACTACAAATAGAAAAACAATAAGAAGGCGATGGTCTGCCAAAGGGCAATGTTATTTTTCGCCAGTGCCATAAGGAATAGAAAAATTTTCTCTTCCACCCAATCATGTGAGAAAATAGGGTAAAAAAAGCTTTAGTTCACCAAAATTTTTGGTACTTTCAGCTAGATATAAGAAACTATTTTTCCTACCAAACAGCATTGTCACGGACTTTTTGGGAACTGAAATATAAAATTATTGGAAATAGATACAAAAGAGTGTGAATGAGAATTCAAAATCATATATCAACCTACTTTAGAACAGCTTCACTGTAAGACACTGTGAAATCCACTTATCGTCTGCATGGAAATACAATGGTATTGAAATTCAGGTGTTAACAAAATGTCATATTCATGATTGTCTGTAGTGGTACAATTATCAAATTTGAAGTTGACACAATGAATTGTTGTAGGAAGGTGAAAAATATTTTTCAGTTTTTCAGCTGTTTTCGAAATCAGATTGAAATGCTGCAGATTATATCCCTGTGGAAAATATGTTTCGAAAAGTTAATTCCACAAGGAGGTCTAGAGCTAGGGTATATTGAGTGAGTTGAACTATGAATAGATATTAGTTCTCTGAGTACTTTCGACCTACTTGCGGCTTTAAAACGGACTGAGTCAGCTGTACACTTCCAAGGGACGTACTATGTTCTAGTATGTGGAATTTTGCATGTGATCTTTTGATCTCTAATCCGGTGAATAACCTCTCCTTCCAATATGACAACAATAGTTGGTAGAAAGTTCATCATGTACGCCCTTATGCCCTGAGAATGTATATGAAGTTACTGAGTTTATAAAGTATAAAAGTTACTGAGTAGTGTGTACCTTTCTTGTTTTATAATGATTACGTTTCAAATTTCTGGCAACTTGTTTTGATGATGGTTTTAAAATGACTCTGATTCTATATCAACACACTGTTGGTTTTTCAGCACAGCTGCTTTTGAAAATCCGCTGTTAATTTTTTTCTCGAGAGACATATGGGCAAACTATAGTAAGTTATGTAGAGGATGAATTGAAACTACAACGTAAAATGACTAAAAAATGACTGAATTAAATAAATTTAATTCAGGAGGAATTCGATAGAATTCCAGTTACCAACTGCTTATTATACTTATGAAAATAATTTTGTATTTTCATCCCGCAAACTACGGGATAAATGGGCAAATTGAACTGAAAGCAGTTTCAAATAAATCAGATGCAATATTTTGAAATATTATTCTTTCTATCGTCATGATTTCTGTTATTTTTCTATATCCAATTCAATTTATGGTGGCATAGTGTGCAGAGAAGATATGTGTGTAAAGAATCAGCAAATCAATATTAATTGATCATATTTTTTGGAAATTCAAAATCCACCTGAAAATATACCTGAATATTTTTTCCACAACTCAATGAAGACACTTATAGTAATTTCATGTAGCCATTCTTAAAAAAAATTAAATTGATCTGGTGATTCAAATAACTTCGTAACCCAAAGAAACGCTTCACTTTATTCGAAGAAATAATTTGAGGAAAATAGTTTTTCTAGATGGAAAACTTGTTCACCATTATCTGGGAAAGAATATACTTGCTAGTTGTAATTATTAAGTTCATCAGTATGTAACACTATTCAATATTACTGTGTAAGAGCAAAGATTTTCAAATCATAACGATGATTCCACCAAAGTCAGGCTAATGCTCAATAATTATTGATACGTTTTCAAAATCTTCACAAATGTCACAATTAATAATTTGATTTTCTGATCCTCATTTCGTGAGATACAATATTTTATTATTTTTGACATGATGGTGGTATTCATTATACGTCAGTTTAATAATTACTTCCTGAAACCCAATTTGAGATTAACATCATTTCTCCTATATTTTCGAGTTTCCATCAGCATTTTCTTTAAAAATCATCGTAATACAGAATCTTAATATACTTCAGACCCTCGGTATCCATGGCCTCCCGTCTCAATATTCATGAAAATTAAGAGATAATGCTTTCCATTCACTCCACATTGTTAAAAGTTAATCAAGATGTTTGGTTCCTTCTCTCTTTCAGGAAATTCCTTATGCAGATACCGAGTGCTAGAGAAAATGAATTTTATGAATTATATCAGGTTCAACTGAAAATTTTCAAGATTCACCCACGGAATTACCTATATTGATAAGTGAAGTTTCTATTATCGGGATAGTTATTGAGTTTTGAATTGTCAAAGTATCAAACGGTAACATTACTAAATTATTATACAGGGTGCTCCTCAATAAAGTTCTAATAGATTTCCGAACACTTTTCATTCACACTAGAACCAGAGCAGTGGCGTAGAAGAGTAAAATAAGAGTTTTTGGAAATGATACGTTCATTGCTGGTCTCAGATCTAATTCAACATTTTTCAATTTCTAATTTTCTGAGAGTTATCTGGTCTACCAAACCGAGTATGTGAAATATGTTCTTCCGAACGAATCATCAATTATAGATCGCAATGTATTTTTTGAACCTCAACACTAATTTTGTAAATCTCCATCACCCTATGTCACCAGTTGTACAATACTTGTTGGAGTATATAAATAGCAACTTTTATGTTCATTTCCTGAAAAATCCGAACCAGCAATTTCGTCCCTGATTGACTTTTTTATAAAAGTTCCCTTCCTTTTTTGAGTGAAACGTGAAATCGCTATGGGCATAACTGTTTTGTTGCGGACAATGATGAAAGCTGTCTGGGATATTTCATTCCAAACCCGTATTGAAGCTTCTTATGACTAGAGCATACAGGAATGTCTTCTCTTCATTGTTTTAAATTTCGTATGTGAACTTATAGTGTACGGAGATATGTTGTTGAGTTCTCTATCTTACTTTCATTTGGGTCAGATATGGCAAATTATCAGACACCGCATTGTTATCTGTGGATTACTTCTTTCTTACCTCCATGTAAAAAGTTGCGCTGCCCTTCAGAATCGCCTGCCTAGTCAGTATTTGCTGGCGTTTGCTACATAAAGCATCGATTCATACAGAACGGATCTTTGTTTTTTTTGCGTCTGTCCTATGTAAACAAATATTCCAACGAACCCATAAGCAACGTGAAGCCACTTCGCCGCATCGCGTCCGCGCCTCGTCAACGCTCGACATCCGTTCTGTGTGACTCGTTGTTGAAACACATGTAGCAAACCACCTGGTAAACCGCAGTATATGCTCGTCAGAACCATGTATCAATGAGTTCTTACGATTTGGAGTCGCTCATTAATATATCCATTTCTGTTATTTAAGACAGAAGCCGTTCGATTTCTAGGCGGTTCGCCTGGTGAATTTAGTATATTATTGAAAAATGTTTATTTGAGATAACTTTTCCTCGTGCTGCCTTGATTATACGTTACTCAGATTAATTGGGAATATTCATATTTGTCTACTTTTTTTATCGAATATGAATTCTGAACTCTGAAGAGACAAAAATGAGAATGTGTTCAGATAAATGGAATCGATTTTACGTCTTGTGTTTTTTTATCAAAGCGGAAATTGGCCTAGCAAACCCACCTTGATAACACCTATTTATCTGGCTTGTGAATTTTTGTTGGGCTGTACTAGAATTAGATTTTGCAATAACTAAAATATATGGTTTGCCATAACCTCCATTGAAGGTGTAACCTTATCACACACTAAGCAAGACATACGGAGGTTACACAAAAAATACGCAGTTGCATCGAAGAATGGAATTCTTGGTTAAGTGGAAGAACATTTTCGTAGTAAAACTATCGTTTGTCTGCAGAAAATGAACTTCGCCCTTTATTTTCAGAAATGTTTTTATTTTTTTTTTGCATACAATGTTAAAATCTATATGTATATTATTTGAGAATAATAAAGACCTTTATTATTATTATTATTATTAGTCGATTTTGAACCAGTGACCGATGGAGTGCATGTTCAACGACTGCGTTCTGGTTATCTATCATAACATTCCATTGCCAATTATGATGGATTATACTGTATCATGGAGAAAATAATTTGTATCTGTCAAATATCTACTTATATTTTCAGAAACCAGTAGAGAACTAAAAAGGGTAAATAAAACAAATTTTTCATCACATACAATTTGTGGCAAGTGAGTTGGAGATACATATCTTATTCATTCACAGTAAATAAATATTTTTCAAATATATTCAATTTTTATTTCAATGAAAAATATATATCATTTCCGACAAATGCCAAATTACCTCTTAATTATCAGGAGCGGTGAAAATGCAGTAAAAGGGTTTCAGAATTATTTGTGTAAATGTAAAAAAAATATCAAATATGAATGAACTAATAAGCAGAGAGCAATTGCGTTGTTGATTAAATATGATATTGTCAGTTTTTTCAACTAGTTATTCGTTAACCTAACAGTTTCAGAAAAATGAGAAGTAAAATATTCTGGGAAATTTGATGAACATGTGCACAAAATTAAAAAAAATATTCCTAATGATATTGACTAAAAAACAGCACAAAAGTGGTCACTTAAACAAAATATTGGGCTTAGCTTTGAAAGATTTACATAAAAAATTCTGCCACATAACTGAGCCTTATATTTTGAAGATGAAAAAGTTATCCCAGTATAGAATATTGGTGTTAGCGAATTTCAAAACGAAAAATTCTCATCATTAGACACATTAGACAACATTGGTTGAAATAATAGTGCAATATTGAGTGATAATAGCAAATATTCAGAACAAAATTTCAGGAAGTAGTGGAAATTACAATAATATTTCTAAATTTTTTTTCCAATTGACGCTAAACGTCAATTTTATGGACATTTATCGATCATAGAAGCGACATTTTTTATGTCCAGAAATTAAAAGTTTATTTCAATTATTTTTCCCCCTGATTCCATTCAGGCAACATTCAATGGATCATTGTTAGCACAATCGAATCCCTGCTATGATTACTTTTTCATTGAATTTTCTGAAAAAGAGTTTTCCACCCCTGGTTCTGAGTTATTCACGTCGCCGAAAAATGCTCCCAAATTGCAGTTTATTATGTAAGATTCCATTTTAATTAAATGAACTACCCCCCAGCGCAGATAAATCAGCCTCAACCCTTTTTCTTTTCACATCGGATCATGAATATTGAATTTAAAAGTTTTCCGTGTGAAAACTTCTCCGTCGGAAAGTTCGACTGCTCGCCTTTCTTTCCAACGATTTAAAGGAAATCTAGAGAAAAGCGACACGACACTAAATTGCTTTTATTAATGATATTTACTTTAGTTGGGAAAATGTTTCTTTCGCGACATGAATCGGAAAAAGGAAACCTTTCCGAGAAGGGCATTCGTCTCTGAGCATTCGTTTCTGCGGATGTATGCTTTGAGAAATTATTGTTTGAACAAGATATTCAACTGGGCAGAGGAGGGTTGTTTAGTCGAGTGTCTTCTTAGGGGATGATATTTGTTTTGCGTTATCGGATGCTCTGCGACAACGCAGAAAAAATTGGCTTCTTCAAGTTGTCTCTGGCGGATAAACTGAAATTTGATGATTAAGTTCCCTACCAGTAATTTTCAAAGATAATTTCTAAAAAAAAAAAACTTATGAACACTATATAACACAGAAGTATCTTTTTCTTTCTCAGTTTTTACAAGAGACATTCGTAATGGAAATTAAAGTAGCAGTATAAAGAAAAAAATTCTAATTCATTTTCATGAAAACATAATTTCATTCTCTCAGTGTTGACTGTCCGTTAACAAATTATAAGTTACAATCGATTTGATAGAGTCATGCCTCGACATTTCGAAATAGACGTGACATGTGACATGAAACTGCTGGCTTCTCTGTAATGGTTTTGGACTATAAATTAACTTTTTTCAATTTTCCCTCTATACGCACATATTCTACCTTCCCAATGAAAAGATTTTGATTTGATGAGCTGCAGAAAATTAAGGCTGGGATTCGAAAATTGAATGTGATTGAGTTTGACAATTTTACCCAGCTTTCACGGTTTGATTTACATCAGAATCACAATTTTCATCTCTTCATAATTCAAAGAAAAACTACCGATTGAAAAGTATAGTAATAGATTTTTTTTATTGCTGATGACAGCTCATTTCAAATCTTGGCTTACACATTTGCAATAAAATTGTTTCATCTCATCCACAATAACAAAACTTTATACCGGATAGGCTATCGAACTCCTCTAAGCGGGAGTACCATTCATATATTGCCATTTTTAACGGGAATCGAGAAAAGCGTTATCTCTTTGAAAATATCTTTCGAGAATCGGTCAACTCGGTTAGAAGTTATGAAGCTTTGAAATACCAACAATATGTTAGCTAAGTTTACAGTCGACGTGGACTAGCTCGCTGCCGGTTCATTTCTATGTATTGCTTTTTTGCCTTTGAAAATGCCTCCACCTTTTGATGTGCACAATATCGTTTACTTCGACTATATCTTGAAACCTGTCATTTGAAAAATTATGCACATATTGATGTATTGAAATATATTTTTTTCTTCATAATGTGCAGTTTTATTCTCTATATGACGGAACCGACCGATGCTCAATGAAAATCCATTATAACTCTATTTTCTATGATATCAGCAAAAGCTGTTAAATTTCCTGGAAGAAAAAAGATATCAGAAGGGACATTCCGAAAATACCATCCCAGACGTTCAACTTCTGAGCGTTTTATGAATATTTTCTCATGAATTACCCTATAGGATTGCTATTAACCCAATTACGACAATTGTGACGATTTATTACATCGTTCGAAAATAAAGGACACTTGTTCCAAAAACTCACATAAATATAGGAAACAACCATTTTCCATCGCTCATCATCGCAATTAAAGTTGGTACACCATGAAATACAACTAAGGGCATTCAAATTTACCCCATTTTAGGAAAATTTCGATTATTTTTTTAAGAGAATCCAAACAAACTCACTAAGGTGATCTCTTATTTGTGATCATTTCAGCTATGTCCAATTCTCATTACGCTATCACCAATAAAACGAAACAAAAGACACAAACTACGATTGAACGTTCTACTTTGAGGCAAAAGTCGGCCACCATAAAAAAGACAAACACAAATGGAATTCTTTATTTGAGTGGAAACGCAGCCACATTGACAGTTTAATCAAAGGCTTCGTCCGACTTGGCAATAACATATCGACCAATTTCCTCGACGATAAATCGTAAACAGAGAACGCAGACCCAACAAATGGAATGAAACTTTTCTCCAAAAAGGAAACACATAAAACTAACTAACGAAATACGAGCTTTGTTCGAAAATATGTAAATGGGACCTAGGACTCTACATTAATTTTATTTATGAACGAAATTGAGAAAGCATCAGATTGATACATCTAATTAGACATTATTTTTTAATTGTAAGTCAAAATAATCTTTCCACAGAGACAAAAATTTCACCGTGGAGCTTGAGTTGAGTGGTAGAATAGCGTAAGCTAAACTCCGCCAAGATGAAAATAAAGACCATTTATTATTATTATTATTATTATTATTATTATTTTACCGTAGTGTGCGCTGGTCAGGCTCTATCCCCCGAAGCCCGATACATTCGGGAGGGCGCGCCAGCATTATCAACCAACGACCACTCCCCACACCGTGGGGTAAGTGATCATTGGTCCGAGAATCCCTGAGCAAGCGCAGTGAGCCAAGAATGACGGCCTTTTGCATCTGTGCGGCTAAGATTTCTGCCTTAGTGCGGCAAGCCGGTATGATTTTGAGATTCGAGAGTAGAGAAGACATCATTCCACCAAGGACTCCAATAATCAGAACGACCATCTTGACAGAGTGATCTGGATAGAGTCTGCGGAGTTCGAAGAGAAAATCTCGATATTTTATCCGTTTTTCCTCCTCTTTTCTGACGATATTCGTCTCGCCAGGAGCTGAAAACTCCATGACAAATATCGTTTTGGTCTGGTGGTCGAGAAGGACTACATCAGGCTTATTAGCTTGTATGAGCCTGAGGGTGGGGAACGAATAGTTCCAATAAATTCGGCACTTCTTGTTCCTCACAACGGATTGAATATCCCCTGGAGCATAGGGCAACACGGTGTCTTGTCAATTATTATTATTATATTTCTGATCACTTTTTCTGTTCTCAACAAGCTTTGCAAACAATCTCCAAAACAAGCACCGTTCGGAAACACGAGAACTGCAATACTCTACTCGACGTGTCTACTTCATCTCCTGAGGACGCCAACTTGATTGGTGAAACGCGCGTCTGGAAGAGTGGTGCAGTTCTGATGTTCAGGAACAGTGCTTGTTTTGGTTTTATTCTACCAGTTAAACAGTTTCATGCCAGTCAATTAGAACATGTTTTCTCAACTTTGATTGCAAAAGTTTCGAAATTAGAGTCAAATGAAAGAGTAATTTGATTCTGATTTTGAAATGAAAGGTATTGAAAATCATGATGACGAAAATTTCCGAATGAAAAAGTAGTACACAATATGTTACAATACATTTTCAATTCAAATATTTGATCAGAGTTTTGAGAATTATGTAATATTTGTGAAATAATAGGCTAATCTGAAACTACACCGATCTTTATGACCTCATTATCAAGAGTGAATCATCAACTGCTGTTTCAACCGTTTCAATTGTTTTATGCTACACAAAGAGTTGTTTTTACAACTTTCATGTCGTTATTATGAAATTTAACCTCAAATTGGGAATGGTTCTGTCCAATGTTTCGTATAATGGAATATTTGAATTGTAGATATCAGAGTAGGAAAATGGAATATATAAAATATAATGTATTTTCAATTCAAAAATGCTGACAAATGTTCTGAAAGTCATAATTTTACCGTCAGGTAACTTATTGATGAATTTCATATAATGATATCAATGTTTCAATAATATTAATGATGAAAAAAATGATATGTTGTAGCAAGATGATATATATTTTTCGTTGAGTTTTCAGCTCCTGGCGAGACGAATATCATCCCACGAGAGGATGATATGAGGAAAAACTGATGAAATATCGATATTTTCTCTTCGATTTCGACAGACTCTCTGTCAAGATGGTTGTTTTGCTAATTGGAGTCCTTGGTTGAATGATGGCCCCCTCTACTCTCGAGTCTCCGGTTCTACTCCGAATGCCGGCTTGCTGCTCTAAGGCAGAAATTTTGACCGGACAAATGCAAGAAGCTGTCATTCTTACCTCACTGCGTTTGCTCAGTGCACATGATTCCCAGATTCAATGCTCATTGCTTGATAGTACTGGCGCACCTTCCCCAATGTATCGGGGATTCAAGGATTGTGCCCGACCAGCGCAACTTTAAGGGAAAATAAATAGATGAGTACAATTCCGATCGTTAACAATTTGATTTCATTTCAATAGTCACCGTTTCGGTCTATTGGGCATCACCAGTACCGGGCAGGCGGTCCTCAACTGCAGTCAAACTGTGAAAAATCAAGACTAGTACTTCATGAGAATCACTTCATAAACGCAATCGAGACATAATTGGAGGGACACCCAAGTTTGCTTGCCAAGTTTTTATGTCGGCGTTGAAGGTTTGACCAATGTTCAAAACCGACAACTATGTTAGCAGAAATTTGGGAAACCCTTTGAGAATGTCATTAGGAAACAAATCCACAGGTTTTTAGGTAATATATAAAATAAAGAAAGTTTCAATTATGTCTCGCTTGCGTTTACGGAACGAGATATAAGGGACACCTATTGGTGTGACTACCAAGTTTGCTTTCCAAGTTTTTATCGGCGTTTTTTTTCACCAATATTTAAAAATAACAAATGCCTTAGCAGAAACTCCGGGAACGCCATCGTGAAACGAATCCACATATTTCTGGAAATGATATAAAATCAAGAAGTTTTAATGCATTCAAGCTGCTGAAAAAATATTCCATGAAAATGTCAAAAATTCTAATTGTATTATCCATTCGAAATCAGAGCATAGTGAACATATAGAAAATCGTTACACATCAAGTTACTGCAGAGGCATTCTGCAATGGTATGGAATCATCTTTCAATAAAAGAGTTTTTTCTCCCTAGTATTGAAGGTGAAAAAACTAGTTTCATATTTAGGTTAAGTGATTTTGAAACTGGATGCTCTAATAAAATGTTTCGAAAAGAGCCGTAGTGTGCCTATAAATTGGAATGATACCGGCATGACATGATCATGATTGTCTGATTTTTTTACTGACTTCTTCAGATTCTTTCTTCAATATATAATACAGTGATAAAGGTACATAGAATGGAAAGTCATAATATTGTTTCACTTGAAATATGGTTAACTTGCCTCAGTAGATTTCAATTTAAAGATCAATCTGGTTATTTTCTCCTGATATATAAATATTCGACTTTATTGTCAAACGTGCGCCAAACTAACTGACTGTTATAAGGAAACAAGTATAGATAGTAGACTTTTGAATGAAGTGGAACTGCATGTTCCTCAAAACGGTATTCCGTAGCGTAAGTGAGAATCTATGAGTGCGTAGTACGCCATCTTTGCAGTGCTGAACCCCAATTCTTTATAAATCACTCTAACCGCATAACTGCCAGAGGAGACGACTTTTCTAGTAAGTTGTTTAACATGATCCACAAATGTTAAATTTTGGTCAATGAATAATTCTAGAAATTTAGTGTTATTTTTAGATTCCAGTGATCTGTCTTCAAATAACAAATAAAATCAAAGGATCCACTATCGATCTTGCTGGGGATTATCATGGAAAAAATTGAAGTGGTAATGAAAAACTGTATGAAGTTCTCCATTACAATTTTTTCCTTCAGTTTGTGGAAGGTTTGAATCCCCAGAAAGATCGATGCAAATTCTGATATCATCTACAAATAATGACATTTGTTCATGTTTTTCATTTTCTTTTTTTTACTTCGTCCACTTGCTTCGGATGTACAAAGTGATGGCGCACTTGTAATATTTCAGTGCACCAAACGTACATGATTCCTATCGAATGTTCCGTGATCTAGAAAACCTTCCTAACGACACCCTCTGTACTCTCGGGGCCGAATATTGATTGGCGCCTAGTAGTGGGTAACCGACCCACATTCTGTCATCACTTCGCCAAAGAAGGTTCGCTGCCTTTGACCCCTTTCAAGCGGTCGCATGCGAATCGCTTCCACACTGAGAGAAATTATGCGGCACGTTGAGAATCAAAGTGCTTCGTTTAATATTTTAGCGGGTTAGTTCGACACTGGTGAAATGTTGCAGACGTTGAAGAGGATTTCGAGCAGCAGTTTACGATGGTAATTTAATCTTTCAGCCTAATGGAGGAAGGGTTGTTGATGGCAGGCCATTTTGATGCTGATGCCTATGAATATCTCCAACCGCTAGTCACTCGTTATGTTTTTGTAACGCTCCATTATGCTGTGTTCATTAGAAAATGTTTTATCTCGTAGTTTCTAGTCTGTATATATCACCACATATACAGAGTAGGCAATTGAAACTATATCGCAAATGATGACTGTCAAAATCACCACAAGTATGTGGCGTTGAATTTATCTTTAAAACCCATTGCAAAATCTTCAATTTTCTAAATGCGGGTTCTCCTCTCAAATGTTTTCAATGGGACATTGAAAAGGGCTCTCGATTCCCTATCCACCTCTGCAAAAATGCAAAAATTGAATGGATTTCAATCATAAATTTACCGTATACGTTTCTTCATCTGGAATACATCAAGGCTCCCATTATACACTGTTTTGTTTTATATTTTCCTCAACGACTGAGGATCATTTTTATATGTGCATATGCAACTGGTCTGAAAACCGTTGAACACATAGATACACTTTTCAATATAATATTTGATATATTTTCCTGATTCAAAATCAATTGACATTTCATCGATGTAACTGGATCCATTATGAATAATTCCTCGAGAATCCCACATTTGTCTTGAGGAGGATGAGAAAATTTCAGAAACATCTGATTACTCTCAGAATGTTCAGTACTTTTTTAAAAAAGAAGAAAAGTTAGAGTCTTATAATGACAATCTAAACTTTTCGTTTTTTGATATCTTTTTATTGTTTCGTTTTTGAAACCTATTGTAATTTTTGCCTGCATATCAGATACATGTGAGATATGTACCCTGTGAATCATGAAATGAAACATCTACTCTCATTCATGCTGAACTATCCAATTCTGCATTGCATGTAAGTTCTTCTTCCAGTTAAACAACACTAGTTTTATCGAATACATTGATTCCTTCGACAGAGTCAACCACAGTTTGTTACTTGTAAAACGTAAAGGATGGAAATCATGAAAAGTTTGTTGAAATCGAATGCATGTTATCTTTTAGGTAAAATCCAATTATGTGAAACACGAAAGTTCCGTTTGTGAAGCAGTCAAAGTACCATCCATTAAATGCTGGATTTACGCTATACTAGTTAACAGAACAGCAACTATACTCTTGAGGATCAGATACAGAGGCACCAAGGATATCTTCAGAGGACTATGGCCACTTTAATGGATAGTCTGCTTGATGAACTCAACAGAAAAGAAGTAGATCTGCATACTTACGTAGATCATCCTGGTAAGCACCACGTCGTTTATAGTTGGTGCCAAAGGGAGCAGATGTGAAACCTTAGAAAAACTAAGATAGTCACCTTCATTATGAAGATGAATTTGTAGGATATAACTCAATTTTTCTTCAGTGGTGGATTTATTCCATTTGAAGGGAAGGAAAAATTACTATTAATTACATATAGAGCAATGACCTGGTGGAGGCTAACTTTACCGCAAACGGCTCAGGCTGAGCTTTCTGGTATATAAAGACAGGCTTGTCTGGCTATCCGTAATGCCACACCGTCGGCGACCATAGAAATCTTTTTCTAGACGTACTTTCCGTCTACATTAATCTGGTGGGAGAGGCTAGATGGGAACATTCAGAATACTGCATATTCCGAATTGCACATTCGAAGCGTGGCAGACTATTGATTGATACTGCGAGTCGGATCATTATCGGTATGACCTCCGACTCATTACTACAACCTGCCTAATTCAGTCCTAATTCCTGGAAGGAAATACTGAGTGTAGATACCTGTTGATTTACTGATGGATCAAAAATCACCTCAGGTTCTGCTGCAGACAAAGGATAGATATTTCAACTTTTCAACGAATCTATGAATCTGTGTATCATATAGAATCATACGCCACTGATTTATTTGTGTATGGAAAGATTGGCAGATTCCAGGATTAGTCCATTTCAAGACTTTTATAGATCTTCTGAAGTAAGGTATCGAACAACTGTTAGATTACACCAGTAATCATCTCTTTTCAGGTGATGAAACAGCAGAGCACATAATCTGTTTCTACCGCCCTGCGGCCAAAATATCACAAATGATGAATATTCAAAAAATAAATACTGAAACTCGAAGGAGAGTGGAACATTCATTTTAGCGAAATCATTTTGCCGATGAAGTAAAATGATGATTTATTATCATCAAAAACTCCCAGTTATAAACTTGAACTTTAGATATTCTGTTAAAACTTCTATGAAATACCTATAATTGATGTTTAGCCAGATGGTTCGGTAGCCAGCCGGTTTGACGTGGGTGCTTTGTTCACTCACTCGAATTGACTGCCGTGTTGGTAGGTGGTTCAAGCCCTAGTCTGCCACTTGCTATCGTCTAACCCGTGTTAGGAATCACACGTTAAAAGGTAAGATCTCGTTAATCCGTACCACGCACAAGTTTCGACTTCTGAGGGTTGTCGTTCGTAGGGGTGCGACAGATGGTTAACGGAAAAACAGATTTCAAACAAATTTTTGAACAGAATAATGCCGAAACTCATACATATACTCTATAGTATTAGTGGCTTAGCTTATTTACTTGTATTTGGATTGTCAAATTAGCTAATCCCTTGAATAATTAAATATGTTTCATGTTCAGAGTATATTCAAAAAATATTGCAAAATGTTCCACTTGTAATTCTTTCAAAAAGTATGCTTTTGAGTACTCTGATATGAAACCAATATGGAACCAGCATGATTTTTTCTCTGAATGAATGTTCACTTGAAAACCAAGTAATGAATCTCTTGGGGGTTTCATCTAGCACACACAACTATTTCACCGTCTCGAAGTAATTCGTTCGACGCTAAAATAACCATCCCTCCCCTTTCCTTCGTGTTTCACCCCAGAAGAGACATGTTAATCACCCGTCTCATTAGCAAGATAGAAACAAAGTTTGATAGCAGTGAACTACGTCGCTAAGTTCGGTGTATTAACGTGAATAAATGACGATCTCGCTAGCTAAGAAAGATACTAATCAGTGACGGTGCGCGGGTCACGGGGAGGACGACCCTTAGGGGGCGTGTGGGGGGAAGAAGGAGGCGGCCTAGGGGGCTCAGGAGAAGGGCCGCTACACATGGTGCAACCGAGCAACAACAACAACGGAAGCTCCGACATGGACTCGCTGGAGGACATGCTGCGGAAGGTAATATTTTTTATTATTATTACACAATTTTTCAAGTTATTATGTCTGTGCGGGATGAATATAGAAACTGAATTTTGAACTGGTTCACCGCGACCAATTGAGCTGTAATTTCACACATACTTTTGTTTCTTGTAATAATGCGTGATTGATACAGTGCCGCCATTTTTAATACATTAGGGTGAATGCCACGAAATGGCGATATATCATTACCATAAGTTACTATTTTATCAGTATTATCATAGAGTTCATCTCTATTGGTATTCACTTTCTTTACAGAAAACATTTCTAATCAACACATCTAGGATGTGAGTCGTTTCAGACTCACATCCTAGATGGAATTCTCCTAAAGATTATTTATGCAATGAGCTGCGCTTCATTCTTCATACACGTAAATTCACATTTAAAAAATATATTTTAAAAACTATCCAACTCAAAAATATCCTGCTGGGAGGAATCGTTCACACTTATATTCGTCCGTTATCAAAAATGTTGCAAAATAGATTTTCAAAAACAATAATAATAAATATGCTTTATTGTACAAAGAAAAACTCTTATTGACAAAGCTTTGGTGAACATTTTGAGAAAGAAAAAACATAGTCAAGTGCATGAAATCAGAATATAAGCTAGTAGATTGATCAAAATATATAGAGTCCTACCATAAAAATGAAAATAAAAATTTTGTATGTCACATTTTCTGAAAAACATTGGTTATATACAATATGAATTCAATGTTATACCGAAGTCCACACGCTTCTCTACCAAAGCATTGTTCTCTGAGGCTGATGTTTTCAAAATTCGCCAGGTCTTCTATCATACCACTATAATAACATAATATTTGAAGGATACCGGAAAAAAATAATCATATTGTTTTACAAAAGCATATATCAATTATTCCATGCCCATTTATTATTTGGAACCAAAATGATTCAATACAGTTTGAGAGTTAATTTGTAATATGAGTGTACTTCATTACATCAGAAAATTCTTGAATTTTCATGTTTGATCAATTACGGCAAAAAACTGGTCATTCCATCGACAAAACAAAAGATATTTCCATATTTTGATAGTTCACTCTTTTACATTACTTTATTCTTTTGTTGTTTCATATTATATTCATGTGTTACTCCCAAGTATCTTTCATACTTTCCCATAACAACTGTGTCGTATTTGATGTATTTTACTTTGTTATATTTCATTGTATTGATCTTTCATGTTCTTCCTAGTAGCATATGCAAAAACCTTCAATTCATCATTATTTTACTGAAAATTATGTCAAACTTTCATATCTGTCGACTAAATTAAAGGACTACAAACAAAGAGTAATTAATAGCAGAATTATTCCAACTGGATTTTTTTGTATGAAATGCAACACTGATAAATAGTTACAAAGTGTCTGGTATTTATCCAGAGTCATGCAACTAATTTATACTGTTGCATTGTTTTATTACCGCCTCATCTGCATAGTATGAATGCAGATGTGTTTTTGCTCCGCTCACTCGCCTTCTGCGATATGCTCTTTCTTCATCTATTTTCGTTTTTGTTAATTATCCCTCTCACTCGGTCTCGGTGCTTAATTATTGGCTTCGAATAGAGCATTATCCGATCTAGTGCCACCATAAATTTCTCAGTTAATTTAGTGAAATATTAATGGTATTCTGTTTGAAAGTAAGGTTATTTGGTGGTGGAAAATAAAAATAAAAAATGTATTAGAAAATTCAGTGGCTAACTCACATATGTTTTCCTTTTTTGTTTGTTCTGAGTTATAATTAAAATAAACGTAAAGCGAAAGTTTCTCGACGCTACTACTTGATAACATATTCCATACATACACACAGTATCATGAATTACTATGTAATCATAAAATATAAACAAATAAATAATCACATTGTTACAAAGGCATATGGTCATCCTGTGAGAAGATCAATTTAACAAAATATGAATTGATAAAAGGACAGTTCAAGCTTAGAAACATTAAACGGTATATTTCGAAACAAACAGATAATATGATATCATTATATAGAATGCGTACAAAAAATGCCAAATCGTTAACAGACTTTTCTGAAGATAGTACAATTCAAAAATGCAATCTTAATCTTCAAAGTGATTAAATTTGTGAAACAAAGCCAACGCAATGACAACCTTTCTTTATTACACGTGCCGCATAGGTTTGGGAGGCCACTTGAATTTATTTTCGTGTGTGATAATTTCAATTTTGCTAGAACTCCTAAGAACAAAAGCATAATTAAAAGTGGAATTGCTGTACATTTTTTGCACTGGACTATTGTCTATTCAACCATCTACCAAGTACTAAATTTTTTTTCTTCCCTAATATTCATATTCAATGGGTTACACTATTTTTTTTGTTGCAGCGTCGGAACCAGGCGACATATACGTGAGCCGAACCCCGCTCCCCATTTCAACATGCTTTTTCACCCCTCATTTGGTCGTTCAAATTTGAGAGGATTTTTTTTTCTAGTTTGGAATATTCTGCAATAGTTTACGGGATAGTTTTGGCTCAAATCATATTATTATGGGTAAAATTATGAACTGAACGACACTTCAATAATGAGTTTTCGTGAAAGCGAACTCAAATTTTACGAAATAGCATTCGTGAACTAGGCTATAAAACTGAGTTGAAACACGGTATAAAAAATTCATCGGTAACACTCCCTTTAGGCGGATTGGAGTTTCAGTCTTTCAGCGCTGAAAATATGGACAGTTAACGATTCGGTTGGTTTCAGCGTTGATTAATTAGTGTTAAATGTTGCTTCGGCAATGCGGTAATGCGTTGAAGGGTTGCCTAACTACATTTTCGATCGCTCTTGTTGATGTATCGGGCATTGTGATGTCTTTCTATTATATTCGGTTCTCAATAGCCTACCAACTAATCAGTTGGTTTGGGAACTATTGATTAAACGGTAAGTTGACGAAGGACATATATATTGTTTCACTGTATCTGTTCATTTGATAAACTAGAACTAAACTGAAAACAGTCCATTCTGAGATAAACTTCATACAAACGTATGTACTGAAGGTTTAGAATTTTGAAGTTTCTAAAAAATGAATTATGATAGCTTCGGTATGACCCTGAACATTTTTGTGATATGTTGTACACATTCTCTCCAAAAGAATTGTATGCTATGCATCATCAATAACATCCTCGTTCGTTACTAAGCGAATTCAATGTTTTGATTTGTAAAGATATTGGCCGATACGTGGCTCAAAACTGGCACGTAACAGCGAGCAAGAGAACATTATCAGAAATAATGTGATTTGGCATAGCGCTTATGTAGCATAAAAAAATCAACGGTCTCAATACGAAGCTTTCTAGGGTAGATTGATATCCTGATATATTTACAGATATTTTACTACAAGTCGGGTATGATACCAGCCGTGACAAAAACATTTCAAAAAAGTCATGTCTCTCTAATTTTGATATTGAAGTGCAGTATCTGCACCCTCCGTTTATCTACAGATCATAAAACCATCTACTCACTACTAATACCATATTTGTAAAAGTATTCTGCATAATTTAAATAGTATTGATTCGATTTCTCAGTGTTTCATTTTGTCACTCATTTTGTCATGCTTTAATTCAAAAACCCTGAGAATAATAATATCATAAGAAAATGAACAAAATAAAGTGGCGCCCAACGTGGGACCTTATCATACATTAAGAAACTTCGTGGTTACGTACGGCACAAATAGAATGGAACAGAATCCGATAAACAACATCCGTTTCCTCGACGGAGGTGCAATCGATAGTTTCCTTTCTCGAAGAGAGAGGAACCTCCATATCGGCGGTAAATCCCCAAAAGTCGAGCAACACCGTGGATCGTGTATGACGTATGCGTGTGTAGACGTGCGACACCCGCGGAGGTGCAATAAATAACGGCACGTTGACAATTCCGTTGAGATTCGCGTGTTATAGAACATGTCAATTGGTACAAATGTTCAAAAACGAACAGCCCCCACAATACCGCACGTTATATAAATATTGCTGGTATGAATACGAAGTAGATCGACACGTTCTACTGCGGCTCTCGGAACGAGAAGTATTGGATTATTATGTGAGTTGGACCGAAGTGAAGGTCTGGCCGTTTTTGGTATTTTCAAAAGCATATGTTTTTTTAATAACAACTCATGTAATCTATTTATTTTTAATCCTATCGATGTCCCAAAGCTATTTCTCGGGGTTTTTGGCAGTGGTCTATAGGTTTTCATGTCTAGCTCTTCTCTACTACTGCGGTATGCATTATCGAAGGCGATGAAATAACGGTCGAAGAGCTTGAGTTGTTCTCAACGCAGAAACAACAATATACCGGCAGTCCATCAAGTTCGGTGGTGGCGAACTTGTTCATGGAGAATTTAAAACAACGGACCTCAGACCAATCGATTGTGAAACTGCATTATGTTGATGACATGTTCGTAGAATGACAATATGATGAAGAGACACTAAACGTTTTTCTATTATACCTGAACTCTATCAATCCAAAAATATAATTCACAATGGAATGAGAAACCCAAAGGACTATAGCTTTCATGGATGTTCTTGTGAACAGACGTGAGGATGGGACATTGGGTCATAGAGTGTACAGGAAACCAACACACACAGACAAGTACCTGAATTAAAACTCTAACCACCAGCCACGAGAAAAGAGAGGGGCGATTGAAACGTTGTTTGAGAGAGCCCATGCATCTGTGAACCTGAGAGTCTCCCTGAGTACTCAGTCATCTAAAAATTCCTTCAAATGGAATGAATTCAGCGAAGTTGAATCCGAGCAGGCTATACGAACCGGATTGGGAGAATTCCATAGAAACGACGTGGAACCAATATTTAGGCCAACGAAACCTATCGAAGACAGTCTGAAGTCACCTAAGAACCCCAGAGGGCCTTTAGCAATACCCGTGGTATACCGGATACCTTGTAGCTTCGGGTCGATTTACATTGGAACCACATTTCTTTGTATGAAGATGGAGATGTAGAAAGCCAAAACCTTTCTCTCCCAAAAAAAATATACCCCTTTCAATTCAAACGAAATTCATATAGATCGGATTGAATCAAATGAATGTCGTTAGGTACTAAAATCGATGACATAAGTAGATTTAACCCATTCGTGGCATGAGGTCGTATTCTTATGAATTAATTGAGTGTTTCATATTGTAATGTTATCCAGATTGTTGCTGAAGAAGCAATAAGACAAGTGTCTTATTCCGAAATATCGGATGTTCGCCTTTAAGGATGGCAGTGTAACTGAAATTTTACTTCTTCCATATACTATATTGTGTAGCCATTCTGTGAATGCGCTCCGATTCAATTCCATAACGAATGTTTGGAGTACAACCCGAATAGAAAACATATTTCAACGTTCATATAAAACTATTTGTTTCGAAAGTACCTATATTTCCAGTTTGTGTCTGAAATGTAGTTGTTTCTTCATTTCGTTGGAAGATTGCCTCATTTTTTGTATGAAAATGAAAAAGTAGGAAACCAAAAAGTTTATCAAAATCTGTCTCTTCTAAAATTATACCACTTTCTATTTCACACTTTTCTATAGATGTTTCGGTAGGACAGAATACTTACTAATATTAAAAAAATGCTAATTTTCTGGCAAAGTTTCAAGTGAATATCTAGTCAACTTGCGTCGAGAGAACAATTTCTCAGAAAAAAAAACTGAATTCAACTTATTGAACCAAATAAATTCGCTTGTGACAGCTTCATTGGTGCTTCTTACAATAAATCTAAAAATGGCTGTTGACAAATTGTGACTTGAAGCAGACCTAATATATCTATATTTCTCTCCAAGACATAGTTACCTTATTATATATTTACCAAATATATAAGACGCATTATTTCAAAAAATTTCCAGTATATGCAAATTCGCCTTTTTTTTCACCGGCGATATATGATGAAGTTCGTGATATAAACTCTCTGAATAGTCTGAAATTTCAATATACCTGAATAGTAAAATTATCTATGAAACCGTTAATATCATAATACTGGCTTTGTCAGATCTCATCAGTAAGGTACTATTCTCAAAGTTTTCAAATACTGGAATATTATTCCTCTTCACAAACGAGGCGATTACTTCCCTACTTTCATCATCTGTATTTTTACTGAAGTTCTGAAAAACATAATCCAGAAAAATATTGTCTCATTATTTTCAATCAGCAGTTTTTCTACAGTTCTCACTTCCGCTTTCCGTAAGAATCGTTCTACTCTACAGGCAGTTTTGAGTATCGTATGTGAACAATAGCGGGAATTCTCAGGGTCGGATCTGAAAATGTTAGTATTCTTTCTATATACATTGAATTCCAAACTCTCAGTGACTTTTACAACAACTAGGAGATATGTATCTGTAGAGTAGGAAGAGTAAGTGTAGACTTAGGCCACATGTGACCCATTCTACATCCTCCCGAGGAGTTGTCCTCTTAGGTCATCGTCCATCCTGTCCTTTCCAGAAAGGTGAACAGGTCACTAGGAGACATCTCCTTTATATTGGCAGGTGTAGGCCAAGACTTGCCGAACACACACTCTCTTTGACAACCTTGAGATGCGCGGCTTCTTCAACCTTCTGAGGTGAGCACTTCTGTTAAGCCTCGGGATTGGAAACAACGATATAATACCATCAATGTCTACTTGTAAAGAAAAAATATTTGATAAACTGGAAAAACTGAACAAAAACGATCTGAAACACCATAACATAGAAGTTCAATTGATAAATTCTTCTGCTGATCACGGTCAGTGACTTTGGAAACACCAAACGCAGCATCCCAAAACCCTCTTTGTTTTAGTCATCTGTTGGCCTCAGCTTTTGGAAATATTCCAAAAATATTTAAGATATTGTTAAATTATAGTGTCCTCCATAGTTTTTTGGCTTCATCATGTTTATAGTAAAACATTTTTTACACAGGTGCTTTTTGTGAATAGTGATTTCCCAACAAGAATTGAAAGAAAAATTGAAGAGCACTTGTGATGCACTGTTTGGAACTTTTGCTGTAGTACTGTGTAGTAATTTTTAACACCTCGACAGGTATTTCAATCACCTAGTGATCATCTTCAAGAGGAAGACTGAACTAAATCTACCTAATATGTTGTCCTCATTTATACCATAGATACCTTTGCTAGGTACCTGAGTCCCAATTGTCTTGAATCTTCTAGTCAGGTAAATCTGATAACTAAAATATCATTTCAACAAGCTATATGGTATACTATATTAGGTATTGGTCTACCATCCTTATTCATAATGATTACTTATTTCTAGGCTCTCATAGGCAACTAGAAGCCTGTTTTTGTTAACTTGTCTAACTAATCTTAGTCTTTGTCTAACTAAAGTCTTTGGAATGGTTTTGTTGCAAAACATAATGGGCGACTGCTTTTATTTTTAGGTGTGCTGAGTGTTCTTTATATCTTATTTTAATAGATCTTTATGTTAATCCATAATATTTTGCATTCAATTTCAGAAGTTTTTTGTGTATTGGTGGTATGGAAAGAAGAAATCCAAGATAAATATATCTGAGTTCCTGCTAAGACGTAATTTCATAAAAACCTTAAGCTTTGAGATGTTTCATTGTGGATTTTGTGTGACGTGAAATGCCCATTATTCACTTACTGAAGTGTTTTTTGTATTGCTGTCGTTTTGTTGCATTAATAAATCTGATATATTTGCTTGCGCTGAAACTTGTTGTTCCACCGTAAATAGTCGAGATTTATAGAGGCTCATAACTTTTCTTCAATTATGTTTTCTTGTAAAAGGTCGCATCTTTTTCAGCGTATGGAAGATGAAAATACTCAGAAAGGCAATGTATCCGATTCACTTTTCATTCATTTTAAAACACATATGTATTTTTGAAAAAACATATATCAACTTTCACAGTCCAATATGTCTATAATATATATTTTCCTTATTGTCTCTGCACACCTAGTTCGACTATCAATAAATATTCAGTCATATATTGACTCTTTTCAACATATTCAATACCTTTCAGCAATCGTCTACAATTATTTTCGAATCCATAACAATTAAAAAAGCGACATAGAAATAATACCAATAATCACCCCTTATCAACTATCTATCACGAAAGCATTACCAGTAATGCATACCCATTAATTTCCACAACACGAATGCACAATGAACAAATTCATTCCGACATTGACGTATAGCTTTTCGTAAACAACCATCAATATTTCATCGGAATTAGGTTTTGGGAAAACCGATGTGGAGGGTGAGTGCCTCTCCAACTATTTCCTTCGATGTCTATCATGATCAAGTAAACGTTTATCAGATCGTGATATATCAATAAAAGTAAACACTGTGGTAAGTGTGGGAATGCTTCGATATAATGCTAGCAGTCAATTTGTGACACCCTTAGCTCATTTCCGATAGGGGAGGCTGGCGTCTTTCATCTACCGAAGATGTATAGCGTTAAAATGATGCTATTAGTAACTGATACCGTATGTACTAACTGGAACTTATCCCCTATCGGAGTTGTAAGGGATCGTAAACGTCAATACGTGTAGACCGGGAGAATACGTATTTTGCCTGCTAATTGGTTGAGAGCTAGTTTATATTTAATTAACGAGAAGACTTGGAGTATATGATGGATATTGTTAACGAAATCATATAGTGGGATAATATGCTATATGCTTGTGATGCACTGTTTGAAACCTTTGGTGTGGTAATTAATATTACTGGAGTTCTATCCCAACGCCAAACCGTTATTTTATCACCTCGACACGTGTTTCGATCACCAACCGATCATCTTCAAGAGGAAGAATGAACTAAATATACTTACAATATTATCTTTATTTATACCATAGATATCTCTACTGAGTACCTGCGTCTTAAGTGTATTAAATTGATTTCACAATATTGTCTTATCTACTAGTCTTAAATTACAATGTCCTTATGTAATAGTCAGGTAAATCTAATAATCAAAATATTTCAACAAGCTATATAGTATACTATTGGGTATTGGTCCACCATCATTATTCTACACTCTCATAGGCATCTAGATACCTGTTACTGTTAACTTGTGTAACTAATTTTAATGAACTGAAGTCTATGGAATGATTTTGTTGCAAAACATGATGGGCTACTGCTGATTTTTCTGGTCTTCCATATTTTAGGTGTGCTAAGTGCTCCTTATATCTTATTTTAATAGATCTTTTTGTCAGTCCATAATATTTTGCATCGCAGTCCTTAACTTCCTAAGACTTTTCCGAATTCTCCACTCGTTTGGATTTCCTAAAAGGCTCTGTAGTGTATGACTTTTTTTAAAAAGCACATCCATACCTATTTCCTTGTGAGTTTTTCCAAAGTTATTCGTGTATTGGTGGTATAGATCTGACATATATTTATCATGGTTTTCGTCGTTTTTGAAAAATCGAGATTTCGTTCATTCTCAACCTAACTTTTTCTTCCTTACTATATCATACATACTTATAATACCTTTGGTGCCAAACAGTGAATGTTACTGGAGTTTTTTCGCAACACCAAATCGTTATTTTTAACACCTCGGCACGTGTTTCAATCACCAAGTGATCATCTTCAAACGGCAGTTTTAATCTTTCTCTTTGAAGATGATCACTTGGTGATCGAAACACGTGTCGAGGTGTTAAAAATAACGATTTGGTGTTGCGAAAAAACTCCAGTAATATTTATATCATACATATTACACAATACTCCATAAGAAACCGTTACCGTTACATTCAGTAACGGATACTTTTATATATGCTTAGCCGGCTTGCTTTTTTGGCAACATTGTTGTTATGTTGATATTCCCGATTTACCAGTCAGGAAAATTAAATTGTGCTCTCATGATTTGGGCTTGTGATATATCACTTTTGAACGGCATTTCGAAGGAGGATTTCCAACACATATTGTATTATAACCAAAGTTCACGCTTAGCTTTAGCCAACGTTATGAACTGATATATGATGGAATCGGCCGATACTTGATGAAAATCCACAACGAGCGTATTCAAAAAACACTTTATTGTGAGATTTTCACTAAATTGTTTTACAAAAACGCAACACGTGTTTCGCCATACAATGGCTTCATCTGAAAAGACACGCCAGATGAAGCCATTGTATGGCGAAACACGTGTTGCGTTTTTGTAAAACAATTTAGTGAAAATCTCACAATAAAGTGTTTTTGGAAAACGTTAGTTATAAACTGATTTGATAAAGGTGAACTTCATTCAATTACGAAGACACTCTCTGAATTTTCGATTCCTAATTGTCTTACCGACTATATTTGATACCCAGTATTCTCGGCTATTTCCTTGATCAACTTTTCTCCGATGTCTTACCTTTCTTTACTTGAAAGGAACGTGTGAAAGAAAAAGTAACTGCGTCATTTTTTGCTGTGGGCAATGGTGGGAGTTATCAGTTATATACAGGGTGAGTCAACAAGATTCCCTCAGTCCATTGTTATCAGAGGAAACAATTTTTCGAACTGCTCAATTTTTTTACAGTCATATCGATAAATACTATCTTTCAAAATTATTTTCTCGCATACTGGGTGATTCAGCCAAGCGCGGCCAACCAAAGTTATATTTTTTCAAATAGAACACCCACTATATGAATATGTCATTCGATTCATTTTGTTATTGAATTTCCATTGCGGCATTTCCAAATTATTTCAGAAAAACCAGTTTTGCAGACTATATTTTTTTAATTCACCACCCCCATGTCTAAAGCAACTAAGTGGATACATACATACATACATACATAAATATTTTTATAATATGATATATCAACATTCAAAGGATATCATGTTTGACAATTATACAAGATTTAACATTAATTTGAATAACTTTTTTCTTCTGAAGGAATATTTGTGATGAATCTTTTTTAGGGCTCTTACTTCTTTTTTAATATCTCAGATACCGCAATTCTCTTTCCTGTTAGATTGCCGCATGAACGTGAAGATTGTCAAAGGTCTTTAGAATTTAATTTTCAAAACTTCTTCGGAGATTTGCCGCAAGAATCTCCCTCCTTGAGGAGATAAATAAGTGCTCGTCCTATTCAAATCCACGTTGATGTATTTCTCACCGGAATTATATATTTTTCAACGGCGAGACCGAACTTTGTCGGCAGTTTTTAATTTTCTTTTCAGACTGTGGATGAACGAGATGAAATTAGAAGTGCGCGAGATAGACGGTGGTTTTTTACTTTGATAAGTAAGAAAATTACTTTTTTCTGCTATCTAATTTCGAAATGAATTCCAAAGTGTCGTAAATTAAGAGTCGTTACGAGAGAAAACATTCTTAAGTCTGTGGAGGTCTTTTGAGTGAATAGAAGGTGAGTGAAATGGCAAATCATTTTAAACAGTTCTCTAATTATTTTCTGATATTATAAAAATCGGTATAGTTCAAATCACTCCGAAATTACTAGAGGAATATTTGTTACTCGTAGTATACTCGTATTATACTACGAGTATATTTCAAAGGTTGAAACTCTTCAGTACCAGTATCATTAATTGAACCATATTCATAATTTTTTTCAGGATCTACAGGTCCCCCGCAATTGCTCTGGTGGTAATAATTTCAAATCATCATCAGTTTGTGTGAAGAAAGAAGCAGCAATCAGTGCTTTGAGACAGAGTGATATCACTAAAAATAGTAATTTATGTAACAAGTTCGGAAAATATATTTTTTTGTAAAAAAGTTTGGAACATTTCAATTCATATTTGTATTAGATATTGAAATTCAAACAGAAGATTAGTACTAACAGAAACATTCTAATTCATATTTACATTAATAGTTATATGAAAATTCGAGCAATTGCTAATATTGGAGAAATTCAGTTTGTTTGAAATGCTTAGTATATTTGAATGTCTTCTGATGAAGTCAAAACAAGAAGGTAAAGTTTTCGTTTCACATTGATTGTTTTCAACTGATCTTGACAATTTTAATTTTGTATACAAATGAATTGTCTATACAGTGTGTTAAAACCAAATGGAATAAATTATTTATTCTGGTTACTGTACATATTTAAAAAAATCCCGAAATCAAATGTAAATTGTAAGTTGACATTTTTCAACGTAAAAATACCACCCCTACCTTCAACCCCCTGCGAGTGACAGGTACAACTCCCATTTTTTTAAATAAGGAGTATAGGTTTACCATTCAACCGTCCCTCACATCCTTTACCACATTTTCTCCCCTTTCATTAAGAAACCTCATTCATTTATTCCGTTTCCTCCGTTCCGTTTCCTCCGTTTCTCCATTCATACGTTCTATATTCTCTTTCCACTCCCGCCATCCAATCCTATCTCTCATTCACGTGCTCTGCCGTTTCAGGCTCTCCATAGCCACAGGGCACGGCACTTCAGGACCCAGGTTGAATCTAGCCAGATATATCGGAAAATTGCCATGCCCCGTGAGCAGTTGAACAGCCTTCCTCGACAGATACAAGAATTCATATCCGACTGTTCTATAAAAACTGTATTAGCCGCCCAGTCATACCACTCTCCCACTCCTGTTGCCATTCTCCTATGATTTTTTCTTTGATCCTCTTTCTCTATAATAATAATAATGTTCATTTGCATAATAAAATAAAATCTTACAAACCAATGTAACACATGTAAAGAACAAATAAACAGAAAAAAAAAGGAATTTGTTTGTTCAAGCCTACTTTAAGTAGGCTTTAAGTAGGCTTGAACAAATAGTCACAGTTGTAGGAACACTAAGAACACCATCAATTTCAACACTCTGTTCACGATCTAATAAATAACTGGACACCACGTTGTATGTATTCCCACGGATGCCATAATCATTCTGCTTTCGTAAAAGGGTTCGTAAAAGGGTCTTACTATCCATTCTCTCCACATTCCACGTCACTCTCTCTCTATCCATCGCTTCTTTCGTCTCCTCGTGGGCTTTCTTGTTTTCTATATTGTCTTCCTGAAGATTGGACAGTAAGAATTACCGATATTGCGAATATGCTTCAAAAGTGCTATTTTGGGTTTTTCGTGATTATTTTGCCAGGCGTGTATTTTACACGAATTTTTCCGCAGTCACACTTAGGTAGGAATAATAATATAATGATCTAAATATCATTTGAGATTCAGTGGCCGAATAGGAAAAACTTTCAGCACTGAAAAACACGAGGACTCATCAGACATTCACTTATTTTTCCATAATGCTACTATTTTTTTGTAACAGTTCAGCAAAAATGATTCCATAAATCATTGGATAACTGTACTTTTGGCAATTAATTTTGTTACCCCATCCAGTAATATCATATTGAAAATGAAGGTTATACGCCTTGACGAGCGCCTCATACATATTCACGAAGCGCACCAAACTATCAAAATACGGTGTTTCAGTTCGGGACCCGAAACATTTTGTTGGGGCAACAACGGAGATCATGACCGTAAATTTTGCGGGGTATTATTTTCAGAAGAAAACGGCCAAATTAGGATGAATAATGCAGTGCGGTGGAATGGAGTGTATTGTTTTAAAAGGCTGGGGGCAATTGTAAAATGGAATGCTAAGATAAATGCCGCTCACTCGATGAATTAAAGCCTCGGAAGGAATTATCGTCACGGTCGAGGGAGGGGTTGGCGTGGAAAGTTGTTCAAGAGGTTTGTTTTTCGTTGATGACTTTCGAATTTTCTTTATTTGTTAAAAAAATTCAGAGGAATATATTTTTTATCGGATCTACATATTTTAAGGGTGCTCTATCTGAATTTTAAGTATGAATTGGAAACTAAAGAAGTGACAAAATTTTAAGGTTCTCGGATGTGGAACAGGTGTCTGGCGGGAAAACAAATTTTAAATTCCTATTCGATGAGAAACCATCGTATAATGTAGCCCTTCGAACGAAGTTAATCTTGGATGATTGGAATATGAGAAAATTTGAGAATATGTTCATTACATTGAATTGGATAATTCGTTGTTCATTTCACCAAGCAGGGTTCCAAGGTACAGTCTATATGGAGTCAATCCGAACAGCTAAATAAAAAACTATGTTTATAACTCTTTACTACTAATAAAAAGAATCTGTAGGTTTATGAAAAATGAAATTGATCTTGGAAAAAAGTGATTCCCGACGCCCATGCCATACAAAGAAACTGTCACGAATTGACTACTTCATAAATACTATACTTGTCAGTTAACAGTTACAAGGATTTTGTCAACTTGATCGTAATATGATTGGTGTTTTATTGAGATTTTGTAACACTTCGTTGTTAATTTCATTGAACCAGTTTCAATATACTTGTCAGTTTACAGAAATCTCATCAGTGCTTTATTGGAATTTATGTAGACTGCAACAAAATAATTTCAATTGAAAGTAATGAAAAAGTGTGTCAAACACAATCACTATCTACTTCCACATAACGAACTGTAGGCAACGCTGTTGTGAATGTGCCTTCAACCAACCAATTTGCATCATCAGAAGATGATCATTATTTTTCATCCTTTGACGCCTACTTATATCTTTAAGAAAAACATGATTACTAATTTTTTTGGTACCCAATATAGAGTCAATCTATTTTTGTCATTGTCAGCTTAATATCTGTAAGGACAATTGAATGCTCAAATCAATATTTGCATGTACGTTTTATCTAAAAAATGAACGTACTTTAAACCGAGCTACTATTTGTTTGAAATGAAAAATTTTCCACATACTGTATATATTCCAACTATCATCCACTGTTGGATTTTTGACAGGTTTGTTTCTGCCAAGCATGTTTTCGATATGACTCTTCATCATTCTGTGTGATGTCAACTTGAATTTGAGAGAAACGTTTGCTTTCATTTCAGGTACTACTCCATCTTGATACAAAAAAATGTGGGAATCAATTTCAAAAGAAGTAACTCTATACATAGAGTATAGGATCATGCAAAAAAGTAACTTTCAGACACAAACTGAAAGAAAAAGCCCTTCTGAAACAGCTACTTTCATATAAACATTGAATTACACGAAAGAAAAATTCTTTCGAAACAAATACTTTTATATGAACACTGAATTATACAAAAAACACTTTTCTCTACTCAGTTTGTATTTCAAACATTCGATATGGAATTGAATCAGATATCATTCACAGGATTCCTACACAATATACTAAATGAAAGGTAAAAATTTCACTTACATAGAACACTGTCATCCTCACTGGTAGACATCGATGTTTCGCCGTAATACACTTGCCTTAGGGCTCTTCAGTACCAATCTAGACAACATTATGAGAAGAAACACACTATTCATTCATAAATTACGACTTTATGTCACGCAGTGAATTTGCTATTCATGTCATCGATGGCATTGTAATGACATTCATTCACTCATTTGTTTAAATCTCAGCCAGAGGAGTTTTGTTCAAATTGAAAGGGTTATATTTTCAATTAATTTTTGGAAAATAAAACTTTTGGCTTTCTACTCCTCCATCTTGATACAAAAAATGTGGGAATCATCCAGAAAAAGGAAGGAGGCAATCAATTTCAACAGAAGTAACTCTATATATAGAAGAGTCTGAAAGTTACTCCTTTGCATCATCTACACATCTATGTATGGATTTACTTCTTTTGAAACTAATTGATTCCTTTCTTTCTTTGGAAGATTCCCACATTTTTTGTATCAAGATGGAGTAGTAGAAAGCCAAAAACTTTCTTTCCCATAAATTAATCACTCCTGAAAATAAATCCCCTTCAATCCATAAACATGTTTGTTCATTCCTCCACATAGTCTGAAATCTCCATTATGTCGGATACCTTGCAGCTCGTAGAATTTTCTGGTCAAAATTAGCCCATTCTTGCCACCCCTTCCCCATTATTTCCCAATATATCAATCCAGTAGGTAGAACATTAGACAGAGTTATTTTTAATTTGAGGTTCAGATTTATAGATTGAAGTTCATTCTTTATGAAATGTTAAATAATACCCGTAGTTCATTAGTGAAAAAAACAACTGTTTGTGTAATGTGAAAATGTTAAACCGTTCAAACCTTATATAATAATCAACATTGAACTGGTAAACGATAGTGATGCGTCATCAACTATCCAACTGGATTTGGACTCGTTTATACTTCTTCTACTATTACTACTATACCTACTACTATTCTTCAATGTACCAATGTAGCTATCATCTGAATATGGGCTCACTTTTTGTAGAAAAGAATTTGTTTTGTCACGTCAGTGTTGATGACGCATGTGTAGTTATTACCCAAGTGTATCTATAATGACAATTTGCAGAAGAATTAATGATATTTATTTTATCGAATAACAAACGGTGTAACTATTCATACGTTCTTTATCTTTATCTCATCACTATTTTTACATATCTTTACATGTTTCATTTTCATTTTTGTATCGTCCTATGAACGGCATAATTTATTTATTTACAAATTCATTTCAGGACTTTGGTTTTCTGTGTTGTTCATCTTTCTGTTTCCAGTCGTACAGTTGCACCTTCAGTGAATAAGAAATATTGTCAATCATATGAAAGCATTTTCAACTGAATTATATCTGAGTTATATGTAACTCACTCGATAAAAAAGGGAAACAATTTTCATGTTCAATCCGTGCAAGCGCATCAATGTGAAGTTGTCGAATGAATCCTCAATGACGATTCTCCTGCAACCCGAGGACCTAAATAAAAGAAGCCTCATAAAAAACGACAACTACGCGTTGCTCACTTGTTTAAACAAGGCCAGATTGACTTTCCCAGCACGTAGAAGCTGCAAGCCACCTCTATATAGGGCGGCCGAAAACCACAATTTTCATGGGGACCGTTAAATAAAAGAGTATACTACGTTAGGAGGATGTTTTCTGCGGGTGATACACCCTTGTCGTTTCGCAGGGAGCGGATTTAGCCCAGTTGGTGATTATGGTTAGTAGAAGGTTCAATCAAAT
This sequence comes from Leptinotarsa decemlineata, assembly GCF_025532065.1. Classification (NCBI taxonomy): domain Eukaryota; kingdom Metazoa; phylum Arthropoda; class Insecta; order Coleoptera; family Chrysomelidae; genus Leptinotarsa; species Leptinotarsa decemlineata. The sequence continues at coordinate 3,399,089 of NW_027412533.1, forward strand.
GAACGCTTTTTCAATTGAGAAAATCAGAATTTCCAGATAGACATTGTCTTTGTTTTTGATCACATCTGACACATCTAACATAAAATACTTAACAACATCAGACATAGGAAAAACATGTAAATATAAGTTACAGGGAGTGGAAAACTCTCAAAAAACTAGTTAAAGGAGATGACATTGACTTTCCAAATTGTATGACTGATAATCAGTCCGTGCAAAGTTATTTTTAAATCATCTGAAAATGGAACTTTTAACGGGTGATGATCAACTGTATTGCCGAAATAACTGGAATTTATAAGAAAACAGGTATAGCTGAGGCATCAGTCAATCTAATAATAACACTGATGATCTTCAAATATGACAACCACTGACGGAAGCACCAAACTCTTACGAAGGTTCGAAATAGATGAACACTTCAATCTAGCAGACCACTATTATAATCTTCATGCAGTCATTGTTCACTGTGGTTCTAGCATTGAATCTGGTCATTATTTCGCGTTGGTCAAAAACGAAACGGAATGGTTTAAGTTTGACGATAGTCGTGTCACTAAGTGTTCTGGCGTTTATTGGAGTCTCTGGAGACACCCTACATTTTGTTTTATGAAAGAGAATTGGCAGATCATGATCTTCAGTTAATGTGGTGCTGCAGGTTTTTTCGGGTTTTCCTGCAGCTGAAAAAACAAATGCGCCACTGGAATCAATGGTCGCCCCAGAGCGCCAATTAATTTTTGTTGTTTCATAGTTTCATAATTTGTGTTACTTTCTTCTTCAATATAATATATATATATATATATATATATATATATATATATATATATATATATATATATATATATATATATATATATACAGGGTCCTGCAACAGTGGCGCGGTGTTCCATATCTCTATATAGGAAGCAGATAGGAATCTAATTTTCTATAATATTACCTTATTGCTCGAGCTCGACAAAATAAAAATATTGGCGGTCACACAGGGTGTTCGATTTTTTCTGGGCGGATACCAACTGTGTCTTTTTAAATGGCAACCTATATTTTTTATCGCTTTTTCGGTTTCTTCATAGAAAATAAAATAAACTTCATGTATATCTGCACTTCGAAAATATTGACGGTTTTCGAGATATCTAGCATGACAGGTTTTTTTTTCCAATATTCGTCACTCAGAATATTTGAAATTATAAAGTGGTGCCAAGTCCAGTTGAAATTTTTTTTTGGTCGAATATTCTACATTGGTAACTCTCTCAAACGATATATCTGGAATCGACCTGTGATATACAGGGTATAAAAAACCGCTTGCCAAATATTGTAAATGAAAATTTGCAAAATCTTCCTTAGATTAAATGGAACACCCTGTATATTATTGATCCATAAGAAGCGCCAACGAAACCTCTACAAATTTCATTAAGTATTCCCTATGGCTAAGTTCAATAGTTTTTCTTAAATGAGCATTTCTTTCGAAAAATGGTCATTTTTTCAAAGCGAAATCCATTTGACGACTGATAAAAATATACGAAAGATATCTTGTTTCAATTTTGTACATTAGAAGGTGTCCAAACAAATATTTTTTAACGAAATAAATGTATGTACCTATCACTTTTTGCTAAATGGAAAATTATTTTTTTATTGGATGCAGAATTTCACTCATAAATCGTGCAATATCAAACCAAACAAGTTAAAAGAAAGAAACATTATAAATAACTATTTTTTTCATGTTATTATATTCATTCAGAGCTTGAGTTCTAGATATTCAAATTTGTCAACTGGCAAATTACAAAACTACAAAAGGGAGAGTTTAATTAAGGTTGATAATGAAACTTTTATAAAATATGTTCAACATGTCTTCCATTTTCTTGAATGCAGAGCTGAAGTCTATGTTTGAAAGACTGTTCTACCCTGCGCAAGACAGCTGGTGTAATGCTGCGAAAAGCATTCGTTATTCTAAGTCGCATATTTTCGGAAGAAGTTGGTGGCTCAACGTAAACCATATTTTTTATGTATCCCCATAAGAAAAAATCTAGTTTCGTCAAATCTGGTGATCTAGCGGGCCACCGTACAGGCCCATTCTGTCCTATCCATTTATTGGGAAATACTTCATTTAGATGATCTCTCACTTCTGCCGAATAGTGAGCAGGTGCACCATCATGTTGTAACCACATTCTATTGCGGAGGTCAAGAGGAATATCATCTAACAAACCTGGTAAATCATTTCGTAAGAAATTGAGATACATTGCACCATTCATATGTCCCTCAAAAAAGTATGGACCAATTACATATTCTCCAATGATGCCTCCCCAGACATTTATCGACCACCTATGTTGATAATCCACCTGTCTCAATAAGTGAGGATTTTCTGTCGCATAATAATGGTAATTATGTCGATTTACAAATCCATTTTTATGGAATGTCGATTCATCCGACCATAAAATATTATTGAAAAAATATTCGTTTCGACGAATTTTGTTCATGGCCCAATTGCAAAATCTCACTCTTTTCTCGAAATCAGCATACAGTAGTTCTTGATGTAACTGAACGTGGTATGGATGCAAGCGATGTTTCTTCAATACTCGTTGCAATGATCTCTCACTTATATCCACTATTTCCCCAATTTGTCGTTGACTCCTACTAGGATCTTCTTCAACAGCAAGAAGAACTTGCAATTCATTATCTTCATTAGTAGCTGGCTTGATGCGCTCATGTTTGGAATAATTAATAGATCCAGTTTCAACGAATCGTCCCAAGACCTTTCGGAAAGATCTTTCATCTGGATGCCTTCTATCTGGATACCGTTGAGAATAAATTCTACTTGCCAATAAACAATTCCTGTCTGATTCACCTAATATGAAAATCATATCAATCAAATCACTTTTTGATAACAACATTCTGATGAAATTATACCGACAGTTCAACTTCACGATTGACTGAAAATTTCAATATTCATTTGCAGCCAAATATTTTGTTCTGTCATTTGCTACTTGATTTCCAATAAATATTTCATTCGCTGAAAGGTTGTTTTAGACCGAAAGAATATGGCACAAATTCCGAGATTTTTGAAATTATTGTAACTATTCAAGAACGTCCATTTTGTGGTGTAATTCGCAACTTGTTTATCTAGCAACAGGTAATTTTAGGAATGGGCGATATTTTAAGGAAGGGGTATTTTTTGTATAGTCTTATCAGTCGTCAAATGGATTTCGCTTTGAAAAAATGACCATTTTTCGAAAGAAATGCTCATTTAAGAAAAACTATTGAACTCAGCCATAGGGAATACTTAATGAAATTTGTAGAGGTTTCGTTGGCGCTTCTTATGGACCAATAATATACAGGGTGTTCCATTTAATATAAGGAAGATTTTGCAAATTTTCATTTACAATATTTGGCAAGCGGTTATTCATACCCTGTATATCACAGGTCGATTCCAGATATATCGTTTGAGAGAGTTACCAATGTAGAATATTCGACCAAAAAAAAATTTCAACTGGACTTGGCACCACTTTATGATTTCAAATATTCTGAGTGACGAATATTGGAAAAAAAACCTGTCATGCTAGATATCTCGAAAACCGTCAATATTTTCGAAGTGCAGATATACATAAAGTTTATTTTATTTTCTATGAAGAAACCGAAAAAGCGATAAAAAATATAGGTTGTCATTTAAAAAGACACAGTTGGGATCCGCCCAGAAAAAATCGAACACCCTGTGTGACCGCCAATATTTTTATTTTGTCGAGCTCGAGCAATAAGGTGATATTATAGAAAATTAGATTCCTATCTGCTTCCTATATAGAGATATGGAACACCGCGCCACTGTTGCAGGACCCTGTATATTTAAAATCCCTGATTTGATTTTTCATAGAATATTTTTGTGATGCACTGTTTAGAACATTTGGTATAGTAATGAATATTACTGGAGTTTAATCCCAAAACCAAACCGTTATTTTCAACACCTTGACAAGGAAGATTAAACAGTTTAATCTTCCTTCTGAAGATCACGTGTCGAGATGATGATCACTTGGTGATTGAAATACTTGTCGGTTTGGTGTTGGATATAACTCTGATAATTTTCATAGAATATTTATTTCATTATGGCATAAAACATCAAAAATAGGAAAAACTGAAAATATAAGTTACAAGAAGGTAATTTCAGTGAAATAACCAATTCCAATCCAAACGCAACACAATTAATAATGCTGGCCTAGAAGTTGCCGCACGCCTCCACAAACACATCCATCATATTTCTCGAATCTCAGCATGTAAAACGCATATTTGCATTTCGTCCGTATCTCGACTTTGCGTTGATATCGCCATCAATTACATTTTCTGCGACCGCAGCGACGTTTATTTCGTTATCCGTAATGCGAATCCGTCCCTGTCAAATCGATATGATTTATCTGGGCTGCCTGTGACACCCGTCACCCGTTCTTTTGAGCACGTGTTGTCTCTAAATCCAGGCAGGAATAGCGATTTTATTGGGAGTATCCCGAATAGATATCGGGTCGAATGAAATAGGAAGACAGCTCCGGTATAAATGCGACATAAACAAAGAAAGTTGACGGAGTCTAGGATTTGTAAGCATGATGCAGCTCGTGCTTGTGAAGATATGGGTTTTGCATAGTAGTACAGGAAATTTGCTCAAATCTCTGATCTACTTGTATCTACTTGAACAAGGTTTGAGTATAGTAGCTGTTGTTCGTGTCATCTTGGTTTAAACAGGTTAGGGCCTGGCTCCCTTACCCTTTCGACTGATGTTCGTCAGAGAGACAAACGGGCCAAGACCGATTTATGGGATGGCGGCATGACTGTCCTCAGACATCAGAACCGCCCTTCACGTGGACCCTTCTTCACAGCTCATGAAATAGGAAAAAGGACTCGTAATGCAAGTATACATGGAAGAAAGAGAGAGAAAGAGAACTTGAAAGTCGTGTCACAAAAGTTCTCTATTTAGGCAGAAGTGTAGCTTTTTGTGAACTATTTCAGTATAGCGTACCAAATTGTGGAATTCACTCAAACTGTGTAGCAAACTGTACAATTGTGGCCAACAACAACACTGTTTGTTTGTCATCGTAAATTCAAACGGGTTGGAGCCTGGCTTCCTTACCCTTTCAATTGATGTTTGTCAGAGGGACAAATGGGTCATGACTAATGGTAAGATGGCGACATTAATGTTCTCAGAACATCAGTGCCGCCGTTCACGGTGTACCCCCACCTGGCTGGGGTAAGATGGATGAAAAAATTGTTCATCTTTTGACGGAGGACATAGGGGCCTCATTCGATAGAGTGTCGGGACCTTCTATATCGGGAGGGGTCGTCTACAGTATAATCTATAGCTTCCCTAACTAACGGCCAATAACAACCCTGTGAACTACTTTTTATATTTTAACAACCGACCGATAGATGACGCCACGGAAATGTGATATCACAATTTTCGTAGAATATGTCTTTTGGTACGGCAACACATGATCATTTGAGTCGGCTGGCGAGTTCTTAACCACGGTACCACTTCCTTCCGTGTCATAACGTCTGCAGAAAATTCTATATAACTTCATAATGAAATTCAATAAAAGCCGAAAACGAACTTGCGGGACCGGGAGGGGATGTGATGCCCAGGGTGGATTAAAAACGTTTAAAAAGTGAATTTACGTGTTGAAAAACAGATGGGTTTAGAGTGAAAAATGAAAAAATACAGGTGGAGCCATCTTAAATGGAATTATTATTCGATTACCATCTAATGTGAAATAGCGGAATTGGGTTATGTTAGGTTAGTATAGGTTAGTTTAGGTTAGGTTAGTTTAGGTTAGGTTAGCTTAGGTTAGGTTAGGTTAGCTTAGGTTAGTTTAGGTAATGTTGTGTTAGGTTAATAATAATAATATATAATATATTTTCTCAAAGATATTAAAACATAGTCACTTATAATCTAAAGATTGAAAAATGCATCCAATGTATAAAAAAACATTGTCGAGTAAATATGTTTTAAAATGGAAATATTGGCGGAACTAACTATTTCTTCAGGCAGTTTATTAAAAATCCTCTGACTCAATTATTCAGAAGATTTCGAAGACATAACATATTTACAGTAGGAAATGTGGAAATCAGCGCAATTCCTCGTATTCTAACTATGGACTTGTTAGATTCTAGTGAACTTATTTTTATTCGTGTATACGTATACTCACATTTCTGAAATTAAAATACTTGTCATTGTTAAAATTTTTGATTCTTTAAAAATCGGTTTATAAGATGTTTTCCTTGAGGTAGGTATCGCAAATAATTTTTAAAGTACGTTTTCGTGCAATAAATACGTCTGGTACTCGAGTGGAAACACCCCAGAAACATATGCCATATCGTAATCGAAAGGCTACTTGTTCATGATATAATACGAATAATTATTCTATAAATATACTGGGTGTCTCATTGAAAATAGTTTACCTTCAAATTCGTTGTAGATATATCTTGTAGCCAAAAACAGCGAATCACGTGTAAGTTCACATCCACGTAGGTTGGAAGTTATTTTCATTCTCTATATAAAGTTTTTTTGTTTTGCATTTTTTTGGAGACTTCCTCGAGGAAAGAGAATGTACGTTGTTGACCGCCACATTTACTCCACCATTTACAAATTAGATTTAAGATGGAATATTTCGAAACTTAATTTCGCTCAAAAAATTGTTATTTTCATATTAGTTTAAATTTACAATGAGCTGTCCTATACTGAACATAATCTTCCAAAAAGTTATATTGAAAAAGAAATTGAAAGCATTGCTGCTCAAAAAAGCATATGGATACCATCTTGATGAAGGATTTCTAACAACCGATGTTGGTAAAACGTTATCAAACTGGTTTAATAACAGAGAACCTTCTGTAAAGCACTACTTGAAGTGGTGTTATAATTTAGTGACACGAGAATTATCTAACGTGTCAGAAAGTTGAATTTCTTCCTGTTGTTAAGTTTTTTCAATTCATGATTGCTGAGATTGAGAACTACAATCGAATTGGACGTTTTTTTCTGTAAAGCGACAAAGCGGTTTGGTGATTCGTCCGTGTTTTACAAATTCACTCGCTTTTGTAATGTCGCACACTTTTTCTTGTTCAGTTTGAACAAAAAATGTCTTATTCTGGTGCATATCTCTTAAAAATTGTCAGGGTAATTATCAAATATTTTTTTAATACAATTACGTCATCCAGATAAAGAAAGAAGTTTTCAATGAAAGATCTCTCGGAACCAGTGTCATTAACCTGTCAAAAGTGACTGGAGCACACAATCCGAATCAACGGTCTTTGACCTAGTGTCATTTCCAGCAGGAAATGTGCTCATATTTTTATTGTCTGAATGAACTACTCGCCAATAACTTCTGTCTCTCCCAATCGGTAAATAATAGTCGACACAGTAACGAGCTGGGCTGAGCTCACCTTGTGGAATAACTGAGGATGTTGGATCAGCAAATTTGGAAATTCTAGGTACCCATTTTCTCCTTCAAAATTTGTGTTGATCAATTTCTTAGGTAATAATGAACACCACAAACGTTTTCCTTACAATTTTTAATTAATTATTTCAAGAAATATCAAGAGATGATTTTCAATACTATCACTTTCAATAATTTTTTTGTGAATATTCTCAAAATACCTGAAGCGTCTGGTTTTAAAACCATATATCACTTGCCAACATGAGATGAAAAACTAATAAAACCGTGTTTTTTTACAACCTAAAAATAATTTATTGAGAGTTAGCTGTACATTTATTTGCAGTAAAATAATCAATCAATGAATTATTGACCTTTATCTTCGAAGATAAAAATGAAAACAACAATAAAAATTAATTGGCGCTCCGGGGCGACTTCATTGATTCCAGTGACGCATTTGCTTTTTCAGCTGCAAGAAAACCCGGAAAAACCTGCAGCACCACATCATCTGAAGATCTTGATCTGCCAATGTTCTCTCTCTCATAAAACAAAATGTAGGGTGTCTCCAGAGGCTCCAATAGATTCAATATATCGCCATAACACTTCGTGACAGGACTATCGTCAAACTTAAACCAGCCCGTTTCGTCTTTGACCAAGGCGTAATAATGACCAAATTTAACGCCAAAACCACAGTGAACAATAACTGCATGAATATTATAGCAGTGGACTACTAGATTGACATGTTCATCTATTTCGAACCTTCGAAAGAGTTTCTTGCTTCTGTCATAGGGTGAGTCTTGTTTGAAGATCATCAGTGTTATTATTAGATTGACTGGTGCCTCAGATATACTTGTTTCCTTATAATAGTCAGTTAGTTTAGCGCATGTTTGGCAATACAGTCGATCATCATCTGTTAAAAATTCCATTTTCAGATGATTTAACAATAACCTTTGCACGGACCAGTTATTAGTCATATTAGGAAACGGTAGATGAAGTTCCAGAAATTCACATAAGTTTTTGCTACCTCTTGAACATCTACTACAAAGTTGGAGGGAAAGACGATACATTCTTACGAAACTGCAGCTGCATGAACAGGTGTTTGAGTTTGATGAATAAGTAGGAAACATTCCCGTTCTCGTTCATCATTAAAACCTCGTTCTTGAAATTCTTCGTCATGAACAATACTTGTAAAATGCTATTCATGTAGCAAGTGTTTCCTAAATCATCCAACCCAATTTTCTTCTCTATACATCGTCTACGGTATTTCTATATCTTGTAAAAGTTCGTAAAAGCATTTAATTTAATTGAAGAACAGTTATTTCATTAGTTTTTTCAGCTCCCGAAAAAATTTGTTGAAAGTGATTTACCTATCTGTTTTGAAATGAGATGCGTCATTTTTAGAATACATATTTTAATACATTTTAGGAAAAATAATTTTCCATAATGTAACTGTCTCTAGAATTTATTGACACTCAGAAATTCATTGACGAATATTGTTATCTTCAAATAGTTTCCATTCGATTTTCGTCGCTAGGTAGTTATATCAATTGTGTCGATAATTAAATACCTTTCAGTTCAACTAAATAACATTCATTTTACGAATTTGCTGTCTCGAATGAATGGAACGAATCACTCGTTTCCATTTCTATGGCAACTTCTACATTATATTATCGTGTACAAGGGATAAACAAGAACGTTTACAAAGAGCTCGAAGCATTCGTAGCCAAACATTCAATTATCAAAGAGCAAATATCCTACGGCAATACGCAGGCAACACAGCTTACGCGTTTGCAGTTGAATCATGAGCGTAGGGGGCAGTTTGTGTTAGTATATTTCATAAATATTAAGAGACTTTAGTGTTTTAAATCGTTTCAAAACTTTGAGTACAAAAGATACACAAAATATCACAAGCTAGCGCAGCATGATAAAACCATTTATATTACGGACTCCTTGGTTTTATCATACTAGTTGTTTTCATTGTATTGCAAAATAACAAATTAAAAATTTGTCGATAATATTGAGTTTTTGTAGTATTACTATTGATAAAATGTATTCAGTGTGTTATAAATAATGAGAGTATTAAGTTTATTATTTTCAAATCGTAACTCTAAATTACATAATCAGTTGATTCCCAAATACTTTGGTTGGTAATTTGTACATAGTTAATTATAAAAAAAGTATGTAACTATACTGTGATTACCAAAAAGATTTTTGTAGACTCCGATTGTTTCTGAGATACATAATATATAATGAGCTTTGACCTAACATAAGATATCTGTATACTGATGTAGTGACTTATTCTTGAAGCTTTTCCAAAATAACAAAATAACGTTGGACAGCGTTATTATCGCTATTCCTGTCACAGTTGATCATTTCGTGTTCTATAAAATGATGATGAATAAACTCAATAAACTAGTTAAATAGCAAAAAACAAAACAACAGAATGAATCCAATATTCACTAGCAGATATAATTTTTCAGATTTGACACAATCCTAATATATTGATCAACGTCAACAATATACTCTGTTCTTCGCAATAACATCACTTATTTGTCCATAAAAAACAAAGATATTGGCATTAACTTTTATCAACTATCAATTGGTGACTAAAATAAATAGAATAATTGACTATTGGCATCATCTTACGACAACATCAGAAATACAACAATTGATCTACTAGAATTGCCGAAACAAAAGCGCTTCACAAACCACCAGTATATAAACATCTTAAGCTAACCTAAATTCCCCTTTGCAACTACGTTTATGAAATATACTTATTACTCCTTCCCCATAATAATTTGGCCAGTGAAACCTGTGGCGACATCTCACAGCGAATGCTTGAAACCCGCTTTATGGTGCAAACCCATCAGAGGGCGGCCCTATCAAAGAACGGCGCTCTTCGTTATAAATAACCCTATTTACATTGTTTCGACTTTGAATGGCGTTACAGAGAATGAGCACTGTCCACAGAGGAAGATTAATTATTTTTTTTTGTTACAGCTTTCCGAGTTGGAGCAGAGAGTGTTGGAGGCGGAAGGACGCGCGGAAGAGGCGGAGGACAAGGTAAGTTTTTCGACGGTATCAGATTTTTTCGATGGCACAGGAAAGTAGCACGAATTGCCAATTATCCAATTATCAAGTTGGTTATGTATCAGAATAGAAATCTAGAATATGTCTGTTAAAATTGTGTGTCCTTCTTATTGAAAAATGGAAAATGATTTTTCTAGGAAATTTAGTTTTTTACTTAGTTCTGATATAAAGAAAATGGGCATGTGACAAACTTTATGATTGGTTGCTCTGGCCCTGATCCTTTTCCAAAGTTGGTTAATCCAGTCATTCTCCCAAAGAGGCGAAGTAGTAATTGATCAAATAATCCTGATAATTCGATGAGTATACGGGAGAACTGACAGGTCATTCATGCTATTTTTAGAGTCAGAGTCATCACCTAGGACAGGAGTATAATTGATTTATAAACATAATTTTAATGTGTTTTTCCGAAATCAATTATGAAAAATTACAAGTAACACAAGATATGATTATTTATTTGACGTGAAACTTAAAGATTGATATTCAATTATCATTTATGCGTATTTTTGTCACTATCAGATATACATTCTCCATCGACATGAATATCTCTTCATCTCGCGAAGTTTAAAAATTTCAAGTAACTTTATTCTGATCATCTTAGTGAAGGCTAGTATGGTCAAATTGGATGGGAAAAAGTCGAGAATCAGCCCAGGCTGCTTATACAGAGTCGCACTGAGAAACGACCGATTTTTTTATAATATGCGGCTGGTATAGTAATTTTTTTAGATGAAGTGTAGGGACACAAATTAGTAGTTTCTTTAGCCGTATCAGTACTTGACATTTCAAAAATTTTTAATTTCAAAATACCGTATATATATACACATCACAGGCGTTGTTAACACGTAACTGACCATTTCGATACTGTAACAATGAATTCCATCAATCGATTGCAGTTAAAGCTGATTGGATAGCGCAAGAAGGATTGTTTATTTTTCCCAATAGATGCAAATGTACGCGCTGATCATTTTTTATCACGCATTTATCTTTGTTTGGGTCACTTTGTTTATTGGATGGATATAGTTTAATAAATTAATTGACGTAGACGTTACTAAGTGGTAGGAGATCATAATTTGTTTCGTCCTGTAAGGACATTTTCAAACAGTTACGATAAACTGAAAATAAATCATATTTTTGAAGGACGAAACTGCAGTATCAACATTAGTAACAAATAAAAGTGATAAAAAACATAGAAAGGATATAGTTTACTACTTTTATACACTCATTATCATCTAGAAGATGTGGTAACTCGTTAATTATGAGTTATCATTATGTTCTATCACGGTTTTTCTCCCAGTTATCGTTTACACTAATCTTCCACCAAGTATGCAGTTTGTGGAACTGACACTCAAATTCGATCCCTCTTCTTGTTAAAGCTTAGATGATTGATTCTGAAGAAGTATTATTAAATACATCCTCATTGTCTAAAAAATCAACTAAAAGCAAATTCTGCTTTTTCCGCGACCTTCTGACACACTTTTTCGTACCTCTTCAGGTATCGATACAGTAGTTTATGCTCTTATTTGCCTGCCGAATAGTTTTCACAATGTTTTCTCCTCATGGATTCAGTCTCCAGTTTCGAGTATACGCCATAGAGTCATTTTTGCTCTGAGGATTAAATCCAGTCTCCAAAGTAGAAATTACTGTTCTTTTTGCAGCAATACTGGATAAATGGCCAGTTATACTGTGTCTATGAGATATTTTACTACATAATACTGCTGTTGTGATATGATATAAGGGTACTCTAAATCATCATCAAGTTTCGACCGCAGAACGAGATTTGTTCCCTTTGACCGCAGCTTTATGCAAGGTAACTAGATGGAAGTAGGTATTAGCTATTAGATAGCGCAAATACAAACCCCGGAAAATCCGGAAAATTAGAGAAACTATCGAAATGGGAAAAATTGAATAATTAACACAAGAGACTATTCAATAAATATTTCGACAATCTGGCAATCAATAATCAAGAACATAAACTGTGAATTACTGAATTAATTGAATAAATGAAGTCATTACAGTGCCGGAGGCAGCAAATCAGCAGACACAGACATCACAACTTACGCAAAAATCCCAGTGTCGAAAATCGAACTAGATTTGTTAATGCTCGCAACAGCTGCAAACTCCTTCTGGTCGGTAGTTGAAGCTGTTAATCAAAACTTTACAGAATCCGCAATTCTACCACTAACACAAGCGGATGGTTCAAGTCAACAATAGCAATAGAAAAAGCGAATCTACTAGCTGAGCAATTTACGTCCCACTCTACAGTCGATTTTCTGGGAAAGGCACCACCCACTATTTCCATACTAGAATCCACAGTGCCGAAAATTACTTTTCGACAACGTCTAGTCAGACTTAATTACAACAAGGCATCTGGTCCTGATGATGAATGCTCAACGTCCTACTTAAAAAGTGCGCAAATGAACTCACACCAGTATTTTGCAGAATTTTCAACCTGTCTTACAAGTAAAGGATTTTTCCTTCTTGTTGAAAGATTGCTCGCATTCAACCTATTTCCAAAAATGGCAAGCAAAAACTTTCAAATAACCAGTCGCTTTGCTATCAGTGATATCAAACATATCACCTAAATATTTGGAAGGCTTCAACATCTTGGGCGATCATCAATATGGCTTTGGGAAACAAATATCAATAGGCGACCTTCAATGTATGTCACCCATTTTTGGAATAACGCAATCGAGAAACATGGAGAGTCAAGAGCTGTTGCGCTTGATATTTCTAATCCTTTCACCGTATGTGGCATAAGGGTTTGCTGTTTGCTGGCCAAACTGTGATGCTGTGTCTTGCCGGATCATTTTTGTGCATGCTCTTCAGCTTCCTGAAAAAACGTTACCTGCAAGTGGCCGTCGATGGATATATCTCGAATACTTTTATCATCAACGCTAATGTTCCCCAGTGATTCATATTGTTCCCAACCCTCTCATTGCAAAAAAACAAGAATCCAATATATTGCTTTTCTGACGACAGCACGCTTGTCATTTCCTTGGCATTCCAGGACATCGTCTGTGGATGCACATCTTCACCGGCAGCAGGAGGTTGCATATCTTGATGACGATCCAGAAGTGATTTCGAATTGGAATGAAAGTAACCAGGTTCAATTCAGTACCACAAAAACCCAGGTATCGGTGTTCTTCTAAAAGATAAATGTCTCCGAACCGGATATAATAATGACAGGACAAACAATTCCGCTTTTTGCTTCGGTAAGTTTTTTGATGGTTAAAAAGGACAGCCATTATGTTCTGGCACAATCATGTCGCTGGAATTGCAAAGGCTGCTTCTCATAAGCAAAGAACACTGTTCCGAACCAGAAAACTGTACCCACCTCAGCAACTTTTGATGCGTCATAAAGCTCAGATCAGACCTCCTTTGGAGGATTGTTCTCATGTATGGAGTTCCGCCCCTAAGCATACCATTCCATCCAGAAAAGAGCCATCCACCTGATTGGAAACGCGAACATCACTTCCAACCTCGGTAGTCTGGAACATCGAAGAAAGGCTTGAGATTTGTCTCTCTTCTATAGATACTTTCACGGAAAGTCTTCAAGTGACTTGACACTTCCATCTGGAGAACGGGGAATAAACTTACTGAGAACGTTTTCCCAAATGGATTCAATCTTCAATTAAAAAAACATCGCAAGATTCATCGTGTATATCAGTTATGTACCCCTCACGAAGTCACGGAAGTAGAAGCAGTGACATTAGTAACTAAATCACTAATATGCTATACATATGACTCGGTCATCCTAGTCAAGACATATATAATATAATAATATAGTGACGGAAAGTATCCAGCATATTATAACAAAGAAAGACTTGACAAGAATTCATCTAAAATAATGGTAGAAGCATTCACCAAGAGGAGTAAGATAGAGGATCTCTAACCTCAAGAACCCGAGGTAAAGAGATACGACTGACATTGGAAGTTAAATATCTGAAAGTGATACTAGATCCCATACTGATCTCAAACCAAACTTGAACGGGCCAGATCCATCTACTGAAAGACATGACATATCAGATATAATATAATGGTTATACTCAATGGTCTTAGACATTCGACAACACATGCTTCTTTGGTTTGTTGGCCGAAAATGAAAAAATGCTATTAACAAACCTATTTTTTGAAAATAACTGGAAGGAAACGCTTTCGCGCACCACATGATATCGAATTACATTTTTACAAAAGAGTGGACGACGAACAGTCAATCCTGGAAGAAATGGACAAGTCTCTCAAACATATAAAAATATCATCAATTATATCATTAAGTTCAAATCGCCTCTCACGAGAAGAAAAAACCGATATTGAACCTAATGATATAATTGATGATATTTTTATATGTTTGATTATACTCTGTTCACCAATAGTACTGAATGTTTTTGAAAATGTTGTAAGTGGCTCTTTGGGCGGATTTTCTGAACGAACACCTATCTTTCTATAGTTTTTCTAATGAAACATGGAAAACCCTTAAATCTTGAAGGGAAGAATGTACTCGAAGATATCGATCCGTTATATAAGTTACAAATTGAATAAATTGATGGATGTAGCCGTTACTACGTGGTAGGAGATCATAATGAAAAGAGAAATGAAAATTTCTATGTTTTCTACAATAAACAAGTTTGTTTATTGTATAAGTTTGAGAATGTTCGTATAGGACGAAACTGCAGTAATGTTAGTTACAAATAAAAGTGGTAAAAAACATAGAAATTTTCATTTCTCTTTCTCAAACTTATACAATAAACTTGTTTATTGTATAAATTTGAGAATGTTCGTATAGGACGAAACTGCAGTAACGTTAGTTACAAATAAATGTGGTAAAAATCATAGAAATTTTCATTTCTCTTTTCGTTACAAATTGAGTATGCCACTATTTGATTCCTCAGACATGGTCTTTAGATCATAAATGATAGGATATACAATAACATTTCAAAAGTTATCACACATCTACATGGAACTCTAGTAGCTTGAATCAATAAAGGGTATTATCAGAGCGGTTACCATTTCTGGAATACACTAGAAAAACCTGATAAATATATTTTTCTACATAAGTCAAAGAAACGTCGGTGCCTGTTTTTCATTCAAAATGATTCTACAAGCATAAAAATGAACAATCAAACAACACAAATGAATCAAGCAAATCGACTTGTTATTATCAGGATGTCAGGAGCTTTCGAACTAAATTTGAGTATCTCAACACAGCACTTTGTGATTATGATGCAAAAAGCAAAAGCAAAAACTTTTTATTAAAATGAACTATTTACTTGTCTACATTTCATGAGTACCTCTCTCTTTAGGGTACAGTAGGAAAGTGACTTCTACTTCAGACAGGCGCTACCTCGCGATCCTGCTGAGAGGAGGCGGTGGGGAAGGCCCCCTGTGATGTTAGCGGGTTGACGCTCGCCCAGAAACATAGACTTTATTAAAAACGACTAGGTTATGTGCTTTCTACCGCCAAGGCTTATGCACACCATTATATGGTGTTGATATTTAGGTCGTTCAAATGAAAACATAGCTGTCGATGTGTTGTTTAGCTAGATACTTATGGAAAAAGTTCATGACACAATGTGATTATGATGCAGTTTTTTTACCGAGTCTTGGCTGAACAATGACATTTTGGACAGTGAATTAAATCCCTCCAAATTTAGTCTTTTCAGAAAGAACAGAAATTATGAGTTTTGGAACTGTACTCGAGGTGATGAAGTTGTGTTATGTGCAAGATCTGATCATTTTTCTCACAGTTATTCCGCATCTTGATGACCTATGGGTCGAACTCTGAATATCGCATAAAAAAATGTATTATACGTTGTGTATTTCGTCCCTAATTCAAGTGCTGAAATCTATAGAATGTTTATCAGGAACTTACAGACTGTTGAAAATCGTTATATAGATGCAAACTTTATTATTGTGGGTGACTTTAATCTTCCCCAAGTATCATGGACAAGTAACAATTAACATGTTCTGTTTCGGACTATCATATCGAATCGAGATTCTAATCGATAAATTATAGTTTCAAGAATTGCAGCAGTATAATACTATGATGAACAATTCAGAAAGAATTTTAGATTTAGTCTTTTCAGATGACACAACAGTCCTTTCCAACCAAATCTACTTAGTAACCACGCAAATGACCCTAACCATCCTCCCTTGGAATTAGAATTTTTATACAAAAATGATAACCCTAGCTCACATAGTGTAACGGAAAAAGTATATCTTTTTTCAAGGCTGATTATGTCAGCTTAAATGAATATCTTTCAAATATTGACTGGACATTCTTGTCTAACTATAACAGTATTGATGAAGCTTTTACAGTTTTCTACGAGATACTGTCTGAAGGTCTCAGACAGTATGTTACACAAAAGTACAAATCTCTCTAAAAATATCCAAAATTGTATAGCTCTCATTTAATACAGTTAATAAAAAAAAACTATAATAAATAGAAAAAATCAGGCTCTGACAAAGACCATCAAGAATATTCTTACATACGAAAAGATACAAAGTACAACATTGATATGTTCGATTCAATTATTGAAGAAAGCCAATATCGGCTTTTCGGCCTTGTGGTATTTCAAGTCACTTCTAAAGTTTTCCATTTTAAACTTCCAGTCATGTTTCAATACATCTGTGTTCCAAAAACCTTAGCAATAAATCTTACTTTCCACCAATTTGGTGTATTCCAAAAGTGTATAAATCCATCATTCTCACTGATGAAATTTTTAATACTTTTAAGCATGTCATTTCTAACCTAACTTGGGTGTTTTCCAAAATTTTTTGTGCAATGAACTTGAAGAAGACTTTCAGGTAGATGTCATCTACACTGATCTCGCCAAGGCTTTTGACTCTGTTCATCACAGGCTATTAATTTCTAAATTGGAGGGCCTAAGGTTCAGTATGTGAAAATCGCTAACAGTATATCCAATTCAATTAGAGTATCCTCAGGCGTCTCTCAAGGATCGCGCATTGGCCCAATGCTTCTAAAACTCAAAGTCTCCCTCTATGCTGAAGATTTCATGGAGGAGAATTGTCAAATGATTGGGACTGATATAGATAATTTTTCCAGCTACTGTAAAATGAACATTCTGAACATTAGTGTGGGAAAGTGCAAGGTTTCGAGTTTTTCTAAATCACATAACACTTTTGAGCGGAACTATTTTATTGATGACTCTATGTTACAACTTGTAGATAATATTTGTGACATGGGTAGGTATTATGTTTGACAAGGATCTGATCTCCAACAATCACATAAACAATATTTGTATCAAAGCTTCAAGAATGCAAGGATTCACCAAAAGACATACACTACATATATTTATTCAACACTAGTTCCTAGTATTCTAGAATATAATAGTATTATTTGGTCACCGCATTATATAAGCCATAAAAAAAGGTTATAAAAAGTAAAAGGACGTTTCACGAATTTGATGCCCGTACCAGGCTTACAATAGTCAACCTCCAAACTCTTGAGCAAGATCATGAACAATTCAATCAATTGTTCCGGTCTGATGTCTTAAAGAGGCTGTTCGTTTATGTCAGTGGCAGAACCACCCGTCAAAGACGGTTTTTCTATATGCAAAATCATCGAAGCTATTATGAAAGTACTACTTTCACAACAAGATTGCAAAAAAACTATATTGAAAACTTCTCATTCCTTGACATCACACATTTAACTTTTGCCCAGTTCAGTATTCGGAAATAAATAAATTTTAAAAATGATGAACAACATCATAATGACGTTTTTTAAGCGACAAGACCCGAAGTCCGAAATTTTATAAACACTGAATCATAGACATTTTCTTAGATATTTTATCTAACTAAAATCACAATGACAAGTATCAGTATTGTAAACTTTTTCTCAATAATGTTTGACTAAACTGTGTCCCACGCTGCCAAATTATCGGGTCAGTAATTTGTATCCAATTAATGCTGAATGAATCTTTTATAACTGAAAATAACATTACCGAATTTGAATATTACTGGAGTTTTTTCCCAACACCAAACACACACGACACATGTTTCGATCACCAAGCGATCATCTTCAAGAGGAAGATCAAACTAATCATACTTACAAAGTTATCCTTATTTATACTATAGATACATCTTCTAGGCACCTGATTCTTAAGTGTCTTAAATTAATTTTACAATGTGTTACAGGTAAACCTAATGATTAAAATATTATTTTAAGGAACTATATAAAATTAATTTCACAAGTCTTAAATTAATTTTACAATGGATCCTTATGTACTAGTCAGGTGAATCTAATAATTAAAATATTATTTTATTTCAACAAGCTATATAGTATACTATTAGGCAGAGGTGCTCAAACTTGAAATGTTGGCGATCTACCTCGATATTGATAGACTACAATCGATAGACTCTGAGAGGCTGCAAGTAAGTGTGATGCAGGATTTTCATCTAGGTAGGGAGTATCGTGGCATAGATATGAATTTTCCGCACATGTATTTTTTTAGTCAAGGTAAGTGTAGGTCTGCTCTAAAATGTCAATGAAAAAACTCATAATTATTCAAAATTGCGAGTTTATTAGTTCTTATAAAACAAACGAGTTGAAGTGTCTAAATTTAACAGTAGGAGATTTGAGCCGGTTCTAAGCCTCCCCCACCACTATGACGTATTAATTGCTTTTTTATTGGTTGTTGTTTGGTGAAGTCACTGTGATGTGACCTTGAAGGGTGTGGTGTATGGATTGTTCAGAAATTTTTTCCCGGTTCTAATCCTCCCCCCACCAATATGACATGTTATTTGCTTTTTTTTTGTTGTGCAGTGAAGTCAAGGCGTTGTGACCTTGAAGTGTCTGGTGCATGGATCGTTCAGATTTTTTTTTCATATGAGATTTTGTGTGTGTATGTGTGTGTGTGTGTTAGAGAATGCACGGTACAGGGTTTCATCATGTGCTTGTTTGTCTATGTACAAACATACGTCTGCATACTTCGAAGATCCTCCAAGTAATGAATGCTCCATCGGTGTGAGGGCACCAAGTTAGTAGTGGAGTGACGTCACAGCAATAACCGTTCAACGGCTAGAGAGCGACATGTTCACTCCACGACGTGTGGCAGAGTAATGCGTATTCATCGGTCTGCTCTCACCTCCCTCGATGTAGTGAAGGATGTGACGTAACGCCCCAGACTCGCCATCAATGGTGACACGCAGGCGGGCGAGGACTGTGCAAACGTCTGCCCTCTCCGAGAGCGCAACGATCACTGCTTGCTCGTGCCGGCAACTCGCATCAAATTGGGAGATGGGCTTGGCTGTGACGTCAGGCATCTCTAGCGGATGCATCGATGTGTCCTTACCTACCCTCACTCTCTACGGTGATGCGCAGGCGACGTGGATTATGGTATTTAAGAAGCGGGCGAGTGTTGGTTATGTCAGTTTCCATCGAGTGAGTTAGTGAGAACATATCATAGAAAATGTATTCTTGTGAATGTGGTAAATCTTTTACCCGTAGTGACAACCTTCGTCGTCATCAGCTCCAGAGTTGCCAAGGAGGGCCATCAGTGAAACGAGTGAGATTAGATGACGCTGCAGCACCTATGTACACATGTAATTGTTGTAATGTGATGATTCCATTGACTCAAGTGAATTCTCACAATAGAACTCTACAACATAAGAATAATACATGTGTTCAATTCAGTGATGGTGTTCAAATTATAAAGAGCGCCTTCAAACGTCGGATTGCGACATACAGGGTGCAGAGTTCCATTGTTTCCACCGATTACATGTTATTCTTTAATGAAATCAGGCAGAAAGTTATAGAATTATTGGAATCGGCCATCAGGGTTCACAAAATCATCAAAGTGAATATGGAAGTATTTGGGAGTTATATTCTACAAACACAAGACCTGAAGGAAACCAAATCATTTAATTCACAGAATAGAACAGTTGATCAATCTACTGATTTGAATTCCTTATTTGATGGATTTCGAAATGGGATTATCGCTCAAACTACAGAATTCCAGGAACGTGATTCAGGTAAACATTTCTACCAAGTTTTAATTGGATGGATTAGTAATATTGTTATGTATTTAAGGTTGGACTTGTGAAAAAATCATGTTTCTGGAGTTGAACATTAATAAATACAGCCCGCTCAGTGGATGTTCATATGTGAAGCTGCCTGAATGTATTGAGCGTAGGAAGGCCGTGGTTAATGTCCGTAATGAAGATCAGCATTGTTTTGCATGGGCTATCACTTCAGCACTACATCCTGCAATCGATAGAACATCAGAAGTTTCATCGTATCCACATTTCAGTACAGTCATAGATGTAACAGGTATGAATTTTCCGGTAAAGTTGAAAGATATTGTGAAATTTGAAGACAAGAATGATATTTCAGTTAATGTGTACGGTTTAGAAAGTAAATTCGAGAAGGGTAAAATAATGTATGAAATAATTGGACCATTACGTTACTCTCAGAGAAGACTTAGAAGACATGTCAATTTGTTACTTATCACAGATGATTTCGGTAATAATCATTATTGTTGGATCAAAGATCTTTCAAGATTAGTTTCAAGCCAATTATCGGCTCATGAACATAAGAAATATTTTTGTGATGGCTGTTTATTATATTTTTCTAATGAACAATTACTATTACGTCATAAGATAAATGATTGTAATCACTTGAGTACTACAACACCATCAACCAATTTCAAAGTCAATAAATATGGGAAAACGGTACCTGAAAATATACTAACTTTTGAAAACTTTGAGAAACAAATGAAGGTACCATTTGTAGTGTATGCAGATTTTGAATCAGTACTGAAGCCGATTCAAACCACTAAATCAAATCCTGAATACTCGTATTCGATCAAGACATTCAAACATGAGCCTTATTCATTTGCTTATTTGATTAAATGTTCATACAATGATGATTTATCAAAATTTGTTTCGTATAGGGGTGTGGATGCAGCCCAAAAATTCGTTAGCAAAATCGAAGATGATTTGAAAAATATTTATGAAAATCATCTCAGGTTTCCTATTCCTATGGATGTACAAACTCCTGAGGAAGAGGAACAGTTTGCTTCTGCCACAAATTGTGGCATTTGTTCCAAACAATTTAATGATGGCGAAGTCAAAGTGAGGGATCATTGTCACCTCACAGGAAAAAAAAGGTCCCCTGCTGCTCATTCATCTTGTAATTTGAATTTTAAATTGCCAAATTTCATTCCTATAATTTTTCACAATCTCAGTGGATATGATTGTCATTTATTCATAAAGGAATTGTATAAAAACAAAGATAAAGTGGATGTCATCCCACAAACTAATGAAAAATATATATCTTTCACAAAACATCTCTTTACACACTCCTATACGGATAAAGATGGTAGGGTGAAGAAGAATTATTTGAAAATGAGATTCATTGATAGTTTCAGATTCATGCCTAGTTCTTTGGAGAATTTAGGTGCAAATTTAACATCTGATCAGTGTATCGAGATGCGCAAACATTTCCCACAAATTGAAAATTTCAATTTGATGAGAAAGAAAGGTGTATTTCCCTATAGTTTTGTTGATGACATCGAAAAACTGAATCATCCAAGACTTCCAACCAAAAATCAATTTTATGATAAACTCAATTGTGAACATATATCAGATAATGATTATGGGAGAGCTCAACTTGTTTGGAATTTATTCGAATGTCAGGATTTGGGTGAATACTCTGATTTATATTTAAAGTCAGATGTGTTACTATTATGTGACATTTTTGAAAACTTTAGAAATATATCTGTTGATAAATATAAATTGGATCCGGCACAATACTTCACTGCACCCGGATTATCGTGGGATGCCATGTTGAAATATACTAATATTGAATTGGAATTACTAACTGATATTGATATGGTTCACTTCTTTCAAAAAGGTATTCGTGGTGGAATAAGTCAATGTAGTGAAAGGAAACATAAAGCAAACAATACATTTTTACCGGATTATAATCCAAATGAACCATCTTCATTCATTTCATATTTGGATGCAACAAATCTATATGGTCACAGCATGTCGCAACCATTACCAACAGGTGAATTTTCATGGTTAGCACCTCATGAAATTCTCAATCTTGATATAATGAATGTGGATATCGATAGTCCTTATGGATATGTATTGGAAGTGGATATACATTATCCCCAAGAACTTCATGATAAACATTCCGATTTACCATTCTTAGTTGAACGTTTGATACCTCCATATGCAAAATCGAAAGTTCCCAAATTAATTCCAAATTTAAACGACAAAAGAAAATACATTGTTCACTATAGAAACTTACAGCAAGCTGTCAATCATGGTTTGATAGTGATGAACACACATAGAGTATTGAGGTTTAAGCAATCATGTTGGATGAAGCCTTATATAGATTTGAATACTGAAATGCGTAATAGGTCTAATAACAAATCTGAAAAAGATTTCTACAAACTAATGAATAATGCAGTCTATGGAAAAACAATGGAAAACGTAGACAATAGAATTGATGTTAGACTCATTACACATTGGGAAAATATAAAAAGAACTATAGGTGCTAGTTGTCTCATATCTCGACCAAATTTTAAAAAATGCTCTATTTTTACAGAAAATTTTGTTGCCATTCAATTGGCTAGAGTAAAAGTTCATTATGATAAACCACTATATTTAGGATTTTCCATTCTAGAATTATCTAAAACAGTTATGTATGATTTTTTCTATGGATGTATCAAACAAGAGTTTGGAGAAGATGCGTCCTTACTCTACACTGATACCGACTCCCTTATTCTCAAAGTAAATACAGACAATTTCTATGAATTTATCAAAAATAATATAAATAAGTTCGATACATCTAATTATAAAATAGGAAACCAATTCAATATTCCAGTGACAAGGTCAGTTCTGGGTAATTTCAAAGATGAATTCCCAAATGATCCAATAATCAGCTTTTACGGTACAGGTGCTAAAGCGTATTACGTGAAATCTGTTGATGGTGAACTGAAGAAGGCCAAAGGTGTGAAACGATCTGTTATAAAGAATGAATTGACATGTGAAGACTATGAAAAAATCATTGAAGAGGGAGGTATGATATTCAGGAAGATGAACTCGTTCAGAAGCGTATTGCATGATATTTACACTGAATTGAAAAATAAAGTCGCTTTATCGTATCATGACGACAAGAGATTCATCATTCCGAATACCACTCGAACTCTTCCATGGGGTCATAGCGATATAGAATTTTATCGAAATGATCCTAATGATAACATTCGTTGGGTGTCTGAAATCGTTCATTCTTTTTCTCAAGAGAGCGCCTTAGACCAACTAATCAATTTGTTGACTGTAGAGATGAATAATTGAATTATAATTCGAAGTATTATTGCTTATTCCTTCAAACCGGAACATTCTTATTTGTGATTATTTGTGATTATTGTATTATGTATTGTATATGTATCACTTTTACCAAGTTACTTAGATGAATAAAAAATGATAAAAATATTATTTGTTTCATTTCTATTTTCCTAACCAATTACTGTAAAGTATATAGCATAATGTAAATGAAAGAAATATCAGTTTGAAAAGAATCATCGTAGAGTGCACAATGTCTAAAACAATCGATAAGTTTGGTAGAAAAAGAAAATTGGGTGGTAATGTCATTCGAGGTCCTCCCGGGATTGGTTTTAAATTAACAAAAGATGGTCATTATGACATGCAAAGAAAAATATTGAAAAATATAAGCGAACCAATTGACAAGAGTGATTGTGTAACTGTATCATATCTTGAGGGGGAAATTAACGGAACAAAGGAGGTTATACTTCTAGCCCTACAAGCTGCAATACAATCCACAATAGGTAATATTGCTCGCGATGCCCGTCAAGCATTTGACGATAAAATTGCAGAGGCTCGGATAACTTTCACTCGTAAATTTGACAAACTTACAAATGATGTGGACATAAAAATGTCTGACATAACAGCGTCTACAAATAAAAAATTTGATGCTATGTCAAACATAACAGGGACTACAATGAAAAAGTATGATGTACTAGAAGAGAGAGTTGAAGTTTTGGAGAAAAGTCATAAAGTCAGGCCATCAGGTGGACTGGGATATCCAGGACTGGACATTGATCCAAATGTTAGAATAATAGAACCAAAACCAAAACCAACAGATGACGTATTAATTGAACCAACATGGTGAATTTACTCCCGCGTTAGGTTAGATTAGATTAATACATACAGTAGGTTAGGGTCATAGGTGTTAGGTTAGGTTAGGTTTCACGGCGCGCGAAGCGCGCGGGTGGGGGTGGGGGGCGGCGGGCCGCGCGTAGCGCGGCCCCGCCGCCCCCCACCCCCCACCCCCCCCTCCTCCCCCCGGGGTGGTGGGTGGGGGGCCACCGCGCCGGCGCGCGAAGCGCGCCGGCGCGGTGGCCCCATTACGCTCGCGCCGGCGCGCGAAGCGCGCCGGCGCGAGCGTAGCGAATTGGGGCGTAAGCCGCGCGGAGCGCGGCCCGCTTTCTTCCCACCATTGCTCACCCCGCCCACTTCCTACCATTTCTCGCCCCACCATATTCCAACCATTGCGCATGCACGCCCCCACCTCATTCCCTCCACTCCCAATGATGTTGATACCCCGAGGAGCACGTTCTTCTACATTCAGTACGACAACTCCAGTCATCCAGAGCAGTCCAGCCATACTCAACCAGAAGCAGTGTACTATACGACGAGGAGCTAAGTTTGAGTAAGTTAACAATGTACTTTAATTTTTTACATCTACTAACTTTGTATTATTTTACATTTTTAGAATGGCATCCAACACTCAGGAATTAAATAACGCTGTGGCATCCATCATGCCTATGACAGAGCAGGAGAAGGCATCCACTTCGCGAGTTAGGTGCAGATCCACCAGCCCTGACTTATTCGAGGAGGAGGAGGAAGTCAGGCCTGTAAAGAAGGTTTGCCAACGACCTGCAGCGAAGGTTGGTCCTATTTCTAAGTACCGAGCTACTTGCAATAGGACTAATCCTTATGCAGGTAGTTGGTCGACCGCTCCAAACAGCTTAAGGCCCTCCACACCACCCGCAGCAGTAGTGGAACAACCTAGGGCGCCTTCTCCGGAGGAGCCACCAGTTGTATTGTCCCCATCGGAGGAGGCTCCCATCGTATTCACTCCGTCGGTGGTGCCGCTTTCGCCGATGCTGGCAACACCGGTGACGAATCCTGAAGTGTTAGTGCCACAAGTGCGACAGCCTATCGGAGAGGTTAGTGAAATGTTGGACAGTTTTCTACAGAGATGTAAGGAAGCAGAACATGCTTCTCGAGCTAGTGAGGCCGCGTTGGTTAAAAGGAAGCGCGAAATGGCTGAAATTGTTAACCGACGGAGGGAAGCAGAAAAAGTAATAGCCGAACTAGATCGGAAGTATGCATCTCTGGAGAAAAAGTGTGAAGAAGATACCTCTTCGATAGAGACTTATAAAAAGTTAGTGACTTTTATAAAAACTTTCCCATAGATTAAGTGTAAGTGTAGTAAGATTAGTTTTAGGTTAGTTAGGAATATTTAATTAAGATAGTTTTAAGTTTATGTTTGTAATTTTAGGAAATAAAAATAAAATAAAAAAAAAGAAGTGAAATTAAGGGTGTACATTGTTTTGGTTTGGTACACATTGAACAATGCGATGGTTGGAGCATTTTTCTTCACTTCGTCTCATTATTATTTCCTTTTTTTTATTTCAATTACAAGTTCTTCTATGCAAATACCTCACATCAATTTTTGTGTTCTCTAATCTATTGTAAATAATCTCTTGGGAAGAAAATATGTTTCATAATGAAATCAATAAGTATATTTCATATAATTCATATAGTATTTTCAATTTTCTCTTTCATGGAATATAGCTCATGTCATTTTTGAAATTCATTCCCACTTAATCCCCTCTCCTCCCCACTCCTCCCCCACTCCCTTTCAAAAGTATAAACGTAGGAATTATCTGTTGGAATATTCAGTTGATCAGCCACCTTCAACATGGAACCTGATTCAACTACTGAGCCGTACAGTGACCCAGCGCATCAACATCCTTACTGGGCTTCTATCCATGAAGGTTTCGTTACCTCCACGACGGCACCTCACTCGATGGATTATGATGACATAATTTATGATGATCGGATACAAGTGCTTCACGTTACTGGAACCGATCAAGCGGACCTGTCTGATGGGGATTATCCAGATCCCTATGATTGGCGGAATGATTACGAATGGGATACACAGTCCGGAAACACAGACGACGACGACAGCGATGACGATGATGACGGTGACGCTGACAATGAGTCCGATGATAGTCCTCCACCATCCCCTATCCTGATTGATGAAGTCCTGAATTCAGACGATGATATGTAATCGTTTCCTCATTTCTCCCATCCTTTCTATTCCTTTCCTTTCCTTCCACGGAGTACACACTTTTTGGTTGGTGTACACGAGGCACTGCGAGGTTGGGGCAGTGTCTTTTTCCCTCTCCCTTATTAGTTTTTTTATAATAATCACTCAGAGTTTCTCATAATAATAATCACTTAGAATTTCAAAAAAAATTGTCATTCTTATTGCTTTCGAATTTCAAACACTGAATTGTTCTACATTTACACTTCACCCCCTCCTTTTTTTTCCAATATAAATAAAGCATCAATCCCAGTTCTATATCATTCTTCCACAATGTCGAGTGCTGATTCCACCACCGAACCGATGAGTGTACCAGAGTGTTCTATGACGAGTACAGGCCCCATCCAGGTACATGGAATAGACTCAACGTTCGATCATTTCAGTACAAATTTTGCACAAATGCTGCAACGTATCTATGATCTACCTGATGATTTCCCGGCACGTATGGAAGAAGGTATGCAAGAGGAAGTAGAGGCAGAGTTAGAGATGGATGTCAATGAGTTAGACGATCTAGAGGATAACGAGCTAGATAATTATGCTAATGATGATTCCATTAGTATATCGTCTGATTCAGATGATTATGAGGATGACATCATCAGTATATCATCAGATACAGATGATGATACAATCATCATTGTTTCTGATGATGATGAGGAGCGTTAGTCCATACCATTGCATGGATTAATAAAAAAAACAGCCCTTTTCAGGGCTACAATTGAAGACTGAAACAATAAAAAAATATAGCTCTTTTCAGAGCTATCATTATACTTTCAAACAGAAACAGGTTCATACCATTGTTAACATTATAGTCTCAAACAAAATGTATGTATGTAAAAGTATTCATCATTATATGCATACAATGATTGACAAAATGCCAACTTCAACTTTCATTTAAAGTAGTACTCATCATATGCATAGATATTCAATGACTATCAAATTCCAAATATCGACTTTTCAGTCAAAGTAGTAATTTATTTGTCATATAATGTATAGATATTCAAAGACTAACAAATTACTTAGACTTTTATTAGTCAAAGTATTCATTTGTCATATAATCTATGAATACTAATACAACTAACTACTGTTTGTGTGAATAATGTAGCCCTGAAAAGGGCTGTTGTTTTTTTTTTGACCAGTAGGTCCACGGTTATTGTGCCACAGGTTGGACATTATTACATATAATACATGTAGATACTCGGGTGAAGTTTGTTAGTGGCCTCTCGCAAGCTTCACACCAATTCTGTCCCATTTCCATAATTGAGACAGTGTTGTGGGTGTTGACATGGGCATACCACCCTCCATTATTGTTTCTATGCGAATAAAACCGAAAGCAGCACCAACATAGTTTTTTGTTCTCTCCATCTATTGTGCTGATCAATACGTATGCATCCATTGCACAATACAAATCCAAGGGATCTTCCAGTGTCTCACTGACATTGAGCGTTCGCATACCGATCCTCAAAGCACCATCGCCTTCAGTTGTGTCAGCTTCTATCCCTTCATCATCTCCTTCTTCATCCATGACCCTCTCAAACTCCATCACGTCATCATCTTCGTCGCTTTGGTTGGCCTCGTTTTCAACTTCGTCTATCTCATCTTCATCGACTCCAACATCTTCTGCTTCAACTATCACTTCCTCTAGCGGAACATTGACATCCTCATCATCTGATTCGTCTATCCAATTGTTTTCATCAACAGCAGATATTCTATTTAATGCAGCATTTATTTTTGCAGAATTCATCTTGTTGTTGTTTGCTCACAGTTGTAGAGAGTGAATGAATGAACTCTAGGTTTGCAAGTCGACTTATATAGGAGGTGATGCGACTCCCACTTGACTCGTTTAGAGTGGAATAGTAGGAGAAGTTATCCCACTATACTTTCACATGATGTTGATTTGTATAAATAGAGATCGTAGGTGTAGGAGAGAGCATTCAGAGTTTCTGTAAGTCATCTCTTAATATTTCTAATCGAATTAGTAAAATGCCGTTTCCAAAAGAGTGGAATGAAAAACCAAAAGTGTGTGTCTACCCAATGATGATTGCAGGGGCTATTGTGTGCTACTTTTGTCAAATAAGTAGACCTAAGGATTCAATCAATCCATGTACTGGTATGTGTAGTGATTGCGTGTTGCGGATTCAACTATCGCCTCCTTCTCATCCACCGAAGCGAACAAAATCGGATTATCGTCAACAACAGTTACAGTGTCTGAAGTGTTCCGAACCTATAATATTTAACAATATAGGTATCTGTAGAAATATTTGCGGTACCTGTGCTGCCGTTCCAACTCCACTGCAACGTTGTTTGCGTTGTGATACATATTCCATGAATTGTTGGAATCATGTATGCAATGCATGTAGAAGTACTTGGGATCTGTGTGAGAAGGTTGGTCAACTCTACCCCAATAGGAGAATCCATTTTTTTCAATGTTGGTGTTTGACGCACGAGCAACAACTATTGAGGAATAGAGTCAAAGAACGTTCCACATCCACAGAGACATATTAACATTTTTCATTTTATATTTTTTATTATCGTTATTGTCCTCTATTATTAATAAATATATATATATTTTGAATTTATTTGTATTATTTTCTAACATTTAAAAATACATGCATGCAACACAAAGTTTTCCTCTTGAATGACAAAGATTGTTACATGCGTGAATAGTTTAGTGAGAGAGCGCATGTGCCAGTTGATGAAAGAGCGCATGCGCTAGTTTATTTTCTTCTATAAATGGTGAGGTCTCAGTAACATCATCACCTTTCCTATCCACATTCTATTGCTATCACATATCATTCCTCAGACCTTAATAATCATGAGCTCTATGCCGCTATTGATTGCTGAAGATGGTTCACCACTTATTGATATCGATCAGACTGATTTTGAAAATATTCCAGTATTACATTTATCCAGTCAAGATTCGATAAATGATTTTGATATTAACGACTTCGTTAACTTTGCAGATGTGCCAGAACCAAATGAGCAAATTATTATTGAAAATCCGATCGTTTCGCAATTATCATCACTCAAACACTCTTCATCTACCCTTCCTCTTGGTGTTGATAAGAAATCTAGAACAATCAAGAGGAAGGTTACTAAGGCATCTTCATCGATTGTCACTGACTTTAAAGAAAAGAAAGAATCCAAAAGTGTTGTGCGACAGAAAAAACCCGCAACGAAAAGTGACAGATCGAAGAGGAAGCCAAAAGGTACTCCTAAAGAAATGAAGAGTGATTTGAAAGCTGAACCGCTATCTTCTTTCAGTCCCCTCCATCGGTTTGGGGAAATGAAAAGGAAAGCAAAATACCGTCTTGTAAAGGCACAGATGACTATTGCTGAACTTGAAAAGAGTGAGCGAGCTATTAATGCTAATAATGAAACTCTTGAAGCATTAGATGCCAAGATTGCATTAGCGAAGGTTGAATTGGCTAGAATGTCTAAAGATGCTGATGAACTCCGTTCAAAAATAGGTAAAGATAAGCAATTCCATCAACGTTCGAGAATGCAAGCTCAGGCTGAGCTTGAGCAGTCGACTAAGCTTTATGAGACGGCATTATCAGTGAGAGATAATTGGCAAAAGGAGTTGGATACTGCATTTCAAAGTGACGGCGATTAGTTTTGGGAATGATAATGTGTTTTCAATATCGTGAGTTGAAAAATATAAGCGGGAATGGAGTATACAATTAATTTGGTTTGGTATACACAGAACATTGCGAATGGCTGGGGCAATGTTTACCGCTGCAATATTTTTCAATTCACATACTTATAATTGAAATGAAAACAATAATGAACTTTAATATTACTTTATTCATAAAAGTCACTATTAGATACATTTAAACCATATTTGATTCATCAATCCAAGAATTTTGTTCGCTAGGAAGACCTAACCACTTTACATATACTTTATTTTTTCTTCTCTTCAACACCTTCTCAATCAGATATACGTCAGGATTCTCGGTTCGTAATAACTCTTCTTCGTAAAAACATCCTCTAATCGGCTGTTCATTCATATCTTCAAGATTATAAGTCGTTGGGATGGTTTTATTAATTTTAACAATCTTGAATAGCTCCGTGGTAAAATTCGCAGTGTAAGACTTTTCAAAAATATTTTTGTATTTACTTATACGTACAATATCATTCAATTGGAATTTGGGTTTACTTTGTCTTCCTCCAATTCCATTGATACCCTTGAATTTCAATTTTGTTGTTGAATCAACATTGATGGGTGCCATACCTATTGTACGATGAACTTTATTATTATATCTACTAGTTATAATTGGAAGAATATCAAGCCATTTGTGGTGACCTCTCATCGAAAATTCCTTGTAGAGCCATGCCTTTATTGTACGAATCACTCTTTCTGCTATAGCTGCCTTCTTTGTGCTGAATGTTGAATAATGATTGATATTATATTCTCGCATGAGAGATGAGAAGCTTCTATTAAAAAATTCTTTCCCTTGATCGCTTTGTATATGTTTAGGGGAAAATTTGGCTTTCTTCAGTACATATTTCATTGCATTAGTTATTGTACTACCTGTTTTATCTTTAACTGGCACAGTCCATAGATATTTTGAGTAACAATCAATTACTACAAGTATATATCGGTATCCTTCATTACTTTTTGCATAAGGTTGTAGTTCAGCTAGATCTATTTGCCATAGATCTGCAAAACCTTTGATGGTAGTTATTCTTCTACGAAAATTACGTCTTGCAGGTCTATGTAATTCATTAACAACTTGTCGTTTGATATCACTTACTTCATTAGTCATTCTATTTCAATATGATTAAAGAGAAAAAAAGTGATAATGTTACTGCATTGAATGATGATGTGACAGTGATCATTACTTGTGAATATATATTAATATATTATACCTTCTTCACGTAATTCTTCAATTATTGAAATTATTTCATTATCATGTCCGGTATGTCCAGCTGACTTTGATGCTACCAATAGTCGTAGGCGAGCAACTAACTCTTTCGGTGAATTCCAGTACACATAATTCGCAGGTTTAGAATTATATGTTTTCTCCATTTTCACTCGTTTGAGTGCTCCACCAATTTTACTTCTACTCCTAATTGGATATTGTCGTGAGTCTAATAGTGGTTTGATGACTTCACGAAATTTTTTAGAATTTGTATTTTTAAAACCATTCTTCAGATGATATTGTTTATATGGAGCATTCGTTATTTTCAATATTTTGGAATATACTTGACGAGTTTCTTCATTATCAACATCTTGTGGATTCTTCAAAAAGATCATATCATATAATTCTGGACTACCTGCGCATTCATATTTTTTCACTTTATTAGCATCCCAAAATGAAATGTTTCCATCTTTGAAATGTACCACTAGACTTCCCATTTTCAGCTTTTGTGTAATTGGATCCATACGTACGCCAAATGTTCCATCATATGCTGGATTTCTAGATTTTACATTATTCAAATGTTTCATCAAAACATCTTCACCACTTTCATTCATAACAGGTGAGATGTCAGGATCCGAGGAATCGATGTGGGACGATGATGGTGTTTCGAATAGAGTTGTTCTCATATCGTCTTGAAGTGTGCTCGTGTCACTATTCACAGATGATACACCATCAAAAGATTGTTTTCTTCCTATTGGAGTACTCATGGGATAATTTGAAGTAGATTGAACAGATCCACGATTTGGTGATAACACTGCTGATTTAGAAGTAGCGTTTGATGATAAAACATTCAATGGTTTCATTATGGGCTCATACAATCTTTCAAGTGTCGAACGATTTTCAATATTATCATTCTTGATAGAGTTGAATTTCTGTCTGACAGCTTCTGTTGTCTCTACTAGTTGACGTTTCAAATTCATTTCATTGTTTTTATGTTCAGAATCGTTTTTTGTATTCATAATGCCCTTTTTAAATTATAGCTCAATTCGTTGATGAAGTGACCTCTACAATATTCAGTGATCGAATAAGTTTCAAAAACAAGATCATGGGTATATAAAACTATCGAATCCTTTGCGATATCTACCTTCATCTATTTTTCTATCCTTATCAATTACTAGAAATCCATATTGATCCTCCCAGCATTTAACACACATCAATTGGAATTGTTTGAATGTTACATCGGGTGAAACATGATCTGAATAAATGTGATGTAAATTCGTCTCATCTTGTTTGAACATTATAATGAAATTGGTATTGTCACGCACTAACTGTTTGGGTACCCGTGAATATGTCTGTGCTAGATAAAAACAATCAACATCCTTATGACGTCCCATACAGAAATATGATCTAATAATATCTTGCTTTTCACATATCACATCATCGAAAATGAAAACAGAATTAGGCTTAGCGTCGGAGGGTTCCACTATTTCTGCATTATTGCTGAATGTATAAAAACCTAATCCTTTTATAGGTTCCAAAACACTTCGCAAGTACTGATATTTAGGTTGATTGAGTGACTTCGAATAGAGATACACATTTCTAAATCTCAATCCTTGTGGATGTGTTAATAGTGATATCATTGCATTCGTCTTTCCACAATTTGAAGGTCCTATAATGAGTCCTCGAACTGATGATGGAAGTAGTGGACCATGTCTGAATACTCTTTGTCCATTCAATCCACACCCAAATTTCTCATCTAGATTATCTACAGCAAACTTTTCTTTCTGTTTTACAATGCGCATCGTGCCGTGGTTGGAGACTATATAAATGTTATTAGCTTATTCATTTCAATGTGTACCATCAAACGATACGGATGTATTGAAAGTGATCGTAAAATTAAAAGAGGTTGTGGTTTTGTTAATGATTTAATAAACAAACTTCCTTTCGAATTACATCTACCTGGAGGATATCAATACAGTGGACCGGGTACAAAATTGAAACAACGTTTAGCTCGTAACGATCCTGGAATCAATAAATTAGATATTGAATGCAAAAAACACGATATTCAATATTCTAAGCATCCATCTGATCTTGCAGCAAGACATTTAGCCGACAAAGAACTTGAATACAGCGCTTGGGATAGGGTTAAATCAAAGGACGCGAGTATTGGGGAAAGAGCAGCTGCATTACTTGTCACCAACATTATGAAAGCGAAAAGACATATGGGCATGGGTTGTAGTACCAATAAGAAAAAATGTAAGAGGAAACAATCGAAGAAAAATAATATTAAAAAAGTTGCATTTGGTGCTGGGATAGTCCATAAAGTGCGAAATGTATTGAAGAAAGCTGGTGGGAATCAATTTGTGACGAATAATAGCAAAAAAGCTATCACTGTGGCATTGCAGGCGGCACGTAAATACCTTAAAGCTGCCGGTGGAAAGAAGAAAATCCGCACACCACGCATAATTCCTGTTCCCAAGATCGGTGGACTTTTACCATTGATACCAATTTTTGCTGGACTATCCGCACTAGGAAGTTTGGCGGGAGCCGCTGCTGGTATTACCAAGGCCGTGAATTCGGCAAAAGCCAGCAGAGCGGCTTTAATGGAAGCCAATCGTCACAATAAAACCATGGAGGCTGTAGCATTAGGCAAACGCGGAAGTGGAATATATCTCAAACCATACCGTAAAGGTTTAGGACTATATTTAAAACCATACAAAGCCACAAACAAAACAAAAAACTGATTGAACCCCTACCTCAGAGGCCTCTTACTGATCTCGATCTCAGTTATTATGCACAAAAAATGAAAATTCCACATTTTCGTGGTGTTTTTATGCGTGATAGATTACCATCTTCAGGTCCAAAACAAAACGAGACAGCTATTGTTAATTTAGATGGAATAAGTGGACCAGGAACACATTGGGTGGCATATAAAAAATGTGGGAAAGAAGTCACATATTTCGATAGTTTTGGAGATCTACCCCCACCATTGGAATTGACTCGATTCTTTCGAAAATGTTCGAATGTAAAAATCAAATATAACTATGATCGACAACAGAAATTTAATACAGTTCTCTGTGGTCACTTGTGCTTGCAGTTTCTCTCTAAATAATTTTCCAAATAAAAATGGATTCAACACCAAAACTGGATCGGGAGGCTATCAAGGGAATGGGGTTTTCACTTAGAATGTTTTCAAAATATGGTACCTTGAAAAAAATGGATAAAGTGATGCTTGCAAATATGCCTAAGGAAGTGATACTTGCATGTGTTGCACATGAGATTGCATATGTTTGGGAAAAGTTGCCTAAGCATCTGCAAGATGACATCGATATAATGAAACATAGATATTGTTATGAGCACCACCACGATCAAAATTCAGATTCGGATGTTAATGATGGTCCTATACCTCGAAAATCTATGTGTTGTATTTGTAATATAGAGGATGTGAATATTGGTATCAATAAAAATGATACTTATTACAATACAACACCTTCCAAAAAGTGTAAATTGTCTCAAATGTGCTGTTGCTGTGTACAATAATAAATTGAAATGTGTTTCAAAATATTCATCAGTCATGTCACGAAAGTTCGAGCTACAAGCTGTCGGGACAAGTGTCTTGAGTGCGGATTTTTTTCCACCAATTGAATTGGATAGGAACAGTCGTTATGGATTAGGACTTTTGGGATTCTATGGATGCAATACAATCAATAATATAACTGAAGCTAATAACTTAGTTAGTTTTAGAATCAGTAATGACAACTCATCGATACCCCAAAAGTTGACAATTGAAATTCCATGTGGTGCTTACGAAATAGAAGAGATCAATGCCGTCATACAGAAACATATCATGTTCAGATTGTTTCATGATAAAAAACCAAATGATGTCGTTGCAGATGATATTTTCTATCTACACGCCAATAATAATACATTCAAATGTGAAATGCGATCCAAATATGAAATTGATCTGACACATCCAAATTCTATAGCAGAAATGATGGGGTTCGCTCATGGAATATTTCCACCAAATCAGATACATGAATCATCATTACCAATAAACATTACAACTGTGAGACTTATCCGCTTAGATTGCAATATAATATCAGGTTCATATATAAATGGTGAAGAATCTCACATTCTTTTCTCATTCGATATTGATGTTGAACCTGGCTACAATCTTACTAAAGAACCACACAGTATTATATATATGCCTGTCAGTCCAGAAGGTCGTCAATTGATTCACAACATTACAGTGCGTATTTTGGATGAAAAAAATAACCTTATCGATTTTGGAAGTGAAGAAGAGATTTTCATTATTTTGGAATTGAAGAAAATCGAATAACTGTTGTTATGGGTTTCATTTACAATAGACAAAATCGCATTGAACAATCCCAAACGAGTTGCACTATCAAAAAGAAAGGCGTGCATAAAAAGAAAAGTGTGCATAAAAAGAAGCTCATTCCACAAGTGTATGCTAAACAGTTAGCACATAACGCTCTGTCTGTGAGTGATCTTAAATTTTTGAAATCGATTGGATTGAAAGTGAGAAAATAACAATGGTGCTCGAAACAAACAGTGAAAAGTTGAATATATTCAATGAACCAGTGCTCGATCATTCTCTCATAAGTTTACATGAGCACACATATAAGCCCTATGGATCACCGCTATTCAGGAATTCGGATGAAATCAGAATTGCAATCAATAATCAAGATGTTATACTAGATATTGCCGACAGCTTCATTTACATAGAAGGTAAATTCACCCCCAAAGATGTAGCGAAAACATGCTATCTCTCGAATAATGCAATTGCATTTCTCTTTGACGAAATTCGTTATGAAATGGGTGGTGAACAAGTGGCTGTTGTTAGAAAACCTGGGATAACATCTACAATGAAAACCATGATATCATTTGGACAATCTCATGCTAACACATTATTGACATCTGGTTGGGGACTTTCACAATTGAAGCAAGATATCTTGGATACAAACAGTCATGTTTTTAGTGGAAAACTACCACTGAAATATTTGATGGGTTTTGCTGAAGATTACAACAAAAGTATCTTGAATGCCAAACAGGAATTGATTTTGATTATCGCTCGATCATTCAAAAACTCGTATATAGGTGAGGTTGATGCTGATTTGGAAATAAATAAAATCGAATGGAAAATAAGACATATTGTACCAGATGATAAACACAAGCTAAAACTTTTGAGTAGAATAAACAAAAGCGGTCTGAATGCCAAAATCAAGTTGGCGTATCGTATGTGGGACCTCTATGAACTACCATCATTACGTGGGACTTCTTCAGACATATGGGCCATCAAAACAACTAATGCATTGGAAACTCCTCGTTTTGTCATCATCGCATTCCAAAGTACTACCACATCTGAAGATAGAACACAGGATATTACAAAATTCACAACTGCTGATATCAATAGTATTCGAGTATACTTGAATTCTGAAGTTTATCCATATGAGCGTTGGAATTTGAATTTCGATAAAAAACTTGATGCTCCTGCTTATTATGCTTTTGAGAGTTTCCAGCGAAGTTATTATGATAAAGATATGAGTGAACCTCTGATGGACATTGGGCAATTTAGAGAGAATCCACTATTCGTCATCGATTGTTCCCATCAACCGAATGCAACAAAATCATCAACTATTGATATAAAGATTGAGTTTGAGACGAGGAAGACCAAGTTTCCAGACAACACTAAAGTATATGCATTAATTTTGCATGATACAGTTTTAACATACAATGCATTGGATGGTTCAGTTCATAGCAGATATTGACACTTTTTTTCACTCTATCATATACTGTTTTATGATCTTTTTTTTATTTGTAACTGACTTATATCATGTATTGTATTTTATATCATATTTATTGTTTTGTAATCATTTTCTATTGTATTTCATGAGATTTAAATAAATAAAACATGAAAATAATTCAAAGTTTTTTATTTGACATTATTTATGATTTACAGGAACATACAGACTATCTAAAATAACTTCTTCCTCATAATCATCATTTTCGCGACCATCTTCAATTTCCTCTCGATTTTCATCATTCAATTCAAAGTGATGAATAATCCATTCTGGCAAGTATGGTTGGAGGCTATACAAGAATCTTCTTAGGTTCAGTTCAATCATAACCTCACAAAGTTGCCACAATTCCAATTCATTATCCAAAAATTTGTTACAAACTTCTGCACCACTCCAATACTTCTCAGCATCACGAAGGCATAATTCGATTTGTTTTTCATCATAGCATACACTCATATCATAATTGCTTGCATGTTCGGCTCCATCACCCAACACCTTCAATTTAGACGACAAATGTTGAACCGATGATTTGAGATCTACAACATCGACCCAATCTTGACTTGCGTACTGCATCCACATCTTTAAATGGTGGAACTGAAATCGAATAAAAAAAACAATAAGCAACCTCCAATTTTTCAGTGATATAATACTCACATTCCCATTTTAATTGTAGTTACAAAGTGGGTGTATTCAACTAAGTTAGTAATGTTTATATTTCCATATAATTATCATCTAATATATGAATATTAATAAAACAATAAGAAACTCATTATAATTACTATTATTATTCAATCATATTGAATTTGACTAGAGTTAGCGTTTTCACACCAAAAAACTTTGTAAGCTATGACCTAAAGAAATTCGCTATAAATTATTACAATTATTATTCAATCATATTGAATTTAACTAGAGATCGCGTTTTCATGCCAGCAAAACTTTGTTGGCTCTGTCCTAAATACACCATCGTATATTTACCACCTGATGAGTTGATACAAGATATATCGTCATCACTGAATTGCAACGAAATACGTTTTGGTAGCCATGTTTTAAATAATTTATCATTGCTCACATCTTGCAAAGTTAATAAAATTGATTTACCAAATCGTGTAGAATAAGTTGACATATTTTTAATTATGTACACTTCATCAATTGGCAATGATGATAAGGCCTTTTGCTCTAGTATTTCAACCTCCTGTACAATCAAATTATTAATTTTATTCAAGTCTACTTTTGAAACGGACATGATGATAATATATATGAAAATATAAACAATTTCCAACAGACAAATACACTCACCGTCTTCCTTCTATTACGAACTGAATAACACTCTACCAATTGCTAACTGCTGCAGATATATTCGTCTACTGATTTCATAGTGTGCCAAGCATTTCTTTTATATTAAACAGTGCGAGTCACCCCCACCATGAAACCGTGAAAGGTTCACATTGCTAGTTGCTATCCACTAGAGATGCCTGACGTCACAGCCAAGCCCATCTCCCAATTTGATGCGATAACAGTTGCCGGCACGAGCAAGCAGTGATCGTTGCGCTCTCGGAGAGGGCAGACGTTTGCACAGTCCTCGCCCGCCTGCGTGTCACCATCAATAGCGAGGGTAGGGTGATGCGTTACGTCACATCATTCACTGCTTCGAGAGCGATAGCCGAACAAGCAATTGTCGTTGCGCTCTCGGAGAAGACAGACGTTAGCACAGTCCTCGCCCGCCTGCGTGTCACCATTGATGGCGAGTCTGGGGCGTTACGTCACATCCTTCACTACATCGAGGGAGGTGAGAGCAGACCGATGAATACGCATTACTCTGCCACACGTCGTGGAGTGAACATGTCGCTCTCTAGCCGTTGAACGGTTATTGCTGTGACGTCACTCCACTACTAACTTGGTGCCCTCACACCGATGGAGCATTCATTACTTGGAGGATCTTCGAAGTATGCAGACGTATGTTTGTACATAGACAAACAAGCACATGATGAAACCCTGTACCGTGCATTCTCTTACACACACACACACACACATACACACACAAAATCTCATATGAAAAAAAAATCTGAACGATCCATGCACCAGACACTTCAAGGTCACAACGCCTTGACTTCACTGCACAACAAAAAAAAAGCAAATAACATGTCATATTGGTGGGGGGAGGATTAGAACCGGGAAAAAATTTCTGAACAATCCATACACCACACCCTTCAAGGTCACATCACAGTGACTTCACCAAACAACAACCAATAAAAAAGCAATTAATACGTCATAGTGGTGGGGGGAGGCTTAGAACCGGCTCAAATCTCCTACTTTTAACTAAAGAGTGACTTTGGATGTTGAAGCGTGGCATTGCATATCCGCGATATGCAATGCCACGTACCATCAATTACGTACCATCACAAGATGGTACGTAATTACCGAATGCTAGTCACAAGCATGATGACATATGTTCGTCAGTTAGTCGATTGCGATATTTCGACTTAATTATCTTCATTTCAGAAAACGCAGACTCGCACAAGTGAGTTGACCCAAACATTGCCGTCAGTTGAAGGGCGATTTGCCTTAGATTCGGATATTTATCTTTAGATATAAAACACCAGAATTTTGTATCAGATGCTGTGGCTTTGAGATGTTTTATGTATATCTGATATGAGCTGCACTAACTCATTTTCAACAGAACATGAGTCCATGTTGAACTGAGTTGCTATTTCAGTAGCTATAGCTAATTCCTCAATGTTTTTACACGAAGAAGGATAACTCATAAATGGTGCGATATTTGCCAATTTATTGAAATCATAATTCTGCCTCTTAAATATTATAATTCAACTGAGGAATACTTGCTTTCAAAGACGGAAAGTGTTTCAGATCCTTTCTTTTCAGTTGATCTTTCATAAGTTGAAATTCACTTTTGAATGCATTTATTGCACTAATCATCTCAATAATAGTTTTACCTTTACCTTGAAGCTCCAAGTTAATGGTGTTTGAATACATTGTGATACATATCAGAGATGCTAAATCAGTTGGCCATTTTCTGGTTTTCAACATCTAAGTGTCATCACCCCTTTCGTCCAGAAAAGCTGTTATTTTGGGTAATACTTCTGGAAACCTTTCCAGGAATTTTCCGCGACTCAACCACCTGACGTCCGTGTGAAGAACTAAATCAGTGTTTTCAGCTGACTCACTATCTTCCAAATGCAATTTAAAGAGCCGTTGTTGCAAGCTATGTGCACGGATGGAATTCACAATTGTCATTGCAATACTCAAGTTTAGAACTTTTGAACACAAAACTTGTTGATGTATAATGCAATGGAAAGAGAAAAATGAAGGAAATCGTCATTAGTTCGACGCAATGCCACAAAACCGTTTTTGTTTCCAGTCATTGCAGGTGCCACATCGGTTGTAATGCACACTAGTTTATATATTGGTAGCTTGTAGTTTATTGCAAAATTGAAGGAAACGTCATATATATCTTCACCACGGGTCTTTCCTTTCAGAGGAATAATTGTCAAAAACTCTTTCTTAGCTGATATGTCATTGAATTCCATTCGAATAAAAATACACAGCAGAGTAGTGTCTGTCATATCGATGGATTCGTCGAAATGTAAAGAAAAATATGTAAGTACATTCCATGATATCATGTTTTATTTTATCTGCCATGTCTTCACTCAGGACTTCAACACGCCTTGTGACAGTCGGACGAAACTGAAGTTCTCTAATAGCAGACATAATCTCTGTTTGATTTTTAAAATCTCCAAATGAAGTCTCACCAGCTTCAATAAATGTTTCCTTCACAACCGATCCATCTTCAAATGGTTTCTTGTGTTTCGCCAATATATGAGATATTTTAAATGACGCGATCGTTGCAGCTTTAAATTGTTTGGCTGGTCTTGTGAACATGTTTTGTTCTTTATCCATACAAGTTATCAAAACACGCAGTTTTCGATTTCTTAATTAACTCTGAGACGGAAAATCCTTTTCATAGATTTTATGAACCGTTTTATGATATCCCTCTAAGTTTCCACGCTTAGGTATTGCAACTGACACACGGTATATGAGACAAATATGCACTTATCCTATACCATACAAAAGAAAAATTATTCCTTCCAATCGTTAGTAAAATAATACGTTTTACTTTTCTTCGCGGCACTCATTTTGTACTTTTTACTAATAAACTTTGTATCGCCTTCAGACTGACTCCTATTCCTGCAGGCGCAACATTTATATCGGTGAGAATTAAGTCTCGAATGTTCCCGCCAAACACCGCCATCAGTTTCTAGAAAAATAGACGAGAATCGCCGCAGCTTTTCTTTGACAAGTACCGCTCGTTCTTTTGATAAAGCCGCCTTTTTCCGCTATAGCAGGAGGTTATTACGATGAAAGAAAGTGATGAGGGTGTTATTCTGGCCTAATTGTGGATAGAATAAATTTTAGTGTTTTATTAATTTCATTTTGTTCTAGTGTCCTTTCTACTAAAACAAAATCTGTGAATAGTTCTATATCGAATTTTTTTTCCTCGAGATCGATGCAAAAAGCACTCGACCGTTTGAGCATCCCTGCTATTAGGTATTGGTCCACCATATTCATGATATTATTATGTAATATTCATTACTACACCAAAGGTTCCAAACAGAGCATCAATTACCGAATTTCACCAAAATCAGATAAGGGAAATTAACTTTTTTATGGAAGTTTCTTGAAATATTGAAATACACACATCGGAAAAGTCTAGGGATATTTTTAAAAATGGCAATAATTTTTTTTAAATCGCTTTAGGGAAAAAAAGTTGACGAGTGATTATTAAACGAATGTAACTTACAACAAAATTTATTAAATGGTCAAAAATACTGAGTGCGCATATAAGCAAAACTAAAAAAAATGTGGCTCTTTTTTGGCACCCCGAAAAAAAATCATAATAAAAAAAATTGGAATCAGTACAGAGTATGGCCTCCACGCTGGTTTATTACGGCCCTACATCTATTGTGCATCGACAAAATGAGATTGTCAATGTCTTGTTGAGGTACATTTGCCCATTCAGCGATTAAAAGCTCTCTCAATTGAAACGTTGTGTGAATGTTCCCTATATGCGGTGTAATTCTTCGTTGAAGCATGTCCCACACATGCTCGATGGGATTCAGGTCCGGTGATTGTGCTGGCCATGACAATACATCAACTCCTTCGTTGGAGCCAGTCAGTCACTAGACGCGCGACATGTGGACGAGCATTATCGTGCATTAAGTGGAAGTTTTCACCAACAGCACCAGCAAACGGACTGACGATAGGTAGAAGAATGGTGTCGAGGTACTGTCGAGCTGTGAGGGAGCGATTTGGAAAAACGAGATCGGTTCTGCCGCCGATCATGATTCCGCCCCATAGCATTACTGTACCACCTCTGTATGTGTGGGCTTCCTGGACGTGTCTCAAACGTTCATTAT
The DNA here is from genome assembly GCF_025532065.1 of Leptinotarsa decemlineata. NCBI lineage: Eukaryota > Metazoa > Arthropoda > Insecta > Coleoptera > Chrysomelidae > Leptinotarsa > Leptinotarsa decemlineata. Next base: position 3,442,055 of record NW_027412533.1, read on the forward strand.
TTCCAGGTCGTCTCCACAGTCTTACTCGACGAGAATCTGGATGAAATCCAAATCTGGATTCGTCTGTAAACAAAACTGTGGCCCAATCATTTGCATACCAGTTTCGATGTTCTTGACACCACTCTAATCTTCTATCGCGATTGCCTCTCGACAAAGGTGGACATCTAAGTGGCCTTCTGTTGTGGAGATCTGCTTCATGCAGTCGATTTCTGACAGTATCACGACCAATGGTTACCTGGTGCGTCTGCTGCAACACGTTAACCAACTCAGGTGCTGTGATTGTCGGTTGTCTTCTTGCGGTTAAGACCAAAAATCGGTCTTGAACTGCAGTTGTAGCGCGTCCTCGCCCTGGATGTTGTTCGGCTGGACTGCCAGTTTCACGGAAACGCCGCCACAATCGACTGATAACACTTTGGGAGACCCCCAAACGAAGAGCTACATCATTTTGTCGCATGCCACCTTGAAGAAGCCCTACAGCACTATTCATCTCAGCCAATGGTAAGTGATGGCGTTCCATGTTAAAGCACAATATTTCCAGTTTAATTGCTGAGCAAGAACTGCATAGAATGTACAAACTCGACACTTTTAGATTATTCATTTTAGCTGAAAACCTACAGTTTGTAAAAAACTTGATAAAAGATTAGTTACCGTTTTTGCAGGCTTTGTTCAACCCATAGAAATCTACAGGGTGGTCGAGTGTACCAATTTAATCGAAATTGAATGACCTCATGCATTTATTTTTATGATATTTAGTATGTGATAAAAATATCCCTAGACTTTTCCGATGTGTGTATTTGATACGGAAATGAAAAATTCGCTTTCTAACGTTTTCAATTCATCAGTAGAAATACAGATTTTCATTGATTGAAAAAAATACGCATTGTCATCTTTCACAGAAACATATTCATGATACTCATTATTTTAATCATAAATGAACGTATATATCCCATAACAAACGTCATCAAGATAACCATCATATATAAATTCCTAAATCATAATCATGTTAATGATTTATACATTTTGTAAATCATTGACATTATCATCCCACCACAAACTTAATTGTCTACAAAAATTTTGGTCTATTTGCAGACATCTTTCGAAGACCAGTATATGACCGATATTTTGCAAATACGATTTTTACCAGAATGATACAATTCTCTAGGTATGTCAACATCATTGAGATAAGATAATTCGAATCCTACCCTGCATAAGCGTTGAGTACGGAGCTGAGGGGTTGCCATGCGACCGTCCTAACTTTCGCTATCGTACGTTTATTGATTATTTTCCGTCTCGACGCTGCTGGCGGTCATGGCGTCTTTCAGCTGACAGAAAAACAAGTGAACTGCGATTGTCGGTTTTTATTTGTACTTTTGTGTTCATTTTTGATTGTTTTGATTCGTAAGTGACGGCCGTGGGATTTTTGAGATCGGTTTGCGGGACGACTTGCCGGAAAATGTAAGTTCATGATGCAATTTTTCCCTTCGATTGGAGTATTTGTGAGTGAGCTTGTTTTCGTTTGGATTTGGAGCTAGTTGTTGGAATCGAGAGGTTCTTGGAGATTTCTTTTCACTGAAGAAGTTGCCTGATAGAGATGAAAAAATTTTGTTCCATTTTTTGCAATGAGGAAAATGGAAATGGCAGACGCTTCATTAAAAATTCAAAATATTCGACCGGTGTAAGCCCGTTTTTTGGCTCATCGGAGGTAATTTTGTTGTCAGAAATAACTTTTTTTTGTCGAGGAAATATTTATAATGAATACCTTGCTCCAGGTGACATTTTCCATCTAGATACCGTGTAGTTCCACATAATTTTTTTTATGTATCCTATCTTTATACTTAAGAAAGAAACAAATGTTTACAGTGAGCTGAACAAGTGGTAGATATTCCTCTTGTGAGATCAATTTCCTGAGACTTCAACTCTTACAAAACTATAGGAATATAGATAAATGGAAATTCAATATTTAAAAATACATTCAATGTAGGACTGTGAAGTTTATACCAAAAGTTCAGTCATTAAGTGCCTTGTTGTGTTTAAATATTCTGCAGATTTCGAAAGAAAAATAGTTACTAGTTTTCGAGAGCATGATATCCATGATAAAAAGTTTTCTATACAATATCAAAATACATTTTCCGTTCAAAAAGTTGAAGTAGTTCTAACTGTCTGTTGTTTTTTCTTTGATTTTTTACCATTGTTAACACATTCTCGAAATAAGTTAGTTAACTCCTAGAAATACCTTTATTCGAATGAATATCGTTATATTCGTAAGCCTTATCGAATCAATGCCACGTGTTCAACTTTCTGGGTCACATCAGGTCAGTTCCAAAACAATTTACCTACCTAGCGTTCACCTGCCTCATCGATTTTCTCCAAAATGCCTGAAAACTCGTGTAAAACACACATTCTATTCTTTGATGAAAGCCAGTAAACTTGAAGATGGGTACAGCCATTATTATTCGAACTATTTTTACATTTCATCTGATGAATCGGGTAATTCCTTACTTTTCAATCTAATGGGCCTTTTCGATAATTCTGAAACTCAAAAAATGCCATTTCGAACATCAGTAAAAGATGTATTATTATTATTAAAGTTTAGAAGAGTTTTATTAAGACAGTCTTCTCTAATTTATGTTATCATCTGTATCTTTAGTATATATACAAAGTATGGTATAGTGCATTTTTAATATTTTAAACTTGTCTGGTATTGTTTCTTCGATGTGTAATTTCTCTCTTCAGTAACCGTATGTATTGTATGTGTATGTGTTTGTATTAATTTGTTAAATGTATGTTTGTACTTGTGCAGATGTATCTTTATTCTGTATTTAAATTATTTCAATATGATTTGTACTCTATATGTATGTATATGTGTGTATATATGTATACAGTGAGGACGTAAAAAGTCTTTTCCTCCTCAACTTCTGAACGGAACAAGCTATCTAGGTCGGGTACAATTCAGGTAAAAAGTTACTACTACTCTTACTACGTTTTGGCATAAAAATGATTGTGGTCACGTGGCCTAGTGTCAAGAGGACACCACATTTGAAAGTTTTCCGATTATCTATCCCACACCGCTGTATATGTGGACATCGGCCAAGCCGTTTCAAATTGACAAGCCTTTGAAATTTGCTCCAAATATTCAACATATAAATCAATTGCAGCAGAATTTTAACTCCTTTGAATATTACTGGAGTTTTTTCCTAACACCAAATCGTTATTTTTAACACCTCGACACGTGTTTCGATCACCAAGTGATCGATCATCTTCAAAGAGGAAGAATAAAACTTCTTTACTGATTCTGGTCGAATAGCCAATTTTTTGTGGTAAAACAGTTACGCATATTATATGTATTTTAAATTGTGGTTTTTGTTCCAGTTTTTTAATTCTTAGTTATTTTGCTGGAGACTCCAAATATCATTTCATTTCAGTGTCAGTCTAATATTGATATTAATCACATCGATACTTCTGACAGTTTTCATAGTTTTCAGCATTTCATCCTTCAGAAGAAAAAACCGAAGCAATTTTAATTTACGCTGAAACTAGGCGTAATTACCATGAAGCAGAAATTACCGCTTCCCAGTAAATTTCAAAGGACTGGCTGCGTAACAAAGGAAAAAGGATCTGGAAAAGATGTATTTCAGGAGAACAGCAAATCGATGTTCTGGCAGCTGTTGTTAATAATTCGCAAAACAACAAAAACGGTAGTCACGAATTGTGGCATATCTACGATCACTGTGAAAAAATATCTTGAAAAACACAAATTTCACCCATATAAATTGAAAATTCTGCATCAATTAACAGAAGACGACCCAGATAGAAGAGTGCAGTTTTGTGAGGTCATGTCTGACCGCATAACCCAAATCCCGGATAAATCAACTCTATTTGTTTTAGTGATGAAAGTACTTTTTTTCCTAATTAGAACAGTAAATAGACAGAATGTGCGTTATTGTCAGACGTAAGTCCGCACGTTTATCGAAAGGGTTATACTCAAACTCCAGAGAAGATCATCATATGGACTGGTATTTTGGGTGACCATATCATAGGTCCAATATTTATGACAGAAAATGTAACTAGGCATCTCTCTTTTAATATGCTTCAAAATTATATCCATCACAGTATTCAAGAAGTAGTTGGGGCAAACCTAAATGAATTTATCATGGATGTTACCTTTCAACAAGATGGTGCACCCCCTCACTACTACAGACCTGTGCGAGAATGGCTTGATGAGAATTTTCCGGGATGGTGGATAGGTCGGTGTGGCCCCATTGAATGGCCAGCTATGTCACCTGGTATGACACCTATGGACTTTTTCCTGTGGAGGTACATGAAATCTAAGTTGTACGTCACGCAGCCACAGTCACTCCAGGAACTTATGGACCGAAGAACAGATGTGTCTTACAGTATTACCCCGGAAACATTCAATAACGTTCAGAATAAATTTCAAAACCGATTTTTTTCAAATCGAAGTTATTTAGGATTTTAATTTATTTGTAACATATTTGAAGCAAATTTCAAACGCTTGTCAGTTTGAAAGTTCTTGACCGATATTCACAAAGACAGCGGTGTTGGATAAAGACTCGAAAGACCTTTAATACCGGTTGCCACGTAATCCCCTTTACATTAAAAAAAAAGTTGATGGTGCCCTCTTGACACTGGGTAAGGGACCTCAATCATTTTTATGCCAAGAAGTAGTAAAAGTAGTACCATTACCTCAATTTTACCCGACCTTGATAGCTTGTCCTATTCAAAAGTTAAGAGGTGGGAGGACTTTTTACGTCCTCACTGTATATGGTGACTGATCCATCAGTCACCATACTGACGGTATGGTGACTGATGGAAATATGCAGCTTTGTCAATAAGACCTGATGTTCTTTGGCAATAAACCATATTATCATTATTATTATTGGCAAATAACGTCCCCAGAGCAGGCAGAACTATAAGATTTTCCAATAAGTATATCACACTTGCCAATTCTTGTTCAATTATGAAAATATAATTTGTAAGAGTGTATTCAGTTTTGAAAAGGAGATCAGAATTTTTTTTAACTAACGAGGTAAGTAAAATGAGGTTAACAAAACCTCTCAAATTGAAATATTGTCGAAAAAATCCTACACTCAAGAAATATTAAAATGTAAAAGATGACACTTCACTACATAATCAACAATACCGTAATTACTGTAACCGAATAGAAGTATAGAAAATAAATATTTCGAAATAAAATCTCGAAATAGTCATCTCTCCCAACTACCTACACCGTAGGTTCTGCCCCGCTTGAGGCTTCCTTCACGAGATGAAGATGTTACCAGACAACAATCTTTCTCTTTGACGAAGGTTTCATACATGCAATTGAGCCGCGTTAAAATCAATCAAGTCCCAGGCACTTTGCTGTTTGAGTCGAACCTTTCCTGTACTGATGAGAGGTACTACTTCGAAACCGGTCTGTAAGTGATCTACTCGAATAATCTCAGCATCGTCCTGCTGCTGAATGAACGAGAAACATCTGCGAAGCCTAACCTCTGTGAGGTATCTTGCATAAATGTATGTCGGATATAATTCAATATCCAGCGTGGTAATAGCCGTGGATGTAATTCTTTTTCGGTAAGAATTTAACAGAACCTACGGTGTAGGTAGTTGAGAGAGATTAATATTTCGTGATTTTATTTCGAAATATTTATTTTCTAGTACCTACCTACATATGTATCAGTCCTCGAAACAGTTATTAGATACAAATATAAAATTAAATAAATGAAGGAGATGTATTGAAATCATTTCAATTTCTCCACAAAGGATGGTACAAGTAACCTATTTTTCAAAAGAAAGCAGCAATATCAAAAAGTCGCTAATTTTACATATTTTCATCGAATGTTGGTAAGTATATAAAAAGTATTGCATTAAAAGTTTTTCGGTTTAGTATCAGGTGAAGTTCTTCCGAAATCCCAGCGATTTAGTAAACTCTGAAAGATAGCACAGGGGCTTTAGGTAAATATATTTTCTATCAAACTGATATTACATTATCATTTTTATGGAATCTTGATCAAGTTCAATTCAGTGGAAAGCTTTTATCCTCAAATCGTTTTTATATAATGAAGGCTATGGTACAAGATGCAACTTTATTTGAAACAGTCTTATCGTTTATTTCAATAATTCGTTGCATTCAAATATTTCAAAATCAAACTGCTACTTCTTACTGAAACGGTTTGCTGGTTATAGGATTTATCTGGAGCTTGTCAGCCAAAATTTCTGCCTGTAGATAGGCTACTGGAACGTTTGCGAGAGTTTCTGTATCTGATGTCTGAAATCCCCATATCCATGTTACAAATACCATCCTGGCAGATCATGAGGATTACGTTAGGGCTATAGAATGGTTAGGGCCTAAGCTCACGTTGCCACAAAGATAGCCTGCCAGTTGTCGGGAAAATATAAGGAAGTGAATTCATAAGAGGTATAGTCGAAGTAACCGATATAATAATCTTAAAGGTGTCGGCCAAATCAAAGGCCAAAAAAAGCAATACAAAGGAATTATGCCGCAACGAATTAGTCCACGTGGACTGAAGAATTGGCGGTTCGTATTGAATAATTTTTACTAACCGAGTTTTATGATTGGCTGAAGAGTCATAAAATTAAATTTGAAGTTATGTTACGGTGACCAACAGAATGTAGCGATGAGTACCGCGTTGTGTGTGTTATTAAAGGGGAACTGCTGGAAGGTAGGGGGCACTATATCTTTTACTTGAACTATACCTACTATTTATACAGGGTGTTACTAAATAAGTGTAAAACATTTAAGGAGGTGATTCCTCATCGAAAAAAAGATTGGATCTCTTATATAAAGAAATTTCATTCGAGCATCCCTTGTTAAGATACAGCCACTTATTCATAACATTTTTTTACAAGCACAATATTGAAATTAGCCTTGACGTTTTGTACTACCAAAAAGACACTTAACCAAACATTTATTTGGTTTGCCCCGTGGTTGTAAGGGGTGGAAAACGCAAGCATTAAAATTTATTTCCAATGTAACTTTTTGTCTTATTATTTGTTTACCATTTAAAAATTAATTTCCGATAGCCTGTTTCATTCTGAATAAAAAATGTCTCTTGGGTTTTTTGCCCAAAATAAACCAGTTCGCAGCAAAAAATTATTTTACGGACAACTACAGAGATACATCGTCATAAATGCAAAAATACGAAACTAATCTATCTAGTAGGTCGCTATTAGCGAGAGTGACAAATAAATTGGTATGACGCTGAGAGTTTGTGAATTTTCAAAATTGAATTATTACTAATTGTGTGTTGTTGTTCTGTTCTTAATTTGTTACTTTAATAATTCACTTGTTATTGAAATGGCATACACAAATGAGGAAATGGCTGATATGCATTACGTTTACGGTCTGTCGCAGGGAAATGGGTTGGAAGCTTCTAGAAGATATGCTGGAATATATCCTCAACGGCAGCATCCTTCACATAGAATATTTGCTCGACTTGTGACTTTCTGAAGACGATAGAATTCACAGACGAATGTAGTTTTTCTCGGGACGAAATTATTAATTTTCATAATTACCACAATATGGGCTGATAAAAACCCTCACGCTATTGTGGAAACTAACTATCAAGAACAGTTTTCTCTTAATGTGTGGCTCGAAGTTATTGGAGATGATTTAATTTGGCCTCATTTTCTACCTCCTCGATTAAATGGTGAGGCATACGTTCAATTTTTGAGAGAAGTGCATCCAGTACTATTGGAGGAAGTTCCTTTGGGCGTCAGAAGGGATATGTTTTTTTATGCATGATGGGGCTCCCGCCCATTTAAGTCAAGTATCACGTCACCATTTAACTGAAACATATGCAAATCAGTGGATAGGTCGAGGAGGACCACAGAACTGGCCCGCTCGATCCCCGGATCTCAATCCTTTCGATTTCTCTATGTGGAGCCATTTACAGCATTTGGTTTATCGTACTCCTGTTCGCGATGTAGAGGACTTAAGAAACCGCATTATCGATGCGTGCAGGGTAATCAGAGAGACTCCAGGAATATTTGAGCGAATATGTGGCTCAATGCGCCGACGTCTAGACGCATGCGTAATGTCTGAAGGTAGACATACTGAACATTTACTATGATTTCTACATGTTGTGTGTTTTGTTATTAATAAATTAGTTTTGTTTATTACCCTTTAATCGTTTAATGCAGGTACTAACTACAAAATAACAATAAATCCAGTTCGCATTTATGACGATGTATCTCTGTAGTTGTTCGTAAAATAATTTTTTGCTGCGAACTGGTTTATTTTGGGCAAAAAACCCAAGAAACATTTTTTGTTTAGAATGAAACAGGCTATCGGAAATAAATTTTTAAATGGTAAACAAATAATATGACAAAAAGTTACATTGGAAATACATTTTAGGGGATGCGTTTCCACCCCTTACAACCATGGGGTAAACCAAATAAATTACTGACTAAGTGTCTTTTTGGTAGTACAAAACAGCAGGTTAATTTTAATATTGTAACTTTTTCAGTGCTGGTTAAAAAACATTGTTATACAAATTTCATGTACCCCCTTTAAGGGGCTGTATCTTAACAAGGGATGCTCCAATGAAGTTTCTTTATTTTGCATTTGTCCAAACCATTTGTCAAGGCAGTTTTTCCATTCGTCTTGAGACACCTAAAAAAAATGTTATTGAACGCTTCAACTGCTACTTCGTTGCTCGTAAATCGTTGACCATGCAATTTACCTTCGATGTTCGAGAAACAAGAAAAAGTCATTGGGTGCCAAATCTGGATTGTACGGAGGATGAGTCATCAATTCGATATTTTAACTGCTCAAAAATCCACCTGTTCGTATTTTTGCAAGTTTTTATTTTGAGACGGTGAAGCTCCTACTGAGTCCATGGCACTACTTCAAAAGAATAATTATATTGCACATGAGTAATAGTAACTGTGTTTTCTTCGACAATTCCTTCAATTAGATATGTCCACTGCTGTACTGAAACCTGGAAGTAAATGACAGTAAACCAGGGTTTGGACAGACGTGATCTGAAAAAAGCAAATGTGAAATGAGATCGAGTTTTAATACAATGATTCTTCTCGAGAATCGGATGGCAAGCCTATTTTGTTACAAGAAAGAAATCTGAATTACTGATGATCGTACATTTTTGTCAGTTTTCTTCAGCTCCCGATGTGAGCTCCCGATGTGGCTATTGCTTAGTTTATCTAAACTAAACAATTGCCTAGTTTAGGTCGCGGCGCACTTGAATATGTTTGGTTAAGTTTAGCAACTGTTTTCATTTAACTTTTTAAATATTCTCAATATAATATTGATTTAATATTAGTACTAGTAATTGAAGGTTAGGTTGGGTTAGATTGGGTTATAGCTTAATTTTGCAATTTAACATTTTTATTTATAAGCACCGGGACCTAAAATAGACAATCTCCTTTGCTTCCCTTCAAACAGATAAAATGATGGCAAAATTGAAGGCTAGATCACCAAAACAGAGTTTTACAGCAATAAAACGCTTTTTCTCAACAGCGATAAAGCTGACAACTATGAAAATGACATATAGGTGTCATTATTCTTGAATCATGCGTTACTCTCACTGTCACTGTCCTAATCAAATTAAACCAGTGGAATTATATATATATATATATATATATATATATATATATATATATATATATATATATATATATATTCAAATATAATTGTAACTGAATATTACAACTCGGCATAAATGCTTCTACAGAAATTCAGAGGTTTCATTCGATATTGAGATTATGCCAGTAACTAGACCATAACTCTACTGAGACAAATGAATATGTAAATCAAATGAAACTCGCCAATACAATGAACAGATACAAGAGGTCGAAATGAAAAACTAGATGCCACAGTAGTAATGGCTATAAATAAATCTTTTTCCCTTGAAAAATTAACTCCGTGTCTTGAAATAGCTCTTGTAATTGCTCTATTCAAAGGCGGTAATGCAGAAGATCCAAATAACTTTAGACCTGAATTTCACTAGTTCGGACTTTCATTGTCTACTATATAAAATGATTTGAAATCCCTGAAACAACTAAAAAAGAAGAATTAAAAATGAATAGCTGAAAATAACAATTATATTAATCAAAATAAACCTCAAATAATAGTGAAATAAAATACACGTAAAATAGAACAATTGAACAAAAATAAATAAAAATAAATAAATGAAAAAAGAAAATGAAAATAAAAAGTTGAGAGATTCCAAGTCACGTTAGTTCACGACGTTTCGATTGTTAGTATCTACAATCGTCTTAGGGTGATGACTGGACTGATTATTCCGAGAGATGACTATTTATAGGTCGTTTGAGTACTTTCACTTATCCCCGCTTTCCATTTTCCGCTTCACTGGTTCCGTGGGAGATGACCGTTTGGCGGGAGTTGGCCATTTTTCGCTTGTTGATGGGTTTCCATATGTTACGTATTTCTACGCTGGCCTGGCTGAATACGTTGTTGGACAACATGTATGCGGCTTCCTTGAATTTTCTCCTAAACCAATGTTCCTCTCTGTGCAAGATCTCAGCTTGGGACCACTCGATGTTGTGTTGATGTGTCCAAACATGGTCTGCTATTCCTGATTTGCTGGTTTCCCCTCGCTGTGTGTGTTTCTTGTGCTCGGCAATGCGAACATTCAATGGCCTCTTAGTTTCACCAATATAGGATTTTCCGCACTCACAGGGTATCCGGTAAATGCAATTCTTGGAATCGCAGTCCGCGTTTGATGGCCTGGTTTTCGTGAGGCTGCTACGGATAGTGTTACCGGATCTGAGGCAGGTTCTGACGTTGTACTTGGAACCAATTCTTCTTATCTTCTTCGGTAATCCTCTGATGTAGGGAAGTGCAAGCACTGGTTGTGACGGCTTCTCTTCCTTGCGAGGCTCCCGCTGTCTTTTAGCCAAGGTCTTTTCTACCATCGCTTTGGAGTAGCCATTCCGTTGAAGATCATTTTTGATGATGTTCTTCTCGAGACCTTCCTTCGTGTTACAGAGCCCGAAAGCACGGTATGATAGAGTCTAGATGATTCCTCTTTTAGTTGATTGATGGTGGTTGGATTCGTGGTTCAGATACTGTCTCGTATGAGTGGGTTTTCGATATACAGATGTTTCCCACTTAGTGTCGGTCCTCTTCACCAAAACGTCTAAGAATGGCAATTCTTTGTGTATTTCCTTCTCCATTGTGAAAGTGATGGAAGGTCTCACGCTGTTGATGTGTTTCAGGAAGGCGTCTAGTTCAGTGTTCCCATGGTTCCATATTATGACGGTGTCATCAACATATCTCACCCAGACTCGAGGTTTCTTGTGGGCTTCTTCAATGGCTAGAGTTTCAAACCACTCCATATATATGTTGGCTATGACTGGTGAAAGTGGCGATCCCATTGGCAGTCCCTCATCTTGTGTAAAGAATTCGTCCTTCAGCTGAAAATAACAGTTTCGTACACAGAATCCTAGTCATTCCATAATTACTTCTATAGGTAGATTCGTTCTCTCTTTCAGGTTCCCGTCTTCGGATAGCTTTCTCTATATGATGAAGAAGCACTCCAAGTGCTTCTTCGACCGGAATGTTGGTGTAAAGGCTTTCCACGTCGAAACCAACGTTCGTGTAATTCTTTGTCTTTGTTTTCCAAGAACTCTATTACAGAGTCATATAGATTGTAAAATCGAGTCAGACAGTTACGTTACCCCTAGATAACCAACGCACTTCTGTGTGAAATAGCAATCGGTTAAATCTTCATCATTAGCAACACAAAGCTGATTGAATGGTCTGTCATTTAAAGAGCTGTTTCGGATTTTATTGACTGCTTTGATTATATATTGCAGTGATTGAGAGAGGCGTTCACTCAAATTTTTCGCAACCAAATGTTGCCTATGAATGACGCAATGTACAGCGAGCACATCTGGAATTTTATTTTTTTTTAATATGCTATATGAGGCCTTTGTGACGTCCTGTCATAGCCAGAGCGCCATCCGTAGCAGCTGATATAATATTCTTCAGTTGACTTTCATTCTCATCACAAAATGTTTCCAGTGTATTATATATGGTTTGTCCTATTGTATCCGCCTCTAAATTTCTGGCAAATAGTAGTTCTTGATAAATTTTCTCATTTTTAATAAACTTCACGTATGACAACAACAATGTTTCATTGGTTGGTAAAGTGGCCTCATCTAACTGAATTGAGAATGAATAAGTCTTCAGATGATTGCACAATTACTCTTCAATGTTTTCAGCCATCTCATCAATTCGTCTTCGTGCGGAACTATTGCTCAAAGGAATTTTTCGGATAATATATGCTGCTGTGGTTAATGGAGCATAGTAGTTATTACTTGTTTTATTGCCGATAAAATTAAATCCTCTCCTCCTGTTCGAGCAATTAGCGAGGAGATATTGTAGGAAGCGCGGAGTCCGTCGTCGTCTTGCTTAGAAGCCGCTGAAAAAAGTTTTGACACAGTTGGCTGAGCTGTGTTTCTCTTCTAGTTCATGAAAATAACTCACACTTTTGTCTTTTTCATCTGAATGCATTTTATTCAAATGATCCTGTAGCCTTGAGGGTTTCATCGCTTCATTCGAAAATGTTTTTTGGCAAAGAAGGCACGTAGGCGAAGATGGATTTGTGGGATTTTCTAAAAATCCATATTTTATATATTCCGCGCTATACTGCCGTTTCTTCTTTTTTGCTTTCGACATAATTTTATCTTCAAAATTGCCGAAGTAAAGAATTGAGTATTGAAAACTTGCTAATGACACCACTCACAGTATTCACCACCGTACGTACAGCACTTTACCTAGCTAGTCGCTAAATGAATTCACTTGTTTTCGTAATATCGTCGAATGGCATTACTGGCTGGATGGCGCGCGCGCGCTTTTATATGAGGCAGCGGACGGGACTAGTACTTTCGGGAATGGAGACTAGAAACTTCTTTATACGCATTGAAGCTTACCGCCATCTATTGTACAATTTAACAACTGTCGTATAGAAAATAGTTACTGTCTAGTCCCCTAGATGGCGTTACACGAGGAAACGCGCGTTAGGCGTAAAGGAGCGGTAAACTTTGTGTTAAAAGCAAAAAAACATTTTTAAATTAGCTATCGCCCCCCTAAATCGCTTCGACGCCCCCCCAATCTTCTCTGTGACCTTTACTGCCCCCTATAGGCCACCAGCGCCCACAAGGGGGCGTTATCGCCCACTTTGAGAAAGACTAATCCATGTCGTACAGACATTTGATTTTACTAATAGCGAATGATGACATTTTCGTTATTAAGCGCTTTTGTGTCGGCTTCGCTAATCAAATGAAACCAAACCTGAGGGACTACCCTAGTTTCATTCAGGGATAACATATTGAGAAATGCCATCATCACGAGTCTAAATGGCATAAACGATGTACGAGGGTAGCTGTAATTAACGCAAAAAAAGCCAGCATGTTCCTTCCCAAATTTATTGGACCACATTAATTCTAAACAAAAAACGACTGCCATAAATAAAAGAAACGATCCATCCTAGGGGATTCATCGAAAAAATTGAATGGCTGTGAAACCAACTGGACATGTTTGGTAATTCAAATGGCGTTCGTATTTCACAAATACACATAGGAAAAAATAAATTAATCCATTTCAGTTGTTGGAAATCGAGTTGAATTGATTCATTATTTTCTATGTTGTAGATGGCTCTTCATAAAAAACATACAAAACAATAAAAATAGAGATATGTAGACGCGAATTCAAGCAGGACAACACGTACGTACGAAGATATGGCTTTGAAATTTCCTTCGAAATAACGAGATAGAATTACTCGAAGAAACTATTATAAACCCTTTTTTTTTGAAGGAAGTTGAAGAACTGAAAATCTGTTTGATGAAGGATAATATTAGATTATATTAGATAAAAAAATATCAAGGGATTACCTGATGACATAAGGCATGTATAAATGTTTTTGAGGTTATTTAACTTGTCCTACAGAATAAACGTTTCCTTCTGGTCTACATTCCAAAATAAATGTTTGTATAACTATCAGCTGCACTACATATGGAGAAAAATAAAGAAAAATGCATATCAACATTCGATGAACGATTGATTCCAACAATGGATTCAATCGATTGGTCTTATCAGCTTGAATGAAATAAGCTCAGGATACAAAACAATTGCTCTTATTCATCTTCATCGACATAACATTTTTTTGATACTTCAATATTTTAGATAAACTATTCTTCTTTCTGTAAAGATGCAATCATATTGATGCATTTCTCAACCTATTTTCCAAAGTTTGTTTCTCGTTTCATCCATAGAAAGAGACAAGTGAGGTGAATTTATTCAGTGAAAATACTGCCAGGACACGTTGTTATTCAAAATGAGTTGAAGATATCTCTAAGATGATAAGTAGAATTGAAACCTCAGAATATATAATAATAATATTTATTTGCTCACAAACAAGACAAGAGTAAAAGAGAAATACATTGCAAATAAATATATATTACAACATATGTCACGTTTGTGACATTAGTTGTGTGAATATATAATAATAATATTTATTTGCTCACAAACAAGACAAAAGTAAAAGAGAAATACATTGCAAATAAGTATATATTACAACAAATGTCACGTTTGTGTGTTATAAGGAAATACATTTCCCACATATCAGAACTAAAGCACGTTTGCTCGACATGCGTTTCGGTAACCAAGTTAGCATCATCAGCAACTGACGAAAACTTATGAATTAGGATCACAAGATGCACTCTTATAAAAACATGAACTTTTTGTACAATGCAGAGCAAGTGGCTACCGAAAGGATTCATATTTCATTATTGAGTTAGGCCAACTTTTAGGGGGTACCTTCGGATTTATTTATCGATTTGACCATGAAAAATAAGGGTGAAACTCATGTAGAAAAACTATTAGATCACCCTGTGTCGATTGCATGACTGACTGTTGTCGTGTTCCAATATGTTCCTCTAATCACATATTAGAGGAACATACACTCCACGAATTCAGTATTCATAGTTATGTTGCCGGTAAACTATTCCATGTTTCTTGTCTTTTATACAGTCATCTGGATCATCAATATAGCTTAATACATTCCCGTCTGCTTCAGATCGCTTCCATTCCTCCGCTCCATTACTTTTCTTCCTTCTCAAAAACGCCCTCCGACATCCTAACCGCTGGCAAGTTGCCACAAACTGAATTAAAGGTCCTTAACTCCAGAAAAGGTGTATGAGGGTATTTCAAGCAGTAATATTTCTCTAAGTTATTTTTTATTTGCACGACATATTCTCAGACAGTGTTGTCGATGTGAAAAATATAATATATGTCCTTACTGTGAATAGTAATAACTCGGATGAATCTATTGGGATCTCGGGAACTATGAGAGATATGAAAATGGTTGAATTGGGGTAAAGTTGTGCATTCACCTGACTAACAATATGCCGTTAAAAAAGTTGTGAAATTCCGAGTACATCCGGAGATATCCGGAAAAAACAGAAATTTTGGAAAATGGTTTTTATTTTTTTCTAGCTTCATTTTTCGAAGGGTTCGAAAATAAATTGCACTTCCACATTGCCACTTTTTCCCTGCTATATAATGATGTTTTCAGATTTGCTATCCAACGTTTCGTCTTCCGGCCACATTCATCAACTTTATTTTTTCTAATGGGCGCTACATTGGATTCTTTCTGTTTTGAATAGAACCAGATTTTACCTTTTCAATGATGTATCACAAGATATCATTTTTTTTTCGAAAAATTGGAGATATTGGAAAAAATTAATTCTAAATTTGACTTTCAATTTGTTACACTCAATGACATTTTGTTATTGTACAAGTCATTGAATTTTTGTCGAAAAATAGATTTCACGAAGGAAGAAAAAAGAGGTATGATACCAATTTATTACAAATACGATAGAAACAGTGTTAGGACATCGGAAATGTATTTGAACTGAAATGTATCCCGAAAGACAACCACCACATCGAACTATGTTCAAGTTATTTGATCAAAATCTCACAGAGTTTGGTTCATTTGAGGAAAAAATACGGAGACAGAATCAACAATCATAATTTGATCAATGGGGTATGTATGAGGTAAATTAGACATTGTGTTAGACATTAGGGATTGCGACAAGGAATAAAAGTTTATGTATTTCTCAAAGTTACTAGTAACCTCCGATAATATATGCAAAAGAGAAAAAAATTATGGATTTTCTAGAATCGTTAGTACCAGTACCATTGAAAATCACCAGTGAGTTGATTTTTCCCTTTGTATGTAGCAGAGAAGCTTTATAATATGTTTGTATGTTCAAGTATTTCAGAAGAGAAATAATTTGGAGAAATCAAATAATCGATGTTAATGAAAAATTTAGTTCAGTTTCACTTACCCTGTATCGGGGGATACTTTTACCCCGGGGTGGATACCAACCCTTCTTTGGGGTAGTATTTCAAAATAAATACGCCCGGGAATGGATGAATTGTCAAATTCTAAGAAACTTTTGTTTTATAATTTTTTTAAGTCAGTATTTTTGTAATTGTTCGCGAGTGGAAGCATCAATTGTTTAGACAATAAACACACATTGTCGGACTGCATCTCGCGAATAATTTAAAAAGTGTGCATAACATCAAAACACTCTATATTTCTAAAACGTAGCATATAAAGAAAACACAAAAGAATGGTGGGTATATGGTGTCTGTGCAGCATTCAAACAGAATAATAGCTTATTGAAGGTTAGTTTTTATTTTTAAACGCCAAAATTAAAAGTTTTACAGTGAATTAACCACAACACAGGTCATTTTTCGAATGAAACTTCAAACCGTTCTTGTATTGCTTGAAAAAAACATACATATATATGTTTTCAAAAAATCCTCTAGCATCAAATGCTTAATTTTGAAAAATAATTTCGAATTGGAAGTGCATTTTTGTAATTTTGCAAAAAAATTGCTGTTACAGAATAAATAAAAAACTTTCATTGTTGCACAAAAGAGGGATGAGTTGAATCTACTCATGTCACGATGACAGTACGTATTTTCCAAAAATAAATTAATATTTCCTAAAAAATATCCCCCTTTCAATTTCAATAAGATTTCTTTGATTGGAATTAGGTCAAATGAAAGAGACTGTTTCGAAACATTATTTTCGACATTAGGCTTGGTATACATGGATGCTGTGGCAAACAGTAAACAAAGTGCTAGAAGAAATAAGTTGTAATAATGAAATTATCTAATTTATCAATAATTATGAAGTCATTTGTGTTACTCACACAAGGCTGCTTCTCAAAAGCTTGGAACACTGTTCCGAACCAGAAAACTACACACCTCAGCAACTTTTTATGCTTTATAAAGCTCATATCAGACCTTCTTTGGAGTATTGTTCTCATGTATAGAGCTGCCCCCAAACATACCCTGAAGTAGCTGGAATCCATCCAGAAAAGAGCCATTCGCCTGATTGGAGACACGAACGTCACGTGCAACCTTGATAGCCTGGAACGTCGAAGGAAGGTTGGAGATTTGTCTCTCTTCTATAGATACTTTCACGGGATGTGATCCAAATCCAATGTGAATCACAACTTTCGCACAGGCACCGCTCTGAGGGCACCTTAAAGATTTTCCTGTAGTGCTTGTGTTTTGTCTTGAAAAAAAAATGTTAGATCTCGCTACGGTAAGCCCGTAGAAATAGCGCTCTTCCTAACTAGTTACATAAATATCTATATCTATATGTTAAAAAAACAACTTGTAGTATTTTGCTTGCGCTCTGCCATTGTCAAAGTATGAATGCATCCAAACATTCTTCAACATTGGCAACGTTGGATAAATGTTGAAAACGCGAAACATTCATTTTCCTTATCTCACCTTTCTATCTAACTTTCCTGGGACAGCATCGACAATAAATATGTCGTGGATTTGTTTTTAATTTATGAAACGGTAAAATTCTTTATCTCTGTTGGAATGCACTGTGTTAGATTAATAGGTTTGCTGTCATTAATTCTTGCACCAGAGTAATTAATCGCATACTATATTCTTGAAAAGGGTGTTATAAGTTGCAGCATAGTGTGAAGTAATTTGTAATTTACAGGAATTGAGAAGAGATCAAAGACGAGCCGGTTCTATCAACGATGATTACAAAACTTCCTGAAAATCAAATCAATTGGGAATGAAGTCACAAATTACATTAATGGTTGACATTCCTAAAAAAATAAAAATATCTATTTTCTCAATTGAAGATGCAGAAGCCCTACAGAAAATCTTTTAGACGTTCTAAAATCAATACTCCTTCATAAGTGACTATTGAAGTTGACAGTAACTATGTTGTATATGTATTTAAAATATGTTTTTCCGATAACCAGATATCACACCTCTACGAACGACAACCCTCAGAAGTCGAAACTTGTGCGAGATAAGGACTAACGAGGTCTTACCTTTTAACGTGTGGTTCCTAACACGTTGAAAGGTAAGATGCAAGATTCTCACGTGTTTCATTATAGAATACCTTCCTCATGCCAGGATGATAAGTAAGTGTTATTCACAATCATTTTATACCCAACAATACGCCTCAATTGAAGAGCATAGAAGTAATTTTATGACTATATATATATATATATATATATATATATATATATATATATATATATATATATATATATATATATATATATATATATATATATATATATACCTTCGAGAATTCGAAGGTATCGGATTAGACATTTCATAAGTTTCGCTAATATTTGTTTTCGGCAGTCTGGTTTCACTTGTTTCAGTTATGGAACTATGAGATCAGGCCGAATGATCCATTTTCAATAATTTTTGAAATTTGGCTTTCACAAAATTAAAACAAAAACTATCATTTATTATTTTTCCAGGAATTGAAACAATAACATTAATTATTATATAATTATAAGTATTACATAATTATAAGTATTATATAATATATAAGTATCATAATGGAGAACCCTTTGAGTCCCTTGCTGGCTAAAATTTTCATGGATAACATGGAGTATGAAATCCATAATAATCAGTTATCTAAAAGTTTCTTGTACTGGTACAGATACGAGATGATATCTTAGTCTGTTTTACTGGTACAGATAGGCAATTAGGCAAGTTCATTGATTATGTCAATTCCATCCACCCGTCAATAAAATTTATCACTGAGAGGGGTTAAATAATTCAATAAATTACCTTGACTCAACCATTACGAAAAATAACAATAAACTTGAATATGCAATTTTCCGCAAACCATCTTACAGGAACATTATCACGCATAATTCCTCCACACACCCTTATCAGCATAAAGTTGCTGCATTCAATAGTATGCTTGACAGATTATTGAATATTCCACTGTCTGAGAGTGAGAGAGCTGAGTATGTATGATAAAACAAATCGCGGTCAACAACGGTTATAAGGTAGATATTATAGACTCCATTCTTTCCAAAAAACCACAAAAGCAAGCCATGGACCAGGTCTACCCAAATTCAAGATGCGATAACGTCAGTTGTAAGACATTGTCATATTTTGGTGAACCCACCATGGGTACTCCAAACCATGGGTACTCCAAAACGAAATGATTTTTTCTCACCTTGGCTATATAATATAGAAACGTCGAATCCATACCGAACCTAAAAACTCATTTAATAAGAAAATTTCAGGTGAAATTTGTGACTTATCTATAGGTGATAGATTTTTTTTACTATTTTTTCCGTAATCTGCACACAAAATACTGTTAAAATCACTAGTTAAATATCATACAATTTTTTCATAGTTGACCTGTGAATTTAGCAATCTCGCTTCAGCAAACTGTTGTGTAGAGAAACACTTTTTATGGAACCCTTCAAGCGAAAATTCTGCAGTAAATTGTATGAAGTGGTGTTATTTTCAAAAATTATTCCTCGAGTTCATTGTTCAAAAACTCTGTTCTCCAAATGAAAACGTATTTGATTGAAACTCGAAGCTATGAACATAAAGAAGAATGAAAAGAAAAAACAAGTGTGGTTAGCATTAGCAGATGTATATATTAGATTGTTAATTTTCGATAGAAAATAGATTGGATACAATATGGATCCCTGTAGAACACCAGCGTTAACAGTAAAGATGTTCGAGGGAGAACTATTGATGGCTACTTGTAAATAAAAGTATGTGAGAAAGCTGGATAATCACGAACAAAAATGAACAGCTCCGATTTTTTGTTTTTTCATATCATTAGAAATCAGTAACCTTCTGAAGCGGAAAAAGAATCATTTATATTGTTTAAACAACTTGCGATTCAGCGGAACTTCTCCGAAATTATTTATCTGGTAGAACTCAACGTGTCATACTGAATCATGAATTATCAGATTCTGCCAGGTTACCTCAGTGATCAATCCTTGGACCTGCTTTGTTTGTTATTTACAAATCTCAATTTTCTAAGTGCCTACTAGATATCAAAATCCAGACCTACACTGATGATACAATTTTCAGAGACTTCACTGGCATTATCGTGTCAATCACGATTTGATCAACCTTCTAACAAACTCAAGAAATATTGTCTTACTATCAATCCTTCGAAACCAGTACTTTCTGTTCGAGCAGCTTTAAGTTAAAGATGTGAAAATAATATTATTATCCAGCTCGATAAATTCGATAATAATTTGTCTCCGATAAAACGTTTCAGAAACCTTTATTTGATCTTAGATCAATCAGTAATATTTTATTCTCGTGTTAGCCACATCATCAAACGTGGGTACCAATATTCAATTTATTCTAACAGATTTATTTAATTTATTTTCATGGTCATGCTCGACTTAGGTCTGCTGAAAAAAGATTGCAGGTATTACAGAACTCATAACGATCGCAGGAACCAGGTAGAGTCAATACAATACAATTTAAATTCGGTAGGGTGGCTGAATATGGAGAAGCGACGTATATTTCAGGCGAGAATCCTCTTTCATAAGCTAATAGCCATCAAAACTTATTCACTTATTCACAGTAAAATACGTTTTAGAACCGATGTCAAAAATTTAAACCTTGGATTCAAACATCAAATTTCTTATACAGCGTGACTCACGGTCGATTGTAGGTTAGACGTTTCTGGAAAACGCAAAGCATGATTTTTCTGAAAATTTCACCTCTCACATTTCCTTACCTGTTCTATCGATCTAAAATATTTTCAGCATTGCGGCGTTGCCACTTCCATCAAAAAGTCCTAGCAACTTTATTTTTTTTAATGGAACACCCCGTATATTAATACATTTTTGGAATCGCTCTGGTATTTTAATACTTTTTTGTTAATAATGTCCTATCCCTATCTCTATCTGTTTTCGAGATAAAAAATAAATTGTCCTAAACAACTGTACCAAAAATTAGTAATTTCTAGGTAAAAAGTAAGATTTTGTGGGCTAAAACATGTGAAAGTACAGACAATAACAGAATAGGATGATTCAAAATAACAAAATTGTAAACAAAATATCACATTTTCACAATAAATGCTGAAAATGTTGTCCATTACATTCTAAACACTTCAAAATGTTTTTTTGTACGCGACTTGTGATTTCTTTTTCAATTTCCTGGGGATTCAGATCTTCAATACTCCGCACTATTCGCCGTCGCAATTCTTCTTTGGTAGGCACTGGAGTACTGTATACCCTTTCTTTCAAAACACCCCATTATTATCCCCCATTTATTAAAAGTCAAGTGGCGTGAAATCGGGTGATCTCGGTAGCCAATCCCACGGCCCTAAACGCCTAAACCAACGGTCGTCGAAGAGTTCGTCAAATTTCCTGGAAACTTCCTGGGTGGAATGAGCTGGCGCTCCGTCCAGTTGAAACCAAGAATTCCTATATTCCTCTAAAGGCAAATTTTCAAGAAAATCGGTTACAGTCGTCCTTAATATTTGGAGATATATCTCTGCATTCAGTGTGTCTTCATAAATAAAAAAGCTAATTTTATTGTTCTTCAGAACACAGAAAACATTCAGGTCGAATTTTTCTTGAAAACCCATTTCTTTTGTAACATGAGGATTATGATCAGCCCAAAAATGTTTATTCCTTCTATTGAAAATACCATCCCTCACAAATTTTGATTCGTCGCTCCAAATTATTTTTGACAAAAATTCCCGATCTTCCTGTGTATGAATCAAAAGGGATT
The DNA here is from genome assembly GCF_025532065.1 of Leptinotarsa decemlineata. Lineage (NCBI taxonomy): Eukaryota > Metazoa > Arthropoda > Insecta > Coleoptera > Chrysomelidae > Leptinotarsa > Leptinotarsa decemlineata. The sequence goes on from NW_027412533.1 coordinate 3,464,160, forward strand.
CACAAAAATGCATTTTACGTTCGAAGTCTTCTGCTTTTAGAGCTTGAACTTTGGTAAATTTATACGGATGCAATCCGTAATTTTTCAAAATTCGTTGTACTGAAACACGTGATACACCTAAATCTTTTTCTGCACTGCGAATGGAAGCTTCTGGATATGCATAAAAATATGCCAAAACGTTAACAGTATTGTCCTCATTTGAAGTAACAGGTTTTGGTAATGTTGAAGGCGCTTTTAACATGGAGCCATAATTGAGGAAAATATTTTGTAATCTTACAAACTTCCTCTCGTTCATTGGTGTAAATTCAGGATACATTTGGTTGAATTTTCTACAAGTTCTGGCAATGATTTGATCACACTGTCCGTGTATAATAAATAATTTCATAAGAACTTTGTTTGAATAATCAATATATGCATTCATTTTTGGCGATTTTTTGAAACTCCGTCAATAACCATTTATCAATTACTTATAAAAGTCACCAAACTCTCATAAGCTGGATATTTCCACGGCTACCTAGAAATCAAATTCTTTAAAAATTAGTTTTTTTACAACTGTTATTGAAAATCTCTTTGATAGAAACACTTCAATCAGAACACCTACCAAAAAATCATTTAGAAAAGCTCACACATGCAGTTCGTGCTATTGGTAATATTAAATCCCTGTGAAGTTACTGACGATGACGAAGTAGTATTCAGTCCAACTGTAGAAAGTCCTTCATGTCTAACCAATAATCCTCCTTAAAATAACGTGAGTTGGCGTATGTAGTTGTAACATATGCCTTGTAATCCAAAGATCGTGTGTGCAAATCCTATGGACCCTATAATTTTTTTTATTATCAGCAGTAACGTTATACAAAAAAATTTGTATGATACATTTGTTAAAAGTGATTTTATTTTGCTCGTGAGTTTGCTCCACTTGATGACGCTCGTTTTGCAATAATCCCCACTCACAAAATAAAATGCCACTTTCAACACTTGTAGGTAAAACATGAATAACTATTTTTCCACAAAAACGGCTGTATTCAGAAAACTTGACGATTTAGGTATAGGGACATGTATATCATCTTGAAGCATTTTTCACCATCTTTCAATTTACCGAGTAATATACAGGGGGTTTCATTTGAAAAAATGAACTTTCGACTACTTTTATGCACAATGGAAATAATAATAATTTTAGCACGCCCTGATGATGTATTTAATTTCAATTAAGGCTATGTTTTGGACCATATTTAGCACAATTTATTTTTTATCTCGAAAACAGATAGAGATAGGTATAGGACATTAGCAACAAAAAAGTATTATAATACTAGAGCGATTCCAAAAATGTATTAATATACGGGGTGTTCCTTTTAAAAAAATATAATTGCTAGGACTTTTTGATAGAAGTGGCAACGCCGCAATGCTGAAAATATTTTAGATCGATAGAGCATGTAAGGAAATGTAAGAGGTGAAATTTTCAGAAAAATCATGCTTTGCGTTTTCCAGAAACGTCTAACCTACCATCGACCGTGAGTCACGCTGTATATCGCAATGTGATATCGCTGAGATGTTGCTGGCAAAGTTCTCTTAACTGAATATGGATATGATCGAAAAAGGAAACAGGTTTCAAAAAGGCATCTGGGTCTTAGAATCCATATGAAAAATATACAAAGTAGTATATTTATTGAACAGTGTAAATTTTTCATCGCGCACATGTCGCCACCCTATCTCGTTTTCGGCTCGTGCGTAACAAAAGACGTGTGTCATAGGGGTGCGTAAGTTGCGTCGTGGGTTCCCCTCGAATATCTGGGTTAAAAATTAAATGACTCATCTGCATGTGATTCTATACTCTGTACACAACGTACGTGTTGTTTTGCTTTCAATAAAAAAGGGTCTAGTTACTAGGCTACGGGTTTGTTAATAACAGTGAAAACATAAATTGGATTAATGGAAGATGCAGAAAACGGTACATTGTATCATATGTGTCATAGTTGCAAGGGGTCTATCATTAGACGCGGTATTACTAGCGTTCATTAACATAAATTACTTTATTTACCTAAATCAATGAACTTTATGATTAATTTGTGATCCAACACCCGACAACACCATTTCGACTCGTGAAGGTATCATCAGTGCAAGCGTAAGCCTAAAAGTAAAGGTGGAGAAGATGCACCCCTACGAAGACGCTACCTGTGGAAACGAGAATAGACAATCCTGCCAAGCTTCGACGTCTACCGCCGAACGAGATTTGTCCTTTTACTTCCATTGCAGCTTTCACTGAACTTGTGAACCAACACCAGACCCGCCAAGTTCTCATCGCAAATTGAATAAATTATCATTGAGTATTCTGAAACCACAATGAAAATAAACCAGTTAAAATAGGAATGGAAAATTGTTCCCACACAAGTCGTGCGTTATTGAATGGGCATATGTTTTAAAACAGTGAATACATTCTTCATATGTTCATACCCAATTTTTATTCAATCCCTCACCATCTGTGGACACTGTTTACTTTATTATATTTTATACTTATCTAATTAATCTAAGCGACACGGTTTCATTTTCAGATCCTGACTTTTTCTAGCCTATCTTTATTCCAGAGCCATCTTATTTGGGCTTGAGGACTACCTGGAAAATAGGTCCTTGACCATGATTACTTGATCTTTCACTACCTCTCCTGTTTAGATATGCAGTCATTTATATATTCTTCGCTTACCCCTTTTTACAAAATTGCTTTGAATATAAGTCATCACCAATTTTCTTTATCAGTTCTTCATTCGTTGATCAATATGGCCCTTCTCGATTTCATGTATCACTTCATGTGTCACTTCTATAACAGTTATTCACATTTGATTTCGATCGTCTCCCGTTATTTCTATTTCTGAAAATAATTTCATTTTATCACTCATCTTCGACTCTCACTCTTGATTTTATCTTAGATGCTCTTCCAACAATTTGTCTCAATAAGGATGAAAGTAAAAACCTACTGTAAGAGTTTTCATGACCGCTTGCCCAATCCACAGTTTTGCAGGTAACAGTACACTGCTTTCTATTGTCGACCGCTAAGCAAGATCAAACAGTTGACCCTGTTGACCTTGTCAACAAGGTCCTAGCGAAGATTATGGAATGGAATAGTTGAAACAATTCATTATATCAGGTTTTGTATAATTCTATACCACCAGCAGTAGTCTTCCATGACTGGAACATATTAGAAATATCGCCAAAATATTATTACAACTATTACCGGCAACAGCTTGTGATGATCTACAATGTACGTAAACGTTCTACAAGACTGCTCATCTGTGTGAGTTTCAGTTCTTCAACATTTGTAGAAACTTCCCATATACTTTCCTGACGAAAGCAAGGAAATAAATTGGTTCATTTATAAACGATTTGTAGTATTATTCTGAACTGCAATTGAGAAAAAGGTACCAAAATGAAGGACATGTAAATTTGAATTATAATGTTCTCTTAGATAGAAATAGATATGTTTTTCCATACTTCCTACCAAATAAATTCAAATTTGACTCATTTTCTCTCACAAATCTATTTTGGATTTACCTTTTTTTTACTCGAATAATGTTGAATTCAGTCAACTCTGCTACTTCTTATCAATTCCAGAGTGTATATCTGCAACGATTCGTATTGAATCCCAGCAGGTTCAATCACCTTGATCTGAGATGCGATATCACAAGGAAAACTTGTGTCCTAATGCATGCTCATAATTTTCCATATTAAGCTATAAGCTGGAGCAGTGAGCGAACCACAATGAAATCTCCACTAACGAAATAAGAGAACATTTAATCTGTGTTTAAAGCAGAACAAACCCCTCTTTCTCTGTGCAGGGGTGGGCTAATGAAATTGTTTGCTGTGCAACTGTTGGGGTGTTGAAAATACGTTTACCTTGGTCCAGATTTTTCGAGCATAATGGTGCAACTAGAGTAATTGAAATAGAGCAAGAGTGGTACATTTCGTTGTGGAGTAAAAATAAGCTTAATTGTTACCACAATTGTTACTTGTATGTTGCCTAAAATGAGTTCTCACCTTGATTACTTAAATAATAGAGCAGAATCACGGCTAATACCGCAAAAATCTGAAGATGCTTATGAAAAAAAAATATATTCGTTATTGTAAAGATGACGTTCTTGGGTTGATGATGTTGCCATGGAAGTTAGATTTAAATAAACTGAGGCGTTCTTCAAATGAGCAAAATAATCTACCAAAAACAAAAACTTATTCTGTAAGCGAGACTTCATTTTGTTTAGTATTATTCTTGATATTTCCATTTCTGATATGTACCGCTCTTGCTGGAATAAAATATGCAAAGTCATTTGAATACTTCCCGTGAAAGTATCTATAGGAAAGAGACAAATTTTCAACCTTTCTTCGATGTTCCAGGTTGCAAGTGAGGTTCGTGTCTCCAATCAGGCGGATGGCTCTTTTCTGGATGAAATCCAGTAGCTTCAGGGTATGCTTAGGGGCAGAGCTCCATACATGATAACAACACTCCAAAGAAGGTCACATCTGAGCTTTATAAAGCATTAAAAGTTGCTGAACTGTGTATAGTTTTCAGGTTCGGAACAGTGTTCCAAGCTTTTGAGAAGCAGCTTTTGCAATTCCAGCGACATGATTGTCCCAAGACATATTGGTGTCCATTTCAACCCCCAATAAACTTATCGAAGCAGAAGGCGACATTGTCTGACCTGACATGAATATATACGGTTTGGAGACATTTATCTTTAAGAAGAAAACCGATGCCTGGGTTTTCGTGATATTGAATTGAATCTGGTTACTTCCACCTATATTTGAAATTGCCTCATTAATATATGCAACCTCCTGCTGCCGGTGAAGATTGTATCCCCAGCCGATGTCCTAGAATCCAAATGGAATGACGAGACAAGTGTGCTGTCGTCAGCTAAGCAATATATTGGATTCTTGTTTTTTTCTCAGTAAGTCGTTGATATACAATAAAAAGAGGGTTGAGGTGTTCCCTGGGGAACACCAGCGTTGATGGTAAAAGTATTCGAAAGATATTCCTCGACAGCCACTTGCAGGGAACGTTCTTTCAGGAAACTGGAGAGCCATACACAGAAATGATTTGACACGCCATAGCATCGAAATTTGGCCAACAAACCCTCATGCCATTCATTGTCGAGTATAATACTATAATTTCTACACGATCACGCCATATGTATTCGTTACGATAACTTTCTAATCATGTCCAAGGAACCCTTTTTTGGGTCTAATAATTCAACTCTCGCAATTTTGTATTATGAAGAACATAAAAAGTGAATTTATAACTCCAAGCAGTTTGCACAACTTCATTGGGCGTGGTGTACTTGTTGAAATCAAAATATTTAAAAACTGTATCAAATACAGTTTTCAACGCTCTTTTTATTGTATATCAACAACTTATTGGAAAAAACCAAAATCCAATATATTGCTTTGCTAACGACAGCGCAATTGTCTCATCATTCCATTTGGATTGCAGGACACGACTGCGGATGCACATCTTCACCGGCAGCAGGAGGTTACATATCTTAATGAGGATCTAGAGGTGATTTCGAATTACGGTGAAAGTAACCAGGTTCAATTCAGTGCCACGAAAACCCAGCAAAATGATAAATAACTCCGAACTGGATATAATAATGTCAGGACAGACAATTCCGCTTTCTGTTTCGATACTTTTATTGGGGCTTAAAATGGACATCAATATGTCTTGGCACAATCATGTCGCTGGAATTGCAAAGGCTGCTTTCCAAAAGCTTGGAACACTGTTCCGAACCAGAAAACTGTACATACCTCAGCAATTTTTAATGCTTCATAAAGCTCACATCAGACCTTCTTTGGAGTATTGTTCACATGTATGGAGCTCCGCCCCTAAATATACTGTGAAGCTGCTGATTCCATCCAAAAAAGAGCCATCCGTCTTATTGGAGACACGAACATTACTTGCAATCTTGGTCTGGTATGGTCTTGGTCTGGAACATCGAAGAATGGTTGGAGATTTTTCACTCTTTCATTAATACTTTCACGGGAGGTGTTCAAGTGACTTGGCACATTTGATTCCACCAAGAGCGGTACATTTTTCTGTGGTGAGTGTGTTTTGGTTGAAGAAACTCATCATATTTGTTCAGGAATATCACTTAATGGTATATTGTTTATTATTTGTACACGGCACCAGTTACTTTGACACTAAGGGAATCTTCATCATCGTAAAAAACCTTGTCACTATAATGCGCTGCTCTGCCGTGATGGATCTCCTTTCTGAATCTATTAATGAGATCCTTTATGCACCTTATAATAACCAAAGAATCCGATACTGAATCTGCAGAGGAGAGGGACGTCGCGGGTCGACGAAACGACCGAAAATGTCCCCCTTTATGATCGGGGGCTTTTCAGTTTTTTTGAATATAATATAGACAAATAGAAAAAGACGTTAATGAAGCTCACAATTCATACAGTCGCGAAGCTCAGGCCAAAAATGCCATTCAACAAAATTAAAAAGTTTGAAAATTACTAATATGAAGAATGTAATAGTCATCAATATCAACTATTTCTATTTACATTAGTGTATATGCACAAAAATTTTTTAAAAATCTGAAAATAAAGACCTTCAATAAGAAGTTTTTGTGGTGAATGAGGTTCAATATCACAAAACAAATCTAAAATACGATTTTTCAGTATGTTTCTGGGACATGCTTCTCTAACCAATGTGAGTAAATGATTATAAAATTCATTGAAAGCATCATGCGGCTCTTTTTCTGCGTGGTCGAATGAAGTACAAAGTACTGAACATTTCGTCTCCAACTGCGGCAGACATCACCAGTGGTATTTGTATTGACTGCAAAAAAGAAAATCATATCTCGAAGTATGAATTATAAATGTACTGTCAGTTATATCTGACCTTCATATCGGAAGGTCACCGCAGTCATTTAACAGTTTGGCGGAGTCTCATTCTCGCCATCCTAACTGAAAGATCACACCAGATAAGGTAATCGGCTTCGTTAAGAATCTGAACGCATTTGGTCTAGTTTCAATAGGTGTGAGTTACAATAAACCCTTCTATTTAGATATGCAGTCATATGCAGTTTGGCGGAGTCTCATTCTCGCCATCCTAAATGAAAGATCACACCAGATAAGGTAATCGGCTTCGTTAAGAATCTGAACGCATTTGGTCTAGTTTCAATAGGTGTGAGTTACAATAAACCTTCAAGTGTTGCGCTGGAGAGTCAAATGAATTCACTCACTTTTTTCGTTAGAGACGGAAGCTTACACTATATGATTTTTTTGTCACTATAAGTGAAATCGGCGTTTTTGTTGTGAATATATTATCCTCCACAAGATGTTTTTCGTGTGAGGTCGTGGAAAAGCGAAGTTTTCGAATTCCGGCCCTGCCTAATATTTCACTTATTCGAAAGGGGCCGAACCGTTCGAACAGTGAACAGAAATCGGCGTGTGGCGATGACCCTCTGCTAGTTGGGGAAGTTTTCTGACGGCGGCAAGGCTAACGTCGGGACGACCGGGCGTCGCTTTTGTAGAAGATTAAACCCGTCGTGTCTGGCGGTTTCAGCTGCTGCTACCGGTAGTTATTGTCGAGTTGTGAATCTGAAGACGTGCCGAAACGCGTGGCACGTTCCTCCGCAAGTGATAATTCGGATTTGAATAGATTTTTCGTGGTGCGGTTACCGTGTTTTTTTGCATCTGATACGTGACCTGTGTGGCAAGCAGAGAAAATGGAAATTCTAGGTGAGGGTGATATTTAGTACAAATATGTGGAAGAATGTTATTTCCAGGATACTGACCAGGCGTTTTAATTATAAAATGATAATACATCACGTTATACAATATAAATAATAATATAAGGCAATCGTTCGAAATACAGGGGGTCAAATCAAATTTGTTTCGTTTTATAAAGTGAAACGATGTTTTTTCTGAAAAACCAATGCCTTCATCGACATCTTTTGTACAACTTTTGAAATTCACAATACTAAAAACGATAAAAAGAAGTAAGTAGTACTGGTAGTAATACTAGTGAGTAATGTATTGTGTCTGACCTATTCTATACAGGTCTTCGTACCTACTTGTGAGTGAAGTGAATAAAGTAAGTCCAGAATGAAAATATTATTTTTTCTTTTTATAACAAAGATACTTGTGTTTGAATTATCCAAAATATAAGAAAATAACTATTTAGAAATGGAATCTGGAAACATCCAACTCTCTCACAGTACCTACACAGTGGTTTCTGGTAAATGCCTGCTGGAAAACAACTACTTCCCCAGCTAATACCACGCTGGACATTTAATTATATCCGATATACATTTATGCAAGATACCTAACTAAGGTTAGGTATCTTGCAGAACCAAATAGTCGCAGGACCATGCTAAAATCAATCGAGTAGATCACCTACAGACTGGTTTCGAGGTATTACCTCGCGTCAGTGCAGAAAAGATCCGATCCAAATAGCAATGTGTTTGGGACCCGATTAATTTCAACTCGGCTCGACTGCAATACTCTGACAGAAATCAAAATAAGTTTGAATACTCTGCATCAAGACAGATATTTACATATAAGAAAATCTATATTTCGAAATGGAATCTCGAAAAATTCATCTTTGGCAAAGTACCTACATAGTAGACTCTAGTAAATGCCTGCTGAAAAAATAACTACTTTCCCGGCTTATACCACGCTGAACTTTGAATTATATCCGACATACATTTATGGAAGATATTCTAGTACCAGTATCTTTCTCAGGTATTTGATCTCTCCCGATATTCCCATCTTGGTTCTATTGATGAAGGATACTGTGGTCGATTTGGGTGGGCTCATGGTTCTACCTTTCTCTCTTCCGCTGCAATCCTTATCAAACATTATTCTCACACATCAGAACTACAACACTAGTCTCGAGGCGTCATGTTCATGATGTAGTGGCTGATTTTCATTTTTTCATATTTAACTTATGCCTGTATTCGATTCAATCAAATTCACGATAGCTCTCTCGTCTCCAGACCCTAGACACTTTTACTTTCTTTTCAACGTGTCTGCTAACACGTTTCAAAAAACAATAAAAAATATTCGAATTATCGCTTCCTTCCATCCCAGAAATAGTATTTGTACGGTCGTTAAGTGCTTTTGGGAGGACTGTCATGTTTTTGTTTGTAGATCCCCGACGGCATACGATCGCCACGATAAAAATAGAAATGTTATTTCTAATTTCTTGAGTGCCATAGCTCGTTCATGGGGAGGAGGGTGACAAATAATGATGATCGTTCGAGATTTGTAGCGACGATAGTTTTATGGAGTATGGGATAAACCTCTTCCAGTTCTAGTATTTATTGATTCTGGAGAGTGTATATCTGACAAAGCGATTCCAAGAAAAATGTTTCATACACCAGTTTGGTGACTGACGATGAAGATCTACAGAAAAAGCTTAGATCAAATTCAATATGCTTTTGGTCTATTTAATTTCGACAAATTTAGATTTGAATTTAGAATTAATTTCTCTTATTCCCATCGAGGGTTTCCACTATCCTTAAACTCAAAAAAAGGTTCATGGTTTCGAAGGTGTCAATATATATATATATATATATATATATATATATATATATATATATATATATATATATATATATATATATATATATATATTTATATATACAAATGAAGATTTTATCGAGTGGGCATGATATAAATCAATAATGGAACAATTTGTGGACACAACACTCCAAAAAGGGGGGCAAACCGCGGACACGTGTTTTTGGCTATTGGCCTCATCAGCGCGGTGCAGCCAAGTGTAAAGATGGGCAACACTTATTTACCAAAATCAGGAAACAGCACAAACGCACGGAGTCAACAACAGGAGCCAACCGCACATTTGTGGTTCCAGTTAGAAGACCAACAAGTGTTGCCCATCTTTACACTTGGCTGCACCGCGCTGATGTGGCCAATAGCCAGAAACACCTGTCCGCGGTTTGCCTCCCTTTTTGGAGTGTTGTGTCCACAAATTGTTTCATTTTTGATTTATATCATACCCACTCGAAAAAATCTTCATTTGTATTTGTATCCTGGACCCGGATGTCATGCAGGTAGCAGCTATAGCTGCCTACGTGGTCGTGTTAGACGTAGCCTGGGAATTCTAGATCTTCTAAATGGAACCACAAATGTGCGGTTGGCTCCTGTTATTGACTCCGTGCGTTTGTGTTGTTTCCTGATTTCGGCAAACAAGTGTTGCCCACCTTTACACTTGGCTGCACCGCTCTGATGAGGCCAATAGCCAGAAACACGTGTCCGCGGTTTGTCCCCCTTTTTGGAGTGTTGTGTCCACAAATTGTTTCAATATGAAATGAATATGAATATATTCATATTCATATTCACAAATTGTTTCAGTATGAAATGAATATGAATATATTCATATGCATAATCATTTCATACTGGGATCAAAAGCTTCCTTGATAGCAATTATAGTAAAACTGCCAGTGATATGCCATTATTTTCATAATTGTTGACGTCAACAGCCCGTCGGTAATTGTATTAGTCTGACAAGTGTCCTTGTTGGTAACATTTGGTTCTCAAGTTGATTATAAATTTTAGTACTAGAATGATGTCACTCAATTTTCCTACATGACCTACGTGAAAAGATAAAAACCGAATCCGACCAAAACTCTTCTCTCCAAACTCAACTGTATGCGCGTTTCACCAGCCAAGTCCAAGTTGGCATTATCAGAAGTAATATATTTCAGTAGTACATAATCGATTTCTTGAGTAAAATATTTTGGTAAGTTGAAAAAATATGTTCGCCTTGCATACGTTTTGTCACAGGCGTTACTCATATTAGCTTATACATATATGCACTGGATACAATGAGAATCTGTTCATCGACAGATTTATTATTCAAGACTCCATGCAATATTAGCGTAACCTATCTAAAGTCCGGATCGATTACCGTGAAACATTTGCTGAAATGCCTTGCAGTACCTAATAAAGTAGTTTGATGTCTTACGAAGTATCTCCCACTCTAGATGATTCACTTCCATCTATTCAGGCTAGCGTCCAAAGAAAGCAGGCACTTCCAAAAGTTCGAAAACTGAAGCATACATTCTCATCTGGATGCCCCAAAGACACATACTTTCTTCGAAGTGGAACAACGCCATTTACAAGAAATAACCCTATGTGAAGAACTCTCTGCGGAAAGTAGTAGATCTAGATAGATCTGGTCATCGAAACTCTCGGAAAAGAACAAAGCTGTTACTACATATATGCTCGACATTCCGATCTAACTTCATCTTATGGAGTAGTAGAGTGGATTCGGGAACAGATTATTCAAATCTCGAAATATAATGCATCTTCATAGAAGTTTGCATTCCAATTCGTCCGTTCCACGGTTATATTTTTGCAGACAACTGAGAAAGTGTAGGCTGCTGCGTTGAGAGTGTCTACATAACAAAATGGTGTTGCTTGTGAAGTCATCAGGTGTGTAGATCCCCTTCTCTTTATGGTTCGTTACCATTGGGGAACAGGAATTGGAGGAATCCGAGGTGATCATAACTCTGACGCCGAATTAAAAACCATTCAACAAAACCCCATATTGAAACCGCATAAATCACTCTATGCCTTCAGCTATAGGGGGATTAGTCGATACATGGAGATTCCTTCAATAACATTGAATACCTCTGCCTTACGAGTGCCTTATTTCCACCTTCCTTACTACTAAATTATTGACGATACCCAATCTTTGGAGGAAAAAATATCAAATATCAAAAATAAGACAAGAGAAAATGTTGAAGAGACGTGTTTCAGCTAGGAAAGCTTTTTGTGAATCTTACAATAGAAGTCCATTTCTCGATCATACTCATTCATCTTTTTTTCAGGTGCGAATAATGGAACAGAAGCTGGCATGGTCGGTTCAGAGTGACACCAACAGCGCGGCCATCAACCGATTGGAAGGAGAGGTCGAGGAGCAGCGCCAGCTGCGGTTGAACGACGCCAAGCAGGTGGAAGCCAAAGCGGCGCGCATCAAGGAGTGGGTGACTAACAAGCTCAAAGAGTTGGAGATACAGAACCAGACGCTCAGGGAGCAGAACATCAAATGCAACCAACAACTCGAGCTACTCAAGAACCATCTGGCACTGGCCGATAGGAGGAGATCGGAGAGCAGTTCACCCGAGGGAAGGCAAGCCAGGCAGGTGAGATGGAAATTAGGGGAATCATTGAATTTCTTATTGGATCATATGTGTAGTTTTCGACCCATAACAATTCCCACCATTATCGAGAAGGTATTTGAAAGATATGTTCATAATAAAATGTACTCATTTTTATCCAAATTCCGAATACTGTCAAAATATCAGCATGGTTTCTGTCAAGGTAAGTCGACCGAAAGTGCTTCTTACAATTTTTTCAAATATATATATATATATATACGATTCACTAGATAAAATGAAAAGTGTGGGAGCACTTTTCTTCGACTTATCGAAGGCATTCGACATTATTGATCTGGAGAAAATCGAAAGTAAATTATATTCCCTTGGTTTTCGTGGAAATTTCTTGTCATGGCTGATGTCATACATGCGCTTCAGGAAAATTTCAGTTAAAATCGGAGAGCATACATCTGAATATTATGAGATGGACCGGGGAGTTCCTCAGGGATCAATCTTGGGGCCGCTTTTTTTTTGTTATTCATAAATGATCTACCTGACTATATCAGTTCAAATTCAGTAGTTCTCTATGCAGATGATACTACATTGGCCATTGATGCAAATAGTTCTGAAGACTTACAAAAAAAAACTAAATAATTTAGCAAAAGAATTCATGAATTGGTGTGAAAGAAATATTTTGATAGTGAATGCAGAGAAAACAGTCTGTATGCATTTCCATTCTAGGAGGAGATCTGTGACTGAAATTCACGTGGTTGTCAAAAATAGCACTATTCATCTTTCTGAAGTTACAAAATTCCTTGGAACGTATATAGCTTGTGGAATGAGTTGGTAAAATAATATTGATGTCATGAGCAAAAAAGTGAACACAGATTACTATGCTATATTGCAATTAAAAAATATGTTCAATACCAATCAACTCATCAATGTATATTATGCTCTAATCTACTCCAACATCTGGGGATGCTCCAGGAACTCAAACAGAATATTTGTTTCCTAAAAAAGAATTATTCGACTCATTTTCAATCTAAAACCAGATGAATCGTGTCGACCATATTTTCAAAAATATAAAATTTTACCAGTTCCTTGTATTTATGTTTTCAAATGTATAATGCTATTTATGCAACATGTTGAGATTTATCAAACAGTTTGTCATTGCCATGGTTACCCAACTAGAAACGGAGACCTCATCAGAATTCCTGCACACAGCTCATCATTCTATGAAAAAAGCCCTTCATATAGAGGTATAGAGTTTTTCAATCATCTTCCCGCAAATCTGAGAGAGCATCGGAATAAAAACTTCTTTAAATCAAAATTGAAAGTATATTTGCAAGACAAATGTTACTATAGTATCAAAGAATTTTTTGATACGAAATGAAAATGTGTTTGTTCATATGTATGAATATAAATGTTATACATGTTTTCATGTATATGTGAGCAAATCTATTAAATTGTGATATTTTAATATTGTTGATTGTAAATTTGTCTATCACCACACGTTTTTTTATTTGTGATGTATCCTATATCATGTTGTATGTGATCTGTAAGGATTGAATAAAGATTATTATTATTATAAGTTCTCTTACGGAAAGAAAGTGGATTGAGTCCTATTTAAGGTGTTATAACAAATCCATCAAATTCATGTCAGATTTTACTGCTTCGAAAATAATTATAACTTCTGTAACAATCAGGATGCTAACTTTTTGAATGGTTTTCAAAATTTCTGAAAATACAAAAGGCGTAACGTTCAATCTTCTGGAACAAATATCTATACAAACTGAGTACTGACAAATTTATTGGAACAGTATTTTGTTAGAACCTTGAATGCTATTGGAAAAAGAAAGATAAACACAACTTAATTGACTCCTGTCTTTCAGTTTGTGGTAACCACTGAAATAGTGATTATCGGAGCAAGAGTTGATTTGATAATTTTTTGGCAAATACTGCTTTTCGATTCGGTAATATAGTTGAACTGTTGTTTTTATTGGATTATTCTGTGAATGAATAGTGACACTCTTCCTCATGATCAAGTGTTCTGAATATCGTTTTGTTTAGATTCCGTATGTAAACTTTTTCAAATGTTTCATAGTTGTTCTGGTCTCTTAAGGCTGACTACGAAATCACAGAGTAATAAGAGTATTTAAATCAAATCTACACTCTTGGAGTTTCTTCCCTTGCATTTAAACTCCAATTACTATTAAGAATAATACTCTAATACTTATTGTGCAAGTGACCGGGATAATTAGAAATCTCCCTAATGCTTATGTGTGAAGAAATAAAAGGATGATACAGTTGTTCCCTAGGTTATTTTTCTGGAATGTATTACCAAATTTTGTGAAAAACTACAATATATTAAAGGTTACTAAATAGTCTGAAGAAACTTCGGAAAAGACCCTACTCAAATGGTGCCAAAGAAAATGTTATTTGACAACAAACAATTCATACCAACAAGATGGAATTTTAAAATTAAATAGATTTTCCAAGAACATATTCACAGATTGTTTCGACAAACCATCCCACAAATCTCTCTTTAGTTTGTCACTCAGCTCCAAATGAGAAGATACAATGATTAACATGCATCATAAAAAGTAACTGTATCAAAATTGAATTTTGCGGTGCACCACCTTGTTCGGTTCTTCGGTTCTCACCGAACATACTAAACTGAGGATGTTTCAACCTCTTTGATCCCAGCATTACTAACTCAATTTCTCCAAAAAAATCCATATGCAAGGAATTCACTATCAAAAAATGAAACAGTTTATTGGATTTCTATGTTTTAATATTACCATCCTGAATCCCTCTCTATCTTTTTGTCTACAGATATAGTAACTATTACTTGTTTTTATTTGTACGTGAATTATGTCTAACCTTTTTTGTAATTCCAGTTTCCACAATCGAGTTACTCACGCAGCCAGAAACACCGCAGGCACCAGTCCGTCTGTCTGTCGACCAACACTAATTTTGAGCCGGTGATTCCCAGCACGCTCGTAACTAGCGTCAACTTTGGTACCAGCACGTCCAGCATGGATCCTTTGACGGACGAGCTCAGGGCCGCCGTGGATAATCTGAGCATCGGGAGAATTCCCAGTAGCAGCGCTAGCGATCCTGATTTGGCTCATGATTATGCCGAGATCTACACGCCCAGTAGAGAGAAAGTGGCCTGGCCCAGAGCACCGACGCCTCCTTTGCATAGGTTTCCCAGCTGGGAGGATAGAATATATCAGGTAATTGAAAGATTTATTTAAGGTAATTTTATCTGGTCTCGACAGGCCTACTATTGTGGGTATTTGACAGTAGATGTATGCTTTTTTTACCCTCAAATTTTTGCAGAAGCATCATAATCTGTTTGGGCAATTCAAAAATATAAATCAATGTAGTCATTCATGTATAATATCATAGGTAACTAACGTAAATCCTGTTGAGATGTACAGAGTGGGCCAAATTGAAGACTTTTAAAGGGAACCCCCTCTTTTCAAACTGGATAGAAGAAAACTGATGGCTAAGTCTGAGTGTCAAATTTTATGATGAACTTAATGGTGAAAACCCCATTTCGATATATATTATCGTATCTGAGTTACCTCATGTTTTTCGAAAATGTACATTTTCGAAAAGTTGCTCAAACTTTTTTCCTGTCAAAAATTTCTTGTTTCTAAGATAACATTTCTAAAGTACTTTTTTACGTTAAATTTAATGGTGTGAAAACTTATTTTTTCAAATATTTTTTATTGAGACACCCTGTATATTCCTGCATACTACTATAGAGCTCAAAATTACCTTTTTAAAAATGTAGAAAACTTGATGTTTTACTAGAGTCATCTTTGAAATACAGAGCTTAAAGTTTTTTATGTAGACTTTAAAATGCACACTTTGATCAAGTAGGCTTTGGACGAAGCGGCGATAAACCAGAAAAACAATGTTCAGTACTAGCTATCAAATGTTGAGAAATTTTTTCACAGCGGTAATAAAAACGCATAGTTTCAATAACACTGATAACAATTTATCATATATTTACTACTAATAAATGAAACTTCAATAATGATAAAGAACAAACAATGAAATATGTTCGAAATGTCTACCAGCTTCTCCTGCACACAGGCGACATATTTTCTGAACGTTTTTTCCCGAATTGATTAGTTCAATAGGAGTGAGAGAAGCAAAACTTTGCATCACTGCCGCTTCCAATTTGTATCTAGAATTGGCCGGCAATTTAAAAATAAGATCTTTCAACCTTCCCCAAAGGTTATAGTCCATAGGTGTTGGGTCCGGTAACCTGGCCGGCCAACAGTGTCCTTGATCGGAATATGCAGCCAAAAATTTGGTGACAAATTTAGTGTTGCGAGGCGAAGCCCCGTCTTGTTGAAAATATATTTTTCGGAGCTCTATTAGTGGCAATTCATCAACGAGGGGTTCAATATTTTGCCTCAAGATTTGAGAGTGCCATTAAAAATGAACGGGCCGATAATTCTACCCCTAAAAATACCTGCCCACACACAAAATCCAAATCTTCCTCGGATTTCTCTGCTTCACAATAGAATGAGGATTTTATTGTGTCCAAGTATGAGAATTGTAGAAAATACCGACATTACTAACATAAGCCTCGTCTGTTCGAATACAATTTAACGAAACATCACGCACTAGTTATAACTTTCCAGTCAAAGTTTACATGAAAAAACCTAAAAGCTCTGTATTCAGAAGATAACTCTAGCAAAACATCAAGTGTGCTACATTTTTTAAAAGTAGATTTGAGCTTCTATTGAAATATATGTAGTAATATAAAGGGTGAAAAAATGAATTTTATGCGCCATTGAATTCTACGTAAAAATGTTTTCATGGAAACAAGAAATTTTTGACGGGAAAAAAATTACAGCAACTTTTCTCGAAAAACATGTTGTAACTCAGAAACGATGATAGATATCAATATGCATTTTTTACCATTCTTCATAAAATTTGACCCTCAGACACAGCCATCAGTTTTCAACTATATAGTTTGATCGCAGGGGTTTCTCTTTAAAAGTGTACAATTTGACCCACTCTGTACAATTATAAAATTTACTATACTTTTAAACAATTCACAAGATAAAACACAGTATGCATGAAATTGGAAATTGATGACCAATCATGTTAAAACACACAACACATGGGTAATCAACAAACATTCAGCTTTTAGTAGAATTTTCATTCTGTAGGTGGGCTGTTGTGTACCTACATTTAATGGAAGATGTCGTTTTGATCTTTCATTAACATATACAAATCTTTACTTCTGGTTTCTTGTTCATGACTTTGACAACCAGTAGGTAATATGTATATATGATCATGTAATATAGTTTTAATTATATGGATAGACACTAGTGTTACTACTCTAATTTCAAAGGAAATATGGCGCGTATGTTTCCAGAAATTCACCGCTTCCATAACTATCCAGAACTTTTTCCTTCTACAGGACCAGGTCACAATGCATTAAACCATAGTACATTGTGATCAGTACTTTTTGCAATAGGTACTCGTTTTCTCAATCTACTTAGTTGAATAGTTTTCTACAGATATCTATTTGATGTTGCTTCCTGTTGGGCTTATTGTCGATAAATTTGACTCTACAGTATTATAATTGTTCGATATTTTTACTTTTAAATTACAATCTGCATAGAGAAAAATATCTGCCACATCCCAAAAATACTAATTCTAGTGAAACACTATGAATAATTTTTTTACAGAGGATTTTAAATCATTATAAACCCCGTATTCCCTTATTCTAACCTCAAGGTATGATTTCGTGATGTTTAGTGCTTTGCTTCTTGTGCCTGTTTATCTAGCAAATCTTCATGAGATTCGCTGTCAAAGGCTTTGGAGAGGTGGCACAGTTTTTAATCACTTCAGTTGAAGGTTGTACCAGCGGGTTGTAAAAATGTGTTATCTTTGTTTTATGTTGTTTATCATCATGAAAATATTTTGCATTCTGTATTCTGATGCAGGTTCAGGTTGTTTGTTTCAGATATTTGAGTTTTGAAATTTATCAAAGTCTGAAGAAGGTCTTACAATAGATTCATCTGTTTAATTATTCATTTTTTATGGAATTCTGGATATATTTCAGATCCAATTCTTTTACTATTCACTTTCATACGGAATACGAAAAATAACGGATTAAAATACACAATCTACGGAATTCATATGATATTTCTTGTATTTGTCCGATATTTGTGTAACTATTTTTTTTCTTTCAGGTTGCAGCAGACGGATTAACCTTAACAGGTACTACACCAAGTGATCTGGGGCCAGAACAAGCAGGTTACCAAGACATTCCTGTTCCAGTTTACACCAACGTCAAAGGTCGAGCTAGCCAAATTCGCTCTATGCCATTCACTGGAGATTCTTCAGATGACTCGAGTGATGGAGAGGGAAACAACACAATGGTGAATAGATATTTGCAATTATACCAAATCATACATGGGAACTTCTTGGATGCTTTGAAAAAATATCTCCTAATCAACAATAACAATTTTTTATATAGCACATTCTAGAATTAGAAAAGTCGGATTCATAAGACCATAAATCAATGACAATTGTTCACATTCAGTCGACAGAAATTGATATTCTACTGCAACACTTTTAAAGACGAATTTGTGTTTTTCCCGAATTATCTGAAATCTACAATTAGATAAATGGGTATCTTCGATAAGGTCTCATATGGAGTTCTCACGGTAGGCTTTGAAAAAGCCTAAAATGACAATATCCATTACTATTACTTCAACATTTTTGGTGTACTTCCAAAATATATTGATTCGGGAGAAATCTTGAAGATTTTATTCTGCTCTCAAAATGTCTCATCGTTCGCAATATATGCACAGATGACAAGAAATTTGTATTCTTGAAACATTCGCAGATCTTCTATTTGACTATTATTCACAGAATGAATGGGTTGAGGCTGACAATTGGATAAACCCTGCGAACAATCATAGTATGAACTCAAGGATACATTATTTAAAAAAGCAAAAGTTTAAATTACTCACCATTTAACCATTTTATAATTGCAAATGATGATAACCAGCATCTTGACTACGATATTAAAATAGAAAAATTACATTTGAGCTTTATTCATTTCCAAGAACTCCTGAAAATATAATTGTGATTATCAATAAAACTATATACTTCTAAACATTCCTGAAGAACTTGCTGTCAAAGTTTAGAAATCAGAGGCTCTTTATACTTCAGAACCCCCATCATATTCAATTGATGAGTCTTTAATTTTAGGCTTGTTTCCTGACATGTAGGAATATAAGTAATTCCTATTCATGAAAATTAAGGGGGTCCAAGTGATTTGAAAAACTAAAGCCAGCCAAATATCAAACATTTTTTAATATGACTGTTACATGAGACTGGACTATATGAAGTCTTTTGAATGTTACCCTCAATTCAGAATGGTTTTTGGAAGAAAAATTCTCACACACAGCAGTTGAAGATTTTTTGAGTTTGTCTAAAACTCACTCAATGACATACAAATAACCACCGGCTTTTCTATAATGTTAGTCCTACATTCGATATTGTGGAACACAATCTGTCACTTCTCAAACTAGACGTAATGGAAATTTTTGGGCAACCACCCAACTAACTATAATCAAGTAATAATAACTGATCAAGTTCAAATCTGATCTCTTGCAAACAAAAATTGAAGTACCTCAGGGTTCGATGATAAGACCTCTGTGGTTCATCATTTTTGTCAGTGATATTGACCATATTTGCGAATTCATATATCGAATTATACATCGATGATACTAATATTATATCAGATGCTCGACTCGTCCAACTTATAAAGAATAAACAACAGCAATGTAGCATCCAGAGAATTTGTTCAATACTGTTATGAAAATAGTCTTTCATTGAAAACAAAAAAACTAAGTTTTCAATTTTTTTAATATAATATATCTACTATGGACTGATTCAATCAGCATTACAATATGGCTTGGTTTTCTGAGGACTTTCCCAGGTAGCATTCAGTGCCCAGAAGAAAGTAAGCAGGTGGAAAAAACATTCTTTAAGAGAAATCTATTAAGTACAAAACTTATTGATAGAGCTCAAGTCCAAAATGTGTTGCTCAATGTTTTTTTTATTTCTTGATGAGAGTAAAAATTACTACTAGTTCGGATTTATATTGATAACAAATTTACCATTTGAGTGCAATTACTTTAAATTAGCTTCTATAATAAAATAGAATACAAATATTTCAATTTCATTCGAATATTTTGTGAGTCTAAGTCTACATAAACTTCATCCTAGACAGAATTTTGTTCAATAAAGTTGTATTACTTATTATCAGTCTTATATTTTCAGCCTGTGGATGGTAACAATACTCATAGCAGGAGTTCAGGTGAAACTTCTGGTTCTAGTCCCGGAAAAAGAACAGCATCCAGCAGTAGTGGTTCACCAAGCAAAAGTAAAACTAGAGGTACATTTTTGGTATTTTTATCCCACTTCTGATTTGAAAGCGTCAATTTCAGTATTTTTTATATAAAATTTTTCTTTCTCCCGTTCTCTTTCATTTTGGAATGCTATCCATTAACAATTGACTCAAAGGTGTTTCAGATACCTCTTTTGAATCCGGAATGTCTGACGACTATGCTGTTCCTCCAGATGCTATCAGCTGCGATACCACCAGCTTAGAATCTTCAATGCTTCTTAGGGCTTCGACGTATTTAGACAGCCCAAAACGAATAGAAAGTTTAGAGAAGAGTGGGTCTTTAGCAAAATTAGGTAGGCACATGTAATAATTGATTTTAAAATTTCTCCATTACATTTTATGTTTTTTTTAGGGGGTAAATTGAAGACTTGGAGAAAGAAGTGGTTTGTGTTAAAGAACGGCGTCCTAACTTATTATAAGACTCAAAACGATATCAATAGGAAACCGCAAGGTCAAATAGTTTTAGATGAAATATGTAAAATAACCCGAGCAGAAGGCTCCAACACTTTCGAAATCGACACAGGAAAAAAGACTTACTACTTGACTGCCGATTCTATATCAGCAATGGAAGACTGGGTGAGTAATATTGACCATCACATATTTTCCCAGATTGGTATAAAATTCAGAAAAATGGAAGATATTACACGAAATCAACTCAATCAATTTATTGTTCAGCTCAGATAATTTACTTTCATATGATATTTGAATATTTTTTCTTTCATAAATTGAAATAATCTGTACACACCAATCTTAAACCAAAATATATTAGCAGAAACTAATAATTCAAATCAAATTCGAAGATATCCCATACTATAGGATTTGGTAAATACCTGTCAGATATCAACTACTTCCTTGAATACACAGCAATGACGGATATTGGATTCGTCATGTGAAAAATAATACATTGATTGATGCTAAGAAAATAAGAACTGAGTTGATGCATTACAAACTAAAAAAGTTAGTCAACCTAATCGCCAGTACATGATATACCTACAGTATGTCTCAGTAAGTAGGAAACTAATGGAGAACTTTTTCATTCTCAATTTTAGGAAAGAAGTAATTCTTTATGAAAAGTTCTGCAAAGACTGAAATTTAAAATGCAACTATTGATTATCAAATTCTTTTATCATATATATGGTCAAAAAAAGTATCTTTATTTTGGACAATATCGAAGACTATTATTAAAATTTATTGATCAGAATTAAAAATTACATACAAATGTGTATTGATTCACAATATTTTTGTATTTTTCAAAACATCTTTGTACAATAACGAAAATTTAATTATAATTATTGTATATAGAAAATAGTTAGAGAACATCAAGAAATGGAAACGTTATGTTCCTAATATTCCTGAAATAGAAATGTTCATCATCAAAATTAATAAAATGAAAAATAATGTATGGAGTACCTAACTGTTAGAAATATTGACGAAAAAATAGCAAAACTTTTTTTATTGTATGAATCAATTATAAATCAACCTGATTATCAATTTTGATCCACTTTCTTCAAGAACATTTTTTGATATTGTCAAAAATAAGGGTACTTTACTCTGGGGCAAAGTTCATATTTTTTAACAAACTGCATATATGACTGAAAGAATTTGATAATCGAAGGTTGCATTTTAAGTTATACCTTGCAGATTTTTCAAAAATGACAACTGTTTTCCTAAAATCAATAATGAAAAAGTTTTCTTTATGGTTTCAACTTACTGAGACATGGATAACATGTATATTTCATTATCAATTGCTACGAATTGCTAGTTTCATAATGCAAATACAAAATCTATATTTGTATACATGTGAGGTTGAGTTATACAAAATCTTTTGGATTTGTTAATCTTCAGTGGAAAAAGTAATATAAAGACAATGCAGAGAAAAACTGAAGGTGAATAATTTTAACAATAAATTATGTATTCCCATACACAAGTCAGCACTCCAGTATGACGGCATTAAAATGTTTCATTGTTGCAATGTTTCAAACGATTATTTTTACAAATATCATTTTAACACATCTTGATTTAATCATCTTCAAAGTTTTCAGTGTACATATTATTTTTCCAATTTATTTATTCGCGGGTACAAAACCTATTACACTCGATTCAATTACGAAGAATACAAATAAATAAATGTCAGTATAGCAGACAATAAGCATTAAAAAATAAAATATAACGGGTTATCGTTCAACAGTGGGAAGAAACAGGTATGTAAAAAAATGAGAAAATATTCTAAAAGAAATATGTTTGGAAAAACCACATATTCCATCGAGAATTCAGACACTTTTGAAACTCGGGTGCAGAAGTAAAGAAATAAAAGCATATTTTATTGTCTGCGCTATGGTACAAAGGAATGTAGGTACTGTAGATTTTGGTGAGGCTGAAAGTTCGATGGTAATGAGAGGCAAAGGACAATTCCATCAATAGTATTAAAAAATATCTTCAAATCTCATTAATCATCCTTTCTGTTGTGAAGTGGTTGGAGGTCTACTTGAAATACTAATAAAGATTTGAAATCAATTCTAAATGAATCATATACTAGGAATCACACGTTAAAAGGTAAGACCTCATTGTCCTCAGCTCGCACAAGTTTCGACTTCTGAGGGTTGTCGTTCGTAGGGGTGCGATAGATGGTTAACGAAAAAAACGTTTTGAACAACTTAAATATAATGATACTGCGATGTTGCAGAAATTCTTTTCATTTATTGGAATTTCAGAAACTACACATCTGTTAGTTTATACACCGGTAGGATTATTGTGTTGATTTTGTAGCCCTGCCCAAAGTCATTATTTGAACCTCCTTACACAGTAGGTATTTGTATATGTTCACTATACTGTTCTAGCCAACTACAGCTATAACTACTTTGTAGCTTTTTGGTGGAATAAGTCTTTTATAAGTCTTGTACTATCAATCATCTACTGTGTTAATAAAGAATGGCATGAAACGAACAAATCAATAGTTAGTATTTTTCAATAACTTCGGTGGTGGATGCACAAAATACCTAGCCATGGATTATTTGCATATTTTAGTATTTCTTCATTGTCATTCACTTTCACTTTGGCTCTTGAGTGGTTCTTTTATTAAAATTTTCGACAAGGATGACTATATACTATATAACTCATTGCAATTCGGGTTTTTGCCTGTCTATTTAATTATACTTTGACTATATCAACTAAACTTTTTTTATTTTGAGTGCTTCTAAAAATTATCTTTAAACTCAAAACAAATGTTATTCAACTTTTATTCGAAATTATGGCAAAATATTCCTGTAAATTTATGATTTCATAATTTTTCCAATTTTCAGGTTAGAATATTGCAAAACGTACAACGAAGAAATGCAACAAAATTACTACTGAGTAGAGATGAAAATAAACCGATACTCCAAGGCGTTCTTAAGAAAGTCAAAAATGGAATACCAAGAGAATGCTGGTGTGTTCTCATTGGAAAAATGTTCTTGTATTTCAAAAAATCCACTGATCAGACCCCACATGGTCAAATCAATATGAGAGATGCAAAAGTGGAAGAAATAGAGCACTTGTCTGATTCCGACTCTGAAGAACATGACACGGAACAACCGAAATTCACTGTGGGGATTTTTCCGAGCAATCAGGCTCCAACATATCTCCATTTCACGGGAAAACAGGAAAAAGATTCCTGGTTGTACCACTTGACCGTAGCCAGTGGGGGTGGTCCAAGCAGCGGTACCCAATACGAGCAACTCATCCACAAGCTCATGGAAGTCGATGGTGATCCAAATTGTGTCTTATGGAGACACCCTGTACTGTTACATGTGCCTTGTACCAAAGATGGTGCGGTGCCATCGTATTTTCCACTCACAAGTCTAACCACTGACTGCCTACAGGTAAAGTTATACTAATATTACTACTTCTGATAGGGATCATATGAATTCGTTCTGGATAATGATAACAATAATAATAATAATAAAGTTCATTTGAAATAGAATAAGTATAGCTATACTTGCTATACTCATAGGCACAAAGCCTAAAGATTGTCTGCATTGTAGGATTACAATATTATATATTGTAACCTATAACAACAATGGGCCATAAATGCAACAGAACTTTTTTCATAGGACATATGCATACAAAAAACTACAATAAACTAGTATTGTCATTTTGAAAAGTGCACCAATCAAATTTCTGATTATTGAAGGAGGATCACTGAACATATAAGTACCTACATATAAATCACCTTTTCATAATGAAAGTGAAAAAGGGCCACATATTTTTATGATTTTTTTCTTGGAAATTACAGCTCCAAGACTCGAATTTCTAACTTTATTCTTGAAATTTCGAGTTTGATCTCTTTGAAGTCGAAGTTTTGAGTTCAAAGTCAGCAATCAAGATGCTTGGGAGTTATCGCATCTGATGGATTATAGTTCGAAATTTTATACAATTTTCATTTCTATTATTTCAGAATGAAATCTGGTTATGTTTTGAACTCAATTTCTAACAAAAGTAAAAATTGAAAACTCACATTCATTCAATATCTAACAAACGATATTTCTTATGAGGAATTAATGGAGTAGTGAAATGAGCTAATACTTTGTGTTAATTGATTCTGAATGAATCATTTAGAGGTTCTGAATGAATCATTCTAGACGCTTCTACAGCTAGTACTGAAAACATTTTATATTTCGACAATTTTCCAGGCTGAAGCCATCAAGCTTTTCAAGTGTCTCCAGCTCTTCATATCGGCAGCCGTGGATCAAGCAGGTATTGACTATCACGTGGTTCTAGCACAGAATGCCTTGCAGCAGTGCCTGGATATGCCCGAGCTTCAGACGGAATTGATCAGTGCGCTCGTCAAACAAACCAGCAAAAGTGCCCCTTTACCAAAGTTAGGAGTGCAGGTATCCACACAAAAATTGTTAAAAAAGAGCGTAAGTGTGCTTCTTCTATTTAGTTTTTTGCGTTGAGTTTAGGATCGAAGGTGTTCGTATCTTCTGACCTGAAAGAGAAACTAACCCTCAATTAAAAAGTATTTTTGGATCTAAAAGCAAGTCGGAATATGAAAGAAATAAACATTTTTAGGCTTCGGTACTTTTCTCAAAGATGGTTAACAGAACGAAATTGTCTCGTGTATCTGGAGCGGCAATACATTATAAAACCTATTCATTATACAAATTTTAAATTGAAAATATGAATAGAAATTTCCAATATACAATACACATACAAACATAAATTAATGTAAACAAAACAATAAAGAATTCTATAATAATTACACTTGAAACAGATACAATTTTCATAAAAATTGATTTACCTTAAGAACAAAAAGTAATGTAGTTAGTGCATCATTTTAAATCATATCATATCCTGTCAGATATGAGAAATCTTTTAAATTTTAATGCTTTCATTCTCATCAATGGTTGGGAATGAAACAGTTTCAATTATCATAGCAATTATCTCATGTTCGTTATATAAATGGAAAGAATAATAAATTTCTCCTTGCATTACTTTTTGCCTCTTCAGTATATTATTTCGGTCAATAGTACACTCTGATTTATTTCATAGCAAATAATCGTTTTTCACGATTTTTCTTGAATCTAAAAAAATAAAATAAAAACACCTAGTATTACCTATATCCGATTTTTTACTTACTAAAAATTAAAACTGATCACTGCTGAAAAAGATCCACTTTTTGTTTAGTTTGGTTTTTCAAAAAGCCACCTTGCACCTCTTCAGTTCAGTGTTGTTGTTTTTCATGATTTTTCTTTAAGCTAAAAAATAAAATAAAAACACCTTGTATTATATCCGATTTTTCACCTACTAAAAATAATAACTGATCACTGCTGAAAAAGATCTACTTTTTGTTTAGTTTGGTTTTTCAAAATGCCTTGTGCCTTGCACCTCTTTAGTTCAGTGTTGTTGAATTGGAAACTTGATGAATGGATTTGGTTGAGAATATATTGAAAAATAACCTACTCTCTATAACATAAGATGACTTCATTTGATATTTGAAAATGATGATCCTTTGTTATCGCCAGGTTCTCTTTGATATTATGATAAACAGTTTCTGATATGAACATCAATTATTTTTCTGATTTATAACAATTATGCAAGAGTTCTGAAATTATGTGAAAACTTTTTGAAATACATTTTTTGTGGACTCAATACTTCTTACTGATTTTTTAGTATATAACCTTTCACAATCTGAAAAATAAACAAAGCTAAATCAATAGAGAATTTGCTGAAGTTTAATGAAGGTAAAACTGAATAGTGAATTTCAGGTTTTGAAAACGAAAAAAAATTGTTTTCTGAAACATTAGAACAATAAAGGAAGCTAAGCTAGAATTTTTCAATTGATTTTTCCAATTTGTAGGCAAAATTTATGAGTATGACAAGTTACTAACTAATTGGACTCTTCAGTCGTTTATATTAAGCAGTAAATTGTCGAGGAGAACTTCACACTTTATTGGTTTAGCTTTGTTCATTTTTCAGATTTTGGAAAGTTTTATACCGAAAAACAGTAAGAAGTATGTGGAAACTGTGGAAACTGGGAATTTTATCTGATTAGTTAGTGATTTGATAACTAGTTCACCATAGCTTTTCGGTTGGTTTCCAAAGCTTTCTTTTCTGTTTTTGGAAAACTATTGAAACACGTTGAAAATCAAAATTATATTTTGAAAAAAATGCATTATTCTTTCGTTTGTGTGAAGTCAAAAACACTCAACAGAAGATTATCAGATTTTTTTTCCATTATGGACTTCTAATTGTTGCTAGAATTGCCCCCAGTTCACTGAGAATACAATTGTACAGTAATATATTTTCACATCAAATCCACACAACGTTTCTATCACTCTTCAAAGAATGAAGATTAATTTCGATTGAATTCTAACTCGAATATTTTATTCTTAACTTTTCTTCATTTTGAATGAAACTAAATGCTTTCAATGTTCACTAACAAATATACTGTTATTGCATGTTCATTTTACTAACTAACCCCCGCCATCCATACGAGTTTGCTTTGGTTTCTCTTCTCCTGTACCAGTGATGAAGAATGTTGGTGTTTCGTCATCATTTTCCTCGTTTTGTTATTTATATAGAGTATGATTGTTTTCTAGAACATTAGAATAGAGACATCCATTGTGCCTGTGTATGTTTTATTTGATTATTACTTCTTGTTCTTCACATCTTAATTATTGTCGACAAGGTACACTTATACATGATGCTAGACATAATATCTATAAGACAGATTTATTTCTGCAGTGATAAAGTCTAACATTAACGTTATTTAAGCAAACATCTTCTCAAACTACAAATGCGCAAGTGCAGTTATCAAAATAATGCTAGCACTAGACTGCTAGGCTTACCTAATTCATTTTCTGTCATTCAGGCTAGTGAAAGCCTCATAAGAACCTGTAATAATTTGGAACTAGTTTACTGACCCTTATATAGCCGATTTATTTTTGAGTTTGAAAATCGATCTGATTTTTTTTTTGGAAAATTAATATTCACTTTCAGTTTGAGCGTAACCTCATGAAATAACTTCATTTCTGGGGGAACTTAATATACCTTTCAACTCGGATCTGATAACTTGTTTTGTAGTCACTCTAATTGAGTGAAATTTATTTCTGTTCTAACAGATAGATACTTAAAACATATCAGTCACCACCAACAATGTGCTAAAAAGTATCTCATGACCCTTTAGAAAAATATATTGGCTTATGTTTCTTATGGATTGTATTTGTCTACCAAGGTCAACATTTACTGTAATACAGTGAAGTGTTGAACCCTTATCTACAAACATTCTTAGATGGTAAGTCAGGAGACAAGATATTTTGATACAAGATTTACTGTAATACAGTGAAGTGTTGAACCCTTTTCTACAAACAGTCTTAGATGGTAAGTCAGGAGGCAAACTATTTTGATACATTCTATCACCCCTTTGCACTAGAGAATGAGGAATTTTCATATCATAAAATAGTATAACTGATTACCGTTTCTTCATCATTCAATGAGTGAACGCATTTGACAAACTTCTTTGAAATACAATAACCTTTGTAAGTTAATAAGAAGTTGAGGGCTCTAATATTTTACTTCAGCTAGTTGAACAGTCTAACGCTATTTTTCGGTTTTGTTTAGTCACATCAATCTTGCATCAAGAGGTTCTTTTAACATTTCCGGCAATATCTGCTGATTCATCTCCCCCAATCATCTCACGTAAACATACACACACAACGCACACTCTCTTTAAATCTATTTTTGCCTAGTCACCATCCGATCGTTTATCCCTTGCATCCGAAAATTAGTACATGAACATCACACAGGGTGTTCTCGAGACAGCCTTCAAGAAACACCAATACTCTTTTCAGCAACTGCTCCTTTGCGCTACGCAAAGCCTTTTTACGTGCGAAACTGCAACGCCCAGTATAAATAGCACGGTATCTGACCAACAAATCGCGTTGTCCAATATACAGGCGTCGCAGGAGGACAAGTACAAGGAGCACAAGGAGTGCTATAAAGACCACAAGGACCACAAGGGGCCGCCATTGTTCACGCTGCTGCAGGGATGGCAGTTGTTGGCTCTAGCCGTTAGCCTTTTCGTTCCGAAGAATTCGATGATTTTGTGGTTTCTGAAGCTACATTTGCAGAGGAACGCAGATAATCGAACAGAGTGTGGGAAGTATGCCGCCTATTGCGAAAGGGCGCTAGAGAGGACGATACTTGCAGGTAAATGCACTGATTTTATTTCTGGTGAAAAGCTCAAGTAGAAGCATACGAACCTAAGAGGCTAGGCAAAGTAATCAGTTTTCTCATCCAGAATATCTTATGTTATTGCAAACCTTTGTTTGCATTCTTACATTTCTTTCATGTCCTTCTTGATATCTACAAGAAATCGAATTGTTTGACAAAACATTCGGATATTCATAAATATATTAGGTTACAGTCTGTATAATATTCTACCTGAAGATTTAATAAACTTAGTACGTGAAATTCAAGAGAGATTTGAAGGAATACTTAGTGAGTCACTGCTTTTACACGGTCAATCAATACATTCAAATATCTCAAATTGAAAACATGCTTACTCCAGTTTTTCTTTTCTATTATAATTGTTATTACTAGTAATTTCTTCATATTATCATGTTTTATATCCATTGCTTACTTTTTTATGACTTGCTACGAACATTCTGTACAATGTAACATAGTCAAATAAATCTTATCTTATGGATCTGCCCCACACCAAATTCTTGAGCAGAAGAAGCAGTCTCCCCACCAAGAGACAAAACAAACTTCCCCTGAGCAGGTCAGCAAACGACTATTTATCCAAACTAGAGGCAAAAAACTTTGTATGATGTAGAATATCCGACAACCTTGATATTGACTAAGAATATTCGAATGAAATGAACTGCTAACCGATACAAACCGGATATTTTAACAGCGGTTACCAGAAAAACCATGAATGAGTGGTTATTTTTGGAACACATTTTGTTCACTAGTTCAAAAACAAGTATATATTTATTATTTCTGTCCATTGAAAAATGAATTGAATATATAGGTACTGACTTTTTTCCAAAAGTTATTTCAACATCCAATAAACAGAACGTTATTGAAAAAAACTGAAAATCTTCCTATTCAAGTTCGATACCTTAAATAAAGAACTTCATTGAAGTTGCCGATTTCTATACTGTAGCAGAGTTGGAATATTTCAGAATATACTATATAGGCAAAGATTAGAATCACTCTACTATTTGCTCTAGTTCAACGTTTGTTTATTTTCTCTCATTATATTTGTTCTAACAGCATCGACGTTTTGGCATTTGACAAGCGCACAATATTTTCCGGTGACTTGGTTGACGTTTCATTTACCGATTTTCAGGAAATCATGTTCTAAATACCACCACTCGTTCATGAATATGATAGCACCAGTTAAGTATTTTTGGTACCCCTAACCAAAGTTGTGGTTAGTTTTAAACCACACCCCATTCAGCTGAAATGTCTTCATAATGCCATTATTCCTAAGCTGCATATTCCGGCCTGAATGGCTACAGAATACCTGTGCGAATCACGAAAGAGTATCCGGCTGGTGGGTGCAATTAACACCATGCAGCCAAGGAAGGGCACCTCTCTGAAGGCCTGAAGAAGCTATTGTTCATTTAAACACGTGTTGCGTTTTTGTAAAACTATGTAGTGACAATCTAACAATAAAGTGTTTCTTGAAACTGTAATATACGTTACAAAAGATTAATAAAATACAAATTTAGCGCCGACACTTTCGACAAATAAAAACAAACAGACAACTGCATCGACACCAATATGCCTACGGATCAGGTATGTCGACAGAAATTTCTTTTTGCCGCGTCACTGAAAAAGCAGAATATGCTTACAAGAACAAGGAAGTACTTTTAGCTACTTTTCAGACAAAGATGGTTGCATTTGATGATACTTCCTTAGAATCAAATCATCCAAGCGTCAAGAAGAAGAGGGATCGACGACACAAGCTACAGGTGGATAGACCGCATGGGAACTGAGGAAACCGGCAGACAGAAATAGATTGACTATATTACTATATATTAGGTATAGAACATGACATTGCAGGCAACGAAAGAACTGATGAGTGTGCCAGACACGAATTATCATTTCTATATGAATCAGCTGTGTGGGTACCAAAGTCTCTGGTACGAAACTAGATCGGAAAGTTGGTCTATAAGAAATAAAGAAAGCACTGGGAAAAATAACAGGAAATACACACGGGAAGGGACCGTCCGGAAATAATACCAAAGAATTGCTTCAACAAAACAGGGCTGCAGTGTTTTCCGGAGACTTGGTAGAAACTGATAAGTCAGACTGCTCTCAAGTAGTAGAATAAAAAAGGCACTGAACCTTCTTTCTGATCCTAAATAAGTTTTTAACGACGAATATTGCAGTTAGGTTGAGTCAGGTTCAGTGTAAATGAGTGAGTGACCCTCTCTAAAACCTGCGAAGGTTTATCATGGGTTCTTAACAAAGTTGATCAATTTAAATGGTTGAGATGAGATGGAGATAGTGAAAACAGATTCCTTATACGGCAGTATGTACTAGTTCATCATCATCTTCCAGACAGAGAAGGCACGTACTGTCCTCTGGCAGTCCATATTGCATTTAGTGAAATATGTTTAAAGATATATAAATGCCTTGGAATGGCTCAATATTGATAGATTTTGCCAGAAATCTAAATTTCCAGGTATCCAGCAGTTTCATCGCTTTTTACTGTTGTCACGAATCCAGACCAGATATAATTTGTTAAACCTCACTATTGCAGAGATTCTTTTTTGGCAGTTCACTACTAACTTGAACATTGTTTGGTGACAGTCAAAAACTTCCAGAAATACTTTTCTACTTGAGCATATTTATTGAATTGGTGTGACGTTGGCAGGTTGATATTTCGTAGGTGCGATTGTATACATCTGCACCTACGAAATTCTAGCCTATTTTGGATTAAGTCAGAGTTCTAGTGATTTTACAAAAATCAGGAAGATAAAAACACCATTTTGTAATACAAGTCTAAGACTGAGATTATTTGTTCGCTAACTTGTAAACCGAGACTTCAAGTTTTTTCTCCTAGATGAATTTTTTCCAATGACTATTGGAACTGAAAGTATATTTTTTCCAGGTGGTCGAGAACTGAAACCGTCCCGCATGGAAGTCCTCAGCATCCTCTTGAAGAACCCACAGCACCACGCACTGCCACATTCGATGCCCGTCCACCTTCTTAACGGAACCTACCATATCACTAGCTTCGACGGCTCAACGTCCATCAAGGAATTCCAGGACTCCCTCGCCCACGAAATCGGCTGCCGTACCAACAACGGCTTCGCAATCTTCAGTGACGACCCCATCGAGAAGGACCTCGAACACACTCTGGATCCGAACGCGAAGCTGTGCGACCTGATCTCTAAATGGGAGATCGCCCTCAGAGAGAAGGGGATGGGGAAATTCGAGAACAGCAAAGTTATAAGACTGACCTACAAAAACAGGCTGTGGTGGAAGAACTGCGCCAAGTTGGAGACAGAGAAGGAGAGGTTGCTACTGTGCTACCAAGTGAACAAGCAGATCGTCAGCGGAAGGTTTCCGGTGACCAGGGAAGCTGCGCTGGAGTTTGCTTCCCTCATGGCTCAGCTAGACATGGGAGACTGCTCTCTAATCTCCAACAAGAGCACCAACAATTCCCTCAGCAAGGAGGGGATTTCCAACCTACACCGTAGTCCGAAATCAACTGCAAACGGTACGCTCAGTCCACCGTCTTCCTTGCAAAACTCGAGTACTCTCAACGCTTTGAACAACGTTCATGGCATTCTGACTGCACATTCGAATCAGGCGTTGAACGCTATCGACAAGTTCTATCCCTATAGGTATAGGGATCAGTTGAATCAGGAGGGATTGGCGGAACTTCAGGCGAAACTGATGGCTAAGTGGAGGGCTCTGAAGGGCAAGACACAGTCGGATTGCGTCAGGGCGTATTTGAATTCTACGAGGAAGTGGCCGTATTTTGGAGCTAGCTTGTTCCAGGTAAGATATTGACTATGGCTAATACTGAATAAGAAATGACAGATACGATTATGAAAAGAAGAAACTCTATAAAGAATTTTATTCTCGTTTCATGACATGAAAAATATAATAAAAAGTTGAAAGTTTGTAAACCAAACCATTTTACAAATTTTCACTCAAGTTCAACAAATCGTTTTGAAATATGTTTATCTGTCAACTAGCTTTCACTCATTTATGAACGAGAAACGATAAGCAGTGAAAATCGATTGCCCAGCCATCAGTATCGAACCACCATTCACATAGCGTTCGATTCAATGAGTAAAACAAAACTCACACTAACTAGTAACCGGTTACCATCCATCCATGGTGTTCCAAAATATTGAGACTTCCATTAATGAAAACTGTTGATTTTTGAAACATTGAAATAGTGTGAAAACTTTCAAAATATCAGTCTTTTTTTAATGTTTTTTTAATGTATGGCGTTATTGTATGAAATAAAAAATTGCAAAAATTAACTTCTGGCATTTATATCCTCTTCATCATGAAAACAATAAGGAATTTTTCCAACAATTTTTGCTTGAAAAAAATTTCATGAATAGAGTATAACGCCGATATTCAATTTTGATTATAACGAGGAAATCCCATTCAATAAAATTGAAGAAAATACAAATGCAAGAAAAAACTTTAGTTTATGTTAGCATTTTCACTCTTATTTCATAAACGCGTCAAGAATAAGTATGTTTGTGTTGGTGTGGAAAAAGAAGAAAACCTGTATAAATTAGTTTTTGCGTTCAAGGCGAGTCCGAGTTTGAAATAAATTATTTATTATTTTTCAAAACAATTGAAAAAACCATTGAAATATGAAAAAAAAAAAAAAACAAAATACTCACATTCCGTAATTTCAAGAAAACTCTTGATAATTCGTTTCTTGCTTTCAAGTATTAGTTATTGTTAAAATTTCAAAATTTTGATAATACGAAAAATTTGTGGTATACTGTTTGGAACCTTTGGTGTAGTAATGAATATTACTGGAGTTTTTTCCCAACACCAAATCGTTATTTTTACACATCGACACGTGTTTCGATCACCAAGTGATCATCTTCAAGAGGAAGATAAAACTTCCTCTCGAAGATGATCACTTGGTGATCGAAACACGTGTCGAGAGGAAGATAAAACTTTCTCTTAAAGATGATCACTTGGTGATCGAAACACATGTCGAGGTGTAAAAATAACAATTTGGTGTTGGGAAAAAACTCCAGTAATATTCAAAACGAAAAATGGTAGGATTTGAATGCACCTTTGAAAAAAAAAAAACAAAAACGCTAGAAAAAGCGTTTTGCAGAAAAGTTTGTCATTTTAATTTTCTGGATGGGATTACTCAGCTTTTATTTGGATTGAACACTGAGATGAAGTTAATGCAAGTATTTTAGAAAAGAAAAGTTTTGGTTCCAATTTTCCATCTCTTTACAAAAAATTTGGTAAACTTCCAAAGAAAGGAAGAAAGCAAGTAATTTCAAAATAATCTTTCTACAAAGATGTGTAGATCATGCATAGGCGTTACTTTCAGATACAAACTGAAAGAAAAACCCTTTCCGAAGCAACTACTTTCATATGAACATTGAATTACATACAAAACAAGTATTTTCAAAACAACTTCTGTCATATGAATATTGAATCATACTAAAATCACTTTTTCCGATTCAGTATGTACTCCAAACATGCGTTATGGAAATGAATCAGATATCATTCATAGGAACGCTACAATATAATATAAGTTACTATATGAAATTTCACATAATGAATGCAGACGGTTGTTATTCTTGGTTCGTTACCTTTTCTCTGTACTCACTTCGGGAAAGTGATTGATGGGTCTAAAGTTCATGTGCAGATGCTGTCAGTCAACCCAGAGTCATTAGGAAGTTGTCAACGGTTCCTCAAATTCCAAAATTTTGAAAAGTTCAATTTTCCATGTCTTTTTTTCACTTTCGATTGGCGAAATCGAAGAAATTATTGACGGAAATCATTATGCTCTTTGAAGCTTTTGTATGATACCACATATGCTATAATAAAATAAATTCCAATTTTTCAACTCCACACATCCTTCGTACCACCACGTTACATTTGATGAGCTTATGACGTGAAACGTAACAGTGTTCAAAACAAATGTTTATATTCCAGGCTAAGCTCAGACAGCAAGACTCCCCCATGATATGGTTGGCAGTCAACGAAGACGCCATAACAGTTCTAGATCTGGCCACCATGCAACAACGGATGCGCTACGCCTACACTAACGTTTTAACTTTCGGTGGCTGCCAAGAAGACTTCATGCTCGTCGTCACCCAAAACGATCAACAACCCTCGCAAAAGCTGATCTTCTCGCTGAGCAAACCCAAAATCCTCGAACTCACCCTGTTGATTGCAGACTACATGAACCTCTTGCTGAACAACCCCGGTACGCCGCTTCTAGGAACGCTCAGTAGAGGGACGATGGTGTCCGTTAACCAGTCTGTCGTCAATCAGTCGATGACCAATCAGAGCCAGCCGGATATTCTGAAGTCGACTCCTGATCACGGCGTACAGCGGTCCGATTCGAAACGTAGGACTCATGTCGACTCGGGACTAGCGTGATACCGCAGCGATTGTGTCAGCTGTGAAAAAGTGTAAGGGTCTTTCATTTCAGGGTTAGGATTCGGGCGATGGAGTTTTCAAATTTTCGCCAGATCGGTTGACAGTTTTAGTAAGTAGCAAAATCATGTGATATCATGTATTTCAACTGCAAATGTCAATAGTCTTCTGAATACAGCAAAGCTTATTCACTTGCACAGAGAAATAGAGACATAACTTCGCACAACAATTTGAAAGGCATCACGTGTATGTAACTGCCAATTGGTCTGGTCAGGTTTGTTTCTCGCTAAGTCAGTGTTGTTGTTTTCATCACTTTCATTTTAGATCTACCACTGTTATGAAAAAAAAAATGTTTACCAACAAGGTTTGCATTCAAGTGATCAGAGGTTACAGAAGCAGAAAATTAAAGATTAAATAGAAAGATGAATCATCTCACCTGTTATTTTTGCATAAAAATATACAAATAGTATAGTTTTATTTATACTATGTAATTGATGACTTGTTCATTTTGTGGAAATTCATGATCACTTTAAAGAATGAACAAACACTGGTTTTTTTATTTTTTGACCGGTGTCGGGTTTTATCCCTTTATCGAGTATAAAACCAACTTAGTTAGTTGGTTTTATAATAGTTGATAATAGATACTGAGTTGATAGATGATAAAGTGAGACTATGCTCAAAGAATCAAGATGAATAGAAACTGTGGTATTTCTACTGATTCGCTTTTGTTATGTCAAAAAGCCTCGGCGTGGGAAATGAGATTGACCCAAAGATAGTTTACATTTGATCAATATTATGGAAATATTCCATTACTGAAGAAGTCTCTTTTGCAGTATTTGAAAAAAGAAATTGTATCAACTTGGAAGGAGTGATTATGCTACAATATAGTTTGGTATCATTCAGCGTTTAGTTTGTGATGTGATTTTTGTCGAACCATAAAGGAAGCTTTTAGCGATGATCGAGATTGTCTTCAATATCAATTGAATATTGGACATAAATGATTTCTAATATAAACATCTACTACCCACACAGAAACTCCAAGCCTGCATCCAGTAGTCCTGGAGTGATTGGCCTACGTAGATCTGTTTTTTTTTTTAATTTTGGTTGTATCTAATTGTGATTTTATAGGCTTGTCATTGTGCCAGAGAAAGTATGGAATTGTATATAGAGCGAGATAGATATTTATGTATGAGTGTAAATAGAGGTTTTGTTATAGAGTTGTTTTCTTTAGGAATCGATTTAGTGATGGTCATTGCAATGTGGAGAAATCTCTGTCATATTTGCAGAAACTTTATTTTTATTTGCCTATAAATGCAAGTCATTGGTTTTCTAAAATATTTCACAAAGAGAGCGAAGGATAATTGTCGCTTGTGCATCTCTGTGCTTTCTGACATCAGTTGGGAAGATAACGGGGAGAAAGTAGGTAGAAATAACGAAAGTATTTTTAATGATTTTTTTTTTCAGTCTTATCACATCTAGTTTGGGTCGATGTAACAAATAATTTTGAAGTGATAAAAAATATTATGCTCAATAGTCTGAAATTCTCCAATATACAAGGTATCAAGTAGAAATGTGGCATTTCAAATGAATTTTGATATACTACTTTCCAAATTTGAATTATGTCAGAAAAGAAATTTTAAAAATATAAGATTGTAAAGAAAAACTATGGAGATTATAACTCAAAAAATTAATCTTCCACAAACTTTCATCGAATATAAAATATGTATTTATTCATTGTCTGAAGATATAGCAATGTACTGCATGGTTATATCCATGAGTTGTTAGATACTTTGATTATTTGTCATGAACGAATGTCAATTTGACTAAATTTTTTTTCAAAACTAGAAAACCCCAAAAAAGTTAATTATCCGCAGAGTGCCATGATAAATAATATAATAATTTTATACTTATGTTTAATTTCATATACTTATAATTATATAATTTTCAGTTGATATTTACACACAAAAATCTAGTTATTTACAATATTCAATGAATATATAAAATTTATACATATATATTTCAAATACTCATCCATAAAGATTGAATTTATTTGATTCGAATACAAATTTTGAAAGAGTTTTAAATGAGTCCCAGTTATAACCTTTTTTGAATATATTATATTAATATGAAATAGGTATCTTCAAAATACACATTTAATATATTTTTTGGATATATACACTATATATTTTTTCAAAACCAAGCACTCTTTCCAAATACTTGAACTGCAATATTGTCCTTGACGCTCGTTTCATCAACCAAGTTAGTGCGTTTAGGAAATGAAAAAAACCAATTTGAAAATGGTTTATAATTTAATCTAACAGGTTTCACTTTCACTTTCTGACACACATCACTGATTTCGTGTAGAAAATTGGGGAAAAATTTCTCGTGGAAGTTTCCGCTAAATTCAACAGATAAATTCATAAAAAAGTGAACAATAGGATTTTTGGAATGGAACCTTTGTCACTTTTCATAGTTTTCATGCCACACTTTGTTATTTCCAGACTTGGATCCGATAGGTAGATGATATTTTTACGATTTTTTTGCATAAAGAAATTATAAGTGGAGGACTTTGTTTCAGCTCTCAACAACAGATCCCCGAATGTTGAGTTTACATATAAAAATAAAACAATGAGGAGTCACCATTCTTGGAAGACTTGGTGGTTACACGTTACCAGAGTCTATAATTTGATGCCTACAGAAAGAACTATAGAGTCCGTAGGCTTGTCACTTCCCCATTGAGTAGATCAGAATAGAGACCATTTTTAGAGTTAGAGAATTGTTTTTTTTTACCTCCTGAAGACGTTACCTTGGTTAGTGAAACGCGCGTCGTGAAAAGTGTTGCAGTTCTGTTGTATGAAAAAAGTGGTTGTTTTGGATTTATTTTATGCCAGAGGTTCCAGTTTTATGTTTAAATATTTAAATTTATGAACATACACACTAAAACCGATTCAAATATCCTAAAAACTGATTCAAAACTCTTATTTGAATAATATTAAAAATATTCAGATAGGTTAATGTTCAAAAATATATTCTTTGAATATTCAGTGAACATTTGATATTTTTTTGCTACCTGGGAGAGTTTAGGAGTGGAAAAATGCAAAAATCAAGAAAAAAATGTTTTCAAGTTTTGATTTGCCCAATACTAGAAAAAAATTATTTTGGTCAAATTATGAATGTAAATACTCAAAAAAAGGTCTGTTCAACTTTCGAGAAGCAATATATGACATTTCATTTGAAAACCGGACTCTGATAAGCCATGCTACTGCATTCTCAACATCAATGAATAAGTTATAAAATCTTATACCAAACATTTTTTGAAGACTTCATTCTGTCACCTCTAACTTCAAGGGAAATGATTGATTTCTTATTTGCTTTTTTTCTCACCTCTACCTTTGACTTTTGGATGATTCTACCAAGTCTAATATATTTTAAAAACTTTTCAAATGCCGAAAAAGTTCTGGTAGAATCGGCGCGAAGAATGGCAGAAAGTATTAAAATCTACCATTTCTTTTTTTGTTTCTTTATCATGGCTTATTTGTCTTTCATTTTTTGGAAATAAATTCAACTGGTGATAAGGTAGAACACCCTTCTTAAAAGTCTTTTGAAGTCTGAGAAGAAATAGAAATAAAAAAAGAAAATAAAAGCGAAATGACTTTGTATCTCATTCTCCAGTTCAGAAGATATCATAGTTACATAGTTAGATATTTGTATAATCATCAAATATCTACCAAAGGCATCTACCAACAATGGAAATCTTTTTTCCTTTTTCGTTTTGTTTCAAAGTTATTTTTTATAATTGATCCATCATTTTTATTCTATCTCATATGGATTATTGTAAAGAAAGTTGCTGTATCTCCCAATTTTGCTGTAAAAAATATCGTGCTTAACTTCATCATGTGACCTAGTCCTGTACCATAAAAACCATGCATGTATGACAATAGTTACCATTACGAGATTCGGAGAGAAAGAAATATTTAGAAAAAGTACTGGAAATATTTGTACGCTGTGACTCGTTAATATTTCTCTGTATTTTTTGCTAATCAATTTAATAAGTGATAATTTTTGGTATATATACATTTGATATATTAATGATTAATTTATTATTGACATTAAAATGAATATTTATAACATAGTGTTGAGTTTCAATTCTTCATCCTGTATTTATGTAAAGCAAATGGAACATGGAAAAAGATACAGGAATTATTAGTAAAATTGGCAGAATAAACTCTACTTCAAACTCATCTGTTCATTTGAATTCGATTCATCTACTGACTACATGAGTCTGAGGCACCGACAAATGAAAACATTAATGGTAAGACTTCGAGAAAAACTATAGAATCCCCTCACAATTTTTTGACTTGATAATCTAAGGAAATTTTAACTCTCTTGATGGACACATGGGGCATAAATCTACCTATTACTTTCAGTATGGACAATGAAAATAGCCTAATGTGATGCCGAAGCAAATAATGCTGGTCTCAAAAAATGTATGAGCATGTGCCAGCAAAAAGCATAATTTCTAATAGATACTTAGTTTTTGGTGTTCTCTCTTTTCATCACAATCCTTTTTGAAAAAACAGGTCAGTTTAAAATAAATTACATCCAAACAACTCATAACCACAGTTTAAAATAAATTACATCCAAACAACTCATAACCACATTTTTGATGTCAAACATTGAGGATTCTATTTTTCATCATCTGCCTATTTCTGAATTAACGTTACAAGGTAGATATGTAGCAAATAACGGATGAGGTTCAATATTGTAACTTGGGATGCATTGTTTGGAATCTTTGGTGTAGTAATGAATATCATTGGAGTTTTCTCCCAACACCTCGACACGTGTTTCGATCACCAAGTAAAGGAAGTGTACTCTTCCTCTTGAAGATGATCACTTGGTGATCGAAACACGGGTCAAGGATAATTACAACTGAATCCGTTATTTGCAT
This sequence comes from Leptinotarsa decemlineata, assembly GCF_025532065.1. Lineage (NCBI taxonomy): Eukaryota > Metazoa > Arthropoda > Insecta > Coleoptera > Chrysomelidae > Leptinotarsa > Leptinotarsa decemlineata. The sequence continues at coordinate 3,504,793 of NW_027412533.1, forward strand.
ATCGGCCGTGTGTCCTTCAAGACTTTTCGTAATCCCGCTGAAAGATTATATTTTGATTCCGAGGAAAGAACAAACCACGTGCTTCGTAATTAGAAAAATCCCAACATTGTCTTGTCATGCAATAGCTTAACAATATCACAACAATATGATAAACATTGTCAGTTTTTTGTGTTCGCGAGTTCAATTTAACAACGACCATAAATGAAATTTGAAGAAATTGAGGAACAAAATCAAATACCTAATGGAAGAATCATGCAGCGAGTGTTGATTAACTATCGAAAATATTTCAAGAGCGATATCAAAAAGAATATGAAAATTTTGAAACGCCGCCGGGCATTAAAAAATCTTAACGGACGGAGGCTGTCAACATTAACTTTTCAATTGTCATCTGAATACCGTTAAATCAAAATAACAATTATATTTTCCCACGAATTGTTCTATGTTTTAACACTGTCCTCAGCAGCGAAAGGTTCAGACAAAATTTCATTGAGCAAAAGGTCAGTGTGCGGATCTTGATCTACAAGCAAGGGAAAAACCTACGCTCTCGTTTTTATCTCAAATTCTAGAACTATTCTATACATTGTCATAACTCCAAACGTATTTTTACTGACCACGTGACTAATTTTCACACTGAAAACAATCACTTCTGCAAACCACAAGCTACAACAAAAACGATGAAGGCCTGAATTATGTTTCTTGTTAAAGAGAAAATTTGAATCGGAGGTGGGGGTAGCACTTTTGATGAATGACAGAAATAATGGCCTTCATTCTGTGTTGAAAATTTTTCCGAAAACAAATTTGAGTGACACATATTTTTTCAACCAAGGTAAGGTGAACTTTCTGATGAAGTTATTTTAATTAGAAGTGTGGAAAACTTGCTTCATGACTTTATTAATCTTTTGTCAGTGCAATTGCTGTTACTGCGATTGCCAGTGGAACAATGGATTTACATAAATTACTCTAATTTAGTACTAATGATGCTATTTCATTATTGACATCAATTTTCCTAGAAGAATTACTTATGGGAAAGTTGTGAGTTAAACTCCATTTCATTTACTTTTACAACATTTCTATGAAAGTCACAAAGTTACAAGTTTGTACCTGATATACCTTGCTCTTTCTGAATTTGCCTCTGAATTAGAGGTATGTTTCTTGAATTGGAAGACATTCTATTTTCTTGTTTTCTGAAGGATCAACTACCGTATCATCAGTGGAAATGTTTGGTTGAAATGTCATGAGAGATTTTTGCTAGTCTCCAGCATGAATGTACTAAATTCATAGATTTTTTGATGAGCTCCTCTTCTGAATGAGTGAAGAGTTACAGTCATAAAATGGTACACGAGAAGAAGTTGTTCCATCATATTTTTGGAATATTTCTGTTCGATGGTTTTGATTGGTTTGAGTTGAATGATACTGTTATAACAAAATGTAAGCTAGTTTGGCGTGAAATTATTTCAATTTGTTCGAATACATCAAATTTTCTTGTTAAAATAATTTCGTCAATGAGGTCACGTCTATCAAATACCTATTAAAAATTACTGTCTTTATTATCCCAAGAAACATTTATAAACGTTTATAAATAGGTAGGTATTAACTGAATTAACTAACAAATTTTAAAAAAATAATGGAATATCACACAAGAAAACACAAGTAATTTATGTAAGTAGTGAACAATAAATTTGTTAATAGGTATTGAATATCAAAATTAAAAAAATATATAAATAATTGGATAATCAATATGGCCAAACAGTCAAATGTTAAATTTTCCATAATTAATATAAACATATTTGGATGACTCGGGCTATATAAAATCCTGTATTTTTAATTTGATTTATTAAATAATTTTTCAATTGGTTTTTGAATTTGGGAGCAGTTTTAGAACTTTTATTTCTTCAGGGATTGTAATATATATAATAATTCCATCATGATAAATTGATTTCTGTCCAAAATTAGATTTAAAATTACTAACTGATAATAATTTTGTTTGTCTAAGGTTATGACTATGAGGAATATTATTGATTTCTATGAAATTTTTCATTTATTTATTATTGAATGAATGAAACAACAAATTTTTTGTTTGTATCGTGTGTTTGAATCTTATAAAGTTCCATCGGAAACGGTAGCATTATTCTCGGTGCTTATAGAGCGGCAGCGAACATCGTACATTCGCGCGGTCTCAGCTACGTCACAATTGGTTTATGGCTACCAGTGGTGGTATGCGTTATTTTTCTTTTGGGCATAATTTACAACATATATGAGGGGTTCAAAGCTGAAGTGAACCAAGTCCATTTATGGTGAATTTGAGATATGAAGATTTGAAGTTGTTTTCCAACGATTAATTTCCATATCATCTATTTTTTTTTTCGATTTAGGATCACTTAGACCATTCATAACTTGAATATGAGTGCCATCATCGGAACAAGAAATTTGATGGTTTCAGTTTTATAATTTTTTTTCTTCTTTCTTGTTGGACTTGGTTCACTTTTCCGCTGAATATTTTATAAATACAGAAGAAACAAGCTCAGTATGGAAAGAAATAAACTTTATTTATTGAAACGGGACCAATGCTTTTTTATATCATTCATCATAAACCAATTCGTCATCAGCAATTTCAGGTCACAGTTTCCAATGGTAGATTTTGAAAGTAGTTGTGGAACACTGGCCTGATAAGAATGAGCTAAATGCAATTTTTTTCGTATTTCTAGTTCCTTCTTCTTCTTTCCATCAGTTTCACTATGAATCTTCAGGTGTAACTCATCGCACAAACGGCATGTGTCTTTGCTGGGAATTTGGAAGTGGAGATTGAATTTCGTGGAAAACATTTTGTTGTAGAATTTTTCTTTGACAAGTTGTTTATTTGCTTTAGAGCATTCTTGAACATAAAGGTCATACATCTTTCGAATATTCAATTCTGGATTAATGTATTTCCTCTGCTCATTATCTTTCCGGCTGTAATGACTTTGGTAAGAAGGGAAAGATTTGATATACATGATTACATCAGAATTATCTATTTTGTTTGTGGGAATATTTTTACCACGATTATCCATTACTGCAAAAACGTCTTCTTTAACTAGACATCTATACAGTCGTCCCCAACTAATTTGGAGTGTACCCAAACATTTTTTTTCACACATTGATGTTGGCTTCTTTCAAATGTATAGTATATTCAAACGATGAGGATTTGTTTGTTCCAGAACCATCTCTTGGACGCTTTCTTCTTACTGTGGACATTTTCACTAAATCTCGCAAGAAAATGTTCTGTTTGCTGTAATCTGCTAGTTGTTGACAAATCTCCAATATTGATTTTTGTCCTGCACTGCTTGCGGCATCCATAGTTATAATCATGATAGAAACATTTAACTGGAACACATTTTTTTTGTTTTCGTTTCGTAAGTTTTGCCACTATTTCTCAGAATTTTTCTTTTATTCCTGTCCCAATTCGCTTCGTTGCGAGCTCTTTTCCGACCACGTTCTCCTACTTCGCGAACTGATACTGATAAAAAAATCATCCAAAAAAACGTTAGTGATAATAACTTGTCATTTCGAACTTCTGCTGTACGTAGTCTTTGGTTGGGTTGTAAAAATTGAATCAGGGGTACATCATCTTCTGAATCTGAAACTGTGAACGAATCCCTGTATGAGGTGGGTCCATGAAATTCACTCATGCTGTTAATATGCACGACATAACCTCAAAGACTGAATACAAAAATTACATAAAATTGCGTGAATTTGACGTTGAGGATTTATAGTATCAACTTTCTGGTTTCATTTCATCAAGTCACATGATTTCAAAAGTCAATACCTTACCATCATCTTCATTGGTATTCGCCATAACACTCATATTCTCACACAGAAAAAGCGTGAACAATGTAACTTGGACTTGGTTCACTAATGCTCTGAACGATATGCGACATAATTCTCAGGAGAAATACCTACATCCGCTCCATATATAGCTTAAAAAACTTAGTAAGGACTTACTTCATTACTGCACTGAAAATAATGACCTTTGAAGAGTATCATGCAGGGTCTATCGAAAAACATCGCTATTATGGACTTGGTCCACTTCAGCTTTGAACCCCTCATATAATCCTAGGAATTTAATAGAATTGGTATAACTTATTCAATTGTTATCAATAATTATAATATAATATACGAATATTTTTGGAAATTTAGAGTTAATTCATTCTCTTGAAGCCAACCTAAAATAGTTTTCATGTCTGTTTTTATATTATATCATGAATTATTTTGTCGAAGTTATCTAAAGAGTATATAATTGTTGTATCGTTCGCAAATAATTTGAATAATCCCTTCAGAAGTAAACTTGTCAATGAGTTAATGTATATTGAAAAGATGAGTGGACCAAGAATAGATCCTTGCGGTACCCCAAAATTTATTGTTCTTACGAAACTTTTTTGATTTTTTGATATTATCTATCACTCATATAATTTACCAAAATGCCAAAATTGTTGTCCTGAGATCAATATATCATGATGAACAGTATCAAATGCCTCACATAAATCTAAAGACAAAAGGAAATATTTTTCATTATTGTCATTTTCAGTTTGAATTTTTGAAATAACATCCATTGCTGCTGCCTCTGTATCTCTAGACCTGCAAAAACCATACGATTTAAAGCACGACAAATAAAATATCAAATGTTCCGTATATCCTTAAAATTTTTGTGGATGGACCCCAACTTTTGTACCTATATAGCTTCAGAAAAAAAATTAATTTTCAGTCAATTGAAAAGAGCTTTCGAAAGATTAATCTCAAAATCTTGTCAAAAAGTTGCAAAATGTAGAAAGTTTCAAAGGTTCTACAAATAATTTAATTTTTGTAAAAAAAATTGTTCATAATAATATAAAGTAGGTAGATCTGCATGTAGTTGAATTTTCAATCGTATCAAGAACGACGTAATATCCTTAAAAGAGGGCACAGAGATAAATATCGATGGGTAAAATTGAAAACTCCAGTCAATATAATTTTACGTCTTTTTTATTCATGATACATTTTGATTCAAGAAGTGAGGATAACATTGGATTCAATTCAAAACACTGCAACTAAAAATAATTTCGGAAGTCTCGATACAATTCCAAACGTGTAGATTTGATTCAAAATGAATAATGTCGCATACCGAAGGAAAGCAAAATTCAGCGACAATTGGATGTCCTCATTTTTTTCAATTCGTTTTAGTGACAGTTCATGAAGGGTAGTTAAATTGATATAATATTCAGTTTGTACTTTTTTATGGACTTGGTTCGCCATCTCTGTAGCAAGAGCTGAAGTAATAAGTTTTTTTTTGTTTGATGCTTTATATAGCTCAGATCAGACCTTCTTTGGAGTATTGCTGTCATGTATGGAGCTCCGCCCCCAAACATTCCCCGAAGCTGCAGGATTTTATCCAGAAAAGAGTCATTCGCCTGATTGGAGACAGACGCATCACGTGCAACCTTGATCGCCTAGAACATCGAAGAAGGGTTGGAGATTTGTCTCTTTTCTATAGATACTTTCACGGAAGGTGTTCAAGTGACTTGGCATATTTGATTTCACCAAGAGCGGTTCATCGTTTTGAGGTTCAACTCAGTACACCTCGCACTTCACTGTTCAAGAACTCTTTCATCTGGAGAATTGGGTTTATGTGGAATACACTTCCTGAGGACGTTTTTCCAAATGGATTTAACCTCCAGCGATTCAAATCCAATGTGATTCACTACTTTCGCACAGGAACCGCTCTTAGAGCGCCTTAAGGATTTCCCTGTAGTGTTTGTGTTTTGTCATTAAAAGAAACAGACAAAAATACTTTCATTGCTTAAAGATTTCTCTTAAAACAATGATACTTCCTAAAAAAGGCTGGAGAAACTCTACAGAACTTTTTGAGGTTTTTTCAACGGTTTCAGATTTTCTATATGATAAATTAATTTTTTTTTAACTTGAAAATTCAATGTTGCAAAATCTCTCTAGGGGGCAATAAGGACGTAAATCAGTTTTCTTTATTTTTTTTAATGAATGTTGAGCTTTTCTCCGATAGAGGGGAATTTGAAAGACCTTTCACACCAATTTTAATGACCCAAGGACAAAGCTGAATTTTTGGTTGATTCAAAAGAAAAGGTAAAGAAAGCCTTTGAACATTTCTGGTTCAAAATTGTTAATAGATTCGCTTCGAAATTCCCTCAGAGGGAAATAGTAAAAACATCAGTTATTTTAACATTTGGATCGAAAACAGTATTTTTTTGATAATAAAAGAAGCCTTTTTTTGATAAATACCTACTGGTTCGAAAGCTTCTTCACCAAATTTGGTGTTCCTTGGACAAATTTCAATTTTTTCTTAATTCTAGAGACGAAGGTTAAGCACTTTGAACTTCAAACAGACAGATTCAAAACGGAAGGTAATAAAAGACTGAACATTTTTGGCTCAAAATATTAAATAGATTCGCTTCGAAATTTTCCCAGAGGACAATAATAAAAACATATCAGATTTATTTTAACTTTTGGGACGAAAACTATATTTTTTAAATAATGAAAGAAGCCTTTTTTCGATAAATACCTACTTTTTCGAAAACTTCTTCACTAAATTAGGTGTTCCTAGGACAAGTTTCAATTTTTTTGTTAGTAATTCAAGACACAAAGTTTAGGCACTTCGAACTTTTTCGGCCCAAAATTTTAAAATAGATTTACTTCGAGAGTTATTCGCATTTTTTTGAGCCAAAATCATATTTTTCCAAATTTTCGCGATAGAAAATTTCCCGAAGCCCTTAAACGAAATTTGGTGGAAGTAATGATTACATTTGTAGTTTTTTTAGATATTCTTGTGGCTCTAGGAAACCCCAGGTAGGTGTCTTGGATACATGTTTTCTACCTGTGTGTGTGTGTGTTCCTGTAAGAAACTTTTGTGCATGATCTTTATATTTTTGGAAAATGTAATAAAAAGTTTTTTTAATATCATTGCTTGTTTCTGTTTTTTATGTTTCTTTGGAAATTTCGTTCATATACGCTAACTGTTCAAATAATGAGGTGAATTTTCATTTTTTTCACGAAATATTTATTCATTCATGAATTTATATTTTGTTGCCTTCAAAGTAGTCCTCCTCATATATTATACACTTGTATCAGCGTTTTCTAGAATTCTCGAAGCAGTTCTGTTATGCACTTTTGGTACGTCTTTGAGCTCTTTCAGTGATTCGTTTTCATCTCCTCAGTTGTCTCAAAACGTCGGCATTGCATGGGTCTCCTGAATCTTGGGAACAGTAAAAAGTTGCAGGGGCCAAATCGGGTGAATACGGTGGCTAATGCATGATTACGGTGTTGTTTTTGGCCAAAAATTTACGAACAAGCAATGACGAGTGAACAGGGGTAAAATCCCTGCATTTTTTTCTACAATACTGAACGCTTTCTTCGTATTGGCTCTCACGAGCGGCGCACAACTTCACGATAATAATTCTTATTGACATTACGACCATGTGGCAAAAACTCCTGATGAAATACGCCGCGTCAATCGAAGAAAACAGCGAGCAAAACCTTGACATTTGGTCGAACTTGGCGTGCCTTTTTGATCTTAGCTCTCCTGGGCTTTTTATTGTGACGATTGGACTTTGGTTTCGATTCATAACTATATACACAGGATTCATGACAAGTTATGATCCTTTTAAGCTAATGTGCATCGCAGTTGACTACATTCAACAATTCCTGAGCGATGATGCGGAGTTTTTTATGGTAAAATTCAGCAATTTTGGAACGTTAGTAATAATAATAATGTTGTAAGATCTGGTACTTTATCATCCCAAGGCATTTCAGATCACAGGCTAGTTTACGTTGAATATTTAACAAATACATTCAAAATAGAACCCAAACTTGTAACATACCGCTGTTTCGACAATTTCACTTTGCATACTTTTTTATCAGATTTATACCAGTTGCCGTGGTTCGAAATTATAAGAGAAAATGATATTGATATTAAATTGTACAATTTCAATTCATTTTCAATATCTACTTTTGACAGACACGCCCCTCTTAAAAGAGTTAGAATTACCAAACCACCCGCTCCTTGGCTCACTCAAAATCTCAGACTTCTTATGAAAGAACGTGATGCAGCCTTTCAAAAATTTAAAAAAACTAAATCTGTTAATGATCGTATGAGGTATAAAGAATTGAGAAATTATACCTTGTCAATAGTTAGAACTGAAAAAAGGACATATCTCAAGTCTGTTTGTTCTGAAAAAATACCACGCAAAACCTGGAATGCTCTTTCTAACCTAAATGTTCGTTCAAAAAAACAATATTCATTACCCAATCACCTCTCGAATCCCGATGAAATAAACAACTATTTTGCCCAATTCGTACAAAATGTTTCTATTGTGATGAACATATTGAATTTTATAGCAATAATCATTTAATCAGGCAAGATAACTTCTCATTTCGATTCGCTACTGTAGAAGCTATTCATGAAATCCTGAATGACATTAAAAGTCAAGCTTCAGGGGTTGATAATATTTCAATCAGAATGTTGAAACTTTGTAGCCCGTTTATAGATAAATATATTACACATATCATCAATTGTTCTTTTGAACGTTCATATTTTCCAGACTTGTGGAAAATGGCCATTGGGAAACCCATTCCCAAGAATAATGATCCAGCTAGTTATTCTGATCTCAGAATTATTAGTATACTTCCAACCATGAGTAAAATTTTTGAAAGAGTTATTTATTTACAAATTAATGAATATTTCAATACCAATAATCTGTTATCAACATCGCAATGTGGTTTTAGGCAGAGTTTTAGCAAGGCTACAGCTCTTGCTACTGTTACACAAGACATTGTTGAGGGATTTGATAAGGGAATGATTAGCACTCTGGTACTACTAGATTTTTTGAAAGCATTCGATACTATCAATCATGAACTGATTTGCATGAAACTCAAATATTATGGTTTTGATAGTGCTGCCTTATTTCTCATCTGGTCTTATTTACTTGGTCGATCTCAAAAAGTTGTTGTTGATGGTCATCACTCCTTACCTCTTGATATTCTATCAGGAGTACCACAGGGTTCCATTTTGGGACCTTTATTGTTCATCATTTATACTACTGACATTATCTCGTCCATCAAGAAATGTAAAATACAGGCGTATGCTGGTGACATACAATTATACATGCACTTTAAAATTGATAAGTGTGCTGAGGCACAAAATCTCTTCAACACTGATCTTGATTTGATCAATGGGCTATCAAGTGAACATGATTTGAAAGTTAATCCTAATAAAACAATAATGATGCACTTTGGATCGCAGAAGAATCGTAAATTTGCAGCAAACAATTTCCGTTTAGAACTAGGTCATACTATCTTGACTCCTGTCAATACATCTAAAAACTTCGGCAAGGAGTACCAGAATCTCCTGAAACCTATTTTCATTTTCAAATATATCTTTGTATTGTTTTTTTTTTGTATTATCAATAAAGCTGATTTATTATTATTATTATTATTATTATTATTATTATTATTAACTCCGCTGCCACACGCTTCATGCCCGAAATTAAAAAAAAAAATTGGATGGCATGAACCAAACGATATGCCGACATCCTCAGCAACTTCTCTAATAGTGATTCGCCGATTCTCCATAACAATTTCCTTCACTTTCTCAATTATTTTTATCGGTTGTTGATGTGCGTCCAAGGCGAGCGTTGTCATTCACATCTTCTTGACTTTCTGTGCAAAGCTTGTACCACTTGTAAACATTTTTCTGTCTTAAAATACACCATATGCCATCATTAACATTCAAATTGTTTTTGAGAACTCAATTCAATTTTTTACATAAACATTGATGCAAATCATTGATTAATTTTTCTCGATTGCAGAAAATCGCCGAACACGCAAAACACTTCTAACTTTTATGCCACTCACCAACAAACCAAACATATGTTCGAGATCAGTATACCAAAATAAAAAAAACGCTAATCGAATGTATATAGCCCGCGAAATTTGAACATTCACCTTAATTTTTGAACAGTCCACTATTGTATAAAGTAGTGGAGAGACAAAAGGATTCAATAGTGAAGAATATCGACCGATACAGAATTCTAAAAACTGTAAATGGATTTTCCATTTATCATTTGCGAATTATAATTGTTTTTGTATTATACTAATATTGATACCCATTTGATAAATAATTTCGAAAAAAATAAGCAAACGATAGGTAAGGTACTCATTAGCGCAATAATTTGAGTAGCAAACTTCTATTCCAAACACAATAACAAATAATTGTTCGTCATTGAATCTTAGAAATGCTTTATATTTGAAAAACGTACGTAAACTTTTTCCCACATACACATGATAATAAACAAAATTTGGCATGACCGTGACTGAAAATTATGTACCACAAACAAAGCATGTGTTTTATTCTTCGAATACCACCGACGTTGTCAAGTTCATGTTTGAGGCTGCCAAGTGAGAGTGAGTACTCCAGCTGTTGAATGTTGACAAATAAGGTTTCATCTTTGGTTCGGACATATTTGTGCAGTAGGATAATATATCTTTGTTTTCAATTTGTGATTCAGTTTCCTTGTACGTAGTGAGTTTAGGATATCGATGCTCTTCACATGAAATGGCTAGCATCAGTTTCTTTAGAGAATCACAGTGTTAGAAAATCAGGTGATATAAGGATTTTTAGTGTCATTCTGGCAACAGTGTAACACCAGTGAAAAGCGCATCGCTGAAAACTGAAAGAAAAGAAAAACGTTGAACGCGCGCGGCCTGACTAGCACAAAACTTCGTTCCAGAGAGTTTAAAATTAGACAAAATTCTTTATACATCATAGTTGTTTGTGTATGGTATCTGAAAATTCCTACAAAACGTGGATTTTTGATGATAGAGTGAAAGTTCCTTGTTGTTCAAAAGTGGTTTGCAGCGTCGAAAAAATCACAATGCCTTCCTTGTCCTCTCCAACACAATGTAAGTAACAAAAGCGCATTTCTCTTTCTGCATTTGTATCATCTGTAGTTTTCGATCACGATGCTATTTTCAGCAAGATGATACGATTTTTTTCGAATGGGAACACCGAGAAACCGAATCATCAGGTTTCGGTGGAAATATAAAAATAAATCGAATAAGCTGTCATGAAAGTGTTAACTGCGTCTATTTCACGGTTTCTGGGAAAATATCAGTACGCGAAGTTATTTCATTCTTTTTTCTGTATTTGTGAACATAAATATTTTCGTAGTCGTCGTTTATCGTGTCTGTGACCGAAAAACCAGCTGGAAATTGCTTCGGAAATGAGGTTACGATTTCAGCGGACTTTGAACTTAGTCATCGCTTTATCCTAGAGATTTCATTTGGCTTTTCCGATATCTTTTATAAATGCCCAGGAGGCGTTATTGAAAGGAAAGCATACAAAATTCTCATTTATGCGAGATGTTCCTAATTCACTGAGCATAAATTTCGGCTGGCTCAAACTTTTGGTACCCTTTAAAGTTTGTTATTCAAAAAGAACTTCACAACATGAACTTGAAAAAAACTTAAAGTATTATACTTAAATTGAAATGGATAATTTTTTGGATAAATTAGTTTTTGGAAATGAAAAGCTTCCTGATTTTCACTTCTCCATATACATAGTAATACAAAACATTAATGAAAACATCCAGATTAAGGAAGAAAGCAATTGAGTTCTAAATGAACTCTTTATAAAGATCATGCATAGAAGTTACTTTCATATATAAACTGGAAGTAAAAACTCTCTCGAAACAACAACTTTTATACTGGGTGTTTCAAGTTCGATCCTCACCATTGGGATCTCGGAAACTATGAGAGATACGAAGACAGTTGAATTAAAACAAAGTTGCGCATTCACCTGACTAACAATATGCCGATGAGAAAATTCTAAAATTCCGAGTATATCCGGAGATATACGGAAAACACAGAAATTTTGTAAAATAGCAATAATTTATTTTATTTATCTCTCGATAAATACAGTTCGAACATTTAAAATAAAGTCATGTATTCATTACTGGATTACTTTCCCATTGTTAAATTAATCATTATAAAAAAATATAAAATAACTAATTAATTTCTACTTTAATTAAATATCAATAAAATGTATTTTCTAAGCGCAAATCTTTCAAATTCTGTCCGTTAGACCCCAAGTATCATACCTTTTCGGAATCAGCTCTTTACGGATTATTTAAAACTGATACCAAATACAGGGTGTTGCATATATATCAACATGGCCGACGGGCCAAGTTCGTGTTTAGATGCTCCCAATGAAAATAAAAATTTCCCAATCTGCAAACAGTGCAACAGAAATATAATTAAGGACAAAATACTCTGCTACAAGTGTAAGCATAATTTTCATCCGAGGTGCTGGAAGCAATCGCTCCAAACGAAAAATCCAGTGTGTCTGCATGAGGTTATGGAATCACCAAGTTTCGAAATGGATGATGTTTTCTACCATACAATTGACGAAATCTCTACCAGAGAGTGTAGATCCAATCCAGTGTTGATCAAATACATTCTTAAGCAGAAGGATGCCATAATCTATGAACTCAAAGAAAAAATCAACCTATTGAAGATCCAAATCGATTTGTTATCAGCAAATAATATCCATACGAAACATTCCAGTCACGGCCCGAAACAAAAACCAGAGAAGGTGGAAGCCAAAAAAACTTATACAGCTGCAGATCAGAAAAAAGTTTCTGCTAGTGAGGAACAAAAAAATATTTCTCTGATGACTCATAGGATAATCTCAGAATAAAAAACCAACGAAATAATACATTTAGACAGTGGCAATAGTAACAATGTTGATGGAATCCCAATATAGGGTGATTTACAAATGCAACCCAAACAAGATGAAGAACTAAATATGATGAATAAAACTATAAGCCTAGTGCCGGAAGAGAGGAATAATTCCAATGATGACTTTGTGATGCCCAAGAGAAGGCATAGGAAACCTAAGAAAGTAATTGTTGGAACAGGAGAGGGGGGATGAACATTTCCAGGAAAAAACAAAGCAAAAAGCTTTGGCTCTACGTTACCAGAGTTCCTGATAACACAACTCAAGAGAACATTTGTACCTATTTGCAAACCAAATTAAACTCTCTAGACATCAGTGTCAAAAAGCTAGACTTGGTGGGAGTAAACCCAGATAACCTTCAAGCAATCTATAATCCTAACCTTTGGCCTAGAAATATAGCTTTTGAAAGGTTTGACTTTCGAAAAGGTAGGAGGTTCTTGGAAGAACAGACCAATATAAAAGGGAGTAGTTACTTCTCAACCTCAATTTTTTTTTGTATAGACTCTAATAAAGAACATCTTCAAAATAATGAGCTGAAGATTTTCCATCTCAATGTTCAGTGTATTAGCAATAAAGTAGAACAGTTTCAGCTATATCTCGAAAACGAAGATTATGACATTATATGTCTATCGGAGCATATCTGTAAATCTCAATGATTATAACCTTATAAGTTACTTTTGTAGAAAAACCCTTCAACATGGAGGAGTCTCTATTTATATTCGTAATAACGTCACATGTAAACCTCTCCTTTTGAATGATTTCTGTATTGAACAACATGCAGAATTTTGTGGAATTGAATTAACAAACACGAACACTGCTCTCATAATAATTCGTAGATTCTCACTGTCGAAAGAATATGACTTATTCTTCAATAAAGTTGAAGAACTTCTAACTTTGTTATTACCCAATTACAATAATATTATACTTACCGGTGACTTCAACATTAACATAAATGAAAAAAGTTCTGTATGTACATCTTGGCTAAACACCATTGAATCTTTTGGTCTGAAACCCAAAATGACTATTCCTACAAGAACGAACTCCAAAAGCTCTACCTGTATAGATAACATTATTATCAACTTAAACGATAGTGAGTGTATTACGAGAATATCAGATCCTGCCATTTCTGATCATAGTGGACAATTCATTTCTATCACCAAATATACTCCCGAAGCTGTACGTATAAATGGCACAGAAAAATCAATCACAAAGGCTTGGAAGCTATGAAACGGTCCCTAGAGAATGTTGATTGGCAAATTTTCCACAATAATGATTCCTCGTTGAACTCACTAGCAGAATTTCTGAACAACACATATAGTTCCCTTATTCGTAAACATTTCCCAATGAAAAAAACAAAAGTCAAAATTCGGCGAAAGAGACCTGTAAATTTTTTTAATGATGAATTACGTTCAATGAGAGATACTTTACAAGCACTGCGCACTGTAAGTACCTCTTCAAAACATCCCAGCGATACGGAACATTTAAAAAAACTCAAACATGAATATGAAATTGCAGTTTACAAGGCAAAAAAAAGAATCGTATGATAAATTTATACAAAATTCAACCAACAAACATAAAGATACTTGGAACTTATTGAACTACGAAAGAAACTCTATTAGTGAGCACAAAACAATTTCCAACAACATCAGTGCCAATGAATTTAACATATTTTTCTCGAATATTGCCGTGAATATCATTACCTACCTCCCTACAACATATCCGCTCTCGATTATATTTCTAGCCTCCCAAAACCAGTTAATTCATTTTTTCTACTAGCAGTTGATCATGAAGAAGTGACACTTGCGATTAGAAAACTCAAGAACACCTCTAGCTTTGACATATTTCATTTGAGTAGTCAAATCATCAAGGAAACCATTGACTTTCTTGTTGAACCTTTGACACAATTAATGAATCGCTCCTTCACGGAAGGTATCTTCCCCGATGTTTTTAAAATAAGTAAAGTAGTGCCTATCTTTAAAAAAAGGTGATCCCAATATACCAGACAATTATAGACCTATCTCGATTATACACATCTTCGAAAAAATGCTAGAAATTGTAATTAAAGAGCGCCTCTCCAATTATTTAAACAAATACAATCTTCTTCATGACCATCAATTTGGCTTCATCAAGAATAGATCTACAATAGACGCAGTGGGAAAGGTAATTCAAAAAGTTATCGAACATGTGGAGAGTGGTGAACTCACCTCGCTAACATTGTGGGATTTGAGTGAAGCCTTCGACTGTGTCAACCACAATATCCTTATCAGTAAACTTGAAATTTTTGGAATAAGAGGTACAGCCTTAAACTTATTTAATTCATACTTAACCAGAAGGAAACAAGCCGTCTGCACAAACGGGGAATCATCTGTGAAGAAAGTAGTTTCCCATGGCATACCTCAGGGGTCAATCCTCGGACCTATACTTTTGTAATATATGTGAATGATATTTTTCAAAGCCTACTAGCTAGCACAGTCATCTGTTTTGCAGATGATACAATGATTCACTCTAACTCCGACATGAGTAAACTACTCGACAAGACCAATGAATTGAAGAAAAGGCTGTAAACTGGTTTACTTCCAAATAATTTGAAATTAAATAGGGAAAAAACTCAACAAATAGTTATATATTCAAATAATAGGGTAACCACACAGAAGCACGTAAAATTATTAGGTAAAATCATTGATGACTCACTTAAATGGGAAAATCATATTGACTTTCTATGCAAAAAATTGTCAACTCAGCTCTACCTTCTTCGCCAGCTGAAAAGATTTATAAGTACCAATACATTACTAACTGCGTATTACTCACTATTTCACTCCCATTTAATGTATGGAACTCTCTTATGTGGACAATCTTCTCATGCTCAAAAGATTTTCCGTATGCAAAAAAAAGCACTTAGAATAATAGCTGGAGTTTCATTCAACGAACCATGTCAACCTATCTTCATCTTTTACAAAATTCTGCCTTTGCTTCGTATATTTATTTTAAACACTTTGTTAGAGATCCATAAAAAGAAAAGTATATTCTCCATCCAATCAGACTATCATATTTATCCCACTAGAAATGCAGGTAAACTGAGACAACCGCTGAATAAACTAGAAATGTCTACACGAAATTCACTGGACCTCAAGTCGTACAACCATTTACCAGTTGACCTCACTCAGCTCAGTACTCCATCATTCAAGAGGAGAGTTAAAACATTCCTTTTAAAAAACTGTTTTTACTCAACACAGGATTATATGAATAGTACTTACAGTTAAAGGTTAACTCACTTAATATTACTTTTCTATGTGATGTTCTGTAGCACCAATATTTTATTCTACCTAGCAGTTAGGTTTTATTTCAAATGATCAATAATAATTGTATATTATCTTTTAATTTTGTACCCAGTACAGCGTGCATCTGCACTCTTTTTGACCTGTCATGAATGTATTTATTGTATGCATAACATGATTAAATAAATTCTGTCTGTCATTTAAAAAAAAATTACCGATGACCTCATCACATTGATATGAATCAGTCTTTATAATGAAATTTTGTTGTAAACTGTAGAATATCAAAATTAAAAATCGACGTGTTTCAGGTTTTTGTGAAACGACCTTTGGTTTTGGAAATATCGCATTTATTCCATACTTTGAGGACACACTGTAGAGTAAATAAATGTTCTTCTTCCTTGTTGTCAACGACATCGAATACTGTGGTCATTAACCTGTGCTGGGAAAACTATGTTATTAACTCCCTGAGTCATATGGGGAGCATTAAGGCTATTCGTAGTCCTGTTAGTCATATCAAGTTGCATACTCATTCCAACTGCAACAAAATATCTGATCGAAGCTGAATTCGAAACGAGGTTGAAAGCTATGTGTGGTTTGGTGCCAGTCACAATGACAAATAATAGATTTAGATCTATGTACCTTTTACTTCCAAGTGTAATAGATTGCAGTTGGTAAATGAACTACAAGTCAACTTATGCAAGGTGGCCAATTGTTATAACGAACTCAGTCACCGTTTTAGAAAAATGCCAGCACTCGTCGATTTTTTTTCGAAGTGTACACTCCTTCTTAAAAAAAGGTGACCAAAAATATTTGAAATGTATGAAGTTAATGAACTATTGAAATTCTTTCGAAAGTAATTTTGGAACTTAACAATTTTGTCTGAAAGTTTTGAGAAAAACTACATTTGAAAATTTGAATTTGTTCAGAAGCTCACATAATACGTAGATGATTGAATATTTCAAGCATAATGTAATTTTGTTCGAAACTCTAGGGTCATTGGTCAGCACTCGTCGACAAATGATTCTTGCCATGTTCTATACAGGGTGTCCCTGGACTTCCTCTTTTCCTCTCGGGAATGTATAGATGGGGTCAAAATATCACCAGTACTTCATATAACTTTTTTTCCTAAAAGTCTTCGTAACCAAGTTACGGGCCCTCGAAGTTACAAAATGAAAAATGTTTTTCTTTGATAACTTTTCAAGTGAATATTCAAAATCATCCAAATTTTGGTAATTGACTAAACAAATGAATTCCGTCGATGAGCTTTCATGCAGGAGTCAGTTGTTTTGCTACAAAGTCAGGAACGGACTACCCCCGATGGTCCACACCTCAAAACTTTGAAATGACAGATATTTTTCAATATTTTTCAACAAAATAAGGTTACTTGGACAATTTTATGAATAAAAGTACTCATGTGGAAAGTCGATAGGAGCAACGAGTCTTGATAAAAATGTAGTTCTACTCGACGACATCAAACCCGCTCGTCCACCATTATTTGAAATGAATAATTATCAAAGCAGAAATAATAATGATAACGTTAATTCAACAACATTTATAACAGGAATAATACAAAGTATGCTGAAATGAAGTCGTAAACAAAAAGTACAGTACCTATATGGAAGTTTAAGTCACAATTGTGATAGCAGATATTTTTTCAAAAGAAATATCAAGTTCTGTAGATTCGTGGTGTTTTTAAACTAACAAGCTACTCTACTATGAAATATCGAATTCATTCCATATTTTGTATGTACATAATACGTGTGGAATAATCACGTTTCGTGTTGATCAGTTATTTGAATCTCATGAAACTCAACATTCGAATGTTTCAAATTCTTCTTCACAGCTAAACTGTTGAGGAGTTTCACTGATAACTATAATTTTATGGGAGAAATTCTTTAACACGAATCTAAATTTAGCTGAAAAAACGCACATCGGAAAAAATATTTACTATACTAATAAAAAGCAAACGAATGAACTACAAAAACGGCTTTCACAGATGTTGACAAAAAAACCTTTTAGAAAGTTTTGATAAAAAATGAGAAACTGGAATGCGATTTTGTTTTGTTGAGTGGTGCGTTGTCATATGACTATCACTGTATTGTCAATATTCTATAGGATATTTTGAATTTTTTTGATATGGCCGAACAGTTTACATTCAATGAATATGCAGATATGCATGTATTTTATGGACGAGCATTTTGTAATTCTGCAAGCTCGTCGTCTGTATTCCGAGCATTTTCCCAATCGAACGGTACCGTCAAGAGAAACATTCGAGCGTGTCGATCGCAGCTTGAGGGAGACAGGTATGGAATAATTGATAATTAATTTGAGCACGTTGTTTTATTTCGATATTATTGTAGGTACAGTTTTGCCAAAACGAGGTGGTGAGGGCGCTCCTAGGACTGTACGTACCGTTGTATTGGAGGAAAATATTTTGGAAGCCGTCGCTGATGATCCCTCAATGAGCATCAGAAATCTATCAGAACAGTTCCATACATCCAAGTCCACTATTCATAGAATAATTAGGGAACAACTGCTCCACCCATTTCACATCCAGAAGGTACATGCCATGACACCTCAAGATTTTCCAGCACGACTGGAATATGCCAATTGGTTCATGGATAGGCAAAGAGAGGATATGACTTTTATTAATCGAGTTTTATTCACTGATGAAGCAGGTTTCAGTAGAGATGGAGTTATCAACTCTCATAATCTCCATATATAGGACGAAGAAAATCCCCATGGGATATTGCAAACCAAACACCAACGGAAATTCAACGTGAATGTTTGGGCTGGTATCATAGGAAACCATCTTATAGGACCATTCGTTCTACAGGACCGATTGAATGGAGAACGTTATTTGGAGTTCATTCAGAACGATTTGAATGGACTCTTGGAACATGTTCCATTGCAAACCCGAAGAGATATGTGATTTATGCATGATGGCGCTCCTCCTCATTTTAGTTTGATTGTGCGTGACCATCTGAACCATATTTTCCACAATAGATGGATTGGTAGAGGTGGGCCATATTCATGGCCATCGCGGTCTCCGGATTTAAATCCATTGGATTTCTTTCTGTGGGGGCATCTAAAAAGCCTTGTTTACGCTACACCTATTCACACAAGAGATGCATTGTTGAATAGAATAACATTACATTGTGAAGCCATACGAAACGACCCTGGAATGCTATTTCAAGTACAGAGAGGGTGTCTTCGCAGACTAAGAAAATGTATAGAGAGAGAAGGTGTTCATATCGAGCAGTTTCTGTAGCGGATTTTTCATTTTTGTTTGCTCTTGAGGCTCTTGAGTTTCGTTAGTTAAACGTGTTTGCATTATAAAAATTCGTTATGAACATTTTACCTATCATTTCCATTTTCCTTAAAAACTAATATTTTCGAATAATGGTAGACATCTCAGGATGAATGTTGTTGAATTAACGTTATCATTATTATTTCTGCTTTGATAATTATTCATTTCAAATAATGGTGGACGAGCGGGTTTGATGTCGTCGAGTGAAACTACATTTTTATCAAGACTCGTTGCTCCGATCAACTTTCCACACGAGTACTTTTATTCATAAAATTGTCCAAGTAACCTTAATTTGTTGAAAAATATTGGAAAATATCTGTCATTTCAAAGTTTTGGGGTGTGGACCATCGGGGTAGTCCGTTCCTGACTTTGTAGCAAAACAACTGACTCCTGCATGAAAGCTCATCGAAGGAATTCATTTGTTTAGTCAATTACTAAAATTTGGATGATTTTGAATATTCACTTGAAAAGTTATCAAAGAAAAACATTTTTCATTTTGTAACTTCGAGGGCCCGTTACTTGGTAACGAAGGATTTTAGGAAAAAAAGTTATATGAAGTACTGGTGATATTTTGACCCCATCTATACATTCCCGAGAGGAAAAGAGGAAGTCCAGGGACACCCTGTATAGTCCACTTTCCAAGGTTTGATATATCTGATGACCGAGGGGACAATAAGATGCTGCACATTTAATTGGCGTATAATAAATTAATATGAATGAGCAAGTGTGACGATGGTAATTTGATATTTCAAGAGAACGATGCTTATCCTAATTATACCTTCATTATTTGTCAGTATTCAGACCAACGACCCAGTACGGGATGATATAGATAGATGATGATAGAAAGTTTCCGACGAATGCTGTCGAAATACTGGAATGTGTGAGAGTACGACGAAGATGGTCATCAGTTTGAATGTTTAATAATCTAATAATTAATTAGTCCATCATTTGAAAATTTTGAGTTGATTGCCATTGTTGATTGAGAGTGGAAGAAGTGGAGTCAGAAATACAAAATTCACCCATCGTTAGATCCTTGCATTTTCTTGAAATGTTTATACAGTTCTTGTTAACGGCTTTGTATAGTTTTCGTTCGGCCACCGTTTATATTCCTAATCTATCCGACAATGAAATTTAGCCTAGATTCAGTTTATATAGTTATAACGGTGACGATATGGTCATTATTAAGTGAAAAACTATTCAAATCTCACCCGACATTTCGGTATTGAATTACATCATATTATTGAATAATTTCATTGTTTTAGCGGCTGTGAATTCACGAAAAGTGACTGACATATTTTATTTCCATTCACAACAAATTTTATTGATTTGAGTTTGATGTCAGTGCTTTCATCTCTTCATTCATTTTTGGAAAATTCATTACAATATCGCTGGAAAATTCAGCGACCAACTTGGCTGACGTTGGGTGACATTCAAGATTTTGGACGATACAAGAAAGTCACATAGGAATTAAAAAACTCTGATCACGATAAATCAAACCAATTTGATCTATATTCGATGACAAAAGAAGAAAGACAATCAGCTGGTAAAGCAGAATGTTTAATATGTGGACAATTTTTCGAAATACGAGGATTGAAAATCCACATGCGAAAAGTTCATTCTAAATCAATCGATACTACAAGTTCCTATATTCCAATCCTAATAATGATTTTGAAGAAGAATTTGACCCTGGAAACAAAGAAGTTCCATTTCATATACATTTATATAATTTGAGAAGAAATATACATATTATTAAACGTATTCCGAAGGCTGTAAGGTTACTTTCTGCAATCACCCTCACAAAATTAATTAACGGATGTGTATCCAGGAATTCTCTCAGTGCTTGGAAAAATTTGCTCATGTTTGCTTATGAAAGTTTCAGTATTCAGAGAACAAAAGATAATCGAAAAATTTCAATTACAACAATAGTGAAGAAAAATTTGAATAGTTTCAATAATAACATTACAAGATCGACTAATTGTTATACCAAAATTTCTGATAAACATACAAATTATAATGACATCCTCAAAAAACAAGTACTCTCGAAAGTCTCTGACGGTGATATAACAGCAGATGTTAGATTTCTCTGTTCTACTGATAGTCTTGCTGAATTTGATGTTGCAACATTGAAAGAATCACGAAGTAAACATCCTGCTTCTAAAAGTTTATACAATTCTGGACAGTATAAAACTTCTCATAGTCCTCTGGAAGTTACAAGCGTAGATGTTCTCAGAGCAATGAGATCTTTTCGCACCGGTTCTTGTGGAGGTCTTGATTTATTGCCACCGTCCCATATTCAAGATATGCTAAGCTATAGTTCCGGTAGTTGTGGCAAACATCTTTTGAATTCTTTAACGAACCTTTGCAATATGCTTCTTTCTGGAAAGATCAATCACGTCCTATTTTATATGGTGCTTCTTTATGTGCGTTAAAGAAAAAGACTGTCGGTCTACGTCCTATAGCTGTTGGAAATTTTTATCGACGTTCAGTAGCGAAACTTGCTTGTTTCAATTTACGAGAAAGTCTCCAACAATTTGGATTCGGAACAAATGGTGGTTGCGAGGCAGTAGCCCATGCTACACGATGTTATATTAATCAAAACCCTAACCCAGTTGAAAAAGTTTTTCTGAAACTTGATTTTAAGAATGCATTCAATACCATAGACAGGAATTTCATGTTACATTCGGTGGGTAACGCCATACCAGACATATATCCTTTTATTGAACAATGTTACAGTGAACCTTCTTTCTTAATATTTGGTAACGGAATTATAATGTCCGAACAAGGAGTACAGCAGGGAAATCCACTTGGACCACTATTGTTCTGTCGTTCTATTCATCATATTATAACTGAAATATCCACTGAATTCAACGGCTGGTATCTGGATGATGGTTCAATTGGTGACAAAACACATGTGGTATTAGAACATTTTCGTTACACAATAAGTCATTCGAAAGACCTGGGACTTGAACTAAATTTGGAGAAATGTTGAACTCAGTTTTCTGGATAAACAGGACCCTAACATCATCGATCAATTTAACCTAATAGCTCCTGGTATACGAGTGATTGAAAAACCCAATTGGTTTCTTCTTGGTGCCCCATTATCTGATGATGCCTTAACATTTTGTTTGGAAGAAAAATTACAATCACTTCGTGTCATGTCAGAACGTTTATCTATTTTACCAACACATGTCGCATTCCATTTATTGAAGAATTCATTAGCCATTCCAAAATTATCGTATATTTTAAGGTGCAGCCCTACTTGGCATGACGATTACAAAATATTGATGACGAATTAAGAATGATGCTGGAACTCATTACTAATAACCCTATCGAAGACGAAACTTGGTTACAGGCATCACTTCCAGTTTCTAGAGGATTAGGAATTCGTTCAGCCACTTCCCTCGCTTTGCCATCATTTTTGTCCTCATTTTGCAGTGTTTACGATCTGATAGAAATTATCTCACAATGCCCAAAGCCAATATCTGATTGTGTTTTTGATCGGGTAAAATCTCTTTGGGAATCTAGAACTGGCCAAACGATGAACATTGAATATATGAAAAACCAGAGGGCATGGGATAAACCATTACTAGATCAAGCAACTAGTATTTTACTGAAGACAGCTTCTGACACTTCAAAAAATAAGGCTCGTCTTCTCGCAGTAACTGTGAAAGAATCTGGTGCTTGGTTAAATGCTGTTTGTAGCATCACTTGGGACTCTCTTGGATGACGACTCTTTCAGACTTGCCATCGGATTTCGACTTGGTACATCACTGTGTGTTCAACACTTTTGTAAATATGGTGCATTTGTGGATGAATCAGGTACTCATGGGTTGAGCTGTCGTTTTAGCGCTGGTCGTTTATCTCGCCGTTATGCAATTAATGATCTAATCAAAAGGGCTTTAACTTCAGCAAAAATTCTGCGATTTTAGAACCCATAGGCACAAGTCGAGACGATGGAAAACGGTCGGATGGTATGACACTTGTTCCATGGAAAAATGGTAAATCTGTTGTTTGGGACTTTACTTTTGTAGATACATTAGCAACTTGCCATCTTTCTGCTACTTCTGCGAAAGCCGGTGCTGCTGCGTCTTTAGGAGAAAGTTCCAAACTATGGAAATATCAGAATTTGGGAAATAATTATATCTTTCGCCCAATAGCAATTGAAACGTTTGGTGTTTTTGGCTCTGAAGCCTTATCTTTCATCAATGAAATATGAAAAAAGGTAACCGATGAAACCCACGAATCAAGAGCCACATCTTTTCTCATTCAGAAAATTAGTATAGCCATCCAAAGAGGAAATGCAGCTTCGTTTTTCGGTACTCTTCCTGATTCCAAAAAACGTGATGAAATTTACTTGTTTCCTGAAAACCAATTTTATGAAATTGAAATAAAAGCAAATGGAAAAAATACTTTCTCTTAGCAAAATTCTCAAAAGGGTTTCGAAAATATTTCGGATTGTTCAGTGATAAATTCTTCAGTCAAAACCTTTGGGTTAAATGGTTTAAAAAATATTGGTAACACCTGCTTGATGAACAGTGTAATTCAATGTTTATCAAATACGAGATGGTTATTGGAATATTTGAAAAAGGATGAATTCATGAATGATATCAATACTGGTATTTTTAGTATGAAGGGTGGTTTAATCAAATCGTTTGCAGAAGTCATCATGGAGTTGTGGTCAGAAGATTCATTTGATAAAGTAGTAAATACAGCCTCCTTAAAAAAACAGATTCAAAGTTTTGCTCCTCGATTCATGGGTAATTCTCATCAAGACGCCCAGGAGTTTCTTCGTTATCTTTCAGAAGGATTACATGAAGAAGTTAATATAATTAATGAGAAACCTAAACCAATCTCAACGGAGATTGACGAAAAATTGAGCGACAGCGGAAATGCACAAGAGTCATGGCTCACATATTTGAAGATGCATAACTCTAAGATTGTAGATAATTTCGTTGGCCAATTGAAATCCACGATGAAATGCACACACTGTGGATACTCTTCAGTAACATTTGATCCTTTCTGGAATTTGTCTCTCTCCATTCCACAAAGAACCGACCAATTGAGTTTGTGGCAATGCTTGGATTTTTTTACAAGAGAAGAAACTTTGGATGGAAATGAAAAACCGACGTGTTCGAAATGCAAGGAAAGGAGAAAATGCACAAAGTCCCTATCAATCCACAAGTTTCCCTATATTTTAGTAATACATTTAAAAATATTTTCTTCAACGGAAAGTAGAGGCAAATTGAATGATGTCATCGAATTTCCTCTAGAAGGATTGGATATGGACAATTTTGCAGCAGAAAATGTGGCTACTTGTTATAACCTATATGCACTTTTAAATCACAGTGGGACTACTAACAGAGGACATTATACAACATACTGCAGACACCCGTATACTGGCGCGTGGCACAAATACAACGATTCACACGTGTCACCAATTTCACCAGAGTCGCTTGTGAGTGGAGAAGCATACGTCCTCTTTTATGTAAAGGATGGAACAAAATCGCACCTTTAAGATAACCGAGGGAAAGTTTCTTTGTGCAATTATTATTTATTTTTTGTTAATTTCTTACATGTATCATTTTCAATTACATATTTCGTCAGCAGATTCAGACTTTATATATTTTTGTAGCCACATGTTAATTTTTGTGAAATAGTTATATGAATACGTTTTGATAAAAGTAATCATTTGAAATCTTTAATAATTTAAGTCACTGATATCCTGAGGTACTATTTGTAGTTTGGATTATTAGAACTATTCATTGCTAAAAAACTATTGTTTGGTGAAATACGTTCATCACGTATTTTTATCCACCTCCATGAAGCTTCAGGCTTTGTAAAAATTTTGAGCCAGTTTTTCAACATCTCCATATACCTACTCAATATTATTTTTTTCATTATTTACTATGACTATTTGCCAATTTGATTCCAAAATAATTCGAGTAATAAAAAATCCAAATAAAACACGATTCAACACGCATGGAACAGGAACAGATCGAATAGATTCATTCTCTCTTCTATTTCGACTTCGATATAAACACTCCTACGTAGTTTGAACTATTTTTGTTATCAACTGGACCAATTCAGCTTGAATATTGATTGGGAAATCTCTCATCAGAGATATAAAGTAAAATTATTGCCGGTTAGAATATCTTGTCAGCGGCTAACTAGAACAGTTAAAGCTAATCTAAAATAACTAGTTCGAATGTGAATATTTTCAATGATTCGCAGATAGTTTTTATTTTTAGTTCAGGATTAGAATTTTTTCTATAATGTTATTTGGAATATTATTGAATGAATATTTATTGGTCTTTCATTAATTTTTTATTATTAATCTAACTGAACATGGCAATATAAACTCAAAAGTGAACCACTGGGCTGAACCACTTAACTGGCCCACAAAATGATAGTAAAGGCGATGACATCTCCCCCGATAACGTCATCAAGAATCAAGAACTGTTGTGCTTGATATTTCTAAAGCCTGCTATGGCTTGTCGGATCATTTTAGTGTATGGCTCTTCAGCTTCTTAAAAAACCGTTACCTGCAAGTGGCCTCCGATGGATATCTCTCAAATACTTTTCACCATCAACGCTGGTGTTTCCCGGGGATTCTTATTGTCTCCAACCTTCTTTGGCCTATTGAAAAAAAACCAATAATCCAATATACTGCTTTGCTGATGACAGGACACTTGGCTTGTCATTTTATTTGGATTCTAGGTCATCGGCTATGGAGATACATCTTCACTGGAAGCAGGAGGTTGCATATCTTGATGGGGATCTAGAAGTGATTTTGAATTGTGGTGAAAGTAACTAGGTTCAATTCTATGCCACATAAACCCAGGCATCGGTTTTCTTCAAGAAGAATAATGTCTCCGAACTAGATATAATAATGTCAGGTCAGACAATTCCGCTCTCTGCTTCGATAGGTTTTTAGGGGCTAAAATGGTCACCAATATGCCTTGGCGCAATCATGTCGCTTGAATTGCAAAGTCAGCTTCTCAAAAGCTTGGTTTCGAACCAGAAAGCTGTACACACCTCAGCAGCTTTTGATGCTTTATAAAGCTCAGATCAGACCTTCTTTGGAGTATTGTTCTCATGTATGGAGCTTTGCCCCCAAACATATCCTGAAGTTGCTGGATTCCATCCAGAAGAGAGCCATCCGCTAGATTGGAGATGCGAACATCACATGCAACCTTGATAGCTTGGAACATCGAAGAAAGATTGGAGGTTTGTTTCTCTTCTATAGATACTTTCACGGGAAGTGTTCAAGTGGCTCATCACATTTGATTCCACCAAAAACAGTATATATCAGAAATACGCGTTGGAGTGTAGCTGCTCATCGTTTTGAGTTTCAACTTAGTTCACCCCGAACTTCACTGTTAAAGAACTCGTTCATCTGGGGAACTGCGTTTATGTGGAAAAAACTTCCTGAGAACGGATTTAATCTCCAGCGATTCAAATCCAATGTGAATCGCTACTTTCGCACAGGCACCGCTCTGAGAACGACTTGAGGATTTTTCCGAAGTACTTGTGTTAAATTCTCCAACAAAAACTTTTTTTATGACGTTATGAAACAAATATGTGTTGAGTAAAAAGGTGGGCTGACGTAAGCGCGCCACGTAACTGGGTGGTCTGTCTCGTTGACTGATTATCTGTTTAAATTATTTATGTCCACAGAAAATTCAAATCTCTCGCCACGATGTTCTGAGATGCAAAAGCGTGCGCTCTGGTTGAATGGCGAGCCGCGTAACCGTTTTGAGGACTCTATGTGACAATTTGGTACACTCTGATTGGTTCACTGCTGGGTGACAGGACACCACGTGACAATTTGGTTGACTGGGTGGTCTGTCTGCCTTGCGAGCTGGCAGGTAACCTGGCTGATGTGTTAGGACGTCTGTCTCGCTGAAGTAACGTATATTCTATCTAGAGGATTTAGAGGATCGTCAGAAAACTCAATCTCCGAGGGGTCTCGTTTATCTTTAATATTCAAGAAATGAGTCTTCTGTCGATCTTATTTTCGTCTTTGTCACCTCCACTTTCAGACTAGTATTTTTGGGACAGGTGCGTAGTAAAGCCCAGCACCACTGATGAGACCTAGATGGGTCGAAACAGTATTGTCTGGTGTTGAATCAGAAATTTATCAAAACGGTCAAAATTTCAAAAACTGAAAACTTATGACTTTGCCTTTCTTCAATGTGTGTGTCTTTTATTTGATTTTTATTTTTCAGCAATGGATACGGTCTATCCCGAACCCATGTCGAGATTAAACCGTAGGGTTGTTCCGAAGAAAAGAAGAGGTGGTTCCGCTAGATACAGAACGCAACCAGTAACATTTTCAGAGATACAGGTATGAAGAGTTGTCGTAGTGAGATTTCGGAAATGACAGTCGAAGATGTAATCATTATTAACTGTGGAGTTGAAGAATATTAATGAAGTATAGAACAATTCCTCCAAAAAAACAATCACTACAAAAACTTGGTACCCTTGGTATCTGGCCTATAATATAAATCAAATTTCAACATTGATTGAAAACAATTTTTACACACCAGAACAGATACGTCTCTGACAGCTTCCACCATTGCCCACAACAAAAAATGGTGGGACTAAATTTTCTTGTCTTGTATTGAAATTACTGGAACGGTACATGAAAAGTGTTACGATGCCATCAAAAGTTTGAAAGGTGACAAAGGTCCTATTCCCAACTTACCTTCCCTTTACTTACACTCTCAGGTACTTATAGGTAAAAAACAGGTAAATATTTGGCATCAATTAAATAGCAAATAACAGAAACAGACAGATGATGTTGTGCTCCAGGTTTTTCCGGGTTTTCCTGCAGCTAAAAAAGCAAATGAGCCACAGGAATCATTCAAGTCGCCCCGGAGCGTCCAATTATTTTTGTTGTTTCATTCCTTAATGTATTGTTTTATATATTGTCAAAATACTAGAAATTGATTCAATGACACACATTCTGAAAGATAATGATTCGTCTAGATATAAGTGTCAAATCATTACGTCCGCTAAAATTAGAAGTCCAATATCCTTTGAATATAAATTGAATAATATGGCTCTCAAAAGACAAATATTTATTCGTGATCTGGGAGTTAAATTACTTTCAATCTTCAAGTATCACAAATTGTGGCAGAAAGTCTCAAAATGCTACGTTGTGTGTTGAGAATTTTTACTGATTTTTCGATTAAAACAAAAAAGATTTTATATTGTGCTTTCGTGAGATCCATTCTTGCTATTGTTTGGTTATATGGGACCCATACTATAATTTAAATATCGATTTGTTTGAGAATGTTTAAAAGAAACTCTTATGGAATTGTGCTTTTCACTTTGGTATTCAACGAAATGAATATGAATACAGTCAACTTTTAACCAAGTTAAATATAATATCATTGTAGATAGGATCATTTTTATGAACTTGAGTTTCCTCTTCAAAATAATAAATAGTGAGATAAACTGACCAGAACTACTTCAACTAATAACTTTTAATATCAAACAAAACGATATGAGAAATCCTGACATTTTTCATATAAATTTTTTCCATACTCATTATGCTTTGAACAGTCCGATTCCTCGTATTCTGAAGCTGGGAAATTAATATCATAATAAGTTAATTCTGTTTAATGTCTCACTTCATGTCTTTAAAAATCAATTGAAAAGGCTATAGAGTTTCCGAAGCTTTTCTATACCGTACCATTTTCTTTGTGGGTATCAGATTTTTTATATCTTTTTTCTTGTAAGTACCACATTTGTTTAATCTTTTAGTAAAGTAATCATTAGACATAAGGATTAATTAATATTTTGTATTTCACACTTCGCTAAATGTTTTGTGAAATTGTAAATTGTAATGCAGACACCAGACATTAGCATTCAAAAATACTTTGTAGTTCTTCACATTTTGTTAAATATGTTTTTGTAAATTGGCTTTGCCGTGCAATAAATAAATAAATATATAAAATGAATTGATGGATGTAGCCGTTACTACGTGGTAGGAGATCATAATGAAAAGAGAAATGAAAATGTCTATGTCTTTTACCACTTTTATTTGTAACTGACGTTACTGCAGTTTCGTCCTATATGGATATTCTCAAACTTATACAATGAATGTATACAATAAAAAGTATAATAATGTATAATTAATGTATACAATGAAATGTATAAGTTTGAGAATGTCCATATAGGATTAAACTGCAGTAACGTTAGTTACAAATAAAAGTGGTAAAAAACATAGAAATTTTCATTCCTCTTTTCAAATATATAAAAGCATTGACATAGTTGTGAGAAATAGTCTTACTCGTCTCCTGATAATGCTAACTTGGCTAGCGGAACGCGCGACGGAATACAGTATTTTTGTTATTGTGTGGGAATAGAACTATTTCATGTTAGAGGTTCCAGATACCACGTATCAAATTTCAACATGCTGCTTTCGGAACTTTTAACATCATTTATCCCTGAAAATACAATGAGATTCAATCGAGATATTTTTCTTTCTTGCAGAGAATAACTCCTACTATTAAACCTGGTAATTCTGCTTCACTTTTGCTATAAATCAGATCTTCAGGTTTATTGGGATTATTACTTTTTTATTCGTTCAACAACCCCCATAAACTTTGTTTTATTTACCTAGAGTACTTACTTCTATTCAGATTCACAAATGTCTGAGGGATATTAATAAAAGGCAGAAATGAATCATTGGATACTAAGAAGTTGTATCTTGATGGTTTACCTATTTGAGTAAACTTGTTACTTGAGTAGCGTTATTCAAGGGATTACTATAGTAGTCTCTAACATTCTGATGACCTTCAGAGGTTCAGACATTTCGAGTTTATCTTTGAGTTCATATCCAGTTATCGGAAATGAACTCTAGATGTATGAAATTCTGAAGAAGCTATTCGCTAGCGCCTGCGAAACGTCAGGAAGAAATTCCAAAAATCGACGGCCTTCAAAGCCTAATAAAAACAGTGATTTCAATGATCTGCCGCATTCCAAATGAACAATGATTGTTTTTGAAAGACACTATTTTGTTTTTAGGAAGTGGATGAAGAAAACGTCACAGAAGAAGTTATTCCAGAGACGACAACCTCAAAATCTGAACTGAGCCTCATCATGAACAAAAAATTTGAGGAATTCAAGAGGACCAGAGATATTGACATCCTATCCGGTAGTAAAACTGACGAGCTACTGGATTGTAGTAAAAATGCTCCACTGTCTACATCGAGATCCATAGGACGGCTACCTTCAAGGCCTTCTTTCTAACGCAGTGAATATACCTATTACTTAGATATAAGGGTTAGAAAAAGTATTTTAGAAGTACCCAACGTTTTGGAAATGCCTGTTTTCCACTCCGCTTGTCTATCATCCATCATCCAAGTACTGGAGAACGTTGGTGTTTTGAAAAGGGTCTACATGTAATTTGGTGACAAAAAGAATCTTTATTCCTGATTTTTTTTTGTCTTGGTGCAAGTATCTTTGAGTTTTTTTGAAGTGTTGATACTTCATGAAATGCTTTGCATATTTAGATTTTCTACTTTCAATATATAGTTTTTCGCATGAAATTGAAATGAAACCGTTTTTTCGAATTTGTTCCTTCTCCAAAATCCCAAAATTTCAATTCGTACCCCGTATTTTCCTTTCCAAAAATATTCTTCAAGTATTGTGCATTACTGAATGAATATTATTGAAAAAAATTAAAACAATTATTGGACCGTATTGGTGTTACATTGCAATATAGAGATGAAAATAAAAAAGGCTTGGAGAAGAACAGAAAAAGATAGAGAGGAAATAAGAAATATAAAAAACATTAGAAGTTTCAATTGAATAGAACTTGTCGATACTTGATGAAAATCCATATTAAAACTCATTCATAGTTTCTTGGAAGTTTTCCACTATAAAGGGTTTTACAAAAACCACGACACGTGTTTCACAATACGATAGCTGTTCAATTTGAAAGGGTTATATTTTTAGGAGTGACAAATTTTTTGGGAAAGAAAGTTTTTGGCTTTCTACTACTTCCAAAGAAAGGAAGGAAGTAATCAATTTTTCAGTATCAAGATGGAGTAGTAAAAAGCCAAAAACTTTTTTCCCAAAAAACAATAGGTGTATTAATGAGTTATAAAAGTTTAAATCTTTCATCTCCAGGTTAACAAGCGACTTGAAGGATTTTTGAAGTATACGAATACTGAGCGTTTTTTTGTTCCAATTATCTCAAAAACTTCGCGGATATCAGCCATTTATAAAAGGAGAAAAATATTTTTTATGTTCAACCGCAAAATATTACATTTTTGAACGGTCTATATTTCTCAAAAAGACTTTTTTTCTCTTTGCCTTTTCTCATTGTTTCCTTTTTCCCATTCCATGGATTGCTTACTTTAACACTATTTTTG
Source organism: Leptinotarsa decemlineata (assembly GCF_025532065.1). Lineage (NCBI taxonomy): Eukaryota > Metazoa > Arthropoda > Insecta > Coleoptera > Chrysomelidae > Leptinotarsa > Leptinotarsa decemlineata. The sequence continues at coordinate 3,536,539 of NW_027412533.1, forward strand.
ACTTTCACACAGGGTTCAGAATCAATTATTGTTGATTTGAAAAAGTGAATTGTTCAATTGAAAGTATGCAGGCGGGAAGATGATTTTGTATGAGAATTTTATTGTCAGAACTCAACGTCATGTTTTTAAAATAGTTCATAGATCAGGATTGGTTGACAGTCATTTGGATTAGATAATTAAAAAGATTTTTATACTGTTTAATATTGCTTCTCTTTTAAGTGTAAATTTATAAAAATGTAATTTTCTCAGATGTGCCCTAGGTAATATGAATGGACTGACCCGTTATTTAATGGCAATTATTAACACTATCTATGATAATAATTGAACATTTTTTACATAAGTGTGTTTGATTCTATGACACGTTTCGCTAACACCGTAGCTTCATCGGTAGTAATGAATAGTACACACTGAACTACAATTTTATATTACATCACTTAATTCGTTCATACTATATGAGATAACAGGTATAATTTGTGAAACAAATTACAATCTCTATTATTGGACAGCAGATACATTTCAAATATGCATAAAATTATTGGCATTGTAAAAATAGGATTAACAATGATGAGTGGGTTAACCTCTTGTTGGTCGTTCATTGTAAATTAAATAAAAAATAAAAAAAGTGTTTGTAAAAATTGTTCGATTGTTATCATGGGATACCCTAGGTAATAATTCATAATATCTCAGATTTACTCAGTGTGACACTACCAATTACCACGCAGTACCAAAATAGCATTATTTTGTATTCAATTTAACAGTTGGAATATTTGTAATGATGATGTCACTTTGTTTATTCATCGGTAACCGATCCTTAGTTTATTGTTACCAATACATCGAGAAATAAAAATGTTTTTGAGCATTTGTTTATTAGTTGATTGATATGTGATATTAGTTGCTGCTTGCAGATAATAGAATTTTTGCTGTTTGAAGAAGATATAGAACGTTTATTATATGAAGGATTCTAGAAATTGGTGAAGAGGGCTGTAGCTTGTTTCAGTATAGCCCTTTTTCAGTAAGTTGTGAATATTCCGATTATATCTGCTTACATACCTGTTTGGTCGTATCAATTGATTATAATATATATCATTAATATTTTCATTTGTTTTATTGACCGCTGTTTATTCCGTAGACATAAAAATTAAAAAAATTATGGTTCAAAACATGAAATATACACCAACGACTGCTTTCTACACCAAAGATGATATACGGCAATTTTCAATCAGCAATGTAGAGTAAACCGAATATGGAATGTGTGTAGGTATATGTAATTGTATTTTTCTAGTGTTATTCGATTAAGAGCTTTTGAAGGTAACATATAAGATATCTGAATTAACACAGAGTTTATGACGATCATTGGAAGTCAGCTTACTGAATCACAAACAACAATAATACACTTCAGTGCATTGTTTATATGCAATCATTCAGTTTGACTAATTATTGAGAGAAATACACGTGAAAGACATTATTTCTGAAGGACTCCACAACATGAAAAAGAAAGCTAAATCAATAGAGAATCTGCTGAAGTGTAATGAAGGGCAAAATGAAAAGTTTGCCTCAAATTGCGAATAGATTTGAAGTGAATTTCAGGTTTTGAAAACGGAAAAAGATTGTTTTCCGAAACGTCGACCTAATTATATATACAAGGGAGTTTAGAATTGTTCTCATTACTAATTATATGCTGAAAAAACAATTATATTCAAAAAACTTGTAGTTAGACATGCACGCCACATAAATGAATATTTAGAGAAAAAAAATTAAAAAATTTAAATATTTTCCACTCCACCTTAACGGATGCAATGATCTCTTCAATACAATAGGTACGAACGAAGTTGATATGTTATGTCGGTGAAGAATTCTGCTGATTTTATCTGTTGTTCCTGCAATATATGGTAGTGTGATTGTTATGACCGGTGTATCTCGAGTTTTTTGTTGTTTCCGTGTGGTCTTGGCAGCCGCTTTTATACTTCTTTCTGAGTAGTTATTCATTTGTAGCGTTGTTTCGATGGTGTTCAACTCTTGTTGTCTGTGATCGTTGTCTGCCAGCCTCCTCGAACGTGTAATGAGTGTTTTTGCCACCGCGTGAATTTGTTTTGGGTGGTGGTGTGAATTTGCGTTTAGGTACCTGTTCGTGTGTGTTGGCTTTCGATATACCGTGTGACCTAATGTTCCGTCTGGCTTTTTCATAATCAGTAGGTACATCGAGAAATGCGAGCTGGTTGCCTTCTTCAACTTCTTTCGTAAATTTAATGCGTGGATGGATTTCATTCAAATGATTAAAAAACCTGGACAGTTCCTGGTGACCATGAGACCAAATCACGAAGATGTCATCGACATACCTCAGCCAGAGTTTAGGTTTCAAGGGTGACGTTGCTATTGCTTCGGTTTCGATTTCTTCCTTCAATTTGTCTGTATCGTTGGTCGTTATAGATGAAGTAAGTGTTTTTGATGCAATGTTCCGCCAATGTGATGATATGCTCTTCCGGTTTGTATTTCTTTTTGATTATTTCTAGTGCCTCTCCGGTGGGTACCTGGGTAAATAACGAGGTTACGTCAAAGCTGACAAGGATGTCGTCCGCACTAACGGTTTGTGTTTTCAATATGTCTATGAGGTGGTCGGCATTGCGCACATATGAATCGACCTTTTCCGCATGTGGTTGAAGTACATGAGCAACGTGTTTCGCTAATTGATGCACTGGCGAACCTACCGAGCTCACGATTGGCCTGAGTGGTGCCCCTTCCTTGTGGACTTTGGGGAGTCCATAAAGTTTAGGGCACTTGGATGATTTCTCTCTTGGAATCAGATGTCTTTTGATTTCGTCGTCGATAAGAGAATTATTGATGGCAGTTTTTGTGGTTTTCTCTAGATAGGTAGTTGGATCTCTAACTATTTTCTTGTAGGCTGGATCCTCTAGTAGTTTCATCATTTTGGATTCATAATCTATGGTGTTTAACACTACTGTTGCATTGCCTTTGTCTGCTGGTAGGATGATGATATCCTCATTCTCTCGTAGATTTTTCAGTGCTTGGTATTCCTTATGGGGTATATTTCTGGTCGGCGGTTTTGCATTTTTGAGTACGTGTGCAATGTCCTGTCTAATTGACTCTTGCGTCTCCTTGTCGTCTATTCTATTCAGGGCTGATTCTACATTGCTAATTATATTTTCAACCGGTATGCGGCCTGGTGAGACCGCGAAGTTGAAACCTTTAGCTAGCGCCTCAGTGGATGCCTCATCTAGGTGCTGGCTCGAATAGTTGTAAACCACTCTGGTGGCCTCAATCTTTGGTAAGTTGTTTTTCCTTGTTTGTGTCAGACTGAGACGGTTGAACTTGTCCTTCTGTTTCTCTGTTGTGATATCGAAGTCATTTTCCGCTCGGAATTCCGCTAGTGTGTCAATCTTATCCCATATTAGTGGATGAATTATGTTGCTTAAACCGGACCGTTAGTCCGGACGACATCCTTGTCAGCTTTGACGTAACCTCGTTATTTACCCAGGTACCCACCGGAGAGGCACTAGAAATAATCAAAAAGAAATACAAACCGGAAGAGCATATCATCACATTGGCGGAACATTGCATCAAAAACACTTACTTCATCTATAACGACCAACGATACAGACAAATTGAAGGAAGAAATCGAAACCGAAGCAATAGCAACGTCACCCTTGAAACCTAAACTCTGGCTGAGGTATGTCGATGACATCTTCGTGATTTGGTCTCATGGTCACCAGGAACTGTCCAGGTTTTTTAATCATTTGAATGAAATCCATCCACGCATTAAATTTACGAAAGAAGTTGAAGAAGGCAACCAGCTCGCATTTCTCGATGTACCTACTGATTATGAAAAAGCCAGACGGAACATTAGGTCACACGGTATATCGAAAGCCAACACACACGAACAGGTACCTAAACGCAAATTCACACCACCACCCAAAACAAATTCACGCGGTGGCAAAAACACTCATTACACGTTCGAGGAGGCTGGCAGACAACGATCACAGACAACAAGAGTTGAACACCATCGAAACAACGCTACAAATGAATAACTACTCAGAAAGAAGTATAAAAGCGGCTGCCAAGACCACACGGAAACAACAAAAAACTCGAGATACACCGGTCATAACAATCACACTACCATATATTGCAGGAACAACAGATAAAATCAGCAGAATTCTTCACCGACATAACATATCAACTTCGTTCGTACCAGAACGAACAATAAGGTCCATGCTTCGTAATCCCAAGGATCAGATATCACTGGAATCACAAGGAGTGTATGAAGTACCATGCCATGATTGTGACAGGACTTACATCGGCCAGACCAACAGACGAATCAACATTCGCAAAGATGAACACAAACTAGCAGTGAAGGGAAAAGTCACCACGTCTTCTCTCTTCCAACACGTACTTCAAACAGGACATAACATCAATTTCGACAACACAAAAATGCTAGCAAGCAACGAAAACTTTTACTCACGAACAATCAGAGAGGCAATCGAAATTGAAAAACGACCTAATAATATGAACAAGAGGGATGATGCGCAAAGATTACCATCAACATGGAGATCCGTTTTATCACTTCGCACAAGCAATCAGACTGCTCAACTTCAGAGGCAAAACTCGGTACATGACAATACAGGTACAATAACAGAGACAGGAGAGGCAGCTCAGGTAATAAGACCAAAACAGGTAGTCGAGCAAACACAGGTAGTGGCAGCAACGCAGGTAAAGGGAAACATCCATCCCTATAAATTGAGACACAGAGTTCGAATTAATCAGTCTAGTTGAAAAAACCAGACATCACCAGAAGATGGCAAATGAGACTTTGCCGAAACGTTGTGAAAATAATCCTTATGGGGAGAAAATACACAGAACACGGAGCGAAACCCGAGAAAACAGCTCATCATACTTTATCCGTGAGAATCTTCGAGTTAACATATATATATATATATATATATATATATATATATATATATATATATATATATATATATATATATATAAAATATATATATATATATATATATATAAAATCTAGAAATGTTAATGCAGTCAAGCTGTTGGATATTAATTCCATGAAAATCAAAAAATAAATAGATAAGTACTCTTTGATTATTCCCATAAATATTTCAATTTAAGAGCGACCGGTATACAGCTGTTTCAGCCTATTGGGCATCGTCAGTACCGGGCAGGCGGTCCTCGATTGAAGACAAAATGAGAAAAAACCAAGAAAGTATTTCACAAAAATAGCTGCGTAAACGCAAGCATAACCTAAGTGGAACCACATATTGGTGTGACACCCAAGTCAACTTGCCAAGTTTTTATGTCACTGTTGGTGGTTTGACCAATCAACCGACAACTGCGGTAGCAGAAATTTGGGAAGCTAACCTGAAATGCCCAACGGAAAACGAATCCACATGTTTCTAGAAATGATATGAAATCTAGAAAGGTTAATGCAGTCAAGCTGCTGGAAAATAATTCCATGAAAATCAAAAGATAAATAAATAAGTACCATTCTGATCATTCCTACATTGATTTCAATTTGAGAGCCACCGGTAAAGAGCTGTTTCAGCCTATTGGGCATCGTCAGTACCCAGCAGGCGGTATATACAGGGTGATTCAAAAGTACTTTGACAAACTTCAGGAGGTGATTCCTCACAATATTCTAATATGAATTGTCCAAATGAATAAATGTCCGGAAACTCTTCGTTTCCAAGATATAGGATGTTGAAGTTTTATTTTTATTTTCGTTTTTTCCAAATAACTTTTGAAATACTGAACTTAATTAAACGAAACTTGGTAATAGGAGGTTTTTGAGGTGTCGAATTCGAACCTGATGTTCTTATTGCTCTTACTCGTAGGGGGCGCCACCTACACGTCTTTTTCTTTTTTAAAGATTCATAACTTTTTTGGGCGTACTTCTAGCACATGTTTCAGTAAAAAAATCGATTCCTCTATCATATCTACGTAAATAAGCTACCCTCGTTACTAGTCGCTGTTAGCAACCATTTTCTAAATATTTGGACTTGAAAACTTCAAGTCGATTATTTGGTAATCGATGCATGTTGAAGTTATTACGAATATTTTGCTTTTTTCACAAGAATGCTTTGGAAATTAATTTGACGTTTTACTCGTTTGAAGAGGTCATTACTGTTGGGTACGTTCCTTTATGACATCCTTAAGCGAAATAGTTATTTTTGTATCAAGGGTGCATAATCGGTATTTGTTTTAATAAAATTTGCAAGAAATGTCAACATTTTATTTCAGGAAATTTTGAATATGTAGAATAAACTAATATAAACGAAACTAAATTGTATTCAAATAAATTGTTGGAAGTGTCCACCTTCAGCGAAGATACAGGCAGTCAGTCGTCTAGTCATTGAATCTCGTACCCGCTTAAAAATTATTGGTGTGTTTCTTATTGTTTCACAGGCGTCTACTATTCGGTTTCTTAGATCTTCATCATTCACTACTAGATACTTATAAACTAGTGACTTCAAATGTCTCCAAAAATAAAAATCTATCGGGTTTAGATCTGGGGACCTTGGTGCTCACGCCTGGTTAGGTTCTTCTACACCCCTACCGATCCATCGATTTGGATAGACTGTGTTGAGGAATTCCCTGGCTACAACGCTAAAATGGGCCCGAACCCCATCATGCATAAACCACATGCGGATACGAATTTCTAATGGTACATTCTGAAGTAGTCCTGGCAATTTATTTTCTAAAAAGTGTCTGTAAGTTGCGCCATTCAGTCGGAACGGAAGAAAGAAAGGACCAATCAAGTAATTATCAATTATTGCCGCCCATACATTTACAGAAAATTGATACTGATAATGCCTTTCACTAACTGTGTGCGGATTTTCGAGAGCCCAAACATGGTTGTTATGAAAGTTTGTGATAGCATTTCGGGAGAAGTTTGCCTCGTCCGTGAAGAGTACATATCTTAAATATTGAGGATTTCCAGCCAATTTTCTCAAAAACCATTGACACATAGTAATGCGTTGGGGAAAGTCTCGTGGCAAAAGAGCTTGTACCCTTTGAATATGGTATGGATAAAACTGTTGATCGTGGATAATTCTCCAAACTGTGGACTGAGTAGAATTGACAGCTTCAGCAATTACTCTTGTGTTTGTTTCTGGATTCTCCTCGAAAGCGTTCAAAACAGCTTCTTCCAATTCTGGGGTTCGGACTGCTCGTGGTCTTCCAATAATATCAGCTGCCCTCTCAAAGCTACCTGTTTCTGCCAAACGACGGTGGAGACTAGCAAATGTTGGAGCTGAAGGCAGTACTCGATTAGGAAATCGCTCCTGATAAATACGTCTTGCTCCGCGCGCATTGCTATCCACAAGGCCATAAACGAAATGCATATAGGCTAAATGAGCATTATTGTTTAAATAATCCATTTTTTCAAAATAAGTGTTTTCTACTTCTACTTACGGAAACTTCAACAAAACGTCGAACTGTCACAAAATATGTAATTACCAAAACTACTCACAAACGTCAAATTTATTTCCAAAGCATTCTTGTGAAAAATGCGAAATATTCGTAATAACTTCAACATGCATCGATTATCAAATAATCGACTTGAAGTCCAAATATTTAGAAAACGGTTGCTTACAGTAACTAGTAACAAGGGTAGCTTATTAACGTAGATATAATAGAGGAATCAATTTTTTTACTGAAAAATATGCTAGAAGTTCGCCCAAAAAAGTTATGAATCTTTAAAAAAGAAAAAGACGTGTAGGTGGCCCCCCTACGAGTAAGAGCAATAAGAACATCAGGTTCGAATTCGACACCTCAAAAACCTCCTATTACCAAGTTTCGTTTAATTAAGTTTAGTATTTCAAAAGTTATTTGAAAAAAACGAAAATAGAAATAAAACTTCAACATCCTGTATCTTGGAAACGAAGCGTTTCCGTACATTTATTTATTTGGACAATTCATATTAGAATATTGTGAGGAATCACCTCCTGAAGTTTGTCAAAGTACTTTTGAATCACCCTGTATACCGCAACACCACAACATCACTATTTTGGAAACCATGAACTGATTATGACAATTTCAAATTATGGTATTCGATGAGCTTTATCCAAATATGTCGAACAGGTATGAATTATTCTCATTTTCAATTGACATTAGGCAATTTTTTATCGGAAAAGTGGGTACCCCATTCGATTTGGGCATATTTCGAACGTCCCGATTCCAAGTTTCAGCCCAAATTCTAATACAGGGTGTTAGTTATGATTACATATTTGACTGATTCTGTATGAAAGTCTATGAACTTTACAGAAAAGATGGAGTAACCATTCAATGAAATAATACTTCGACAGCTACGAAGTTGTCTTTAGTTTAATTGAAATCAACAAATCAAAAGTTGAAAACGTGTTTTTAGAAAAAAATACCAAAAACAAAAATAAATAAAACGACAAATGGAACAGTTTTTTCAGATATTGGAGTTTTCAATATATCATCCTTCAAGCTCTATACATTTTTCATAACGTCGTCTCAAATTCTGGCGGGTCTTCCTCAATTGGCCTGGTGTTATTTTACTACACTTTTGCCTTATTCTCTCCTTCATTTAGTGTATTGTATTAGTTTTGGAACTGTTGAGAATGAGACCACTTGGAGAACAATATTTTTGCATATTAGCAACTGCTTGATTAACATGATACGACAGTCCCTCATAATCCGAGGACTTCAGAGTGAACGAAGAGTCGTCGGTAAATTATACTGAATAATGTTGACGATTACTATTGTTGAGCTTATGTACGAACAAAAGAAAGAGCATAGGTCCTAGGACGCTACCCTGGGGAACACCGGTGGGAACGACACTGGTTCTAGAGTGGAAGGTCTCAGTCTATGTTTTTTTACCATACTTTAATCAAAATGTATATTTTTTTGTCGAAGCCACAAAACTATATCCGCTTTACTTCCTGCATTAGTTGGCTGGATTGGCACAATTATCGTCGTTCTTGTCTTCCCGATAGTCACCATAATGCTTTGACCCAAATATCAACAAACTGCCCTCAACAAAATCACCAACACCTCCAATGTGGGAATAGCCTTCTATAAATGTTTGACGTGACCTTATAATGATATTTTAACTTATTGATGATAATGAATAACTATTATCTGACTTTGAAGTGATTTGCATGATATTTCTGTCTGTCAATATCAAAAAGACTTTGGATTTCACCGTAAGAGGGAATTTGAAGAAAAACACCAACGCTGAATTAATTTTATTTGATTCTTTGTATTGAACTAGGAGGTAGATTTGTATACAATAAATAGATTATAGCAACACTATAAATAACGGCTTGGAATTTCTCGAAAAATTTCAATAATCCTAAATATTTAACATGGAACGTATTCTCGTGTAAATAACTTTTTTTTCATATATTAACCTTTGAGTTCGAGAGTTATCACCTTAGTATTATTATTTTCCACTTAACTCTAACATATCACACAATCTTTCATCATTTATGTACAAATAAATAAATATACCTATATACGGATTTATCTGAAATTAAGTGATCTGTTATCAGGAAACAAATATGCCAATACAACCTTTTCCATAGCGTTTGAATGGACCAATTAAATGACACCATATGAAATTTTTGTATTATTTGAAAACTGTAGATGCCAGACCAAAAAATTTCATATTTTTTCTGGGGTACTGTATAGATGAAGTTGATAATTTAATACAGAATTCTATGGGTATACTTTCTGTTGAATTAATAAAAAATCAAATAAATAAATCCGTACAGTTTTCACAATATTTTCTCGTAAATGACCTACAAAAATTAATCATTATGGAAAATATTCATTTTTGCAGCCCGCACTAGTTTCGGAAAGTATTAGATGTACATATTGTGCCCGATGATCGAAAGTTTGAACTCAAAACTTGGCGCTCCAGTCTACTTTCACAGTCACTTATTAATCGAAAAATCGACTACTAGAACTCGGTTTCTCTAATGAAAATATTTTTACAAAATGTTCAGTTCCACCAAAATATTGACAGGTTTTCAACTCAATTGTTTATAAAACTAGATGACACTTTTACACGGGACTTTGCCTTTGGTTCACTTGGCAACTTCATAAAATTAAACTAGAAATGAATACGATGTTGTGAAATTTTTGTGGCTCTTGAAAATACATGAAATGCATTTTTTTTTCTACGGAAATACGTACACAAGAACGTTATTCGGGAGCAGAGGTGAGTGAATTTGGCAACATAATATTCATATGTGATGTAATTAGCCGTTACTTGATGAAAATACATAACGTATTGAAGTAATACTCCATCGTGAGATTGTCAGTGGAGAGTTAACAAAACAGCAACATATGTTTCGCTTTCCAACACGTGTTTTGCTTCCTCAGGCGACTTCACACTCGCTGAATTTTACCTAATTGGTGCGTTATATAATATAACAATTTGAAACTAATGACATTTTACCAACTTGATAACTAGTGATTTTATCAGAGTTCAGGTGTAAACTAATTAAAAATTCAAACATTAACAAGAAAAATTTCACCAACTCATTAAATGGACATGTAATAAACAAATTACCAATTTCCACATTAGACAACAGATTCAACAGAAGGAAAATATTCAATTCTATTTGTCCATTCCAAACATTTTCTAAATCTAAAATTCACTCATTTCCCAGCATACAAAATATTCAGTTTGAAACCTTTTTCTTCCAAATGTAATACGCCATATCGTCGAAACTTCGAAAACAAGTCATTTACCAGGTCTATCCCACTTCAAAAAACGATAATGTGCATCATATGAAATTGACATACTCTGATGAACTCATCAATTACATCGCTTGGTTTTGAAAAAGACTTGGACTTGGCTTACCGAAAAAAAATAAATTGAGCAAATGTATCAAAAGCAATAAGGACAAAACTTCAGTGTCGAATACATCAGGAGCATATAAGGTAAAATGTGACACAAAATTGATATTGGCCAAACGGAAATAATCTTTTCACAAAGGATAACAGATAATTCGAGAAGTTTCTAGAATGTAAAAACTTATTTCACATTTTCAACCACGACTGTAATGTATTACATTTGGAGGAAAAAGGTTCGAAACTCAATATTCTGTAATGCTAGGAAATCATAAGATTAGAGAATTTGTAAAATTCACTGTAAACTGATGTGTAAACTGGTAATTAATTCATTATTTTTCATTCAATGGGTTGGTGAAATTTCTTCCATTATATTTAAGTTCTCAATGAGTTTATACCTGAAATCCGGTAATATTATTTGTCATTGTGTTGGTACTTACTTTTATGATGTTCAAATTTTCAATTAGTTCATACCCGAACCCTGATAAAATTGCTAGTAATTAAATAGGTAGAAGGTCAAATGGTTCAAACTATTATATTATATAAACCACCAGTTAGGTTCAGTGAAAATCTCACAATAAAGTGTTACTTGAATACAGAATTGTAATTTCTTCACTTTGAGTTCTGTTGTTATTGCCAACAAATAATGTCGAAAACTGTATAGTTTGTGTTCCTCACAGTATTACTGACGAATGGAAAAACAATCGGGTGATAGTGTTTACCTCATATCATTATGAAGTTGAATGATTGTTGGAAGAAGGTGATGAACAAAAACGGCGAACGTATCGACGTCAATTGTGCCACATTTGCTCTGACTTTTGTTGAATATTTCTATTATTTTCAAAGAGAACCTTCTTTACGACCTAATACTAGAATTGAGCTCATGAAGAAGTGGGTTTTTCGACTTTCGAGGGGTCGTATCTTCAAAATGAAATCGGAGCATCTAATGTTGACTTCAGAATCGTGATGAGCAGATGAAAATACGTATGTGTTATTGAAAATATTTCCTTCTAGAAACTGATGCAAACTGAAAAAACAAATATTCACCTTCGTGATGCACTGTGTGGAACCTTTGGTGTAGTAATGAATATTACTGGAGTTTTTTCCCAACACAAAACCGTTACATCTCGACACGTGTTTCGATCACTAAGTGATCATCTTCAAGATGAAGATTAAACTGTTTAATCTTCCTTTGGTGTTGGGATAAAACTCCAGTAATATATAAATATTCACCCTTTGATTTCATATTTCATTTTCAACAATAGGTATCCCCCTGAAATTCCAGTATTTTTGGTGAGCAGACATCCCAGGATCAAGTGGGAAATATTATGGGCGACAATTATTGCTCAACAGAAAGTTAATGGAAATTGAAAAAGAAATTTACGAGTACAAGTGCTTGAATTCACCCTCGGTTTTTCCTCATCTACATCTGAATCAAGTTTTTAAGCTACCGACTTTTTCAAATATCATCAGGTGTGATTATTATCAGGTCTGTTTCAATGAAATCATCAGCCTGAAACCAACACGCAATTTCCTATATCAGTTTTCATTTTGTTTTGTATACCTTAGGTTCACGTCGCCTGATTCGTTAATTTTAAAATTTAACGGATTTTTTGTAAGCATATAGATGTGAATGTGTATACGACATGACACATCAATTTTAACTTTAATTGAAAACCTTCTTTTGTCCCCAGTTCAGAAAATGTTTGGTAGATATTGAAATAATTTTTGAAATTGATGTGAAAATACCAAAATGCATATGTCAAATGAAACTTCTGAGGTGAAGTTATTGAAAATTGTTTCATAGGAAAGTTTTGGAAATCAATGCATTTCGTCTTTAAGAATCATTAACCTTTTCAAAATAGAAATTCATTCAAAACACAAAAACATTTTTTCTTGAAAAAGGAATACAATGGACGAAACGTCATTTAAAAAATTAGTTAATATCACATCATCATAACCAGTATGAATGTTCCTTTGATTTACTTGATTCGTTAAAGAAAAATAGGGCAAAAAATATGAGTAAAATTTTAACAAATTCAAATGTTTTTACATTCAGATGTATTAGAATTTTTCTTCATTCCTTCCTTGTCATTCAATAAATATGAATTACGGGTGAATTCTCTTGGATTTGATATATTTCAAGAATTCTTAAGAATTCTAAATATTGATACATGACAGATTTCAAATAATATTGCCAATGGAACTATTCTTCATCTTTGGCACGCTGTGGCAATGGACTGAACCCGCTTGATTTATTTAGGAAACACTTGGCACTTTGTAACATATTTGTTTCAATCAGAAAAAATAGGATACATAAGTTTGCAAATTCTCAAACCTCCAGTGTTTCCGATGAATTACTATTCAAAATAAACTCTTCAGGAATATATGTATATCATGTATAGAAGTTATTTTCAGATGCAAATCGAAAGAAATGGTTCTCTTGAAACAACTACTTTTGTATGAATATTGAATTACTCAAAAACACTTTTTCCTATTCAGTTTTTATTCCAAACAATAGTTTGGATTCAGGAATCATTGACAGGAACGCTTCACAATATAGTATATTTAAAAAAAAAGAAATTTCACTTACATGGAACGCTATCATCCTCAATGGTGAACATCGATGTTTCGGAATAAGACATTTGTCTTATTGCTTTTTCAGCACTAATCTGAATAACATTACAAGATAAAGCACTCAATTCAATCATAACACTATAACTTTATGTTACGAATGATTTGAATCTACCCATGCACGATGTCAGTACACAATGACATTCATTCGCATATGTAAATAATGTCTGATTTCATTCCATAACAAATGTTTGGAACACAAACTGAATAGAAAAAAGTGTTTTTGTATAATTCATTATTCATTGAAGATTAGTTGTTTTTGAAGTTTTTCATTTCGTGTAATGCGATGTTTACATGGAAGGAGTTGTTTCGAGAAAGCATTTTCTTCCACTTTGTTTTTGAAAGTTACTTTCAAGCATGATCTAATCAAACATCTTTCTGAAGACTTTATTTTTAAATTAATTGCTTTTTTCCGCCCTTAGGAAGTTTCCCACATTTTTGCATGGAGGTGGAGTAGTAGAAAACCCAAACCGGTCTCTCCCAAAGAACATTTTCAGGTCCTTTTTTTGATATTATATTCATTGTAACTCCTGAATCAGTTAGAATATATGTACTCATAATTGTACTCATAATTTCACCTTTTCAGTTCTCGTCGAAAAAAAATATATGACATTTCACCAAAGAAATAAATGAACACAACTTTGATACGCCTTTCTATCATTCAGTAGTGATGAATAATTCCAGAAGGACGAATGTATTGGAATCTAAAACGATTTTTTTTCGAAAACTTCTCTTCACCTCATAGTTCTGATGGAAGTCAGATGCAAACAAACTTCCAGAAATTCCATTCCTCAAATCAATGACTAGTAACTCATTCAATCTTCCAACTGTTTGATTAATGAATGGAAGATGGCGCCACAATAATGAGACTAGAAACATTTGGAATGATGTGGAAGAGGAAAAAACATCAAGAGAACGCTCTTATAATTAGTATTGTTCAGCATTATCAAAGTTGAAACATTTCAGATCTCTAGATACCTTTTTGGAATTTTCATTCTGAGAGTAACTTAAATCATTCAATACCAAAGAATTCATATAATTATTCCATTTCTAACATAAAAATAATTCTATGCAATCAGAGAAAAGTTTCAGATCCTGGGATGTTTCTCCAAAAACGTTTGGTGAAGTTATCTTTCCGCAAAAACTATTATCTAGAAGCTACAGCTTCCACCCCATTCACGGCCTGACTAGGATTACCTAAAGTATTTTTGTCATTTTCATTACTTTTCCCACCACTGCCCCTAGTATTGTCCCTAGTACTCTCCCTAGTCTCATCCTCAGTACTGTCTTTTACATTTTCCTCCACACTATCCCTAATACTGTCTTCGATACTGTCTCTAACACTATCGCTAACACTTTCGATCGGATGCAGCGTTACTATGGATTGCCTTCTGATTGGAGTCACTGGAGTGGAGTGCAAGATGGCGTACAAAGGGCCTTCTCGTTCCTTCGCAGGACTGACTAAGATGGAAGGGCTAGCGCAAGGGCTAATTATGACGGATGGTTGGTCATCTTCGAGCTGCATGCTGTTCTCGGCAGCTGAAGGAATGGTTGTGAGGAATCTAACTGTCAGTCTTCCCGGAGAACCTAAAACAAGTTTTGAGAAACATTACGTAACAAGGTATTTTGAAGGCGCCAACACATCAATATAGTTTTAAAAAATTATATGGAGAGATTGAGACGTATAGTTATTCTCTGTCATGTCAATGTTTTGCAACATTGGTATATTGAACAGATGAAATGTATAGCTGTTTGAAAGCTCCTGAAGAGGCACGAGCCTATATCAGGGCCCCACAGAAAAAACTCATGTAACACTAATCTACAAAACATCATTAGAAAATTAACATATTTGATTTAACTGTTTGAAAGGAAAATGAGCATGAAATTGGTCATCAAATTTTCATCTGTTCGGAAATAAAGCACATTCATCTCACCTGGAGGTTCTATTTCGTCTTGAATGGCACACTGTCGCGTCAGACGTGGTTTCGACCTGACTCTTGCAGGTTCGCTAGAAGCACTCGACCTTGACATACGCCAGGTGCTCGTACTGGCTGTCGTTGCAGATCCAGAGGAATCATTTCTGGAGCTAGACAGGTTCGAATCCTGCGAAGTCTTCCTCGTAACCAACCAGGATGAGGCCCTCCGCTTAGGATCCAACAGTCGCAGAGGAATTCCACAATGATGGTTGTGGCGCCAGGAATCCGACCTAGAAATGAAGCAGAAAAAGTGACCACTCAAAGGAAAAGCTGATCTTTTAGTATATAAGTTAAAATCAATGATTTGGTGCTCACATTTAGTGTTTTTGAACTTGTTTAGATATAAGAAACAAAAAACAATTGACCGATGAATTTTTGACTTTCTGCGTCTGATTAATGAAAAGCGTCGTACGATGTTTTTTTTGATAGACATCTATTAGTTCATATGCCCGTATTTTTGTAAAGTGAAAAATGAATGAGACATAAAAAGTAAAGAGAGGAGGTAGGTACCTACGAGTTGAAAACATCACTAACTTCTTCTCAGTATGTGCTCAAATACATCACCCTTTCCTTCAATACATTTTTTGCTGTTTTAGCTTGGTTCTGTCGTCGATAATTCGCAAACTTTCCAATACTTTCCAGAAAAAAATCGAGAAAAATTGATCTCCAAAGAACCTGGGATAGAGATCTTTGAATAGAGCCAAGGGTTCCCTTTCATTTATCATTGAACAATAGCACCAAAAGTTGATAACACCCTTTTTTAATTATGTTATGAGTTCGAATTGTGCTTACTTTTAAGCTCATGTTTATCAAGGAAATTGCATAGAACTGTTTTTCTAAGAAACCGTTCGTGCACTTCACACGTAACACATACCTTGCATTATTCAAGAAGTTACCATAAATGAAAAAAAAAAACAATATTTCTTGATCCATAATTAATACAGATACGAACCCAAGGATCTCTTAGTGCCCAGGTTCCTGGAACTACAATTTCCGTGGCTTCGCTAATTATGGAATTCATTTTTAGTGGTATTCTACCAAGAACACTTTCAATACATCAAAATTTACGATACATTGATGTCGTTGTTCTGACAGAACTCCATTAGGATACAATACTTCATAGAATCGCTCTTCTGCTCAGAAGCCTTCCATTATTTTTTCTACGTAAAAAATTAGTGACAACTAACAACTAAAACAAACTAATATATCATCACATTCATGAAAATCAGAGCTATCCTGACGATTTTGATAGTGATACAATTTTATTTTCATGAATATCAAATCATTGGATTATCTGGTGTATTCGATGTATGTGTCACTATTGATTTCTGCGCTTGAAATTCTTTCCGTTTATTTCCCACCAAGTAAATCAAAGTACAATTATGAACTCCATACCTAGACGAACTGAAATTCTCACTAGAAGACACTGAAGACGCCCTCTTGTGCTGTTTCTGTTGAATCTCTGCTATCTGATACGTATACTGGTCATTCCTTGGTCGATGTCTCGCAGGTCTCCTGACACAGAGCAGCCACCTGGCCTTGCTGAGCAACCATTCCCTAGTGGTGGTCTTTCTGTCTGTCTTGGTCTTCGGCTGCGGCTGACTGTCACCCAGCAGCTTGGCGTTGCACGTGCACTGCGGAACGTGGTGCTCTTGCTTCTCCCTGGAAGACCTATCAGCGAGAGAGTTGGTGTTGGCCGGGGTCTGTCTGTTGCTGAAATTAGAACTGTGTCTGCACCTACCGATGCCCCTAGTAACTCTGCTCTCCTCTATAGCCTTACAGATCATAACGCAGTCTTTTTTGAATTGTTTGGTGAGGATGGCGTAGAGAAAAGGGTTGCAACAAGAGTTTAATGGAAGAACGAACACGGTGAATACTTTGGCTTGCTCTAGCGAGATGAGCTGCAGTCCAAAAGCTGCTGTAAGGGAGAAAAACGCTATGGGGGACCAGCATAAGAAGTCTGTAAACACCAATAAAGCCATGCGCTTGGCTATGCGCGAGTCGTTAGAGTTCCATGCCTGGGAGCCTCTGATCGCGCAGTACATTTTTAGATAGCAACCCATGAGGATGAGGAAGGCTACTCCGTTGATGAACATCAGGAAGACGACGTAGGTGAGGCTAGGAGCGTCGTTGGTTTCAAACGGGAGACACACCGCGAACTTCCTATAGTCGGAGATGTTGAAGATGGGCATAACGGCCATCATAATGGCAAAGCTCCACCCACAGATCATGATGTAGCCTGCGTGTTTGAGTGAGAGTCGCTTATTGAGGTGCATGGCGTGGGTGATGGCGTAGTTCCTTTCTAGGGTTATCACGGCTAAGGTCCATACTGACAGTTCGGAGCTGAGAACACCTAGGAAGCCTGAGAGTTGACAGCCTGCTGACATTTGCCAAGGTATGGCATACATGCGAAATTCTCCTAAGGTGGATGCATCCACTACAGCTAAAAACCCTGGAAAATATAACCGATGTTGGTGTAGTTATTTCAGGAAAAAAATAATGGAAACGAAGTTCGAGGATATATCGAATAAGAAAAACAAATCACAATAATATTATTGAAGAACATTTTAAAACTTTATATCTATGATATTTCAGCTGATTTTATTGAACATGACATGTTTATAGAGGGACAACAACCACTACAATAAATTGATTGTTTTCAGTATTTTGAATCAATTTCACATCACATTTTTTGAGTACCGTTTAGTAGTTGAATTCATCACTGTTTATTTTTAGAATCGAAATTAAATATTTCAGTTATTTTTTTGTCTGACCAATAAAGAAGCAAAGTTTGATTGAAAGATGAAATATTGATATTGATATGTTTCGTATAATTTTTGATTTGTATTGAATAACAATGAGTAATATTTCATAAATTTATTTTGCATTATTGTCAATAGCCATGCCATGCTGAATTGCTATATTCCATATGTATTTTGATGTCCTAAACATTTTTTTCCAGATGAAAAGCTTCACCTTTGGGGTATATCTTCAAACTACCACGTAATTATAAATTTGAGATGGAATTAGCATCTTGGTGTACCAAGAACACTACCTGGAGGTATCCCACAAGACATGTCCCGCCTTGCAGATATTATTTCTTTCAGATGAACAAATTGTTTTCTATACTCTGTATATATGCAGGTTAAAACATAAACCAATCACAAAAACTGAGCTGAATTTTTTTAGAATTTTTTCCCACGTATGTTTGACGTAATTATCTGAATTGAAATAAATTTCTCATTCACAAACAAATTGGAATGAATCATACACTGAATGTTGAGAGAAGTTTAGCACAACGCCTTAGAGAAAATCGCAATAAAATCGGTTGAGCCGTTTTAGAGATTATTGCGCACACATGCAAAGACAAACAGATGAACCATTATATCCTATTGTGTTAATAAATACCTCCAATAATAGTTTTTCTCCAATATCAGATAGTGTACAGACACCGATCAACAACACTTTTATTATATGTATTGGTTACATTATTTTCTATCTCCTATGAGTATTATTTTTTAGGAGAAAATTCAATGAAATATTAGACTGTTCATTTATCTATGAAAAAATAATTTTTCTTACCCAAATAAATACCCATGAAAAAATCCGCAGCGGCCAAATTGCACACTAGGAACCTTGGTACGTCCATTTTACTACGGGAAAAGATCAGAACAAACACGACTGTCCCATTTCCCAGCATGGCGCACAAAAACACTATCCATACCCCGCATCGCAATGTCCACCAATCGAACAAGTCCTGACAGGGTAGGAACGGTCCTGGCAAAGGCAGACATTGTATTTTCTCAGGAGCACCATCTCCAGGCATTCGAAATGTTGTATCCTCTTCAGCGGCGTATTCTTCTATATATGATGAAAAGTTGCCTGGATAGGTGAAATCAGAACGGATGTTTTCCCAGATTTCCCCAAATTTCTTGCCAAATTTCTGACTTATATTTTCTAGAACACATGATGAAAATCAAAAAGTTGGAACATAGTTCAAATAAATTGAAGAAAGACATTTGATGCACACAACAGCTAGTTTTATGGACACAAAACAACAAGAACAACAACAAATAAACACAATATCGGAAATGGAAATGTAAAACGATGACAAAAATATCTATTTTTATTTTAACGGAAATCACTTTCAGCTGTGGATGTTGTGATGGGATATGAAAGTTTTATTAGAAAATCATTGTAGAATTATTGCAGACTTCGATTTCAGTAAATCCATCTTCCTCTTTTGAATCTTTCCGAAACGGTTAGAGTGTGTAGAGTGAGGAAATTAATATTATTCCAAAGATATTTTGATAGATATAGATTCTGACAGTAGTGAAGGTATGTAAACTTGATTTGAAAAAAAAATCATTGTGGCATAGTTCTGGGTGAGAGACTATTTTCAGAGATTTTCAGAGACTATCGAGGTGACATAATGAATCACCATGAAAATGAAATAAAAAAATGCGATTATAGAAAAGTAAGTTTTGCTGGATATGAAGAAGCATTCTAAGGAATGAGAATCAAAACTTCCTATGTTTTTATACCACTTATATTTGTCCTGATTCTGATGCTAATGTATCTCAGGGTAATTTTCCTTCTTATGCACTCTGGTTTGAACCATAAGTTCTGCGATGCCTGATGGTACTTCATTTTCAGTATGAAGTAGTATGTGGCTTGTCTAGGTGTACTTGTTACTTTCAATAAATTGATGAATGTGGCCGTTACTACATGGCAGGAGATCATCATGGAAAATGGGAATTTGGTTTCAGTCGTATAATAAAAATGGGTCTCAGGCAGTCATTTTGGGAAAATTCAGTTCTGGATTCATTAATATTACTCTTGGAGTCCCTCAAGGCTCCCATCTGGGGCCTCTTCTCTTCAACGTTTATATTAACGATATATCTAGTTTTTTCTTCTACTGCGATTTTTCAATGTATGCTGATGACTTGAAAGTATTCCATACTGTGACATATTCCAACGATTCACTCCTCATTCAGAACGACAACAATAATCTCGTGAAATTCTGCGAGAAAAACTCTTTATTCCTTAATCTCAAAAAATGCCACTTTATTACATTTACAAAAAAAAAAAAAATACCACCACCAATATCACATAAACAGACATCAACTAAAGGAAACATCTGAAGTCAAGGACTTAGGAGTATTATATGACTCTAAGCTATCATTTGACTCGCATAATAACTATATTGCAAAAAAGCTAACAAAGTTCCTGGATTTCTGATCAAGATTTGTCACGACTTCCGTAATACTAACTCTGTTCTTACACTTTACATGGCTTATGTAAATAGCCAGCTCAGTTTTGTTTCAGTTATTTGGAACCCCCTGTATATCTCGTATATTGAAAGACCTGAATCTATACAGAGTAAATTCGTCACCTATATCAATACAAAATTCTTTCATAATCTCAAAGATCCGTTACAAATTAAAATACAAGTCAATCTGATATCTTTGGCCAAATAGCTGAAATTAAGCTCATATATAAAATAATAAATAATTTTTTTGACAGCAGTTCTATATTAAATCAACGTTTGATGAATTTACCTCTGTATGATACCATACTATTTGAATTCTCCTCTAAATAGGTGTTGTAAATCCTACAACTCTATATCCAAATCAATAGAAATTGACATATTTTCTAATTCCCTCGAAACCTTTACCACGTCTCTCAAACGTTCATACAATCACCATTTTCATATCTAACTATTGTAATTTGCACTGCACTTGATTAATAACTGTTCATAACACGATATTGCATATTATTTGTAACAATCAAATCATTTACTGTTATTTTCACCTCATCATTAGTGAATACTCTTTTGGGTTTGTATCCTGTTGTATTCCACTGAAAATAAATAAATAAAATTATAAGTTATATAAAACCATAGGAAATTTTAATTCTCATTTTTCGTGATCATCCATCAATTTATTGAAAGAAGAATTCCTCTGGAATCAGAAAAATCCTCCCTTTTTGCATCCTATGGGAGTTTCAGAAAAAAAAAGGACTTATCACGTTATCCATATGAAATGACAATTCAGATGGAAATCAGGGTTGAAAAAATTTGAATTAGGGTGATGAGATGAGTGCAAGCATGTGTTTGAAATTCGCAAGTGTTTGAGAAACTTTCTTTCAGTCCACTACAAATGACAACATTTTTAGGAAATTAGGAAAAGAGAGAAGTTTCAATATGGTACAATTTTTCGCAGAATCATAGTTTGAAGTCATATTTTTTTAATCAGATAACACTTGCCACTAACTGTTAGTTAATCTGTCATTGACTTTACAAAAATGATAATTTTATTTCTCTACAGAAATGAAAAAAGTAAATTGAAAACCTAATTTGTTTACAATTAATTTGATGACAGTATACCAAATTGCATTAATCGATGAGAGATTTTTATTGACATTTTTGACAAATAACGCCATATTTAGAAAAAAATCTATATATTCACTTCATATTCAGTTTTTGAGCAATATGTCATGCAGATTAGTTTTTATCTGAATTTTCATCATTTGGAAACTAATTTGAAAGAACATCTGAATCATTTGAATGACAATATAAAAAATTTAAGCAAAAGTGTAGCGAAGTTGCGATAGCTAGAATAACAAAAGGGAATCTTTTTATTCAGTAAGGGCAATTAAAAACTCAAAATCTCTTCAAAACTGTTATGAATTTCAAGAGACAATATCACTGAAAATGAAAGTTGGTGCATGAATAATCATCACTGAATATATAGTTGAGAAATGCCTACATTTTAGTGTGTCGTCTTTCAATCTCAATACAAACTATGGTTCTTCTGTATACGTTTTCAACGGAATTCATTACGAATGGGGGTTTTATATTTGCACAGCACACTTCGATAATATGTTCCAAAAGCTGAACGTCGGTGAAAAGTTCATTTTTATGAACTCCACTAGAAAAATCCAATTGTGTAAAGTCAGGTGATAGGGGTGGCCAGTGATAAATCCAATCGTGTTCTATTATTCTACCTCAGAATATTTCATTTATGCACTGCTTTACTGCAGCTTCAGCTGTCGAAGTTTAATTGAAGGAATGCAGCCCAAATATTCTATTGTCAAATAGTTCCGCACCAAACGTTAGTTTTTGATGAATAGCGATCTCGACATTCGATTACAAAACCAGGATTTTCTTGGGACCATCGTCGACAACTTTGGGAACTCACAGTATCGTTTGAAGAATGGGTTGTTTCATCTATCCACAATGTTACAAGGAAACCAAACAATATTTTCTCCTTATCTTCGAGAGCAAAAAGAAAACCCTTCATTTTTCAATAAAATGTTTCCTTTCATAATAGCAATTTTTGTGATATTAGCGATTCTGGTTTGTTCATATTCAACAATCAAACAAACATTCAAAACGGTATTTTAGGAAACTACTTTGTTTACATTTTTCCTTCATTCTTGACAGAACTGAATTGAATGCTACACCTGAAGTGACAACATTATTCAGGTACGTAAATTGGACTCATAAAAAATTCAAGCTTGACAGGAACCAATATTTCGTTTGTTAAGGCCTACCATTTTAATCCATTTGAATAATAACGCCTAGACTGACTTTTTCGCACTGGGTGGTTGAATCTGATTGAAACAAATATTTGCCTTCTTGAAGAGCGAGCAATATTGTTGAGCTGAGAGCAATATTTTTCTTAAGTTTGTATTAAAATAGTCTTTTCGAAAGTATATGACTTGGTACTCAAAATATACGATTGCTATTTCATTTGATTTGTTTTGAATTTTTCAGTTGTATTCACTGCTTTTGCAATTTTTTTGAAACCTCAAGGCAATTCAGATTCTGCCACTCTTGTCCTTAAATGTTTCTACCGTAATGCCAAATTAGGCTCCAAATAACGAAAATTGACATAAAAACTAAGGCTAAGACCACACGAGCGGATTAACAAACGTCCGATTAAAATATCGACTAATTAAAAATCGCCTTGAATATATGTCTAGGGGAACACTTGAGCAACGTTTTAGTTGGGGAATGGATCTTCTCGAGTTATGTGGAGTTGAAACTTGTAGATGTGGTCTCACAATATCTTAAAAATACAATGGACTTTGCCGAGTTAACCTTTTTCCCTTATTTCAGTGTCTTGTAGGGTGCATTATTTTGACGCAAACCAACAAATGATTTGAACCACAACAAATCACAAAATACAGATTGGCCGATGAAATAGTTGCCTTGAAATAAACGGCCGTGTGCGCTAGGCCTAATCATGTTCATGGAGAAGTAATTATGAAATGAATATACCGTTTTATTTTTCAGGTTGATTCCGTTATTTATGAAAATGACAAAAAATGTGTTAGAATATTGAAATTTGGTACAATTACAATAGAAATAACTTTCGAACAAATTTTCACAAAATTCTGTGGAGGAATGATATTATTCAATCAATTAGAAGAAATGCCAATTTTGACATGTAACGACTGTTAGTTTGTGGCAAGTGTTAATGTTATTTTTGTTCTAATTCAAAGCATAAACTGATGCCAAAATCCGATTTCATGTAAGTTTATTGTCTATTAGTGAAAAAAAAATTCCACATGTTGCCGATTTCTAAGGCGACCTCGACGGTGACACTGTAAAGTGGGTTTTTTAAATTATAGATGTATATCAAATTATTATTTTTGCTACAGAAAACGTTTGGAAAAATATACTACTTACGCTGCGCAGGCCAGACATCTACAGGGCTATTCCAGAAGTTCATATCAATATCCTCGATATCTGGAAATAAAATGATGTCTTTGGCTTTAGCGGGAGGTGGGTTAGACGGCACCAGGGGCAGGAAGGCACAACAATGGTAAGCATAAGCTAAAACTAGTGTCCGGATTCTAGGAAAATCCGTTGGCGGTGGAAACTCTCTGAGATTGGGGTTGTTGAATGTTTTCAGGTGAAGAAGACGTTCCAAACCTGCTGAAGGGAGGTGTGGAAATACGTTGTTACCTAGGTTGCTGAAAAAGCCGAAACAAACAATAAAAATATTTATTTGAGGATGATTGTTTTTGGAAAGTTACATTTTGGGTGGTGGTAAATTGAGAACATTTACTATGTCATTGATATTCATGGTTTGGTACTCCTATAGTGGTATTCACTCGTTCAATAAAGGAATATCACCATAAAATATTCAAAAATTATATAATTTGATTCTGTTAGAAAACGGTTATCTATCATGACTCGACCATATTCTTTTTTATTTGAAATATAATTCATTTGAATACATCCAGATAACCTAACAATTTTATGAACATGTACTAACAATTATCCTGAAAATGAATTCACAAAAAAAACAATTGTAACTGTAATTTGAACAAGTCTAACGATTTAATTTTTAGTAATAATGTCTGTGCATTCAAAATACTATTATAAAATAATGAACGATGATTATGGTGTAATATATTAATTTTGAGTTCAATTATGAAAAAGATGTGGTTTTCAATCAGTTTGACACCTATACAACTAAAAATATCAATTATTTCTACAAGATAATTATGCTGAAAAATCTCTTTTATTTTGGCCATGGAAAATATTTTTTTTACAGAATGTACCGTACTGACTTCTTCTACTTTCCTCATATTTTGAAACCTATTTCATCAACCTTCAATCAAAGAGATATTGATATTGAATAAGGAGTCACTGTCTTGAACTAACAAAAGTTGTGCACAAAATATTAAAGATGTCACTTTTGTCCAATTATAGTGAACGTGTTAGGAGAAATATTGCGCGAAAAAGAGGTATTCAATATTTTGTGGAGCAACACTTCATTGTGAAATTTACACTACATAGTTACAAAAACGCAATACGTGTTTCGCTACACAATAGCATCGTCAGGCGTTTTCATCAAGTATTGGCCGATTCCATCAAATATTTTGTGGACTGTTCAAAAATTTTCTGATAGGTCGATTGCTTGCTCACTGGCAAAAATTTCAAACAAAATAATGAAAATACCGTGTTTATACAAATATATTGGAAGTGTAAGGAGGAATATTGTGTGAAAAAGAGGTATTTAATATTCTGACGGTCGTTCAAAAATTGTATGATGGGTCCCCTGCCTCCTCACTGGCAAAAATGTCACATGAAGTAAAGAAGATAACGTGTTTATACAAATATATTGAAAGTGTTAGAAAAAATATTATGCAAAAATGGAGTAGGTATTCAATATTCACTAGGGCATTCAAAAATTTTCTGATGGCTCCATTGCCTCCTCACTGACAAAAAGTTCACACAAAATAATGAAAATACTGTGTTTATACAAATATATTGAAACAGGAGAAATTTTGCGCCTAAAAGGGTATTTGTTATTTTGTGGGGCGTTCAAAAATTTTCTGATAGGCTCATCGTCTCCACTCGATGGCAAAAGTTTCACCCAGAATAATGAAAATACTGTTTTTAAAAATATATTGAAAGTGTAAGAAGAAATATTGCGCAAAATGAGCTACCTTATATTTTTGGGGCGTTTAAAAAAATTCTGATGGATTCATCGTCTCCCAAACTGACAAAAATTTTACGTAAAAAATAAAGAAGATACCGTGTTTACAAATATGTTAAAAGTGTGAGGAGAAATATTGCGCAAAAAGGGTATTTTATTTTTTGTGGGATGTTCAAATTTTTTTGATAGCTTCATTGTCTCCTCAAAATGGTAACAATTTTATACAAAATAATGAAGATACCATCTTTACGAATATATTGGAGAGTTGGAAGGTGAATATTGCACAAAAAAGGAGTATTTAGTATTTAGTGGGGCGATCAAAAATTTTTTTATAAGCTCATCTTCTTTTGTATGAATATATTGAAGATATAAAAAAAAACGTTGGGCGAAATGGGGTAGTTATTATTTTGTTGGGCGATTAAAAAAATTTCTAATAGATTCATCGTTCCTCCAAACTGACAAAAATTTTACGTAAAATAATGAAGATACGGTATTTTTAAATATAATAAAAGTGTGAGAATAAATATTGCGCAAAAAGGATATTTATTATTTTGTGGGGCGTTAAAAAATTTCTGATAAGCACATCATCTCCTCACACTGGTACTTATTTCACCCAACATAATGAAAATACAGTTTTTGTACAAATACGTTGAAAGTGTGAGGAGAAATATTGCAAGAAAGGGGTTATTCAATATTCTGGGGATTGTTAAAGGGTTTCCTGATAGGTTTATCGCCTCCTCACATGGGAAAAATTTTTATACAAACTACTGAAGATATCATTTTTATACAAATTTATTGAAAGTATAGGAAGAAATATTGCGTAAAAAAGTGATATTTTGTGGAGCATCTTGCGTACCTGACAATATTTTGGAACATGAGTACGCAGAATGAATATTCCCCCTTCAATAAATTAGACTCATACGGCTGGGATTGCAGTATCCAGATTCAAGAATCACTTCCATGAACTGTCATTGTGAAGGACAAGCATTGTTTCTCTCTCTCAATTCATACATACAGTATGAAAACGCTTGAGAAAGCTATCGTATAGTGAAACACGTGTTTCGATTTTGTAAACTGTCAAAATTTCCAAGAGAAACAACACATTGTGAAATTTCCACTGGATGATTTACAAAATCGCAACACGTGTTCCGATATACAATAGCTTCCTCGAACTCTATCAAACTGTATACGAAAAATATGTAAAAAAACGCTTGAGGAAGCTATTGTATAGCGAAACACGTGTTCCGGTTTTGTGAACTATCCAGTTAAAATCTCACAACGTAGTGTTACTTGAATAAGTTCGCTTACATTCTTCAACAGATAAAAAATGAAGCTAATTAAAATATTATCTCCCTTTCCCTAAATATTCAATGTGTATACTTACAGGTCTTCAATGTTGGATATGAACATGAAGGAATCAGGATGAATAAATGATATTTCATTGTCTTCCAAATCCCTACAAAAAATTTCATCAGTTCATGTTATGAAAGACATTCAACAAAAAATAAAGCAGTATACAGCATTTTTTATGAAGATTTTGTTTGATGAGTTCCAAGTACTCATTGATTTGGAATAATGGAATCATTTTATGTGTTCCAATAAACTTACAAAACTTGAAGTTTGGATAGGTTGAAAAATGCATCTTGAGGAATGTACTGAATCTGATTGTGTGCCAGCAAAAGATCGTGCATCTGCGTCATACCACGAAACGGCTTATCCTCGATGGATTTGATGTGATTGCTAGCAAGGTCACTAAAAAAAAATATAAACTGTAGGTTTCACGAGGTTTGAATATTTGTATCTACTTACAGTACACGCATGTCCTTGCAGTTATTGAGAACCGGCACCGCCCTCAGCTTGTTCGATTTCAAATCTCTGAAACAAACACATGTCAGGCAATTAATTGAATATCACTGATCTAAGGCAAAACAAAATCCGGACTGGTAAGCCGTGGTCATATTCAACTTGTAGTACCAAACGTTTCGTCTGCTATTGCGTCAGACATCATCAGTGGTATATGGGGATGATTTTGGGGATGATAGACACATTGATTGAGAAAAAATACAAAAACACGATCATTTTTATTCAATGTGCTCAAATAACTTCAGAAAAGCTTCAAAATGTCAAATAATGTTTTGAATTAACTTATGTATGCCTTACATACATTGTGATTATTGAAAATATGCACGGTTTATTATTTTCATCATGATTTGAAATATAGAACATATATTTTGCCCTCAAGAGGGTGGATACATGATAAGTTAAGTAGTAAACAGTCACACATAAACGAACTCGTTATAAAATTACGTTTTCAATGGTGTGAGAACACCTGAAACTTTCCATATTCAAATTGTAAGGGCAATGGTTACCAACGGGCAGGAAATTAGATAAGATGACTGAGTTTATGAAAGTTTACTATGTTACTGGAATAAAAATGGACCGGATTTTGTATTTTTTCTCAATAAATGTGTCTGGAAGATATGCGATCTGTTTCATTTTCGTTGCTGTACTCTGTATATACAAATATTTCTTGTAGGTGTATTTTATTATTCCTTTGAATCAACACTTCTGTAACTGTGTGAATGACGATTTTTATATTACTACTATGATCCGTTGTTATTGAAATATTTGATTTGATTGTCCCAACTGTACCTAGAGTACCTACTCCATAGGAGCTTACGCATTATGAAAATGAATTGAAAATTCAACATATATACAGGGTGCAGGACAGAACTACTTGAACGATTCAATTCATATCTTGTGGATAGCCTTGTCAGCCATCCGACAGACAAACAAATATCTGTCTACTTGTCATCTGCTCAAATAAACAACATAGATGGTCCCCACGGATCTGTCCTGGCACCTTTGTTGTTCTCCATTTATATGAAAGAACTCTCTTTATTTTTACTTGGATCTTTATTTGTTTTTAATCGATCGAAGGAAAATTATTATCATTCAGCGGTATAATTGATGGTCATCATTTGCAGAGTAGGATTGATAACAGCACAAATACT
Source organism: Leptinotarsa decemlineata (assembly GCF_025532065.1). Classification (NCBI taxonomy): domain Eukaryota; kingdom Metazoa; phylum Arthropoda; class Insecta; order Coleoptera; family Chrysomelidae; genus Leptinotarsa; species Leptinotarsa decemlineata. The sequence goes on from NW_027412533.1 coordinate 3,565,477, forward strand.
CTAAATATATGTTAAAATTTTCCTAATTGCCTCTAAAACTATTTATAGTGCTTTCTATATTGAACAGAAAATCAATGTGCTTGATTTTTATTTGAAGAATATTTGACGCTGCACTTATTTAGTGTACCTCACAAAATTTTTAGGTTTTATTCTTGGAGGAGTTCTATATATTATCGAGCCTAGTCATAACTGAAAGTCTATTATGCGACTACACTTCGGAGTATATCTATGAAATAAATCATTCCTTGCGAAAGCAACAGTTTATAATGATAACCGAGTTTCATTATTCATCTTTTTCTGTTCAATCATGAGTTAAAATTACTTCAACGGTCGGGATCTCAAACTTCACAATATTCTTTTCAGGAAAGTCAATCAATCAATCAATCAATCAAACTGTACTTTATTGTCCAAGAATAATTATTCTTATTGACAAAGTGAGTAGATAACAATGAAGTGGATATCCACTGTGTCCAATACATATGAGAGACAAAAAATATGAAAATATAAAATGTAAAGATGAATAATTATATATATATATATATATATATATATATATATATATATATATATATATATATATATATATATATATATGATTGTACATTTTTTTGCTTTCGTATATTATTAATTTTTAATTTGAGTCGACCTAGGTATTGGCAGGGAGATATGGCAGTTATTTCTGGTGTGCCTGGGATTTAATGGTTATCATTCGATAAATGTCGGTTGTGAATCAACCATACAGTCTCCATAATGAAAAGGCATGTAAGCGTAAGAATTTGATGCTTGATGAATAGTGGTCTACAGTGATCCCTTGCTTTGGCCTTGTACAAATAACGGATTGGTCTCTTTTGTAGAATGAACACAGAATTCTATAAGGTTTTTCTACAAAAACCCCAAAAGGGTAGTCCGTATCTAATATGGGATTCTATGAATGAAAAATGTGTGTTTCTGCCAATAGCTGTACCAAGCTCGTTTGTCACTACTCTAATAGCATAACAGCCCGATGCTAGTCTTTTTTTCAAGGACGTTATATGATCCTCAAACCCTAACTTTCTGTCAATGTGTATAGCCAGGAATTTAGTGCTCGTTTTGTTTTCTACTTGATGTGTTCCTAAGACCAAGTTTTCGAATTTGAAGGTAATTATATTAGTTTTTTCCACATTGAAACAAAGATTATTTGAGTAACACCAAGATTCGATTTCGCTGAGTTTATTGGAAATAACTGTTTTTAGAACATCCACATTTTTCCATGCCATAGGATAGTGGTATCGTCCGCAAATAATGTGAATCTTCCTGTGATTGGTAAATATGTTAGATCATTAAGATATAATAGAAACAATATTGGTCCGAGTACCGATTCCTGAGGAACTCTTGATTTGACAGGAGAATAATCCGAAGACTTTCAGGAAATTTTCACAATTTGTTTCCTGTCACTAAGATATGATTCAAACCATTTGTAGACAATTCCTCTGAACCCATAATGATGTAGTTTACTCAGCAGTACTCTGTGATTCACGCAATCAAATGCTTTTGAAAAATCACAGAATACCGCTGCAACTACCTCGCCGTGATTCAGGCTGAGATAGTCATTTTCAAGAAAAGAAAATATAGCGTCAGTAGTGCTTTTCGAATTTTGGAAACCGAATTGACATTGCGACAATATGTTATATTTCTGTAAGAACTTCATCATTCTCTGTTTAACAAGTTTTTCTATGATCTTCGATAGTGTAGAGAAAAGGGAAATTGGACGGTAATTTGATGGATCGTCATTTGCACCACCTTTGTGAAGTGGGATTACTAATGCTTCTTTCAAAAAGGATGGAAAAATCCCCAATTCGAAGGACTTATTTATACATTCTGCCAGGATATGTAATGCAGTATCAGGTAAACTTTCGAATATATTCACGGAGATTTCATCTATTCCTCCCGATTTCTTATTTTTTAATTGTTTGAATGTTTCTCTCAGTTCGTGAATATCAGTTGGCCCCATGAAAAAGTTATATGGAAGTTCATTTTGAAGGTAATTTAAAGGATCAGTATGATTATCCAAGTTTGCGGTGATTTTTTCAGCTATTGTGCAGTAATAATTGTTGAGAAAATCTGGGTCAATATTAATAGGACGTGATAAAGAATTATTTTTTCCCCTCAAGTCATTTACTATTTCCCAGTGTTTTCTTGGTGTGTTTCGGCTTTTTTCGAATCTGGATTTATAGTATCTTTCTTTAGCGCTTTTGATAACATCTCTATAAGTTCTTCTATACTTGTTGAAATATGTCGAGAGAAATTCACTATTATTATATTTCCTGAACATATGCAATGATCTCGAGTTTTTGGCTGATATTCGGATACCGTTGGTGATCCACGGTTTTTCGCATGATTTTTTTTTAATTTTCGCATCGGGAAACTGTCATTGAAAAGCTGAATCAATTGTCTATGTGAAAGAGATAGATCTGTCACATGTTTTTAAGAAAAGATCCAACAATGTTTTACGAATCACAATTATTGCTGGTGATATCAAAAAATATTTCGAATATTTTTGGTATTTTAGTGTACCTACTTTTCACTTTTGTCCTTATCTTTCATTTATGTACTGTTAATGGCATTTCTATTGTGATCTAATCAAACTCATATGAATATAAAATTCATGTTCAATGGCTTATTTCCAACACATTTATGGATTAGGAAAATTTCATTTCATTCTAAATAATTGCCCTCGACGACTAATTTTGTTAAGGCAATGAATCATCCAGCTGATTCTCTTATTTTATTAATAATATGATCTTCTACTTCTTAATCTTCCAACATTGACACACTCTAGTGAAAATAACATAATCATTATGACCTCTTCTTTACTTCTCTCTGGTGGAAAAAAACTTTCGGCGTTCACATTAAACTTTTCGTAGAGCAACAAATAAATTCGGGGAACTTACAGGCTCTTCAATCTAGGACAAGTCGCACACAACGTCGCAGGCACCGACGTAATTCCAGCTCTGTCTAATCTCAATACTTCCAGAGCGCTGGTCCCGTTTAGATTCGGGAACGTGGACAGCTCCCTGGCATCAGATAGGATCCTACAAAAAAGAACGTAAATCAAAACAAATTACGTATTATTATCATTATTACATTCCGCTCGTGATTTATCTCCTTGTTTTTTTGCCGTTGGATGTTGGGATATTACTACTGAACAAGATTGGGGTCGTTTTGTATTAAATATGGGGAAACGGTTGTTATTTTTGTTTCGCGGGGCCTGAATTATTCGGAAGTTTTAGAGTAGGGACTAGTTTACAGTGTCGGACTAGGATTGAACATAACATATAGTCAGTTTCCAAAACGTACCCTATTATCTAGTCTGAACATAAAACAAGTAACAGGGGTTCCTAGAAGTGAAAAATATATTCTACAACGATGCGCCCCGATTTGACACGGGCAGCGTCGGATTCATTTTTTCCTACATCTTCATCAATTATCGTCATATTTCAACAAATTATTATCAACATAAAACTTCTCCTTGAAATTTTGATAATAATTACTGTTATCAAAATACATGACTTTGAAACTGCGCGTTTGTTAAAAGTTATTGTGACGATACAATATTTTTCAATTTTATATTGTGTAGGAATTCTGTAAATGATATCTGATTCGATTCCATACGAATGTTTGGAATACAAACGGAACAGAGGAGAGTGTTTTTTGTATAATTTAGCCTTCATATGAAAGTATTTGTTTCGAAAGTATTTTTCTTTCGTATAATTCAATGTTTATGTTAAAATATCTGTTTCGGAAGGCTTTTTTCCAGTTTGCGTCTGAAAGTTACTTTATTGCATGATCTGTACATCTTTATATAGAGGTAATTTAGGAAACTGATTTCATATTTCCTTTCTTTGAAATATTCCCACATTTTTTGTTAAAATATGGAGAATTAGAAAGTCAAAAATTTTCTTTCCCAAAAATTAATCTCTCCTAAAAATATACCCTTTCAATTTAAATATTTTTCAAATTACTTACCGACTTTATTTCTGGGATAAAAAATAAGTCTGTTGCTGTTCTTTAACAGTGACACAATGCATAAACTAGTGATGCAATCCACAATTTCTGGGGTGAATTATCTATCAAATAGGATGGATCTTCCCTAACTGTTACTTTGTCTATTCAAATGCATTTTTCTAATCTTTCACGATTCTATTCATCTTGTATGAGTTCGGGGATGTTGACTTTTGAGAGGTTTATTTCATTTCAATACAATTTTCATTTCAATTTTGACGCCTTTATTTCATAAAAGTTAGTTGTTGCTCGTGACTTCGTTAGCGAGGACCTCGGTTTTTTTTCGGATTTTTAAAAACAAAATGGTCTGCCAACTATACCAAAGCATTCATCATTTGTAGATTCATTGTAATGAGTATTATAATTAGTAATATTCAAATTATTAAAGTTTTTAATATTTTCCGTCTCAGATAATAAATTTCTGTCAAAATGAATTTTTTCATTTCCCAATTAACACCAAGAATTCGTCATAATAATTCGGTAGACTTTCTATATTGAAATGAGCCATTCCTTTGTCATACCTGGTATTATTTGCTCCTTCCTGTATATAGCTTTGAAAGCTATAAGTAGTTTCTTTCTTTCATAAATAATCTGCTTGAATGCTTCACTATTTAGCTTCATAAATATCTTGACAATTCTCCGAAGTTGAAACTTGTGCGACCTAAGGATTACCTAGGTCTTACCTTTTAATGTGCGATTTCTACTCCATCTTCCATTTTAAACTTTTCTTTTTTAGTCTTGGCCATTCATTTATTCAGATTTGACTATTTGACGCATGAGAGAATCACTTTTTATGATTTTGCACACCACTGATATTATTTTATTTTCAAACTTTTCAAAAATCTATTGGAATTATTGTCATTTTGTGAGTGATACAATCTCACAATTCTGATTTGTAAACTCATTTGGAGATGTATGTTAATAGGTTTAGTTCACCTAACGAGAATATCACGCACCAAGATGAAGCAAGAAGAAGATCTCCCCAAATGCTATTGGTCCTTTGATAACAAATATTATTGTTCTGGGGATGAGCGTTATTATCACTCTTTGAAAAAATTCCTCTGTATATTGGAAGGTTTACCACATGATGATTGGTTGTGCTCTGAATACCTTAATTTATTTCATAATGAAGAGCTGAACTTTTTCTATAGCTCCATTTGTCAAGTTCCACTTCAATGTTTCCGTGATAAATCTCAGCGGAGTATCTGACACATTGCTGAAGACCACAAATCATTCCCTATTTCAGCACCACTAAGTCTAACATGCTATAAATATGTCAAAATCGAATAAAAACATTTGTTGACTCGTCTATTTGTGTCTTTGAGTGAATTATTGGATTTATTTTTGTAGTTTTAAATGTTCTATATTTGGAATATGAAAGTGTGAAAATGGACATCTTGGTTTCAAAAACATTATGAATTTCTAGAAAAATTTTCAAAAACACAACAAAAAATTATATTAGGAATCTTGAAAGTTTTTAACTTATGTCAGTTGATACATTATGCAACTATGCATGACGTGTTTGAGATATTACTTTAGTGGGCCATCAAATATGTGTCCTTTGCTAGACTAGGTCAAATTTTCCAACTTTTTTCGTTTAAACTATTCTCTACTGTATATTGGATGGTTCTTCAATTCAAAACTCCACCAATGATCGAATTTTGAAACGTTACTTGTTTTTGTGTTTCAGTTATAAATCAATCATCTTGCTTATGAGCACTTCAATCAATCATACCAGGAATTCGAGCTGGATTCCAATTGTAATTATTCATAATTGAATATTTGATTTCATTGGGTTTTTGTTTTTTTACAAGATCTAAGAGTAATCATGTTACGTTTTTTGTGACATTATTCTTGATATTTGAATATTTGCTGTGAATTTTTTCAACAGCAATTAATTCTGGTTTGATTTTGGATTACCACATTGAAAGAATTACGAAGTAAACATCCTTCTTCTCAAAGTCTATACAATTCTGGACAGTATACAATTTCTCATAGTGCTCTAAAAGTTATGAGCGGTCATATTTTTCCGCATTGGTTTTTCTGGACGTCTTGATTCATTGCAACCGTCCCATATTCAAGATATGCTCAGCTATAGTTCTGGTATTTGTGGCGAATATCTAATTCTTTAACGAACCTTAGCAACATTTTTCTTATATGAATCTTCATTATGTGCCTTAATAAAGAAAAAGACTGGCGGCCTACATCCTTTAGCTGTGGGAAATTTTTATCGAGGTTTATTTGCGAAATTTGCTTGTTTCAATGTACGAACAAGAAGTACAAGAGGGATCACTATCGTTCTGTATTTCTATCCATTATCTTATAACTAAAATATGCACTGAATTCAACGGCTTGAATCTGGATAGTGATACAATAAGTGACAATGCAAATGTGGTATTAGAAAATTTTCGTAACATAATAAGTCATTCGATGGACCCGAACATAACTTCTGGTATACGTGTGATTGAAAAACCCAATTGGTTTCTTCTTGGTGCCCCACTGTTGTTTGGAAGAAAAAATACAATCACTTCGTGTCATGTCAGGGCGCTTATCTAATTTGCCAACAGATGTTTCATTCCATTTACTAAAGGATCAATTATCCATTCCAAAGTTATCGTATATAACTGAGGTGCAACCCTGCTTGGCATGTAAAACAGGGATTACAGGGATCGATGAAGAATTAAGAAGGATGCTGGCACTCATCACCAATAACCGTATCAAAGACGAAACTTGGTTGCAGGTATCACTTTCAGTTTCTAGAGGAGTATTTGGGATTAGCCACTTCAGTCGCTCATTTCTGTCCTCATGTTGCAGTGTTTCAAATATCTGACTGTGTTATTGATCAAGGCATTTCTTTTTGGCCATCCATAACTGGTCAAACAGTAGAAATTGAAGACATGAAAAACCACAGGGCATATGATAAACCATTACTAGTTCTATCAACTAGTATTCTACCGAAGACAGCTTCTGACACTTTGGTTTCCAAAAATTTTTCAAATTGTCCAGTAATACATTCTTCAGTCAAAACTCTTGGGCTCAATGTGTTGAAGAATATTGGCAACACCTATTTCATGCACAGTGTAATCCAATTGATATCAAAACACAAGTTGGTTATTAGAATATTTAAAAAAAGATGAATACATGAAAGATATCAATACTAGTATTTCTAATATGGAGGGTGCTTCAATCAGAGCGTTCGAAGAAGTCATCAAGGAATTGTAGTCAGAAAATTGATTTAATAGAGAGGTAAGTAAAGTCTCATTGAGAAGTTAGATTTGAAGTTTTGCCCCTCGATTCATGGGGCATGCCAATCAAGACGCTCAGGAGTTCCTCCATTATTTTTTTCAAGGTTTATATGAGGACGTTAATAGAATTTATAAGAAACCCAAACCGATCTTAACGGAGATTGACAACAAATTGAACGACAGCTGAAAAGCACAAGAGTCATGGCACATACATTTGAGGATGTATGTCTAAGATTGTAGACAATTCCGTTGGTCAATTGAAATCCACGATGAAGTGTACACATTGGGGACACTCATCAGTAACCTTTGATTCTTTCTGGGATTTGTTTCACTTCACACCACAGAGAATTGGCCAATTAAGTTTGTCTCAATGCTTGGATTTTTCCACAAGAGAAGAAACTTTGGATGGGGATGAAAAACCGACGTGTTTTCCATATTTCAGTACATAATTAATTTGAAAAGATTCTCTCCAATGGAGACATTTAGAGAAAAATTTAATGTTTTCATCGAATTTTCTCTAGATAGATTGGATGTGAGCAATTTCGCAGCAGACGGTGTGGCTACTTCTTGTTATAATCTATATGCACTTTCGAATCAGTGGAGTGAAGTGAGACAACTTACAGTGGGTATCACACACTGCGGATACCCCTTTACTGGCACGTGGTACAAATACAACAATAATTGAATAGAACTGGTCGATACTTGATGAAAATCTATATTGAAACAAATTAATACAGTTTATTGTATGATTTTCACATATTACCTACTTGTATGCCTACTTTCTAATTAATGAATTTACCTGAAAAGTTCAGGTATGAATTCATTAACTATATGAATACATTAAATTTTTTCGAAAGTACCGTGAATATACTTAACTATTTTTACCTGGAAATAAACAGATTCAATAATGCGAATTATTCAGTTCAGTTTGATCATACATAAGATATTGAGAGTTTTTTAATTTGTTTATTTCCATTCTCTCCAACAGGATAAGTTTCAAACATTTCTCCTGTGTCCCTCTGTGATTAAATGAGTGGTAAATGTGGAATTTATTTTTGCATTCTGAAAACTATTTTTGTGTTCCTTTATGCGGGATTTGAACGTCTTCCAATTTGACCTATATAAAACATCGGACATAACCTACATGATAATTTATACACTCCCGATTTTTCTAAAACTGAATTTATATCTTTCTTATTTTTAAAGTGCATGCCTTAGTTGTTGGTTTGGAAAGCAATATTTACACCTTTGTTGTGCAGAAAATCTGATAACCTGATTTGTTTCACAGGAACGAACAGACAGTTGACCAAGTTCTTGAATTTCATCAATTCTCTCCACCCTTTTATCATATTCATCATGGAGATGGAAAAGGACGGCTCTATAAATTTTTTGGACTTGAAAATAATAAAAGTTAACAACAAGCATGATTTTTCAATTTATCGAAAACCAGCACATATGCATATTATTATTCATAATTTGTCCACCTACCCGTATTAGCACAAAGTAGCAGCGTTCAACAGTATAATAATAATAATAATAATAATAATAATAATAATAATAATAATAATAATAATAATAATAATAATAATAATGTTGCGGTACCCGACAACATAGTGAGATGCATTGAACAACTGACACCACTTTGGCGAACTCGCTTCACCATAACATCTGGTCAAGCAAGAGTTCAAACAGGGTGGGTCACTTTCAGAAGGGGTGTATTTCAGGGTGATTCCCTCAGCCCCCTTCTATTCTGCATCTCACTATTGCCATTATCCGTTGCGCTCAGAAAGACTCGAGGATATAACTGTGGCACCCCCGGAAACCGGAGGCACAAGGTCACCCATCTGTTTTATATGGATGATCTTAAACTTTATGCCTCTGGAGAGAAGGATCTCTATCAATCCTTGAGGGTGGTGGAAGAGTACACGCATGCTATCGGTATGAAATTCGGGATAGACAAATGTGCAATGGTTCATCTCAAAAGAGGACGATGCGGGGACTACGGAGAGGATGTGCAGCTCGTAGATGGAAGCATCCTACACCATCTGGATGCCGGAGAGACGTATACTTACCTCGGGGTGGAACAACGCCACTCACAAGAGGTAACTGCAGTGAAAAACTCTCTCCGCGGCAAGTATCAGCACAAACTTCGACAGATCTGGTCATCGGAACTGTCGGGGAAGAACAAAGTAGCTGCAACAAATATGCTTGCCGTTCCAATCTTACTCTACTCCTTTGGAGTAGTGAAGTGGACTCGGGAGGAGCTGTATCAACTCGACGTAAGGACCCGAAAAATGATGCATCTCTATAGGAGTTTGCATCCCAAATCGTCCGTTCCACGGTTGTACTTCCCCCGACAACAGGGAGGTCGTGGACTTTTGAGTTTGGAGTGTCTACATGACAGAATGGTACTGGATACAGCCTGTAAAGTCGTCAGGAGTTCGGATCCCCTTCTCTGCATGGTCCGTGACCATGAGAGAGCAGGAATTGGAGCATTTCTCCTTAGGGCAGCTGCTCGAGCAGCTGATGAACTCGATATAGTTTTCGACTCTGAACGAGGTGACTACAACTCTGTCACCGAGTTGGAACCCGTTCAGCAAAAGGCTCAGATAAAAGCCGCAGAGATCACCTTACTTCTGCGGAGACACAGGGATAAGCCGATGCATGGGGTCTTCTTCAATAACATTGAAGACCTTGGCTTATCAAAGCGCCTGACGTTCGCTTTTCTCAGGTCGAGTGGGCTGAAGTCGGAAACTGAGGGGTTCATCATGGCTTGCCAGGATGGTGTCTTCAACACCTTAGTCTACCGCAGTCGCGTGATGGGTATAGAGGTTCCTGACACAAGGTGCAGGGCCTGCCGCGAGGCGCCCGAGACCCTAATGCACTTGCTATCAGCATGTCCAGCATATGCGGTCTCGGCCTATATCCATCGACATAACGCGGCCCTAAGAGTGCTATATTACCATCTACGGCACTCTTACGGTATTGACGAGACACCGGTGTTGCCCTATGCTCCGGGGGATATTGAATCCGTTGTGGGGAACGAGAAGTGCCGAATTTATTGGAACTATTCGTTCATCACCCTCAGGCTCATACAAGCTAATAAGCCTGATGTAGTCCTTCTCGACCACCAGACCAAAACGATATTTGTCGTGGAGTTTTCAGCTCCTGGCGAGACGAATATCGTCAGAAAAGAGGAGGAAAAACGGATAAAATATCGAGATTTTCTCTTCGAACTCCGCAGACTCTATCCAGATCACTCTGTCAAGATGGTCGTTCTGATTATTGGAGTCCTTGGTGGAATGATGTCTTCTCTACTCTCGAATCTCAAAATCATACCGGCTTGCCGCACTAAGGCAGAAATCTTAGCCGCACAGATGCAGAAGGCTGTCATTCTTGGCTCACTGCGTTTGCTCAGGGCACATGATTCTCGGACCCAATGATCACTTACCCCACGGTGTGGAGAGTGGTCATTGGTTGATTATGCTGGCGCGCCCTCCCGAATGTATCGGGGCTTCGGGGGATAGGGCCTGACCAGCGCACACTACGGTGAAAAAAAAAAAAAAATAATAATATACTCTATTGTAATAATAATAATCCGGTGCCGGCCGTGGGTCCACAGGGCTAACCACCCGGTGGACCCAACACTTGGTTCCCAATAATCAAGGAAGGGGCCCCCACAATCGACCCGCTCGGAGGGGTCAGAGGCAAGGTGGTGGGGCCCAAAACCAAAACGATGATTTGCCTACTGATGACAACCCTGGCAATGAAAACGGACGTTTTGAGTGGACGCATGAACTAAGAGATAGCCTTATGCATTGCTGCGAGAGTAGTGAGCCAACGCGAAGAGGGTACATGGCGAGATTGCATGCTCTGTGGTGTGAAACACATCCGGAGCATGCCGCCTTTTCCGCCCAAAACCTTAGGGATTACGTATCCTATCTTCGGCGGCAGGGCTATATAGCTCCTTTCCAGCCTGCTAACGAAGTGGTGGAAGTGGCAGTTCTACCACCCGTTGGCACGGCTGGAGAGGAGACCAGCACCATACCACCAATGGAGACGACAATCAGAACACGCAGGGCGCTCCACAGGATTAAGCCCCTGAAGCCACAAGAACTGGCCCGTTTGGATGCGGAGGTTCATAGTGTTCTAACAGAAGAGGCTGACATCTGGCAAATCAACACCGCCGTGTATAACGTCGTCCAATCGCTTTCCGAATCGGAAGGACGAAATCCCGGCCTTGCGGTTCGGAAGATTGAACGGCGTGTACACAAGATGGAGGCTAAAATCACGTCGGCGAGACAACACGCGTCTCGTATCCAATGTGTGATGGATTACAGGGCAGCCAATAGGCCTTTCACGCCCGCAGTGCGGCGAATAGCCGCCAATCTACGACGTATCCATCACACTTTGAGCCAAGGCGTGCTGCTGACCACCAAACAGCACTGCCTTGATAGGATACGAATGCTAGTGGCTGCTAAGAAGTCACTAGTGAGGCGAGCGAGAAGTATCGCGGAAAACCTTAGGTTCCGCGAGAAACCTTCTCGCTTATTCCAAGAGCCTCCACGTGTTGTGGATAATTCGCCGACCGCTGATCAGGTGGAATCCTTCTGGAAGGATATCTATGAACACCCGCAGCCACTCAACTTAGACACTCCAGCCCTAGCGCAATTCGAAGCTTTCAACAGAGAGCTTCGACAGCCTGAGCCCAATGAACTGCGCAACCCGATAACCCCGGATGACGTTCGAAGGGCCCTCGTTGGTTCCAAGAACTTTGCTGCTCCAGGCCCAGATGGGCTGAACACTTATTGGTGGAAAAAACTACCAAGTACCCACCACCATCTGGCCAGAGTTTTCAACTCATGGCTCGATGGAGAGCAGCCGATTCCGGATTGGTTTGTCGAGGGGCGGACCGTTCTTATCCCCAAAAGCGGAGATTTGTCGATTCCTAAGAATTACAGACCGATAACATGCTTGAATTCGTGTTATAAGTTGTTTACAAGCATCTTATACACACGAATACTCACCACAGTTGACCGAGTGTTCGAACGGATATATGAGCAGAGAGGGTCGAAGAGAGGAGTCGCTGGATGTAAAGAGAACCTGCTCATCGATAGATGTGTAACGCAGGACTCGATACAATATAAGCGTAACCTCTCTATGGCCTGGATCGATTACCGTAAGGCATTTGATACAATTTCGCATGAGCTCATCTTGCATTTGCTCAGATGCCTTGCGGTACCCGACAACATAGTGAGATGCATTGAACAACTGACACCACTTTGGCGAACTCGCTTCACCATAACATCTGGTCAAGCAAGAGTTCAAACAGGGTGGGTCACTTTCAGAAGGGGTGTATTTCAGGGTGATTCCCTCAGCCCCCTTCTATTCTGCATCTCACTATTGCCATTATCCGTTGCGCCCAGAAAGACTCGAGGATATAACTGTGGCACCCCCGGAAACCGGAGGCACAAGGTCACCCATCTGTTTTATATGGATGATCTTAAACTTTATGCCTCTGGAGAGAAGGATCTCTATCAATCCTTGAGAGTGGTGGAAGAGTACACGCATGCTATCGGTATGAAATTCGGGATAGACAAATGTGCAATGGTTCATCTCAAAAGAGGACGATGCGGGGACTACGGAGAGGATGTGCAGCTCGTAGATGGAAGCATCCTACACCATCTGGATGCCGGAGAGACGTATACTTACCTCGGGGTGGAACAACGACACTCACAAGAGGTAACTGCAGTGAAAAACTCTCTCCGCGGCAAGTATCAGCACAAACTTCGACAGATCTGGTCATCGGAACTGTCAGGGAAGAACAAAGTAGCTGCAACAAATATGCTTGCCGTTCCAATCTTACTCTACTCCTTTGGAGTAGTGAAGTGGACTCGGGAGGAGCTGTATCAACTCGACGTAAGGACCCGAAAAATGATGCATCTCTATAGGAGTTTGCATCCCAAATCGTCCGTTCCACGGTTGTACTTCCACCGACAACAGGGAGGTCGTGGACTTTTGAGTTTGGAGTGTCTACATGACAGAATGGTACTGGATACAGCCTGTAAAGTCGTCAGGAGTTCGGATCTCCTTCTCTGCATGGTCCGTGACCATGAGAGAGCAGGAATTGGAGCATTTCTCCTTAGGGCAGCTGCTCGAGCAGCTGATGAACTCGGTATAGTTTTCGACTCTGAACGAGGTGACTACAACTCTGTCACCGAGTTGGAACCCGTTCAGCAAAAAGCTCAGATAAAAGCCGCAGAGATCACCTTACTTCTGCGGAGACACAGGGATAAGCCGATGCATGGGGTCTTCTTCAATAACATCGAAGACCTTGGCTTATCAAAGCGCCTGACGTTCGCTTTTCTCAGGTCGAGTGGGCTGAAGTCGGAAACTGAGGGGTTCATCATGGCTTGCCAGGATGGTGTCTTCAACACCTTAGTCTACCGCAGTCGCGTGATGGGAATAGAGGTTCCTGACACAAGGTGCAGGGCCTGCCACGAGGCGCCCGAGACCCTAATGCACTTGCTATCAGCATGTCCAGCATATGCGGTCTCGGCCTATATCCATCGACATAACGCGGCCCTAAGAGTGCTATATTACCATCTACGGCACTCTTACGGTATCGACGAGACACCGGTGTTGCCCTACGCTCCGGGGGATATTGAATCCTTTGTGGGGAACGAGAAGTGCCGAATTTATTGGAACTATTCGTTCCCCACCCTCAGGCTCATACAAGCTAATAAGCCTGATGTAGTCCTTCTCGACCACCAGACCAAAACGATATTTGTCGTGGAGTTTTCAGCTCCTGGCGAGACGAATATCGTCAGAAAAGAGGAGGAAATACGGATAAAATATCGAGATTTTCTCTTCGAACTCCGCAGACTCTATCCAGATCACTCTGTCAAATTGTCGTTCTGATTATTGGAGTCCTTGGTGGAATGATGTCTTCTCTACTCTCGAATCTCAAAATCATACCGGCTTGCCGCACTAAGGCAGAAATCTTAGCCGCACAGATGCAGAAGGCTGTCATTCTTGGCTCACTGCGTTTGCTCAGGGCACATGATTCTCGGACCCAATGATCACTTACCCCACGGTGTGGGGAGTGGTCATTGGTTGATTATGCTGGCGCGCCCTCCCGAATGTATCGGGGCTTTGGGGATAGGGCCTGACCAGCGCACACTACGGTGAAAAAAAAAAAAAAAATATACTCTATTGTCATTAAGAATAAATCTTGTGGACAAAGCTTGTGAAAAGTACATACAAATGTAAGTATAGAAATATAAAATGTGAATATAAAAACACCTACAAAAAAGTAAATTTGGAACATACATTATAGTTCAATATCGAAATTTCGTCTCAACATGGTTGTTTACAGATTTGTTTAAAACTATTATCAAAACTTATATAATAGACTTATAAACATATACAGGGCTATTCAACTTCTTTTCTGTACATGGGGATCTCGTAAACGATAAGAGGATACAGTGTCGGTTGAATTATGGCAAAGTTGCGTATTCAGAAGGTCATCTTCAATTCGTTCAGGTTTGGAGTCCAGCTCCCCTACCCTTTCGACTGATTGTTAGTCTCGAGAAGGACAAATGGGTTCATGACTGATTGTATGACGGCATGAAGTCATACTTTTTGTTGTATTTTTTGTATCGTCGACGTTCACTTCATACTGAGAAATCAAATTAAATTTTATATTTCGGGGTATTTGGGTAATATTTGATTATAATTGTGTGAATTATTCCCTTTTGGATTACCCACCTGGAAATTGGTTGACTGAGTTGAATAAAAACACAATACTTTCACGTATCCCTATGTACGATAGAGTTTTTCGAGAGTGTTTTTTTTCATTTTTAGGTACCCATTCATTTTTTTTATTGCTCTGAGCGTTTTCTACAATGAACTTCGAATAGGGAAACCTTTTATGATCATCTGAAACATATCTACATCAAAAATATATTATATGTGTTTTAATAAGCAGAAAAAAAAATGATAGCAATAATAACATCCGAAACGAACACTATAGGTAATTGTAATGGAAATTGAAATGGAGTAATTTATATACACAAAAAATTAATGGCGCAATTAATATTGGAATTGGAGTCCTTCCATTTTGAGACATTTTTGAACTCGGTTTGGTAAATTATTTATTGCCCTTAACACTCTTATTTGCTGCATTGTTGCGAAATCATTCAAAATCCTCAATCTCGAATCTTCCACATTTTCCATCTCTCTGCCAGCGTAAATCCTATTTTTCAATATCCCCCATAGAGAATAGTCCAAAGTAGTAAGATCTGGTGATCTTGCAGGCCATTATATTGGTCCAATATTTGTCTTGAAATGGAAGGACTCCAATCCGAACATTTATTGCGCCATTAATTTTTTTGTGTATATAAATTACTTCATTTCAATTTTCATTACAATTATCGTGTTGCTTTTGGATGTTATTATTGCTATCATTTCTTTTTCTGCTCATCAAAACAGATATAATATATTTTTGTAGTAGATATGTTTCAAATAGTCATAAAAGGTTTTCTTATTCGAAGTTCATTGTAGAAAACGCCCAGAGCAATGGAAATATGAAAAAATATGAATAGTTGCCTAAAAATAGAAAAAAAAACTCTCTAGAAACTCTATGGTACATAGGGAGACGTGAAAGTTGCTATTGTGTTTTATTTAACTGAGTTAACCAATTTCCAGGGCCGTAATTTAAAAGGGAATAATTCACCCAATTATAATCAAATATTACCGAAACATCCCCAAATATTAAATAAAATTCAATTTCTCAGTATGAAGTGAATGTCTACGATCCAAAAACTACAACAAAAAGTACAGGTCCGTATTTAAAAATTCAAAGATGGGGGTGGCCCAAGTCAGATGACACCCTATATAAAATATTCATGGACATATTCTGATAGCCCACATCAAGTGCCAATAGCAAAATGTGGACAGATTTTCAATATGCCTGCGAATAAAGAAGATATAGATAAAAAAATTATTTGGGAATTTTTGGTTTTTCCTGTTTATCTCCAGAACCAAAAGAGAGCTATATTCGATTTTTTTACAGCATTGAATAGGTATCAAAAATACACAACTTTGCCACGATTTAACCAACACTCTATCTCTTATCGTTTACGAGATCCCCATGTACAAAAATGAATTTGAATAGCCCTGTATATACTTATATATAATATAACATAAATAAACACACCCATTGAACCAGACAAACAAAAATTTATATCGAAACAAGAATATAAAGAAAAATCTTATATAACCTAAATTCAAATATGCACATTTTGTCACGTAAATTTATCATTTTAGAACTCTCGCAAATTATAATAGGGTCTCCATTGTAATAAATAGAATTCCTGACCAAACTCGTTAAAGGAATTGGCAATTTCAACGCGCTAGAACGGGTGCTATAAGAATGGCATGAAGCCTCAAATAGGGACATATTTTTGTAAATGAGGCAAACCGTTTCCAAAATTAACAAAGCAATCACTGTTAAAATCTTTTGTTCAACGAATTTGTGTCTGCATGAATAACGAGGTTTAATTTTACACATATACCTGATAGCCCATTTCTACAGTACTAATAAAGACAGAAGTGCTGATGAATTGCATATTCCCCTAAATGGTATTCTATAACGTAGGTGGGATTTAACGAGGACGTAATACACTGTTCTGGCAGTTTTGATTCCCAAATTTATTCAAGTTACTCTCACTGCATAACATCCAGAACAAATTTTACTTTCAAGATGTTTAATATGATCAGTAAATTTGAGCTTGTTGCCAATGTGAATACCTAAAAATTTAGATTGAGTCTCGTTCCTGATCACCAAGTTATCACCGAATGACAGCTCATCAAGAGCACATCTAAATGATAAAATGTTTGTTTTAGTGATATTGAAGGATAGCAAATTAGCACCACTCCTTGATTTTTTTCATATCAGTAGATATTGCATTGTGTAAATAATTTGAATTTTTGTTGTTCCACAATATCGTCGTGTCATCAGCGAAAAGAGTGAAATTTCCAGAAATGCTCAAATTTGCAATGTCATTGACAAATAATAAGAATAAGATGGGTCCCAAAACTGATCCTTGTGGAACACCACACAAAATTTCCACAGACTGATAAATGTTCCCTTGTCAGAGGCGAATTCCAATAAATAACTGAACATTATAAAACAAATAGCCGTCAACAATGATTACGATAGCTGTCTAATATATTGTCTATTATCAAAAAAGTTTCATAGTCGAGATTTGACAGGAGTTTACCCAATTTGAAGAGGTGAGGATAAAAGTTATAGTAACTTAACCTACTTAGGCCAACCCACTACACATTTTTCAGATTTTCTGCATAACAAAGTTGTAAATATTGCTTTCCAAACCAACAACAGCTAAGGCATGCACATTAAGAATGACAAAGATAAAAGTTCAGTTTCGGAAAAATCGGGAGAGCATAAATTATCATGTGGATCATGTCCGATGTTTTATATAGGTCAAACTGGAAGAACGGTCAAAGCCCACATAAAGGAACATAGAAATAGTTTCCAGATTGAAAAAAATGAATTCCACATATGTCACTCCGAAATACACCCCTTCCGAAAGTATTCCACCCTGTTTTGACTCTTGCTTGACCAGATGTTATGGTGAAGCGAGTTCGCCAAAGTGGTATCAGTTGTTCAATGCATCTCACTATTTTGTCGGGTACCACAAGGCATCTGAGCAAATGCAAGATGAGCTCATGCGAAATTGTATCAAATGCCTTACGGTAATCGATCCAGGCCATAGAGAGGTTACGCTTATATTGTATCGACTCCTGCGTTACACATCTATCGATGAGCAGATTCTCTTTACATCCAGCGACTCCTCTCTTCGGCCCTTTCTGCTCATATATCCGTTCGAACACTCGGTCAACTGCGGTGAGTATTCGTGTGTATAAGATGCTTGTGAACAACTTATAACACGAATTCAAGCACGTTATCGGTCTGTAATTCTTAGGAATCGACAAATCTCCGCTTTTGAAGATGAGAACGGTCCGCCCCTCGACAAACCAATCTGGAATCGGCTGCTCACCGTCCAGCCATGAGTTGAAAACTCTGGCCAGATGGCGGTGGGTACTTGGTAGTTTTTTCCACCAATAAGTGTTCAGCCCATCTGGGCCTGGAGCAGCAAAGTTCTTGGAACCAACAAGGGTGCTTCGAACGTCATCCGGGGTTATCGGGTTGCGCAGTTCATTGAGCTCAGGCTGTCGAAGCTCTCTGTTGAAAGCTTCGAACTACGCTAGGGCTGGAGTGTCTAAGTTGAGTGGCTGCGGGTGTTCATAGATATTCTTTCAGAAGGATTCCACCTGATCAGCGGTCGGCGGATTATCCACAACACGTGGAGGCTCTTGGAATGAGCGAGAAAGTTTCTCGCGCAACCTAAGGTTTTTCGCGATACTTCTCGCTCGCCTCACCAGCGACTTCTTAGCAGCCACTAGCATTCGTATTCTATCAAGGCAGTGCTGTTTGGTGGTCAGCAGCACGCCACGACTCCAAGTGTGATGGATACGTCGTAGAATGGCGGCTATTCGCCGCACTGCGAGCGTGAAAGGCCTATTGGCCACCCTGTAATCCATCACATATTGGATACGAGACGCGTGTTGTCTCGCCGACGTGATCTTAGCCTTCATCTTGTGTATACGCCGTTCAATCTTCCGAACCGCAAGGCCGGGATTTCGTCCTTCCGATTCGGAAAGCGATTGGACGACGTTATACACGGCGGTGTTGATTTGCCAGATGTCAGCCTTTTCTGTTAGAACACTATGAACCTCCGCATCCAAACAAGCCAGTTCTTGTGGCTTCAGGGGCCTAATTCTGTGGAGCGCCCTGCGTGTTCTGATTTACCCTATTGGTGGCATGATGCGAGTCTCCTCTCCAGCCGTGCCAACGAGTGGTAGAACTGTCACTTCTACCACTTCGTTAGCGGGCTGGGGAGGAGCTATATTATATATAGTTATATTATATTGTAGTTAAGGCACTTTGAATTTGTGAAAGAAGTTTCTCTACCAATTTTAGTGAATGAAAAATAGTGGGAAATTGCGGTATAGGCTTTTAATTATTATTTGTTATATATTTTGCTTAAGTGAAATTGGTGATTTTCATTTTATCAGACATTATATCTATTGACACTTATATTAATCTTCAGGTTTTCAGGTCAATTATAAGTTTCTACTAACATTTCTTAGTGAAGAATATTAGAAAAATATAGAAAAGACTACTATTTATAATTCATTCAATTTATAGCTTAAGTAAAATTGGTACTATCATTTTCAAACTGGAATATATTGGAATAAAATATCATGTCTGTTTGGGGTAATATTACAGTAGTCGTTTACAAAATAACTCTTCTTCGTTATTTTTTATGGTATTTGCTTTCCTTCGGCGCAGTAGACCATATAAAATAACTCGTAAATAAGCCACCTCGTAAATAAGACGTTAATGAAACACCTACCGTAAATAACAATTTATTAAATGAAATAAAAGGGGTATATTTTTAATAGAGACTAATTTTTGAGAAAGAAAGATTTTGATTTTCTACTGCTCCATCTTTATACAAAAAAGTAGGTATCTTCTAAGGAAGAAAGGAAGAAAGCAATCAATTTCAAAAAATTAACTCTATACAGAGATGTGGAGATCATACAAACAAGTAACTTTTAGACACAAAGTGAAAGGAAAAGCCCTTTCGAAATAGCTATAGTATCGGTCGGCCAGGTACGACACAGTGTCGTACCTATAATTAGTTTTGATTAGGGAAGCAAATGAAACAAGACTTCTTTGTACTTTCTTTTCATGTATTATTTAGTATTATAGGTAGTAGTACAGTTCATTTAAATGTTATATAATGATTGTGCTGCTATCGTCATTTGAATTAATAATCACTGGATTCACCTCTGTTTCAACGTCTTTGAATGTTTCATTTTCCCAATATTTCTGTTCTCAATCTACTACATGTCGGCAATGCTTTTGCCAGTCCTCGGAAGTGATTTTATCAAACTCGTGCTCCGCCAGTTTCCTCACATCTTCCAACTACATTGTTTTGGTATTAGTTCATTGGGATTTGAATCCGGATGATGGGGTGGAAGTCGCAAAACGTTATGTCCGTGTTCAAGCAGAACCTCATTAAATTTGTATCTAATATGATGCTTTTTATTCAACTTGATCAACTCGTATAATTCGAGTTCTAGCATGTTAGAGATAAACATAATGCTTTTTTTGTGTAGTCACTTCACCATGTCAGCCTTCCTAGAATTTGTGTTGGGGGCTGGATTGATTTGAATATTATGGTATGGAGCATTGTTGGTCACGACTACTGAATTCACAGGTAAATTTGGGATTAACTTTTCTTGTTACCATTGACCATAATTTTCAGAATTCATTTCTGAATGATAATTCACTGATAGTTTGCCTGATTCAACAATAAGCCAAAAATTAGGTCACCCCCTGCATGGGCAATAATGAGTCTTGGCTCCTTCGCAATATTTTCAAATAACCTTCTGGTTGATTCATCCGTCCACTTCTTGGAAGGTGTATGTTCACTATGACGGTATGTTTCATCAAGAAACACAATTGGTTGCTATTGGCTACGAAAATAATTGATTTTTTGTAAATATTTGATCCTCAGTGCTCTAATGTACATTTTCGATACTAACATTTTTCTATTATTTTCAGTCCTTCTCCATTTGAAACCCATTTTCTTTAAAATTCTACGAAGAGATGTTTCTGAAGCCACAATTCGCAAAACGTCATTAATTTTGTATTGAAACTTTTTCACCTTAATACGACACCCATCCGTCTTATGAAAGTCGTAAATAATCTGCCTAATATTGGAATACTCATACTCGGAAATATCAGTTACTGGTGCTCTTCTGGGCCACTTCTTTCTTGGGGTGGAACATTTTATTTATCCGTTATTACTATTTTGTATGTCTTGCAAGAGCTGTAGTGAGGGGTTACATTGAAAATGAGTTAGTTTGCATGCGGGTGGACTCGCCATCACGTTTGGCGCTTGCTGTACTTTTATATGAACACTAAATTTCACGAAAAAAAAAACTTTCGAAACAACTACTTTTACATGAACACATAAAACACTTTTTTCTATTCAGTTTGTATTCAATTAATCTCTCCTTTTGAATTAAACAAGAATAGCATGGCTGATATTTAATCATATAAGCGAGTAAATGTCATTACGTACTGTCATCGATGTCATGATGTACTGTCATCGATGTCATGAGTAACTTCAACTCATTCGTGACATAAAGCCGTAATTTCATCTTATAATGAATAATACTGAAAGAGCAATAAGGCAAGTGTGTCATTCCGAAACATCGAATGTCCACCAGTGAGGATGACAGTATTCCATAAAGTTTTACCTTTTTCATTTACTATATTGTACGGCAATCCTGTGAATGATATCTGATTCGAGAATATGGAGAAAAGTGTTTTTGTATAATTCAGTGTTCATATGACAGTAGTTGTTTAGAAAGTATTTTGTTTCTTGTAATTCAATGTTTATATGGAACTAGCTATTTCGAGAAGGCTTTTTAGTACGTTTTTGTCTGAAAGTTACTTCATTGCGTAATCTATACATCTTTATACAGGCTGATTCACGGTGGATGGCACATTAGACGTTTCTGGTGAACCAGACAACGAATCACTTTGAAAATTTAATGGAGGGCATATTCGGACATTCTCTAGCCAACTAAAATATTTTCGACAATGCGGTGTTGCCGCTTCTATTAGAAAGCAGTAGCAACTTTGATTTTTCAAATGGAACACTCTGTATATAATATTATTTTTGGAATCTCCAACAATTGCCCGACAACTTTTTTTGATATTTCCCTATACCTATCTGTTACCGTTTTCGAAATAAAAATTAATTTCAATTTTTTTCTTCGAAAATCATGACTTCTAAAAATGCCGATATCTTTTAGTTAAGAAGTACTATGATATCGAAATTTGGTTTGGAGTTAGGTGATACTTGGACACTTCCCACACGTCAGCCTAATCTCCGTTACTTCAATACAGGGTGGTAAAAAAATACAGTTTTTTCGTTTGCTTGAAAAAGTTGCTGAAATTTGATTATTTTAAATGGAACACCCTGTATATTATTGAAAATTCGGAAAGCTGCTGAAATTTGCTTTCTTTCTATGTATATCATACCTATACCTAACTAGTCAAGTTTCGGACTTAGGAACATTTATTTGTGAAAATGTCCCTTCAGAATGGTATTTCCATTCGGTATTTGGTAAGCAGGCCATGATTACTATTTGACAGTAGCGTTGTGACATTCTCCTAATAATATCGACATTTTTGTCACTTCAGAAGTTGCAAATACCTTCAAAACGATGGAACAAAACTATTCAAACGAAGTTCTTATGAATTTGTTTATTATTTTTGGACAGTGTGACAAAATTATCAGCAGAACATGTAGAAAGTTCAATGAAATGTATCCGAATCTACCGCCAATGAACCTCAAGAAATTTATACGAATTCAGAACAATTTCAATGCATTTGGATCAACTTTAAAAGCACCAAGAAACTTGCCTCGACCCGTAACTTTCGAAGACAACCAGATTAATGTCTTAGCATATTTTCACGCATTTCCCGAGTCATCGATAAGAAGTGCTGAAGAAGATTTGGGTATAAAATATTCATCGGTTCAAAGAATCTTGCGAAGACATAAAATGCATGATTATAAATTCACCAAAATTCAAGCAATGAAGCCTCAAGATCCTCAACAGAGAGTAGAATTTTGTGAAATGTTGTTGACACGCATTCAAGAAGATCCACTTTTTTTAAATAAAATTATTTGGACTGATGAATCGAAATTTTCGAGAGAAGGGATTTTCAATAGAAAAAATCGTCATTATTGGTCAAGTGAAAATCCTCACGTCACAAAAGAAGCCGGATTTCAAGAAAAATTTAGTTTTAATGTCTTCTGCATGTTGATGGATAACAAATTGAGGTACGTGATATACGAGGAGTCATTAACATCCAGAAGCTACCTGAATATTTTGGAGAATACTGTAGACAGTTTCGTGAATAATCTGCCACTCGAAGATTATCGAAACTGTTGGTACCAACTAGACGGAGCTCCTGCACATTGCACGAGAGAAGTGAGCGCAGAACTGGATAGACTATTTGACGATCGGTGGATGAGGCGCTTGGGACCATGGAATTGGCCAGCGAGATCACCCGATCTTAATCCATTAGATTTTTATTTGTGGGGAATGTTTAAAGAAAAAGTTTACAAAATACCCGTGCGTTCGAGAGATGAATTGTTAGAAAGGATTGCCCAAACATTTGAAGATTTGGATCCCAATGAAATCAGATCTGCCACCACGAAAGCAGTCAACACCCGCATTTTAAAGTGCTTGGAAGTGAACGGCCAGCGATTCGAACATATTTTGAAATATTCCACATGATTGTTTTACTTTTTTATAATTATTCATATCAATATTTCCAATTTCAAGTTTCTTGGTGCTTTTTTAAAGTTTATCCAAATATATTGAAATTGTTCTGAATTCGTATAAATTTCTTGAGGTTCATTGGCGGTAGATTCGGATACATTTCATTGAACTTTCTACATGTTCTGCTGATAATTTTGTCACACTGTCCAAAAATAATAAACAAATTCATAAGAACTTCGTTTGAATAGTTTTGTTCCATCGTTTTGAAGGTATTTGCAACTTCTGAAGTGACGAAAATGTCGATATTATTAGGAGAATGTCACAACGCTACTGTCAAATAGTAATCATGGCCTGCTTACCAAATACCGAATGGAAATACCATTCTGAAGGGACATTTTCACAAATAAATGTTCCTAAGTCCGAAACTTGACTAGTTAGGTATAGGTATGATATACATAGAAAGAAAGCAAATTTCAGCAGCTTTCCGAATTTTCAATAATATACAGGGTGTTCCACTTAAAATAATCAAATTTCAGCAACTTTTTCAAGCAAACGAAAAAACTGTATTTTTTTACCACCCTGTATTGAAGTTACGGAGATTAGGCTGACGTGTGGGAAGTGTCCAAGTATCACCTAACTCCAAACCAAATTTCGATATCATAGTACTTCTTAACTAAAAGATATCGGCATTTTTAGAAGTCATGATTTTCGAAGAAAAAAATTGAAATTAATTTTTATTTCGAAAACGGTAACAGATAGGTATAGGGAAATATCAAAAAAAGTTGTCGGGCAATTCTTGGAGATTCCAAAAATAATATTATATACAGAGTGTTCCATTTGAAAAATCAAAGTTGCTACTGCTTTCTAATAGAAGCGGCAACACCGCATTGTCGAAAATATTTTAGTTGGCTAGAGAATGTCCGAATATGCCCTCCATTAAATTTTCAAAGTGATCCGTTGTCTGGTTCACCAGAAACGTCTAATGTGCCATCCACCGTGAATCAGCCTGTATAGCAAAGTTGATTTTTAAATTGATTGCTTTTTTCCTTTCTTTGGAAGAATCCCAATTTTTTTAATATTTATTGAAGTGATACCGAATATGAATATTCACATAATATGAGATAGTGAAAAATTGACTTGATAGTAATGACGTTTCAAGTTGTTAACAAACAAATTATGTATATTTAAAAAACTTGAAATTTCATTGACAAAAAGTGAAACAGGAGAGGACTAAGAGGAGTTCTGTGCGACGTCTGATAATTGTTGATCTGTATTGTTCACATTTTCTCAGGTAAGAAATTGAAACTCAAATCATTTCATTCAATTTCCGTATATACTCAATTGAAAATTTGTTTTTGAAACGAGTAATGAATGAACAAAATAATACTTGCAGCTTTCGAAGCCGTGGCAGGAAAGAAAAGGCGTGGGCGTCCACTCCAACGAGGGGATTGCCCTTCAATTCGAGTAGGGCCAGGGCAGGCGTTTTCTGTAACAAACCTCCTTCGATGTACTTTATGCGGTTACCGGAGATCGAGCTGAAAAGAAAAGTTGACTGAGTTAATCGAGTGAAATGTGATACGGTTTCAGAGGCAAATAGGAGGTACCTGTATTTGAGGATATTGCATAATATTGTTGAAAGGCAGATCTGTGTTATTTATTTACACAGGATATTCAACATGACATGTAAATAATCAAGATTCTTATTTTAATATTCATTTTGAGAAAAAAGACACATATGATACTGTTTCAGGGGCGATTAAGAGGTAACTTGTTTATGTCACAGTTGTTGAGTTATTCATTTACACAAAGGGGTTTCAATAACATGCTAGTATTCAAAAATCTCAATACTAGCATTTTGAGAAAATAACCTGATATGATACGGTTTCAGAGGCGAATAAGAGGTAACTGGATCTTGTCACAGTTGTTGAGAATATTGTACGATATTCTTTGGAGACAGAAAGGAATGATTTACAAAGAGTTTTTGGTGAAATTCTGATATTCAGAAATCTTAATTTTGTGTGCATTTTGAGAGACAAACCTCATATGATACGATTTCAGAGGCGATGAAAAAGTAACTTGACTATTTCACAGTTGTTGAGAATAATGTACGATATTCTTGAAAGGTACGATCGTGTTTTTTCTTCATATAGAGAGTTTTTGATAACATGCTGATATTCGAAAATCTCACTTTTGAGTTCATTTCGATAGATAAACCTAAGGTGATATTATTTTAGGGGCGATTAAGAGGTAACTTGATTTCGTCATAGTTGTGACAAAATCAAGTTTGTGTTATTCATTTACAAAGGAAGTTGTCAAAAATATTTTATCACTAGCGACCTGCTCCGAATCAGCACGGATGCAATGCTGATAATAAATATAAATTTACCCACCGGAATTTCAAGGGCAAGGAGAAACAGTGATGAAAAAATAATTTTGTTGTACGGACGCGACTTTTTCATCCGAGGCTAGAGCACCAGTTGAGATAATTAAAAATCCTTTCTTATTGCACATCTACAATATAGAACTAACCTATATACAAAATTTCAGCCTCCGAATATATACCGGTACAGGATACAGGATACAAAAAAAAATATCTTCCAAGTACGACTAAGGCTGTAGGAGGCACAAGTTAGGCGACTAGGCGCCTTAATCGTATCGATGGTACATTTTTGAAAAGCGCTAAAATACCTGTTTTGATAAAGTAAGTTTATGTTTGCATGATTCTTAGTTGGGAATTGCAGTATATTTTGTTTCATTTCAATTGCACTTATTATTACAGTAATATTTCCTTAGGGGGTACGTCTTAAGCAACCTTACCCTAGTTAATAATGAAATTGAATCATCTGAAAGAACAATTCGTTTAGGCCAGTCTCAACTCTTGACACTGTAGGTTGATGGACTGACACCTATCAGAAAACAACTACTCCTCTGGCTAATACCATGAAGGGCGTTGGATCATATCCGACAAATGTCAGTGCAGAATTGTTCATTGAAGTTATTCCTGCATATGCTGTTGGCAATACAACTGCCGCAATAGATTTTCAATTATTGGAACATACTTGCAGACCGGTTTCGGGCTGTTTGGCCACTCGTCAGTGCAAGGTAGTGTAATATCATCAACATAAAGTTAATATCATCAACAAAAAGATAATTGAAAATCGAATTCTTTCAGAGTATCATTCCTCGAACTAAGCAGAAGCAGACAACAACAACAGGTTTGTCATCGCCCCATCTGCCTGTAAACGAGGTAACCAACTGCATATCCGAAATGTGACAAGAAAACTTGTCACATATAGTCGAACGAATTGTTCTTTTAACTGATTTGATTTATAGCCAGTCTTTCCAGATTATTTTAGAACTTCTGTGACTAATAATAATTTCTGAAAACGTCTTTTTTCACTAACGAGTTTAGCATGTATATGTATGTTATTGGTATCATTTGTTCTGGTTCAACGACAATGTATTGCATACAAGTTTCCCTGAGGAAGTTTCATTTCGAATTTTATATAACATATCAAAGGATGAAGTATATAGTATGCGCTCCTGAGGATTCTTACACAATTCAGTGGATGAATATACCAACGTCTTTGACGTCTTATGTTTTACATTTGTAGATACATTTTACGATACATGGATCAATTTTTCATAAAATTATACTTTTTTGTGTAGGAAAATGTCAACTCAGCGACTGATCTATTCCAATAAATTCACTTTGAAGTTGAAACTCCTGAATAAAAGTGTCATTTTAATTTGATTAAAAAACTGCTTGATTCTCATCGCAACTCGACAAACAAAAAATCGCGTGGATAATGAAGGCCAATCAGTTTTTGTGTAGAGGTTCACATTCAACGGCAGACAAGTGAATGAATCTAATTTAGATAGTCTAGAAATCTTACAGTGAAACACAAATAATAATAATTCGAAATTAAAAAGAAACATCACCTACCAATAACCTCCACAGTAGTGGCCGTTCACCCGTTAAAACCAACCCAAAGTTTTTGTCACGAAAGCGATATGAAATATGTATAATCCGGAACTTTACCGAAACACCGAACTTTCGGTACTCTTCATTAATTTGTAAAAGTTCGCAAGATAAATAAAAGCGTTTGTGCTTCTCGACGAGATTTAGAGACTTTTTTTCGGAAACTTACAGCTCTTGGAGGTCAGGTAGTTTGGCAATTGCACTCGGTATCTGTGTCAGGAAGTTATCGTCGAGTTCCCTGGAACAAAAGATACAACTTTTATTTGCGGGTCATTAGAGTTGTGAAGTAGCATTTCATTTGATATTACGGTGATGGTGCAGAGTGGAATGTGTGGGAAAATGTACTTTTGTTTCCAAAAACGGAGTTTTGAAGAAGAGTTTTCCACACACTAATTTTTCACAGGTGAATGACGTGAAGTGTATTGAGTTATCAGAACTCGGCTTCGTTCAGTTCAGTCACAAGTTTGTATACAGAGTATATTTGAAGCCATTCCATTTGGAACGGAGGGAAATACCTTGGCTTTGTCTCACCAGGAACGCTCATTTGGAAAAAGTTTTACACACAGCTAGACTGTCCCTATGAACATGTCGAAGGATTTGTAGTAGAACTTAGGGTTTAGGTCCCAAACAAATCTACTGTATTTATGTAATGATTGTCAGACCAATGATCACTTATGGTGCAATTGCCTGGTGGCCGAAGGCTTTACAGAAAACGGCCCAGGCGAAGCTCTCTGGCTTACAGGGACAGCCTTGTTTGCCATCAGTGGTGCCATCAGTACCACACCGTCAGCGGTCATGAATATTCTTCTAGATCTACCTACTCTACACATTTTTCTGGAGAGAGAGGCTAGATGGACTACATCTAGACTTGTGCACATTGCCAATTGTACAAATCAATTTAATGCAGGGTGTAACAGACTGTCGGTTGACACTGGAGGTCACAGCATTCTGGAAATGACCTCTGACTTTATGCCTCCAACTATCAACAACGAACTACCTTATGAAGTACTGTTTCCGAGAAAAGAGGAATGGATCCACCGGAAGGAAGAAATATTAAGGGCAGGTAGTTGTTGTTTCACAGATGGATCAAAAACACCTTCCGGTTCTGGTGCAGGTGTTTTCAGTGGCAGACCCAGGAACCTAGGAACACCTAGACGACTGTATTTCAAGCAGAAATCAACGCCAATGGGTTGTGTGCGGAGAGATTGGAAGAATCCAACCTCATACACAAGTCAATAAAATATTCTCGGACAGTCAAACGGCGTTGAAAGAGAGATGATAAGGAAATAAATTCAACTTGAAAAAAACTGTTCAAACAAGTCTATAACTAAGTATACTCCACATTGAAAATAACATTGAACAAAACGCTCACCTATACAGAAAAATTATTAGATAAAATGAAAAGACTACTAACAAAAGAGAGCATTACTATATCATATAAGACTGGTAACTCTTTGAGAAGAGATATGAAAAACAACAACTTGAAAATGGGAACAGATAACAAATCAGGAGTCTACCAATCAACGTGTGGATCGTGCACAAAAGTGTATATAGAAAGAAAACCAATTCCACTAATGATTGCCACTTTCTAGAGAACAACTACGATTTCAATATGGACTACGACATAATATATACAGAAAATAAATTAGAAAAATTCAATATGATGGAGTCTTTGGAAATCAATAAATGCAAATATTCGAATTCCTTTATGAACGACCAACAAGGTGTTATCCACTCACCATTGTTGAACTTGTTTTCATAAAGACGTCAACATGAATAACAATTTATAAAAATGTAAAAAAGGTTGGTAATGAAAGAACAATAGTGCAATGAACTAGAAGGTGGAATTACTAGAACTATATCAAATACGGGAATATGTGACGAAATTGGCCGATACTTGATGAAAATCCATAACGTATTCAAATAACACTTTACTGTGAGATTTTCACAGAACAGTTCACAAAACAGCATCATTTATTGAACAAATTGCCGTCAGCAACGATTACGAGGTAAATATTATTGTTAAATATTATATTATAATTATTTTTCCCAAGAACTCACGAAAACAAGCCATTTACCAGTTCTTTCTCACTTGAAAAAATGATAACACGCGTTATAGAACTCAGGTGAACGCACCATTTACGTTGCTTGTTTTTTGAAAAAGAAAGACTTGGACGTAGCTTTCAGAGCAAATAATAATTCGAGCAATATCACAAGAACTCGGCCTTTCGCAGACCACAACTTGGCAAATTTTGTATCCTGATTTGGGCTCGCACCAGTACACAATTCAACTGACCAAGGAGCTGAAGGTGAACGACCATAAACAACGAAGTGTTTTCGCTGAATGGGCTCTGGAACAGTTGGCAACTGACTCTAGTTTTCATAAAAAAATCATCTTTAGCGAATAGGCCCATTTGTGGATAAATGACTACGTGAACAAATAAAATTGTAGAATCTGGGACGATACCAATCCACTCGAGATCCGAGAGATTCGTCCAATGCATCCCAAAAAGTCACTGTTTGTTGTGGCTTTTGGTCTGGCGGCATCATCGAACCATATTTCTTCGAGAACGACTTTGACTAAGCCATTACTGTCAACGTCGACCACTATAGGTCGATGATTAGCAACTTCTTTTGGCCTGATTTGGATGATCTGGACACCAACGACATGTGGTTTCAACAGGACGGCGCTACGTACCACACAGCTCATGTCACATTGTATATTCAGCACGAGCGGTTTGAGGGCATGGTCATCTCACGTGGAGGTGATGTGAAGTGGTCAACGAGATCGTACGATTTGACTTCGTTAGACTTTTTCTTGTGTGTTTTTCCCAAGTCGCAGGTGTATGCGAATAAGCCACATACCACAGCGGTCCTCAAAGCCAACAAAATCCATGCCATCGATGAAATTTTGCCTGATTTATGCGCCAGAGTCATGGAAAATTAGATTTCGGATGCGCTATATCCAGAGAAGCGGTGGCGGACATTTGAATGATTTTATATTACACACATAATGACATCAATACGTCTTTTAAACCAATGAAAGAGTTCGATGGTATCTCACATACTTTACTTTATTCAAATTTAAAAATAGAAAGTGCTTAATCAAAGACCCTGTCAAAAGTACCAATTAGGTAGAATGTAGTAAGTGTGAACACGTCTGTGGAAGCTGTTTTATGGAGAAATACGTGTTGCAATTTTGTGAACCCTGCAGTAAAAATCCCACAACTTGAATACATGAAATACAGGAAGATGTATATTTCGAAGAATTTTTTGACAAAAATTGTATAACCAATGTTAAAAATTGGATAGAAAGTATACCAACAATAACACATTATAGTAATGAAGTTCATCAAATTCTAGATCTATCAGAGACGAAAATTCAATAGCCAATTCCCAAATAGAAAATAAACTCTTAAAATGTTCAACAAACAAATCATGAGTTTTAATAGTGCTGAAAGATCCAGGCGAAACAACTAAAACTAGATGAAAACGATACTTACAGAACTTTCAGCGAAGTTATACTGGCAAAGGCATCTTCTGATATTTCGTAAACTTGATTACGTTTCATCAACCTGTAAAAAATAATTTGCTACATAATTTAAATATTCAAATTTATGTTATGGATGATAATCCAAACATTTCTTCACAGTTAATAATAACTTTTCGTTCCTTGGTCAATTTTTCTTCTTCGGTCAACTACAGTGGTCATTAGTCTCATGTCGTAGGTACGCTTTTGGTCCACTTTCAACATATATTCCTGAGACAAAAATATCTGGTCGAATTTGGGTTCGAATCTAAAACCCCAGGTTTAACAGTTAGACTTTTGAATCTTGAGGTGATTATTCATCGCACCTTATATTAATCATGAAACGTTTTATTGATCTATGGATGGATGATAGAGACATATGTTAAATTAGTAAGTGAGTTACACTCATGAAGCCACTGTTACCTGGTTCATTTCAAACCTTATACATTCATAACGATTATTCTACGATTTCCAAATGAGATAACCGTTCAAAATGTAAAATTTTTTCATTGAAAAAATCAATTCCATAGCCGACTTCGTTTTTTCCTTGGTGTGGATGAAGAATAGAGAATACATAATGAAAAAATATATCTTTGAGTTTTATTCACGATGTTTACAAACGGTTGTTTTTATGGATGTTTTGTATCCTTTCCATTGGTATTCACGAGTGAATTTCTGAATCAACTCGATTTCTAATAGATTACTTCAGTACTTCTTGTCCTGTATTCATCACGTTTCTTAGACCTCCCCTCGTATCTATCTTCCCAGTCGAATGCTGGGAATAAGGTTAGTGGATGTTCTACATATTCAAATATATTAGGGTGACGTAGCGGGTTGAGGCGCTTCTATCTATTTAACTATCATGATTTACAGTTTCAGTTGCAGTTGCGAGATTTGTCGAAATGAAACGTTTATGGAAAGTCGCGCCTTACGAACATCGGGAAATAGGATTGAATAATTCATTTTCGAAACGAAATCTCTGAGATGTGCATAATGAGACAATGTAATGTTGAACTGGGTTTGGTGTCAGAAGTGGCAAGAGAATTTAGCCATTTTCTTCCAACCGACTTAGAATATAATATGACATGAACTTGTTTGAAAAAGTGGAAGATTCAACTGTAGTTCAATATTTCTTTTTAAGATGATCACTTGGTGATCGAAACACGTGTCGAGGTGTTGAAATAACGGTTTGGTGTTGGGAAAAAACTCCATTAATATTCATTACCACCAAAGGTTCCAAACAGTGCATCACAAGTGCATTTTAGGCACTTATTTATGACTATAAGTATTGAAATGAAATGGTGAAATTCTTTAAGCATTGAAAAATTTCACCATTGTATTTGCGTGCTTGAGCAAATATCAATTGTTCATTTCAATTAGTAGATTAGCAATGCGTTACTTGCTCCAATAAAAATGGCATTATAAGGTTATATGAGTAAGTACATCCGATCTTCAACTATTCAACGAAGCCGATTCATTCATTTGGTGAGTTATCTTCCACATATCATCTTTTAGGTCAAATTGAGAGAGTAAAATTTCACGAATCACTGAAAACCTAATTTGGTCTGCAGCGGGGTAGATACAAAATATGTGCTCTGTCTGCTATTTTATCATTCTATAAACAGAGACACCATGCACCGTCAGACGTCAGTGACCTGTAAATGGACCTATTAGGTAACGTAGATTATTCCTAACAATTTTCTCGTGACATACGCCTGTTTACTGTTTTTAACCATTAAGTACTTAGTATATGGTTCAGATATGTGCTTATAAATTTCATTTTTGAAACGAAATCATTTGTCATAGACTCAGTTCACTTCATTGGGGAAAGATTTGGGATTTGGAACTGAATCCTAATGACGTGTTGGTGAGTTTTGAAGTCACCGCCGCATTTGAATATTGTTCAACATCAACATACTTCCAGTGAAATGGAAAATTATATGAGTAAAAAGAAGGAGTTTTAATGGAATGTCCAGTATTTGCTAACTTCTACTTGGAACAATTTGAACGCGGAGCTCTAGAACATTCGCTAGTCCGAGTCTTCTCCTTCATAATACTTGATGATATTTTGGTGATTTGAGGTTACGGGGAAGAGAAATTGTCAGAATTTCTGTGATGTTTGAATTTTTGGAACCCGAAAGTCCAGTTCACAATGAAGAAAGGAGAGGAAGGGGAAATCGCTTTTCTAGATGTAGGTATTAGTGGAAAAACTGGGTCATGAAGTATACAGAAAACCGACCCATACGGACCGTTATTTGAACAAGCACTGGAATCATTATCTGTGACAGAAAAAGATTCTGGTAGAGAGGGCAAGACGTATCTGCGAACCAAAAGAGCTACCAGAGAAAATGTGTCATCTGAAGAATGTTTTCCTGGGTAATGGATATAACGAGGCCGAAATCGACCCAGCCTTGTGACCCATACAAAAACACTCCACGGTAGAACTGGAGCGAACGGCCAATGGAAAAACTTTTATGAACAACATAAAAGGATCCCCAAAAAACATGAAGTAAGGGGCATTTATCAAGTCCACAAAAACGATGGAGGATAGTCTCATGAAGACATCAGAGATCCAATTAAGTACCCCAGGAGCATACCGGATACCGTTTAGTTGTGTTTCGTTCTACATCAGAATAACAAAAAAAAAAGCTAAAAAGTATTTCACTGAGCATGAAAGAAGTTGCAGCTATGGACAAACAAATGAATCGACAGTTGCAGAACAGCCATGACATTGCTTTCGAACGCACGAAGTTCTTGATGCAACCAATCATGAGGCCATGGAAATACATAAACATAAGAACAATTTTAACCGTTAGGAAGAGAGCTTGAACATCAATGAGACATGGATACCGGCGCTTCATAACACAAAGATTCTCTCAATGATTGAAGGAGAGTCGAACCAATTAGGTACAATTTCAGTTGTACCTGATTGAAACAAAGTTTGTATGAGATATCGAATTTTGTTATTTATTTGAATGACCTATTGATACCATTATGTGTGGCATATAACATCGTTCAAATGTCCGCCACGGCTTCTCTGGGTGGAGCGCATCCGAAACGTCCAATTTTTCATTACTCCGTATCAGGCTGAATTTGACCGATGGCAAAGGTTGTGTTGGTTTTGAGGACCGCTGTGGTTTGTGGCTCATTCGCATACACCTTCGACTCGATAAAACCACACAAGAAAAACTCTAAGGGAGTCAAATCGCTTGATCTCGGTGGCCAGATCACATCACCTCCACGTGAGATGAATATGCCCTCAAATCGCTCGTGCAGAATATCCCGTGTGGCATGAGCTGTGTGGCACGTAGCGCTGTCCTTTCGAAACCACATGTCGTTGGTGTCCAGATCATCCAATTCAGACCAAAAGAAGTTGGTAATTATCAACTCATAGTACTCGCCATTGACAGTGATGTAGTCAATGTCGTGAACGAAGGAATATAAACCGATGACGCCGCATGCCCAATATCCACACCAAACAGTGACTTTTTCGGGATGCATGATTCGCTCTTGGATCTCATGTGGATTGGTATCGTTCCAAATTTTGACAATTTTGTTCGTTCACGTACCCATTCATCCAGAAATGCTAAAGACGACTTTTCTATGGGTCAGTTGTCAACTGCTCCAGAGTCCATTCAGCGTACACACGCGTTGTCAATGGTCGTTCACTTTCAGATTCTAGGTCATTTGAATTACAAATAAAAATTATCACAATATGGCATGACTCAAAATATAACTGGCGCCATCCTTGTACCTGAAATATTTCAAAAGATTACTGATCTTTCCGTTCGAGTCAACACATTATGTGAAATCCCGTGAAAGCTACTCCAAATGATCAACCAAGAACATCTTCAAACGCGAAAGCAACTTTCCTGAAAGTCCAAATCCCCCAAAACACACATTCAACATCAAAGCTTACGCTGACAATAAATATCAGCAAGCGCGGAGATCAAACGAAACTCACGTCCGCTGAAAAAATCCACTGAAATACGCCTGACAACGCTAATAACAAATGAGGATCGTGTGCGTGACAAGCGTGGCTAACTTGAATCTATTTATTTTTCGAAACTATATATCGATATCAATCTCCGCGGTATGAGAATGTCGTAAGCTCTTCGAAAGCGGGAAATGAATAAAACAGAGAGAAGCTTTTGGAAATTGATTTCTATTAGGTCTCGTTTGGTCGTAACCATTTCAATAAGAATATGTATATTTTTAGTATTTGAAAATGTTTACATAAGCTGAGAATTGAATATCACAGAAAAAATAAGATATTTTTGGTATCCCGGTATCTAGGTATTCACATTTGAAAAAAAATCATCGATTACGTCATCATCCCCAAACGGATATATATTTATATATATATATATATATATATATATATATATATATATATATATATATATATATATATATATATATATATATATATATATATATATATATCTGTTTAAAAATCTGTTTAAAATCTGTTTTTCCGTTAACCAGCTGTCGCACCCCTACGAACGACAACCCTCAGAAGTAGAAACTTGTGCGAGCTAAGGATTAACGAGGTCTTACCTTTTAACGTGTGATTCCTAACACGGGTTGGACGGTAGCAAGTGAAGATCGATCGTTCAGACTAGGGCTTGAACCACCGACCAACACGGCAGTCAATTCGAGTGAGTGAACAAAGCACCCACGCCGAACCGCTTGGCTACCGACTGACCTGATATATATGTATATATGAGTATTTCAATATTAAATTCTACAAAAAGGATTTGAATCTTCTATTAATTATTTGCGAGCGCTTTCGACAGTTGGTAGTATTGTCATTTTCTAGGCACCCTCAAACTGCAGTTGAAAAGAGTAAATATTTATTCTAATCAGATCGAATCCCCGAAAAACTACTATTCTATATATATATATATATATTATATATATATATATATATATATATATATATATATATATATATATATATATATATATATATATATATATATATATATACAGTGTGGCCCATTTAAAATGGAACCACCCCTGTAGAATGTGCATTTTTCAATCAATCTCAATTTTTTTTTATTGAAATATTAAGCATGAAAAACTGTATCTCGACACTAACTTTCACAATTTTAGTTTCATTTCCAAGGCACTCTATGGTTTTTTTTGTTTGTCAAAAACGGCAAAAGTTTATTAGGCAATTTTTGTTTTCAAATTTGACTACACCACTGGATTCGTAGTCGTTATAAATCAAAACTGTCAAATTTTCATTAAAAAATATTTGTTAACAACGAAGTTACAACAACTTCAATTTTGGAAACAAAGTATTTGTTTGTAATTTTTATTCAGATTATAGACATATTTGAGATCTGACAACACTGTCATCACCAAGTAGAACACCAGTGAATTTGTACAGTGAAAATCCGAAGTCAACAGCTCAATGCGTTCTACAGTTATAACTCCTGAAAATATGGTAATGTGAGAGATTTGTGGTGCAAGCGTTTTGTAATAAAAATCTGACTACGCCACTGGATTTGTGGATAATATTCCCTTAAAATCATTCATTTGAGTGTAGGTTACGAGAAGTGAAAATTAAAATGAAAATTGAATAATTGAATAACAGAAAATTAAAAGTTCATTTTCAAGTTACGCAGTAGTAGACCAAGTTCAGAATCTCATGTCATGGGATCTCCCAATTGCGCTTTTACCAAATCTTGATAGAATCTTGAAGTATTAATGGTCATTTTATGAGATTCTGAACTTACTCTACCTTCTTCTATAGCTGATGAAAACAAAATGTATACAAACAAGTTTCAAAGTATTTATTCAACAATTAATTGCCATTAAGAAAAAACTGATACTAAAATAAACATTGATTTAAAACTAAACATTCAAATTTTTGTGGCTTCTACCAAACCTCCATTAAGTTCAATACATTTATCGTATCTCTTCCGAATATTGTTTACACTATTTCTTATTTGTTGAACTGTAATTTCGGCACAAGCTTGTCGTATCCTTTGCATGAGTTCAGCTCGATTCGTTGGTCTTGTTCTGTATACTTTTTGTGTCAGAATACCCCACAGAAAAAGTCTAATATTGTTAGATCAGGCGATCTAGATGGCCATTCAATTAAGTCACTACCTCGTCCTATCCAATGATTTGGAAACTGGTTATTTAGCCACTCTTTAACAATCCTCGAATTGTGCACGGAACAGCCGTCGAGCTGAAAATATAAATTTACTTGTTCCGCAAGAGGCATTTCATCTATTTCGTCCGATAATTGGTTATTTAGAAATTCCAAAAAATTTTGCCCGTTTATGTTTCCATCAAAAAAATATGGACCTATTATTCTATTTTGTACTATACCACACCAAACGTTAACTTTTTCGGAATATTGACTTTTACAATTTATGATCCAGTGCGGATTTTCCGTAGCCCAATACCGAGCATTTTGCGATGAAACTACCCCATTGGTGCTGAAAGAAGCTTCATCACTAAACATTATGCAGTTTAAAAAATTTCTTGTATTCAGGTACTCGCCTTGTGCCCACAAAAAAAATTCCATACGTTTCACTTCATCACCTGCCTTTAAAGAGTGAAGAAATTTAGGTTTAAATGCTCTCATTTTGTTTTGTTTAAGATATCGTCGAATAGTCTCTCTCGGTAAGTTTAAATCCAAACTGGCGACTCGTAAACTTCTGTTTGGGTGGTTTCTAAAATAATCTAAAACAGCACCTTCGTTTAAATTTCTTCTTCGGTGATTATTTTTTAAAATATGTTTGCTGACTGCACCGGTTTCTTTAAATGTTTTGTTAATTTTACTGACGGTGCTTCTGTCAATGGGAAGTCGATTTGGATGTCTGTGATTAAATATCCTAGCTGCTTCTCTTTCACTATGATAATTGTCCCCAGAAATTCTCACAATTTCAATTCTTTCTTCTAATGATAATTGCAAAGCCATTATTAAATGCACGTAACTAACAACTATTATTTTATTTATGATTAACTGTCAAAATCACAGCCTACTGTTGATTTATTATAAAACCTTTGCATAATGAGTTCAGCTTCCTCAAATTATTGATATCTCCTCTAAAAGATTGTTTTAGCTGAGTTATGAAGAATTTACAGGGAACAATTTTTGTCCTGCTCTCTGTTTTATTATTGAATAAATGATTTCCATGCTTTAAATCAATTTGATTTTAGCGGCTATGCGGAAGAATGTACTAAGTACTGCATAACTTGAAAATGAATTTTTAATTTTCTGTTATTCTAGAATACACTTCTCGTAACCTACACTCAAATGAATGATTTTAAGGGAATATTATCCACAAATCCAGTGGCGTAGTCAGATTTTTATTACAAAACGCTTGCACCACAAATCTCTCACATTACCATATTTTCAGGAGTTATAACTGTAGAACCCATTGAGCTGTTGACTTCGGATTTTCACTGTACAAATTCACTGGTGTTCTACTTGGTGATGACAATGTTGTCAGATCTAAAATATGTCTATAATCTGAATAAAAATTACAAACAAATACTTTGTTTCCAAAATTGAAGTTGTTGTAACTTCGTTGTTAACAAATATTTTTTAATGAAAATTTGACAGTTTTGATTTATAACGACTACGAATCCAGTGGTGTAGTCAAATTTGAAAACAAAAATTGCCTAATAAACTTTTGCCGTTTTTGACAAACAAAAAAAACCATAGAGTGCCTTGGAAATGAAACTAAAATTGTGAAAGTTAGTGTCAAGATACAGTTTTTCATGCTTAATATTT
This sequence comes from Leptinotarsa decemlineata, assembly GCF_025532065.1. Classification (NCBI taxonomy): domain Eukaryota; kingdom Metazoa; phylum Arthropoda; class Insecta; order Coleoptera; family Chrysomelidae; genus Leptinotarsa; species Leptinotarsa decemlineata. The sequence goes on from NW_027412533.1 coordinate 3,604,500, forward strand.
CAATAAAAAAAAATTGAGATTGATTGAAAAATGCACATTCTACAGGGGTGGTTCCATTTTAAATGGGTCACACTGTATATATAAATAGTTTGATGGCATTACCATCTGATGGTAAACTCATCAGTTTTGCAGATGATATGGCAATAATCTACAATTTTGCTGCAATGTTCTCAATTTCTTGTAGATGTCTTGATAAAGGAAATTAACATTCTCGAAAGCTCGACCATATAACAAAGAGTATTCTTTAAACAACAGCCTAGTAGTACTTTGATTGCATCCTCAACAATATTCCGTATTTCTCCTTAACTAGTCAGTCAAGACTTCCCTTCGCTTTATATATAAATATATATACATATATATATATATATATATATATATATATATATATATATATATATATATATATATATATATATATATATTGTATATTTATAAATCGGTTCAATTGTGAGGTTGCAGTCAATAGCTGGGCTGTTGTTACAAAGAAAACTCTTTGTTATATGTCAAGCTTTCGGTATATTTCACACCTTCGTCAGGACAACTACAATAATAAGATTATATATCTTGTAAAAAATATATAAATATGGAGAACTTACTTACGTGAGAATGAAATATAAAAAGGTTAAAATTTTCCCACTTGACATTGTCAGCCAAAAATTTTTATCAACTGTCATTATTTAATGTTTTTCTATCTGTTTTTGAACCTTTTTATATTTTATTCTCACATTAGTAAGTTCTCCATATTTATATATTTTTTACAAGAAGATATATAATCTTCTTATTGTAGTTGTCCTGACGAAGGTGTGAAATATACCGAAAGCTTGACATATAACAAAGAGTTTTCTTTGTAGCAACAGCCCAGCTATTGACTGCAACCTCACAATTGAGCCGATTTATAGTTAATCCAGTCACTAATTATTCTGTTATATATATATATATATATATATATATATATATATATATATATATATATATATATATATATATATATATATATATATATAAATATATATATATATATATATATATATATATATATATATATATATATATATATATATATACGAATATGATAGTTATTGAGTGTCTTGATATAGAAACAGAAGTTGATATCGGACATAGCACTCAACATAGCATGTCCGATATCAACTTCTGTTTCTATATCAAGACACTCAATAACTTTCATATTCGTATAATTTCCTGGACCCGGATGTCACGCAGGTAGCTATAGCTGCCTCCGTGGTAATTTTGATAGTTTTCTCGTAAACACAAGATCTATCAACTGAAACCACAAATGTGCGGTTGGCTCCTGTTGGTGGCTCCGTGCATTTGTATTTCTATCTTTTGGTAACCAAGTGTTGCCCATCCTTACACTTGGCTGCACCATACTGATGATGGGCCAAAAGCCCGAAACACGTGTCTATGGTTTGCCACTTTCTTGAGTGCTATGTCCGATATCAACTTCTGTTTCTATATATATATATATATATATATATATATATATATATATATATATATATATATATATAGTTGATTAGTTATTATATAACTATAAATTATTTTTTTTGGTTGGGTATTTCAGTCAATATCTGCGGGCTATGGAAACACTATTTTTTGTTATTCAAGCTTTTTTTCCTTTATCAAGAGTATCTACAAAATAAAGATCATGCGAATATTATACAGTAATAGATATGTTACAAAAACTCACCAAAGTAAGTATAAAATCTAAAAAAGCATATAAATCCAAACATAAAAACGAAAAGTCAAATGCAAAATTTGACGTTGAAAATTTTGTTACAGCACAATTGAAATTATTTGTTCAATTCCATTCATCAAAAGTTAAAATATGATTATAAATTTGACTTAAATTTTGTATTTCTGATTTTTTGTTTAAATTATTATGTTTACTTATGTGAACCATTTCTAGAAAAAGCCTTTTGAATTTATTATTTTCAACTGTTAAAATTTAAATTTACATTTAAATCTCACTGTATGTGTAAATATTATAATAATCACATTTTCTGTGGTGCTGTAACAAACACTTGAGCATGTCATATGCATTATTCCGACTCCCACCCCGGAGTATGTTTGTAGAGTTGTTTCCTGGCTCTGTCTGCAGGTAACGCAGTGGACATCTCACTGAATCCACTGCAGAAAGATTTCATAACTAGCCGGAATTATATTTGTTTGGTCGTGATACTCAGATGGTTCACATGCTCGGTACTGATGATGGGGCAAACACCCCGAAACCGGCCGATTGGTCGGATTGACCAAACAAAATTAATTTCTGCTTTTCATAGTGGAAAATAACTTGCGACGAATCTTCCAGGCACAGGTGCCTGATAGTTTTACTTCAACTCTCTGCGTGACATTAATTGGGTTAGTTATTGTTTTTCCGTCGGGTATCTGCCCAACATACCTACAAAGTTGTTGGTCTACATGAGAGAAAAGGGGCAGAGTGAGACCCCGGCGTCAAGTCACAAAACTCTTGCAGCGTGTTACAACTCTAGCAACTAATGCTGAAAGTCCCGAGGAACTTCAAGATAAACTGAACTTATTGTCATTTGAATTCACGAATTGGTGCAAGAAGAATTCATTAGTAGTTGATTCAAGAACAACCAGAAAAATTGAAGAATTTGTTATTAGAGTAGGAAATGAGAACATTGAGTCATCAGATAAAACCAAATTTCTTGGTACCTTGATAGATAGTAATATGGCATGGGAATCAAGTATAGCACAAGTGAGTAAAAAAGTTAATTCGGGTTACTTTGCTATTAGACAGTTAAAATCATTATTTAACAGAAAACAGCTGCTCAATGTTTATTTTGCCCTGGTATATTCCCACATTTCCTATAATATAGCTGTATGGGGTTGCTCCACCAAGCTACATAAAATATTTGTTTTCCAGAAAAGAGTTATGCGTTTAATATTCAAATTAGACTACCGGGAGTCATGTAAAACATATTTTATTGAAAATGGAATTATGTGTGTACCATGTATATACATCTACAAGTGCATAGTATTTTTTAAGAAATACATACATGATCATCACCGAAATTCTGAAATGCATTCGTACCCAACGAGACATGGTGATTTGATAAGACTTCAACAACATTCAACCTCGTTTTCTGAAAACTGCCCGTCTTTTGCTGGTGCAAAATTTTTTAATAATCTACCTCTCATAATTAGAAGTGAAAAAAGCGATATCATCTTCAAAGCCAAACTTAAAAAGTTCCTGATTAGCGGTTGCTTTTACAGTATTGCAGAATATTTGAGTCAATGTGAGGACTAATAATAGATGCTATGTTAAGTTCTATTTGCCACCTAGTTTATCTATACCTATATGTATGTACGTCTATTTGCGTTCATTTATACTTATGTGTATGTATTATCTTTATCGTTGCATTTACACTTATATTTATAATTATATGTATGTATATTTATATTTATCTTTGTATGTATATATTTTATTTTCTATAAGACGTATCCTATATCATTTTTTGTGATCTTAAAGGATGTAATAAATATATATATATATATATATATATATATATATATATATATATATATATATATATATATATATATATATACTACCTTAGAGTAGACACATTGCGACCTTAGTGTAGTCATATCTTCATAGTCGGAGCGGAACATCGAACAACTAAGAACACCAGGAATATATTTTCAGGAGAGAGTAATTTTTGGGAGATGAATATTTTGAATTTCTGGGTATTCACACAAAAAGAGGTCAATTGCTCATTTTGGAATTATTTGCTCTCTTTCTTTCTTTGGAAGATTCTCATATTTTTTTGTATAAAGACGGAGAAGAAGAAATTTCTCTGGAAAAAATCTCAGGAAATTTGTGTCAAAGACTAAGAAATCGTAAAATGAAATGTTTTGAAAAATTTCTGGAAATTATTATTGATCCTTTTTAAGTGGAAGAGTTTTACTTGATGAAATGATCAAAATGTTCTGGATACTTATCATACCTGAACTGTCCCTCTCTTGAGAATAACTTTTTTCAAATAGACATCCTATTGTGAGGAAAGAACCAAAAAATAATCATAAAAGTCGGCTGCAAGGCAATATTTAGGAACAATATATTTAAGCTCTTAGAAATTGGCGTCACTTTTCCCATATCCGAAAATATCCATGAAAAATCATTGCTCGAACTTTATTTTCTCTTTTAGCGTTTCTTGCGTATAAGTTATGAGCCGACTCACGTGAGGATTTTTTACATCATTCCTGAAATAAAGAGTGTGAGAACTTCTCCATTATTCTCCCCTGTTTTATTGTCTCGAAATGGGAAGTTGAATGACTTTTTCTATGCATATCAGCAGATATGCGAATATTTATAGGGTTTCCAAACTTTTATTTTCAATTCATTTCGTCACACGTGAGCCTCCTGAAACTACAGTGCTAGTCTGAATGAGGTATACAAAATATAGGGCACTGAAGGTCAACCCGACTGAATATTGAGAGCTTTTCAAAATGACTTCAGTGCAACTTGACTGTTTTTGAAAAATAAATACTGCATGTATTTCTGAGCGTTAGATGAAAAACAGCTATGCACATACAGTTTAATATGTTATGAAACTGGTCGATACTTGATGAAAATCCATTAAATATTCAAAAAACATTTTATTGCGAGATATTCACTTAACATTAAAAAAAAACGCAATATAAGTATAGACACGCCTGAAGAAGTTATTGTATAGGTAGGTAGGTAGCTCTAAAGTGAGTGGGTCTATTCGACCCTCCACCGCAACTCACAAGGGTTTATTGTGGCTCACACCTATGCATAATCGTCCAAATAAACCCAGCTTCTTAACGAAGCCGATTAGTTTGTATGGTGAGTGGTATTTCAGGTCAGATGGTGAGAGTACGGATGTGCCGAACTCAAAGACCCTGATTCGGCCCCCAGCGGGGTAGGCACAACGTATATGCTCTGCTGTTTACAGACAGAGGCGACACACACTGTCTTCCGACAGTCCAAGTCTCTGCATATGATGATTCAAATGAAAGTGTCCTGTAAGAAGGCCTGTTAGACATCGTAGTTGCCAGCAAGGGTGGTATATATACCTAAAGTTGGTTGGAAAGACCCACACCCTGAATCGATACGACCAATCAGCCTTACATCCTTCCTGTTGAAAGGACTTGGGAGGATACTGGACGGACTCGTCAGGAGGGTGCTGTATTTCTCGATATTGAAGGGGCATTTGACAATGCACTACCTAGCATCATCTCTGGCTAAGAAAGGTATAGAATTGACCATAACTGGTTGGATCTATGCCATACTGGTAAACAGAACTGGAACCTCGACTCTTCAAGGCGAAGCCGGCTTATGCAGATGACCTTGTCATTTTGGCAAGGTCCAAGTTGTGAAGGGTATCTGGTAATATCCTTCAAAGCACGATGGACGTTGGTGCCTGAGAGAGCAGATGTCTGTCAACCCTAACAAAACTGTGATGATCCCTTTCACCAGGAGGAGAAAACTGGAAGATCTAACGGTGAGTTCATTCCATCTGAAACGGAGGTGAAATATCTTGGCATTGTCCTTGATAAAAAACTCACCTGACACGGTCACTTGGAAAAAGTTTTACACAAAGTCACATGTACCTATGGACATGTCGAAGGATTTGTGGTAAAACTTGGAGTTGAGAACCCAACCAAATCCATTTGATTCAGGTGATGATTGTCAGACCAATGATCATTTATGGTGCAATTGTCTGGTGACCAAAGGCTTTACAGAAAACGGCTTAGGCGAAGCTCTCTGGCTAACAGAGACAGGCTTGTCTGGCCATCAGTGGTGCCATCAGTATCACGCAGTCAGCGGCTATGGAGATCCATTTAGATCTACCTCCTCTTCACATTTTTCTAGAGAGGGAGGCTAGATGGACTGCATATAGACTTGTGCACATTGCCAATTGCACAAATCAATTCAATGCAGAGTGCAACAGACTGTTAGTTGACACTGGAAGTCACAGCATTCTGGAAATGACCCCTGACTTTATGCCTCCAACTGTCAACTACGAACTATTTTTTTTAGCTCAAATTCATTTATTTCAAATAGCTCTATATATAGTAGAAGTGTATTCTAAATTAATATTGATAATCATTATGATTGTCTGTATAACTGTTTCCAAACTTTGCAACCTTTCCAAACTAAACTAGTAATGTGTTGTACAGACGTCAAGTATGATTTATCAGTATGATATACGAATACTATACAAATATATCTATAAATAATGAGACTATTTTTGCTTGTGCCTCTGCCTAAACCAAAATGGGTTGTACCGCAGTATTACCAACACTCTCATCCCATTTATAATAGTGTGAACATAGATATGCAATTTATTGTTGTTGTTGAAAGAGCTGAGCAGGGGAAAAATAGAATCAAACAATGTTACTTAAAAAAAGTATTTTGAAGATGGCTATGTCTAGTTTTGCTGAATCTAGGAACTTCCAGTGTGAGGTCAGTGGTATATCTAGTTCTTTTACTCTGCTGACAAGGTAGTTAATGTGATCATTCGACCTCATGTGCTAGTCCAGTATTACTCCTAGGTATTTGATTTTTGAGATTTTCGCTACTTTTAGACACTTAGAGTTATCATTCGTTTCTAAGCAGCATTCATTATACTTTATAAAGCAGCATTATACCTTATGAAGTACTGTTCCCGAGTAGAGAGGACTGGATCCTCCGTGAGAAGGAAATATTGCCAGCAGATAGTTGTTGGTTCACAGATAGATCAAAAACACCTTCCGGTTCTGGTGCAAGTGCTTTCAGTCACAGACCCGGGACAGAGATATCAAGCTGCCTAGAAACCTATGCGAATATATTTCAAGTGGAAATTTACGCTATTGAATTGTGTGCAAAGTGATTGGAAGAATCAAACCTCATACACAAGTCAACAAAAATATTCTTGGGCAGTCAAGCGGCGTTGGAAGCTCTTGGCTCCTACCGAGAAACGTCTAAATTGGTAGCAAATTGCCAAAAACGAATCTTTTCGATAGGAAGACGTAACATATTATCACTGGTCTAGATTCCTGGCCATACTGGCCTGGAAGGTAATGAAGCTGCCGAATTCCTTGCAAAGGAGGGTGCTGCAAGCAGCTTTATCGGATCAGAACCTGTCATTGGCATCGCTTTAGGCTTTGGTAAATAAAGATTGAACACCTGGATGGCAAGAAGATTTATAGACTACTGGCAGAATCTTCTAGGATTGGCTCACTCCACGTCGTTGACAAAATATCTGTCTTATATCAAGAAAATTGGTCTCTGAAAATAGCTTGTCACTGGGATATCTTATGTTCTTCTTCAACATTATGATACTCAAATTGTGTATAATATTTTTTGTTACACTTCCACAACCTAAAATTCCGTAAGAAACCTAAGATGACACTATTGCTTAGCATATTTTTTTAAAGTTTTTCATATCCAAAAATTCCAATAAGTACTTGAATTTTGTGAGTAGACCTCTCAATTTATTTTTCACCTGCTCGATATGTGAATCCCATCTCAAGTGATTATCAATTGTTATTCCTAAATATTTCAAGTGATCTTTTTCTTCTATACGAGAGTTGTCTCCAATGTCCAGTGTTCCCAAGTTTGGAAGGTGATTTGGGTAAGATGTGAAAGGCAAATAATATGTTTTTTGAGTAATGACTGTTGGTTTGTTGTATTTGAACCAGTTACATATACTACTCAGGTCTTGTTCTGTTGTTGTTTTCAAATCTGTCCATGTTTCACTCTTGTAGATTATTGCCATATCATCTGCAAAACTGATGAGTTTACCATCAGATGGTAATGCCATCAAACTATTTATATATATATATATATATATATATATATATATATATATATATATATATATATATATATATATATATAAATATGAAAGTTATTGAGTGTCTTGATATAGAAACAGAAGTTAATATCGGACATAGCACTCAAGAAAGTGGCAAACCATAGACACGTGTTTCGGGCTTTTGGCCCATCATCAGTATGGTGCCGCCAAGTGTAAGGATGGGCAACACTTGTGGCAAGCAAGCTTTCATTTAATTCATATGTCTTGTATTTGTACAGTTGTTACTTGTTTTTATCATGATTACAACATTCATATTTTAATTTCAACTCAACTCAATTGCGACCAATCCCACTAACATTGTAAGTATTCATTTATTCACTTAAGTTTTGTATTAATTCAAAGTCTATCATCTTAGCTCCCTGATGATGACAATAACCATTGTCATCATCATATATATATATATATATATATATATATATATATATATATATATATATATATATATATATACAGTGTCACCATTAAAGTGCGCACCATATGGGAAACTTTTTTTCCAAAAGTTTCAATGAAGTTTAACTCCAGCACTTGTTTGTGCTTTAAATTTAACTTAAAATGATGCGGCCAACTGCGACCCACTGACGTTCAGTGTTTGTCAAATTCAACATTTCTTTTGAAAAAAAATTGAAAAAGTGCATTTCTAGATCGAATTTAACAAAAAGTTACTTGAAAAAGTTGTCTCTACGGCAATTTTATATCCATCCATATGCCAAATTTTATGCAACTAGGATGAAGTTAACGTTTTGCTTATTTTTGACAGATATCTCCTTATTTTAAAAAACAAGTTCGGTTAATTGTCATCAAATCATGTATACATAACAAACTCATCATGGAGTTTAACTTTCCTGATAAATTTTTACTCACACGGACATTTTTAGAGAGAAATTAAAAATGTGCTATAAAAATTTTAACATGACTGGTACAAAGTTTCAATCACTTGGCTATTTTTTTAAACAAACTTTTGATTTCGAAAAAGCAGAGGCAACTAAAAAAAATGCAAATAATTTCGATAGAACTATTATTATAAATTTTAATCAACAATAATATTATAGAAAATACAAATGGGTACAAAAAATGACTTATTGATCTAAATGAGGTTGTCAAACATTTATAGCCTACATTTCAGTATGTCGTCCTCCACGTTCAATACAAATTATGATCCTTCTACTGACATATGTAACTGCATTTTTAACAATTCGGGGATTTATATTTGCACAGCACTCGCAAATGTTATTTTCCAGATGTTGTATGTCAGTAAATGGTCTACTTCGGTACACTTTTTGTATCAGGTAACCCCACAAGAAAAAGTCTAAAGGCGTCAAGTCGGGTGATCTAGGTGGCCAATAATGTTCCCAGTTACGTCCAATAACTTTGCCTCTGAACATTTGTTGGAGGGACTGTTTTACAGCAACCGTGTGATGTATTGGTGCGCCATCAAGCTGATACCATAGATCGTATTTAATATTTAAAGGCATATTATCTAAAACTTCACTAACCTCATTATTTAAAAGGTTGAGATAACCGACGGATGATAAATTTTCCCTAAAGAAAAATGGCCCAATTATTTGGTCGTTAAGTATCCCACACCATACATTAGTTTTAAAGGAATACTGATCACCACATTCAACTGGGAAATTGGGATTTTCTTGGGCCCACCATCGGCAATTTTGAGAACTTACCGTTCCATTTGAAGAGAACGTTGACTCAACTGTCCATAAAATTTTATACGAAAACTTTACATTTTCTTACCTCTATCCTTGAAACCAGAATGAAAACCCCAAACGGACATCAAAATCTCGTTCTTTTAATGTGTTAATAAATTTGGGCTTGTAAGGCCAAAATTTATTCTTTATTAAAATTTTTGTAACACTTTCTCTCTTGTATTCGATAAAGAGATAAAGATATTATTGAGTGTGTACGATATAAATCAAAAAGGGAAAATTTGTGGACAGAACACTCAAAAAAGAGGCAAAGCGCGGACACGTGTTTCTGGCTATTGGCCTCATCAGCCCCTTTTTTGAGTGTTCTAACCACAAATTTTCCCTTTTTGATTTATATATATATATATATATATATATATATATATATATATATATATATATATATATATAGGAAAACATTGAAATTAGTTTGGATATTGATTCAAGATGATTATAGTTACAAATCAAACACCTAAACATATTAACGTCAATTTTGGTAAAATTATTGTGAATCTAATGAATAAATTCCTTTTTTTTAATTCTAAAATTCTGATTTTGTACCAGGCCGGTACATGTGATCACAAAATATGTTATAATATTAATTTCGAATGAAAATGGAGAAGAAGAAATAAATGACATGACAGTTCAGAAAACAATTACATTATTGAACTGTCATGTCATTTATTTCTTCTTCTCCATTTCCATCCATTCCCATCCAGGTGATTTTTTTAGTTTCAAGTTATTGATGGTATTGATAACTTCCTTTCCATTGGTAGGTTTTAGGTAGATACTATTTTTTATGTAGGGAATTTTCTCTGTGAATTTTTTTGGTACTATTATTTCATCCGCATATCCCTGATCTAAATTAGTGAAATGGTTGTTGAAGTCATGTGCAATTTAATTTTTTGAAGTGATAATTTCATTTTCGATTTCTAAATATTCAATTTTTGTATTTTGTATTTTTTTAGGACAAATTTCATTGACTGCTTTCCATAGACCGCTTGAAGTGTTTGGGCTCTTTTCTATATTTTATTGATGTGTTTTTTTTTTTAGAAATGTAATTTTTTTGTCTCATTTCGTTTTTGAGTGCTTTATATCTTTCTTTCATAGTGACGTTATCAGGATTTTCCCGTAATTGTCTATAAATTTTATTCCTTTCATTTGTAAGTGTTATTATTTCTTGTGATATCCAGGCTTTCCTGATTTTATTAGTTTTAATTTTTATGGTTTTTGTATGTTTTTTAATGTAATGTTTCATTATGTTTATTTCATCCACATTTTGTGTGTTATATATCTATTCATCTATCCATTGTTCATTTTCAATATCTGTTTTGAGAGTATTATAGTTGATATACTCCTTATATTTGTTCATTTTTGAGTTTATTATTTTTGTTTGGTAAGTGTATTCCAAGGAAACAGGAAAGTGATATGTTATATCATAGTTGAAAACATATGAATTTATTTTATTCCCATCATTGAAATCTTCAACGAAGATGTGGTCTAGACAAGTTTCACTGCTTGGTCTTACTCTATTTATGTAGGAGATAACATTGAAGGAGTTCAATATGTTTTTATAGTCTTCTATGTCGTTGTTATCGTGCTTAAGTAGGTAAGTCCATATTAATGTCCCCTACAACATTGTGAAGTTTATTCCTTTCTCTCATCTCTGAATAGTTGTAGAGTTCTGTATTGAAAATATTTTTGTCTGTACCAGGAGATTTGTAAATTGCTGTTAGTAGTAAGTTAATAAACGTTTCCGTAAGTATTATAATTTCAAATTGCCTTGAGAATTGGTTCAAGAAGATAAGGAATTCATCATAGTTTCTACTAACACTACGAATGTTCAGATGAAGGATCTTTAGTTTACATTCATTATTTTCTATACTGTTATCGTTAAAAATGTTTATGCTATCGAGAAGTTTACCTGGTATAACATAGTTTTCGTAATTTTTTATAAATGAATCCATTTTTGTTATTCTTTTCTATCAATATTTATTCTTACTCTATTTTACGATCTTAGGGATTGCTTCCTATTTCTAGGTTGATGTAGAATTGAGGAATTTTTGTCTTTATTTCTATTGTTTCCTGTTTCCTCTTCTCTCTTCTTCTTTTCATCAATTACATGTTGTTTTTGTTCCTCTTTCTTGTTATTTTCTTTTTGGTTCTCGTGTATCTTCAAAAAATTCTGGATTCAGTTTATGGGGATTTTGGGTCCACTCGATGGTCTTATGAGGAAGCTTTGCTATTTTTTTTCTTTTATTTCCAGTAGATCTTCAACTGTAAATATTTCGTTGTTTCTATATAGTTTTTCACTCTTGATGTAACAGCGGTCTTCGGTTGACTTCCTGATATTTTTCAAATGTCCTCTTATAATTTCATTTATTTTCTGTTGTTTTTTTGTCAAATCATGAACTATACTTATTTTGGTGCCCTTCAGTTTCTTACAATTTTGTAGAATGTTTATTTTTGTTAATTGTGAAGTGAATTCTACTTTAATAGGAGTTTTATCTGATTTTCCTATTTCATAAATACTATTGATAATGCGATCACTGATGTTTGTGCCCAATAAAATATTCAGGTTTTCACAGAGTCTCTTCATTGAGATTCAATTTTCTTCAGTTTGTGTTCCAAAAATTACTATCTTGTTTCTTTCATGGTCTCTCTCCAGTCTTCCTCGCTTGTATACTCTGTTGCAATTCCTTTTTACTTTTCAGAATTTCTTCTCTTAGAGCTTCCATATTTTACTCTAAACTTGGCAACCGTGTTTCGTGGCTTCACATCATGTAATACCTACATCTGACTGATGGCCTAATTGTGGGTTATGATATAAATTTGAATACGATATTGTGTAATAATCTGATTTTGATTATCTTGCTTTCACTCATTTTGATACTGTATCTGTTAATGAAGGATTTCCAAATATCCTTTTCATTTATTTCTACTTACAGAACTTACAGTTTGTAGTTTGTGTGCCGTTCAGATACCACAAAACTGAACTGTCACCAATGTCAGTAATCAAAAACATGCTAATTTTCAACCGCAAAACTCAGTAGATTGTACCTAATTTTTTAAATTTACAGCAGTTAATTTTTGAAAGCTGTCGTCTCGACCAAATATTCCTTAGCTTGAAATAATGATATTGAAAGGTAAAAATAAAAATCAATTTGTCCACGTACATAGTCACACTGAACTCTTAAACGATCATTCGCGACAGGTTTAATCCATCCATTCAAGTTGGAATCAGATAACCAATGTTGAGAAAAAGTTTTTTTTCGAGACTTTTTGTATTTTTTTGAACATGTCCCATTCCCATTAATTTCAACTGCGGTAGCTCTTTCACTCGAGTTAAAATCAGATGAACTCTCATTAATTTCCACTGTAATTTGTTTAATATAATTCATAATACTCGAGACAATCACGACTTTTAGTTTCAAAATATTAGAGGTTATATGGTTTATGGTATGAATGAAAATATCCAGAAATATTCTTCTTCTCTTTCATCATGTAATGGCCTCAGCTACTAAGACTATAACGTATCAGCTATCGTATTAGCTGTCAGCTTCGACTGCTGTCTTCCATATTTTCTTCAATATTGATTATTTATAGAGAATTCTGCTACTTTATGTTCAAATCCGCTACGCCGCTACCATAGAGTAAATTCCGCTACAGTAGCGGAATTCCGCTACGGTTGGCAACTGATGAAGATTAAACAAATGTATTTAAACATCGGGTTATCAAATGAAAGCTGATGCGAAAGTTAGAAATGAAACTCATAAAATATTGAAACAATGATTATTTATTTTCACAGTAATGACATTCACTAGGGCAGATAACGAAACACTTATACAAAAATATGATACCCCAGAGAATATCATAAATAATTACATAACAAAAATATACTCGTCATGCTGTATATAGGACAAAAATAATGTGGATGGAATGGTTTCAGGAAGTTGATTCGCTTCAAGAAGTGGCCCCAAGATTGCCTTAAAATTCTCTATTATATCCGTTACATTAGAATCCATCTCATTGTGAGAAAAGCAAATAATGTATCTTCAATTCAATAACAACACCAGGAGTGAGCAATTAAAGTTTCAAAAAATGAAATCGTAAATATTCCCAACCATTCCTAAACACCGGCAGATTTGAAATTTTTATTTTTGTATCGTCTTTCCTTTCAGAGATTGCTGTATTTCTTCTAGGGTTTTTCCCTTTGTTTCAGGTATGAGTTGAAAAGAAAAAACAGAAGTGAATATACAACAAGTACCATAAAATAAGAATGGACCAAATATTCCAACCAGCCGAGTCAATGCAAATAATATATAATTAGCCAGAAAAACCCCCAGACCGAACGCTACGATCAGAACTGTCATACCTTTTGACTTGATACTAGCGGAGAATAGTTCACCGAGCATCAGAGTTGGTATTACCATCATTCCCAAAGAACACACCACTTCGTAAATTGCCAAACCAGCAATAGGAATCCAAGGTAAGGATATATTCCACTCTTTGATGTGTTCAGTAATGAAAAAATATATCGCTAACAACACCAACACAATCCCCGAAAACAAAGAAGATATAGTGTATATCGTTTTCCTCGAGAATTTTTCGATTGAAAATAAAACAACTAGAAAGTTCACAAAACAACTTATGGCCAGGAATATCACGGAAGCTAAACTTGAATTGACATTTACGCCTGCCTTTTCGAATATGAATTCAGGATTCATGACAAATGTCAATGTTCCTCCTAGTGGTTGAGAGACTCTCAAAAATATCCCCGCTATTAACGCTTTTCTGTTACTGGCTATCATGAAGAGGTTTTTCCAGGCCCCTTGTTCTTCCATCTGTCGTTGAACATCTGACTTGAGAGATGAAAAGTCCGTTTCAACATCTCGTTTCCATTTGAGAAAGCAAAGAGCTTGCTTTGCATCATCATCTCTTTTTCTCATTAAACATAAGTAAGGAGACTCCGGCATTAGAGAAAATAGTATGAGAAAAACCAATACCAGAACTATGCTAACGAATGCGGTTTCCTGAACTCCCATGTATTTTCCCATCAAGATAATGGAGAACTCTCCTAATAGTAGCCCCATTAACAAGCTGTTGCCCCAAGTCCCTCTCACTTTTGGACTGGATACTTCCCCGATATACACAGGGAGAGTAATGAACATTCCTCCGTCTGCTATTCCAGCGAACATTCTAGAAGCGTAGAACACATAAACACTTTCTGCAGTAGCAATTAGAATCCACGACAAGAGTTGGGGAATGGCTACTATCAAAAGAGTTTTCTTTCTTCCGATGGTGTCACTAAGAATAGAAAACAACGTGCAAGTGATCATCATAGTTGCCGGTTCGATAACGCTGAAATAGGAAGCCTCTTCTTCTGAAATCCCATATCTCGGATCTTTGCTGATTTTGGAAAGGAATGGTGATGACCAGGATAGCTGCAGCCCGCAGTTGAATGCTGCCAGACTACCTTGAAATACATGAAGATATTGAAGCATAATATAGTGAATGAGTTGATATTCGTAGTTTTTGTTTTAACCAATTTGTTCTCAGTTTGCATTTCAAAGTTTAGTTTCAAGATAAAAAACGGTACAACTGAATGACGTAACATGGTTACGAGGACAAATGAGAAAAGATGTCTGATGATGTTTCATTACGAGATTAATTTCAGTTTGAAATAGTGATTTATTTATATTGGAGGCTTGTTTATGAGTCATTGACAATGAAGAAAATGAAAGTCTCGCGACGGAATCAATCAATTAAACTTCAGTAAATCCTATTGCCCGTTATGATGGAATTGGCCGATACCTGATGAAAATCCATAACTAACGTACTGAGAAAATACTTTATTGTGAGATTTTCACTAAGCAATTTTACAAAAACGCAACACGTGTTTCGCCATACAATAGCTTTTTTGGGCGTGGCTTTACTAACTACTTGTTAGTAACTAGTTAATGTGTTTTTTGAATACGTTGCTTATTGCTCGTCATTGGAGAATAGTTATTTGCAATTACAAGGAAGTTGGCAGTGTGAGGATTTCAAAAACTGATATTTTCAATGGAAGATTACTGAAAGTGAATGGAACTGACCTATTTTTGATAGAAGTCCATATCAAAGCTTATTAATATTGTGTATTGTGGTTTTCTCTACGAAAGGTTAACAAAACCGCGACACGTATTTCGCTATAAAATATTTTCCTTAAGAAGGACAGACGAAGTTACTCGTAAATCATAACAATTCATACTATGGAAATATCAGCATTGACTTATTATTACATGAAGACAACAAAGTCAAGAAGAAACGGGTCAGTAACTGATTGATTATTATAAATTAATTGTTCTAGGTGGACTGAGAATGATCATATGTTGGGAACAGATTAGAGTTAAATTAAATGTCATTTTGAAATGTACCAACTGAACGATTATTGCGATATATCAGTGAAATTGATGCCAAAGAAGCTAACTTATTTTAGCTGTATTTTTTGAGGTCCATATGAAAATTGAAAGTGGTGATGTTTTTGTTGAGACGAAACATCGAATTAAAACTCTGTGAATATCATCATCTTGTACAGATTATAAAGGGGCAATGTGAAAATGTTTCTTGTCTTTTAATTTTTTTATGACGTAAGAATTTTAGTTATTTTTGAATATCTTCGGAACTGAATGGAACTTTTTAAATTCTAAAATTATCCATTTCTCATCAATATTTGAAAAATCCCAATTCATTTCCAGTCAAGTGTTATAGTGAAAATCATCTTAAACTTACTTATGACAATTGCAAGTCCTTGTGGCCAAGATTTTTCATCACTTCCACCAAATTTGAAACAAAACCATATGTTACTCTTCATTATAGTTGCTCGAGAACTTCTGAACTATCTCACTTGTGTATTGGTTTCTATTGAAATTCAAATTACTATTATCGGCGACATTTAATGAGTTTGAACCATACAAGGTATATATTTCTAGTTTGGATATAACCTTCAATGATGAATGTTTACTGGCAACAGCATGAACAAGACAGTCTTAACAAAGGGAATGTTGCCAAGATAGGTCAGTAAATGATTTGATACATATAAAAATCAAATAAAAATTGATTAACTATTATTCTTTAGTTTTCTGTCCATTACAACGTGTCCTGTCCATAACACATGTACATATTCAACTAGATATTTGCCAACTACACATTTATTTTGTGTTTCTTAATAATATGCTGATATTGGAAAACATCTCATATCAATATATTGTCACTAAATTGAAACATTTATCACAACTAGACCAAATATTCCTTGACCTTCAACAATAATTTCAAACACGCAAAGTATGGCAGAAATCATGTGGGGGAGTGTGGGGCAATATTTGGATTAATGGATAAATAAATTGATGGATGTAGCCGTTACTACGTGGTAGGAAATCATAATGAAGAGAAGAGAATAGAAACTTATACATGTATAAGTTTGAAAATGTCCTTATCGGATGAAACTGCAGTGACGTTAGTTACAAATAAAAGTGGTAAAATACATAGAAAGTTTCTCTTCTCTTTTCTTCAAATGGATAAATCTTGCCATCTATAGATTAAGTTATCAATAATAGGTTCATACTTCAACTATTTCTCTATCACATCAAATTGTTTTCATTTGAATTGATAAAAGGTTCACTGCAAACTCTACAATACCACTCTTCAGATTTAGAATTAAAATCTGAGTATAAAACTATTTAACTCTTTCGACTAGCGATGTGCCGAGTACGGTTTGACTCAAGTCAGACTCGATTTCTGCTTTAGAACTCGCCTACTCGAGTACCAATTTATTTTGATTCGAGTACTCGATTCCTGTACTCGAGTCAGGAAGAATCGATTCGTACTCGCTAACTCGATACTATTAATGCGAGTCCAACTGACTCGAGTCTCGTATTCGATTTTGGTTAACTCGTTCGTACCTTTTTGGCTTTGGTACGATGTACAGTCGCCAGCAAGTCAAGCTATACAAATCTGTCAAATTTCTGTAATCGATTTTGAACTTTATAGCGAAATAATAAGGTTGCTTTCCGTTTGGGAAAATTCGACAGTTTGTGGTAACTTGATGGGCTGCTTAACCTAACCTACACGATGTTTGAAGTTATCTCCTTTGAATTTTTCCTTTTTGTTCTAAAATCGGATTCCAGTTCTGGACTAGAATTTTCAGACTGGAATTCTGGACTCGAATTTCTAGACTCGAGTCCAGCCGGACTCGAATCAGGGAATCGAGTCATGATTTGAATACCGCATAAACTGACTCGAGTCGAATCGATCCATCAAAAAAGCGACTCGGCACATCTACTTTCTATTTTCTTTGTATTTCGTGGATTTACCTTTTTCTTTCCCTTTCTCCCTTCCGTTCACTTTTTCTTTACCATTATCTTCATCATATTTTTCCTGTATTTTATAAATTTGTTCTTCATTTTCTATTCGCGAAGCTTCCTTTACAGAAGTATCGGTCAAAACAGTAGACAGTATTTGTTTTCCGCGGTCGCGCTTTTGGTAAAGGTCGAAAAATTTTGTTGTACACCGATATGACGCATAGTTTCTGTGCTGCTAATATCTAATTCAGGAGCAGAATCTGATGGTTCTGGATTTTCTATAACGTTTTTTGGTTTCATTGTAGAATCGGTGACATGTGATAGTGCAAAGTGTTAGCATTTTACCAATACTGGTAAAACGAGCGTTTTTCGACAATGAAAAACGCATGACCGATGACCAATAACCGATTTCATGATAACAATTAAGAAATGTTTGGTTTATAACTTGCAAAATTTCAATACAATTAATTCAAAAGTACTTACAGAACCACGAGTTTTCTCATCAAAGGAAATGCATTAGAAGATAACGCTGTTATTAAATTGTTGGCGATGTTTCTGAAAAACAAACGATATTAATAAATAATCAAGATATACTTTTTTATATTTTTTATACAAATTTTGACATGCCAATCTCATGTCGTGTTTCAGATTGGAGAATTTGGGTAACTTCTATGTACTTTTCATGTATGCCAATTGTTGCCAAAAAATATTAATTCCAAAAACATTTCTGTTGATTATGTAATTATAAGTAGAATTTATGCATATGTACAGATGAAATTTGTTTATGAAGTGTTAGTGAGGTGGACCATGCTGATTTAAAAGTATTAGAAAACACAACAATAATAAGCTTGTCTTGAGAAAGTTCAACAATATAAGTATATATTGTAACGAGGGATTCTCTGAGTCCAATACGGAATATTATTCAATCTGACATTTGAAATGAACTGAAAACATTCATAAACATTGAACCAGCTTGAGCTTGTGAAAGAATCTTAAAACTAACACATGCGTCATTTTTCCAGGAAAGTGTTAGGGTTTGAAAATCACTACCTCGAAGATCTGTGAATTGGATCAATTTTTTGTTGACCCCTAGTAGATTACATAATGAAATGCACTTTTACATAGTTTATAGTTCATTTAGAATATAACAAAAACATTTCATTTCGTATTATGGTGTAGTATGACCCTGTATATGCCAGTAATACGAGTCTTCATATCTTTGCTGCAATAGGTAATTCAATGAAATGAAACTTACATATTCAAAAAGTTTATTTGCAAGATACAATTTTTTTTCAAATAATTCATCTATATCTTATGTCAGTTTATGTTATTCGACCAGACACGGGAAGAACATCGCGATATTGCGGATTTGAAAGAATGTTTGAAAGAATTCCTAAATCGAAAATTTATTTATCTCAAGGGAAATAGACAATTATATACTGTTGTGAGATTTTTGTTTAAACTATTCTACACTAATTGAAGTCTACTTGCTGAAGAGCCACACTTCATCCCAAATAGGAATAAACATTTTGTGTTTTTATTGATATGACCTACTTGCTTGTAAGATATTATGTTCAGACATGTATGAATTTACGGACCTTCATTTTCCATTTGAATTCCGTTTTACTGAACAATATCTCCAGTAAAAAGGAATGTTATCGTCGCTAATTTATAACACCACCAAGATCTCCCCAACTTTAAGAATAGGCGCTTGGCGAATCTCCGCTTCTTGGAATCCTTGACGGCTCACCATTGCTGAAAGCGACATAAGAGCTGATCGTAAGCCTTATTTCTTAATCAAGGTAATCTTGTTATTTATTTTCGTTTAATTGGGTCTGATCGAGAAGCATTGGAATCACAGGAGTAACTGCAAAACTGTCAGTACTATGACGTTACCCACTTCATCAACCTACAAAGTAATTCTACTAAGTTTCAATTGTACTAGTTTAGTGTGTATGTAGTTGAATTTTAAAACCTTCCATTGGCTACCTTCGAACAACTGTTAACCGATGGTATGCAAACCAGAGGGAATATAATTCATTAGTTGAATAATGAAACGAGAGTATCATTGTGAGAAATTCCCTAACTTTTATATCATTCATTTTTCCTTGTAAATGAATCAACTGTTGCAAATTGGTCCCTGAAGTTAGAACTAACATTTCTTGTTACGGTTCTTTCTCTTTACTTTCTCTTCTTGTTAAAATAGTAATCGTCTTTAGTTATATTTAGCTGATGTTCTGTTTCCCTTAACTTTTGTCAATAAACGATTCATGAATTAATTGACTCCTTTCTTCTTTCTTTCTACCCACTCTCATCTCAACTGTTTTAAAGCTTGTTTGTGGGACATTTGAGGCAAAATTTTCGATTGTGGTCTTCTTTCCCAATTTGAAAGATAAATTTGTTGTTTTTGTTGCTCGTTGATAACAATATTGACGTTTTAATGATGAGCTCAACCATGAATGACCAACTTATTGTTAACATTTATTTATGAAGAAAAATAATGGAAATATCTCCTAAGAATTCATGACTATGCAACTTTTGTTCTATGGAGTTTATTCTGAATGTCAATACTTTTGGACTCATTTACGAATGGAAGTATTGATTTTTCAACCAATAAACCGATGTTTTCAGATGGTTTTTCGCGAATAACTCAAAAAGTGGTATTTTATTGAAAAAATCACCCTTGAGTCAAAATATAGCTCATAAAAAAGAAGAAGAACATTTTATTTCAAGCAAATAGGGGTCTAACTCATCAATATAAAAGTATGGGACCGCTCTTAGCTAAACTCATAGCAGGAAATATTACTAAAACACAAACTACATACCTATAGAGGGAGAAGAAAAGCCTCTCACACTAATCGGATTGACTTCAAATCCTTGTACAAATATCGTTCCAAAGCCCTTGTGTGCGGCTTCAATACAACTGTTTGTACGTTGAACTATCTCCAGATGAAACTAATTATATCCGCCCCAGTGTGTAATTGAATTGTACTTCTCTTGTTTAAAACAATCTATTAGCGATAAAGGAACTCACATTTAGAGGACGTTCGAGAAAATGGTACCTAGTACACTGATGTAATCATTTGTGATAATATTCATATTGCGGGCATAGCTCAGTGGTGTGTTTAAAAAATTTTCCATTTGACTATAATGATAAATTATAGTACTATTTTGCTCCGCTCTGTCTTAGTTTGTCTATGAATAAGTTTCCCGTTTTCTCCTGAAGGGGATGCTTTTGAAGATATAAGAACTGGAAGTTTATCCCTCTAGAAATTTCTAGAAGAGTCCAAAACATTTTAATATGTTTGAATGCAGTTCTCAACATTACACAACAATACAAATAATACCGGAATATATTCGAATGTGGTGAAGCGTTTGGGAATAATCTGGAACGTTAAAGAGAGTATTATGTTTTGGTAGCTCGCTATTCCCGTCCACGGAAAATATTACCGTTTTTCCGGGAATGCTTTTGAAGATATAAGGGCTAGAATTCTCGCCTTCCAGAAACTTATAGAACAGTCCAGAACATTTGTAAGTATTTGAGATCATTTTACAACATTTCAAACATCCCTGAATATCATGTCAGGTTTAAAAATAGTTTAGGATGTTTGAGAATGTCCTGGGATATCCAAGATCATTGTTTGATAGTTCAGGGAGTTATTAATGACCATTGATAAATCGCATTCAAAAAGTATCAGTTTCCACTTTCGAATAGACTGTTTACCTAAAGACAACAAAAATAATGCAACCTCGATCTTCAAAGTGCTTCACCGCGTAAGACAAAACCAACGCAACCTTTCTTCATCACGCGTCTCACCTTGGTTTGTCAGATCACTTGGATTCTTTTTTCACGCAATAGTTTTGAATATTCATGAGGGAAATTTAATTAAGGACAATAGAGATATAGCAGAGACACTGGCAAATAACTTCAAGAATCATCCAAATAGAATGACCTATGATCATGATTTCAACCTGAAAAAAGATATGGAAGAAGAAGAAAACCCCATTATTATAGACCAACACCATACACCCATCAACTCGAATATATCAGAACATGAATTTGAAGACGCACTTAAAAACACTTCTACTGGGTCGGACGACATAACAGTTGTTTTTCTACAAAAACTACCTAAATCTGCTAAAGCATATCTTCACGAATTCATAAATGACTTATGGAGACAACAGAAATTTCCTCACCAGTGGCAAGAAGCCACTGTAATACCAATCCCAAAACCAAACAAACCTAAACATAATCCTGAATCATACAGACCTATATCTCTAACTGATAGCCTCTGTAAATTAATGGAAACAATCGTGAATAGAAGACTGGTATGGCACTTAGAATCTCGTAACCTACTTCGACAGGAACAAAACGGCTTCAGAAAGTAGGTACAGATCTACTGTAGACAATATTATAGACCTAGAGTCAGAAATACATGAGGTATTCTCAAACAAACAAAAATGTATAGCAATACTTTTCGACTTAGAGAAAGCTTATGATAAGGCTTGGAGTTATTATATTTTGAAAACTTTACAACAATGGAACATTCAAGGTAATATGTTAGCATTCGTCAAAAATTTAATTGAAAATAGGTTCTTTCGAGTTAGAGTCAATGGAGAACTATCGAATCTGAAAACCCAAGAAAATGGTACACCACAGGGTTCTATTATTAGCGTAACATTATTTCTTATAGCAATCAACCAAATAATAGAACATGTCGAACTACCAGTGAAAGCACGACTTTACGCTGATGACCTACTTCTAATTATCAAAGGAAAGAATATTGAAACAATGAGTTCAATACTCCAGCATCACCTAGAACAGCTAGAACTCTGGTCTAAATCAACATGACTCACTTTCTCTTCAGAAAAAAACAAGATTAATACTCTTTTCGAAAACACACATCAGAAACCGACCAACACTACAACTCTGACAACTCTATGGCAAAAATCTGGAATATGTTGACGAAATTAAATTTCTTGAAATGATTTTCGATCAAAAATTGAACTGAAAATCACACATACACCATCTCATCAGAAAGCGCCAAGGAGGTTTGAATCGACTATGGATCAATAGCATATGCTTCTGCAAAAAAATTGACAATCCGAAAACTAGAAGTTGTTCAAAGTACAGCACTTCGAATAGCATTAGGAGCTCATCGAACAAGCCCAATCGAAAGCTTATCATGCGAAGCAAATTAAATCCCACTAAGGTACCGTAGACAATATATGAGTCTCTCTTATGCTACTTCTATTGCAACCAAAGCAATACATTGTACATATAATAATGTTTTGTCAAGTCATTTCAAACAAAATTTCACGGGACATCCAAGAACGGACCCTCCTTTTTACGAAAGGATAAACACATATTCAGAACAATTAGGGTATACACTTCCCCCATTATTTTCCAACTCCATAACTACTACTCCTTCTTGGATGATCAATCCCCCTATATGTGTTTCCTGTTTCCTGTTTCACAAAAAATGATACATTTCCCCAAATTCTACTGAACTTATTCAAACAAAAACTAACTCTTTATGAGAACCATGCAATTCTGTACACCGATGCTTCAAAAACAGATAAGGGAGTTGGGTCAGCTGTTGTATCGCCGGACGAAACATCAAAATACAAACTTCCCCAAGCCACATGTATATTCACAGCTGAACTATTCGCGATACTACAAGCACTATTATTTCTGAAAAATCATCCTGCTGATAATTTCTGATTGTAACAGACTCTTTGGGTGCTATTGAGGGTACGCAACAGTTATATACAGACAATCCCATAATATTACTAATAAAAAATGAACTATATAGAATCGAAGAGTTAGGGAAACGAGTAATATTATTATGGGCCCCATCGCATATTGGAATCGCTGGTAATGAAAAGGCAGATATTGCAGCCTAAGAAGCGATAGACGATCACAGTTCAAGAATAATCACCAAAATAACTCCGTCTGATACGAAAAGATACATCAAAAATATGATAATAAACGAGTGGCAGAGGGAATGGCTCCAGACGAATTCGAAACTAAACCAAATAAAGCCATCCGTTAAACCCTGGACACACCCACCAAAATCCAGAAAACATCAGGTAATCCTCTGTCGACTTCGTATTGGACATACCAAATTTTCGCACGATTTTCTTTTATCACGCGAGGAACCAATTATATGTGATAAAGCAGTAACTGTGAAACACGTTCTTCAAATTTGTCCCAAGTATCAGGAAGCAAGAATAGAATTCGGAATACCGAAAGAACTACGAGAAACTCTCAGTGACACTTGTTATATTGAAAATCTCATGTCATTCTTGACAAATATCAATATGTATCATTTATTTTGAACACAATAATCATGTAATGTGAAATGTAACGTAGCGCTAATAACCCTAGTGGTTGATGCGCTTATCTTGAAATTAAAACAAAAAAAAGATTTGAATTTGCGATGAATACTTTGAATTCTATATTTTTAATATCAATCACAAGATGCATAATATGCTCAGGGTAATCAATTATTTACTCGTATTTGATGAAGACTAATACCGTATCTGTCTGAATAGCTTCCAATTACTAAGAACCAATATTCAAAACATTGAATGGGTTTGGAAGCTAGCCTCGATAGATAGACATATGTCATTGTAAACTTTTTTGTACAGGCCTATAATATATAGTGATTTATTTACTCATAAGTTAAAAGTTGTAGCACCACTGCTACGATTTCTTAAACGTCTTGTTCCATATTTCAATCAATTCACACAATAACCTTCCTCTTAAATCACTACTAGTCAAACACCACTCGTAGTGAATCAAGTAACTGCAAGATGTGTACAAGCATTTTAAAAGAATTAAAAAAAAACAGACTGAAGGAAAGGCTAAAAAGTACATTGTACGAAAAAATCCAAACAGAGGGGTCAGTGACGCTTTTTTCATAACAGGCAATGAGACATAAAACTTCTTACGTTCGATGGATAGTCTCGTGTGTCATGCAATGTCGAAATTTTGAGATAACTGAAGCCAGCAGCTTATAGAAAGTTTCAGAAGTGTATTAGAACTATTATATAATATTCAAAAACGCAACCGAAACGAATAATGAAGAAGTGAATAATAATATTTGAATTTACCAGATCAAACTCAATGGGAATTTGAAGCAAATATTAGAATTTGTCCTAAAGTCACCCTCAAAATAATTCGTGGACTACTTGTGGAGCAGACTGCATTTCAAACACTTCAATGGTTTAAAGAACGGTATAGTATTAGTACTTGAGATAAAGTGACATTCTGGTCTCAAAAATACTCATGATGCTGAAGAATATTGTAAATGGTGAAACTTTTCTGTTTCAAAGAAGCTACACAGCAAGGATGATAATTTGCATATTTTATTTGTATATTTCCTCAAATGACTTGATAATTCGAATCAAGAGATTGGTCCAATTGCAGGGGGTTACCTAATTCCATCAAGTCATATGGAACGATTGACTGACATAACAAAACAATTGGCCAGCATCTTACTTAGGGAGAAAAACTGTTACTAATATTTTTTCAGTATTATAAAATATGAGGCCTGAAATTAGGTTTCATGTCAACTAATATCAGCCATAATACAGCCATAATACGCTATAGAAATAGAAATGAATTTTCTCCATGCTGTAGATAAAATGAAAACACCTCACTTGATGGTCAACAACTACCTACAATGCCATAGATCCTTTCAATGACTGACTACGTCTACCGTAGATATCGAATAATTTACGGAACAATTCCTTAATTTGAACTAAAATATGCCTGTGTTACGCCACTGACGATGCTGGTAGTTAAATATAAAACGAGTTTGTTTAATTAATTTTAACCGAGATAACCTAATTGTATTACATTTATTTCACATTTATCCTTTCAATTATACAGATATACGTACATAAGGATAAAATGGTACAGTATATCATGACCACTTATCCTAGAAATTCCTGGTACGCACATACATCATGTTGGATATAGATAAAGCAAATTCTTATAAAGACCAGTAGAGATCAATATACATGCGGCTTAAGAAGTCGATTGATAAACTTATACAAATCGTAAAATTCCAAGAATGTGGTTTTTCAGAGATGGGAACTATTTTACTTTATAGTGAGCGTAGTTATTAGAAAAAAGGTATATGAGAAAGCTTAGAATAAATTTAAAAACATTCGTTTAATCAATATATTCAATAAACATTATTTTTGAGATTTACTGAATTCCACAGTATATCACAGATTCATAAACATTTTGCATTAAATATCAAAAATCAAATATGATAAATGATAATGACCTCTTTTGTCTAAGAATATTGCCAAATCTTTATTCTTCCAAATCAAAATTCGCAGTGACATTCTGCAGTCGAAAAATACTATTCTTGGAACTGCGAAATAATTGAAAATAGAAAGAAACTGCAATAAATTCGAAAATGAACTGAAATTAGTTAGAAACTTAGAAGCTGACTACTTGATCATTGAAATTACAATGATTGTTCAATTAGCAAACTTACTTTGACAATTTGATGACATCAGAGCCCCCTGTAAACAATGCTGTCTCGTGTTCGATGTCAAATATTTTGTTTTTGTGCTCTGATTTCATTCAGTTGCTTTTCAGTGGAAGCCGTAGAGAAAGAAAGAAAGAAAGCGATTTTTCATACAACGGTCGATGTCAGAATTTGGCTTTTGAATAAGCAAAGTTCTAGTTTTCTCTCGATTTCATAGATGGCGTCTTCGCGGGAGAGATGTCCATGTTTACTTATACTCAGCTTATCCTAAGGGACAGTTGAGTCTGACAGACCATTCCTGATAGTAGGTCCCAGCATCACTGATAGTAGGTCAAAACACAGCTGTCTGGTATTGGATAACGAATACTTTGTTTTTGGGTTCTAGTTTGGAAGTTTCGAAAATATTTGACAAAATGTTCCGGTTTTTATATTATCTATGATATTTCTCTGCATATTTTTTTCTGAATTTTCTTATATTTTATTGAACTTTCTCATTTTAATTGGATACAAGGAATTCATATGGTTAGTATATGCAAACTGAATGGAGAAATGAAAACCTAGTGTAATTCTGTTCCGATATATGAGAAAAAATGATGATGAAGATTATTATTCACTCTTTCTGAAAAAAGTAATCTCAATGTAATTCTTTTTCAAAAAATCATACTCCTTTTATCTCTTTCACTTTCATGTTCACAAATAGTGCGAATGCAGTAAATTCATTGTTCAAGAATAGTTTTCTCATATGTAGGATCAAAATTATTTATTTATATATTAAAATAACAAAACAAACTGTGGACAATTGAAAAGAAAATAGTAGATAAGGTTTCAGAATGCAAATTATAAAGCGAAGGAGTGACATCTATAGCTCTCTCAGATGTGAAATCATAATGAAATGAGTTATTTTTATCTAACATCTGAAAAGCATCATTCAATTCTTCTCATTTCACTTGATTTCCACCCACAAGAACAGGAACGACTAAGCTGAATTGCTACGTTGCTACGACATTGCTACGGTGCTAGGTCCTGAGATACTCACAGGACCTCGAGATGTGCAAGTACTGCTAATGCCTCTGCGGGTACGGTGCGCAGTTGATTGCTGTCAAGACGCAAGCTGCGCAGCGACGTTGCCACATTTCGGAAAGCTTCTCTCTGGATTCGCCAGATTTCGTTACTGCCCACGTGCCTGGCCCAACAATCACGACGGTCAACACACAAATGAATTTAACACAAATGTCATGCTTTTAGATAAAATGAGGTAGTCTTATTCTGTTCTGGTTTGGTATCTTATGCTCAATTGTTGAGAATAACCAAGAAGTTTCGACAGGTATGTTCAATATAATAATATATAATAATGTCTCTACATGGGGTGTCTCTACATGGGGTACTTGTAAACAGTAAGAGATAGAGAGTCGGGTATTTGGCAAAGTTGCCAATTTCAAAGTATTGCTGAATCATACGATAACATTGATTAAGTATTTCTATACTGACATATATATATATATATATATATATATATATATATATATATATATATATATATATATATATATATATATATATATATATATATATATATATATATATAAAGCGATGGGTAGTCTTGACTGACTAGTTAAGGAGAAATACGGAATAATGTTGGGGATGCAGTCAAAATTGCTGGGCTGTTGTTTAAAGAATACTCTTTGTTAGTAAAAAGTCGAAAATTTCACTGAGAAACACAAAATTAGTCCTTTTCATTATGTAGAAAAGTGTCACACATTGAATTTTTATGGTTCAAAGAAAATATATATATATAAAACTTATTCAGAAGTAACATTTAGAGGATTTGAAATTTTAAATTTTATTTTAACGGCCATGCATGGCACTTACTATTGCCGTTAAAATAAAATTTAAAATTTCAAATCCTCTAAATGTTACTTCTGAATAAGTTTTATATATATATATTTTCTTTAAACCATAAAAATTTAAAGTGTGACACTTTTCTACATAATGAAAAGGACTAATTTTGTGTTTCTCAGTGAAATTTTCGACTTTTTACTATAACCTCAAGTTAATGTCTTGATAAAGGGAATAAACATTCTCGAAAGCTCGACCATATAACAAAGAGTATTCTTTAAACAACAGCCCAGCAATTTTGACTGCATTCCCAACATTATTCCGTATTTATATATATATATATATATATATATATATATATATATATATATATATATATATATATATATATATATATAAGAGCTTTTTGATCATTCCCATATTGATTTCAATTTAAGAGCCACCGGTAGACAGCTGTTTCAGCCTATTGGGCATCGTCAGTACCGGGCAGGAGGTCCTCGATTGAAGACAAAATGAGAAAATCCAAGAATGTACTTGATAAAAATAACTGCGTAAACGCAAGCGAAACATAAGTGGAACCACCTATTGGTGTGACACCCAAGTCAACTTGCCAAGTTTTTATGTCAGTGTTGGTGGTTTGACCAGTCAACCGACAACTGCGCTAACAGAAATTTGGGAAGCTAACCTGAAATGCCATCGGAAAACGAATCCACATGTTTCTAGAAATTATATGAAATCTAGAAAGGTTAATGCTGTCAAGCTGCTGGAAAATAATTCCATGAAAATAAAAAAATAAATAGATAAGTACTTTTTTGATCATTCCCATATTGATTTCAATTCAAGAGCCACCGGTAGACAGCTGTTTCAGCCTATTGGGCATCGTCAGTACCGGGCAGGCGGTCCTCGATTGAAGACAAAATGAGAAAAACCAAGAAAGTACTTGATGCAAATAGCTGCGTAAACGCAAGCGAAACATACGTGGAACCACCTATTGGTGTGACACCCAAGTCAACTTGCCAAGTTTTTCATGTCAATGTTGGTGGTTTGACCAGTCAACCGACACCTGGAATTATTTTCCAGCAGCTTGAGTGCATTAACCTTTCTAGATTTCATATATATATATATATATATATATATATATATATATATATATATATATATATATATATATATATATATATATATATATATATATATATATATATATATATATATATTAGCACACAAACATTGCAGAACTACTCACCGTAAACAGAAGTTTTAGACAATACTCGAATAAAATAATGCAGATCTTAGCTACATGCAATGGAACGGAGGATATAGATATAGATCATAGATATAGATCATGATTATTTTTGCATCCTGGATTACAAGACATCCAAGAAAGTACTTTTCCAAACAAGTACAAGAAAAAAATGCTAGAAAAAAATTTATGTAATTAGCTCATGAGGTTACAGGTTCCGGATGCTTGAAAAAAATTGATATGTTAGGCGGTTCCTAACAAAAAAACCATTTTATACGCTTTCGAGGCTTTTCACTACTAGACTTGATGTATAAGTAAATTACTGGCCTGTTTTGATCCAGTGACTTATATTCACAACAAACTTTCTGTCACTACACTCGTATTCTCTATCAATTGATTTCCAGTCTCGTTTCAAAAGCTTTGGTACTTCGACAGGTAATTTAAAATACAAATATGGAGTTTGGTATACTCAAAAACGTTTTACGTGTGGTTCCTACCACACCAGTGTAGGCTAATTTTTTCATTCATACACCAGTTTATATATCTCTCTTGGATTCATCAATACTTCGAGTGCGATTTGGTTGTCAGTGAGAATATTGAGTAATTCGTTTCATTGAAACTTCAACCTGCAGTTTTTGATATATTGGTAGAGCGGCCATAATAAGGATTTTTTCCGCATAGTAAATATATTTCAGGTCCAGCTCTATGTTCGGTTTTTAAACCATCTGTATACTTATGTGTTTCTAAAGATTAATGTTCATTATTAACTCTTCACAATTTGAGTCGAAGTATAACTGGATGAGGTCATCCGTGAATGTTTTTCATGCTTGTTCCCCAACATACTAAAAAATTCATTCGGGTTTGATCACTTGAGGATTAGTGAATTTTCCAGTTCGAATTGGCATAGTTTTGCTGCTCCCATTACTCAAAATGTAGAAAAAGAGAGATCAAGACTGTCTCCAATACTGCTGTGGGTGTGACTCTCAATACTTTCACTATTTTCAATCAAGCAAGTCTTGTCATGTTAGGTCATCGGAAGGTTGAAAAAATAACTGTTTTAGAAAACCTGCAGAATTTATTGATTCGGGAAACAAAGCAGATTTAACACGTTCAGCAGTGCCATCTGTGCTACCTATGCATTGAGGTAAAAGAATTTGAGCAAAGTTAACAACTTGTATGATAATGTCACTCAATTGGAGGTATCTAGAAAATCGATCAACACTAAAAAAAGTATGCATATCCTTTTCGACCTTTTGTACCTCAAGTATGGAGTTAACAAACCCTTAAAATTTCAGATGTTGCAAAAAACATTATACATACGATTAGTATAAGGACAATTTAAATTCATTATTTTTGTTTATTCTTTTTAGTTTTAGTATAAACTCACTGTGAGTAATTAAAAGTTCTTTTACCTGTTTTATTTTGTTTATAGTAGTTTACATATTTACAAAATATATCCCAATTTTGGAGAAAACCCTATGCCAATTTTATGTTCCAAACCGTTCCAAAAAAGCTGTGAATGAATATCGTTTTTACACTCGATATGTAGACTGTTTTTATGAATGTGAAATGAATTTATTATATATGCGATAAATATTTCAAATTGACAATTAGATATATTTATATTTCAAAATCAGTAAACTTACTGAGTGTAGAGTAATGAAAAGCAATTAGAAAGGAGAAAGGTTTATCCGGCTCGAAGGACCAAAATGTTTGATATTAGCGTGAAATTAGAATTTTGAATAATGTACAGCAGTTGAGAGGGACACTCACCTCTGGATTCTGCAACTCCCAGTCTCTCAGCGAACTTCAACAATCGTTGTAATAGAGACACAATATTTGCGAGAATTGTATTGTTATAGAAAACACTTGTTTGCGAGCGAACACTCTGACATTCGTATCAGGTCTGTTCCGTTTTGTCGCGGGTGTAGATGTCACCTCAACTGCTAGTCAGTGAGCGCGAATATACAAAACAAAATAGGTAAAATAACTTTCAATTACTCACAGTCAGTTTATACTAAAACTAAAAAGAATAAACAAAAATAATGAATTTAAATTGTCCTTATGCTAATCGTGAACAATATGTTATACCACTGTGATTTTCAATAACGAAACAACTGTAACCGTCGAACTGGTTGATGGTTTTTTTCCTTCCAAATTGGCATCATTCCATTGTTTGTATTAGATGTAGAAGATTCAGAAGTGTCCTTTGTAAAGGACAACAAAATCTACCAGGAAACTCGTCATTTTGTATCTTATTTTGATTTTTATCTTGCATGTTTCTTTGGATGAGGACAAATCTTAGCTACAAGATTTTCATACTTGCACATATTGCTTTCTGTTTTTCGGCAGAGGATTTTGGCGCTCATTAGAACATTCTATTTGCTTTTGAGCTTTCGAAAATTCTTGGTTGAACCATGACTCTTTTTTTTAATCATATGTATTCAAATGAAAATAACTTCCGAGCTTGGCAAGAATAGATAAGGTAATTAGAGGAAATGCGTATGTCTCACAAGGAAAATTTTGGGGAAAAATATGAAAATCATACCCATCATGCCGACTGTACCTGTTTTTCAGCTGATTATTTATTCTCCGAAGTATAGCTGATTGAGATTTTTCTGAGACTACGAATGATACTTCTATCAAATTGAAAAAACTTGATCACTTTTTGGGCCTGAACGTTTAAGAACATAACTTTTTGAAAAATCTTAGTTATTCTCTGATCACATACGATACCATATTTCAAATGATGATGAATTTGTCCACAAAGTCAATGAAAATCGGATGATTTAAAAAAATATTAGTAAATCGTTAGTTACATGATGAGTGTGGTTTTATTGACGTGTTTCACAGATTGTGTTTGTTCTATATAAAACCTGAAAGAGTCTTAGAAATTGTCTCACATATAATAAATAACAAATTGAAACTAACTTGCACATTCTGAGTAAAGATCACTCAATAACTATACAATTACAAATGAATAAAAGTGAACCTTTCTTTGTTATTTGTTATGATATGATTCGCTATAATCTCTGGAAATAGATTTGAAATCATCTCATACTAATGGATTTTTCTTGTGTATGTAAATATTAAAATCCTTGGTTCCTGCTGATGTGTGAACCTTGAACGTTATATTTCATTGATATAGTTTATATGACTTCTAAAAATATTTCCATTGAACTGAATGTCAACGAACCTATACAGTGTCACCGATAAAGTCCGCATCAAATGGGAAACTTTTTTATTTATCGTTTTATGTGAAATTTGATTTTGGCAGTAGATTTTGCTTAAGAAATGATGTCAAATGGCGTCCACAAAATAGGTCACGTGATTTCCTTAACCTGTCAAAATTGACATTTAAAAAAAGAAACATCGAAAAATGACATTATTCTTCAAAATATCCAAAAATATCATGGGATAAAAACATTTTCTTTTGTAATTTTATACCCACACACCAAGTTTCAAACCCATAATAAGTATTTTATATTTTCACTATTTTTCCGCACTCCTGCTTTTTCTACTTATCAAAATTTAAGCACACCTGTACTAAATCATTTATTTTAACTAAACTCGTCACCGAATTTCTTTTTTTGTAATATAATAATATTTTAAGAGCCTCTTTGATGTTAAAAACAAATTTTGAAAAATAAAAGTTGTCAAACTTGATGCAA
This sequence comes from Leptinotarsa decemlineata, assembly GCF_025532065.1. NCBI lineage: Eukaryota > Metazoa > Arthropoda > Insecta > Coleoptera > Chrysomelidae > Leptinotarsa > Leptinotarsa decemlineata. The sequence continues at coordinate 3,637,670 of NW_027412533.1, forward strand.
AGTTCATCTAGTTTCAACGGGGCTTTCAAAACTATACAGTACTTGAGTTTTTTAATGAGCAAATGGCCTCACAATATGAATTAGAACAAAACGGAACATTAGGAAACATCATTTCGTGATTCTTGAAGCCCATTCAATGAAAGAAAAAAACTCATAGTATTTACATTTACCTACTCCGCTAACAACACTAATTTAAAAAAACTGGGTAGGCTGTGAAAAAATATGAAACTACATAATGTGTTTTAGAAAACGTCACTGTCACTGAATAAATGAATGCCCGTTAGTTCAATGTAATGTATGAAAATTAAAATAATATGTTATCTTTACAAGAAAAAATTGAAATTGTGCTAATTTGTGGTGAAAACACATTGCATCGACAAGTGGTTGATATTTTTAACGCAAAACATCCTGGTAGACATGTACAGCAATCCACTGTAAGTAGGATTTTAAAAAAATTTAAACTGACTTGTTCAGTTGAAAATACTTTTAAAAAACGTCATAATCCATCACGCAATAATGATGAGGTTCAGTTGGCTGTCTGCCTGGATGTTATCGAACAGGGAAAATCAAGTATTACCAATATTGTAGATAGAACTGGCGTTAAAAGAGAAAGCGTAAGAGCAATTTTACATAAAAATAAATTCAAACCCTACAAACCCAAATTTATAAATACCTTAAAGGAAAGAGATTTCGATGTTCGACTAGATTTCTCTTTCTGGTACCAAGGAGAAGTAGAATTAAACAGAAAATTTCCTTACAAAATCCTATGGACCGACGAAGCTACCTTCTCATCGAACGGTGTAGTCAGTTCCCAGAATTGTAGGTGGTGGGCTCAGGAAAATCCTCATTTTGTGATAGAATGTCGGGACCAATATTCATTTAAAACAAATGTGTGGTGCGGTGTTTAAAATAATCAGGTAATGGGACCATTCTTTTTTAGACACATTTTAACTTCTCAGGATTATATGCAATTTCTAAATACTGAGATCAGTGATATAGTGGACAATATGCCGGTTGAAATAAGACACAGTCTGTGGTATCAATGTGACGGGGCTCCTATTCATAGTTCAAGACAAGTCAAAGAGAAACTATTAGAAATGTTTAGGGGCAAAGTTATTGGGCGAAATATGGAGCAAATATGGCCGCCTAGGTCGCCAGATTTAACCCCACTAGATTTTTTCTTGTGGGGTTACTTAAAACAAATCGTTTATAAACAAAGACCTTTTCGTGACGTGAATCACCTAGAAACTGTTATTAGAAACTCTATTTTGAACATAAACCCTGTGAGTATCAGCAACTCAATAAAAGATGTATCAAGAAGGACAATTATCTGCATAGAACGCGATGGAAGACATACAGAAATGTAGTGTATTTAATGTCGTGAGTCTTTTTTTCGTGTTTTTTTGCTATTAGGTATAGGCACATGTTTATTTTCAGTTCCTTTTAATTAAGATTAAATTCCACTGTATTTTTTGTTAAAAAAACAATAAACACTCTAAGATATTGTTTCCTAATGTTCCGTTTTGTTCTCATTCATATTGTGAGGCCATTTGCTCATTAAAAAATTCAAGTACTGTATAGTTTGGAAAGTCCCGTTGAAACTAGATGAACTTTGCATCAAGTTTGACAACTTTTATTTTTGAAAATTTGTTTTTAACATCAAAGAGGCTCTTAAAATATTATTATATTACAAAAAAAGAAATTCGGTGACGAGTTTAGTTAAAATAAATGATTAAGTACAGGTGTGCTTAAATTTTGATTAGTAGAAAAAGCAGGAATGCGGAAAAATAGTGAAAATATAAAATACTTATTATGGGTTTGAAACTTGGTGTGTGGGTATAAAATTACAAAAGAAAATGTTTTTATCCTTTGATATTTTTGGGTATTTTGAAGAATAATGTCATTTTTCGATGTTTCTTTTTTTAAATGTCGATTTTGACAGGTTAAGGAAATCACGTGACCTATTTTGTAGACGCCATTTGACATCATTTCTTAAGCAAAATCTACTGCCAAAATCAAATTTCATATAAAACAATAAATAAAAAAGTTTCCCATTTGATGCGGACTTTATCGGTGACACTGTATTTCAGTTTGGAAAACTTACAATATGAAAATCGAAAAATTGGGTTTCATGAACAATAATTCGTTTTTTATACGAATATATTTGAATTTAGAATAGGTTTACTTTGTTTCTAAATATATTTACCCGTATATTTAATATGAGAAAATGAATGTTGTAGAACGTTGTAGGCATTAGCCTGTTTTTTCATAAAATATATATTCTCTTGAGTTCGGAATGAAAAAAATATAGTTTTGTAGTCAAAATAAACGAAAAACTTGTGAATATTATGGAAATAAGTCAGTTTCTTTCTGTCAATGAGATATTTAGTAAGAGAACGGAAAAATACTGATAATATAGATAACTCTGGAGTTTTTATTCGAACACTTTATTACTTGAAATAAAAAAGGAATCAATTTCACCATATACATCTATTACATTTACTTACAATGTTTGTAGCTTCACTAGAGGTTGCAAAGCCTCACTTGGAATTTGCTTCAGACCACAACCTTGTAGCAACCTGAAACAAAAAGCTATTGAGAATGACTATGACATGTATCTGATGGTATTTTTAGATCAAAAATATGTGAATAGTTTTTGGGAAAGAAAGTTTTTGGCTTTCAACTACTCCATCTTGATACAAAAAAAGATGAGGAAATCTTCCAAAGAAAGGAAGGAAGTAATCAATTTGAAAATAAGTAACTTTATACATGGATGTGTAGATCATGCAAAGAAGTAACTTTCAGACACAAACTGAAAGAAAGTCTTCCTGAAACAGCTACTTTCATATAAACATTGAATAACAGGAAAGAAATATATATATATATATATATATATATATATATATATATATATATATATATATATATATAGATAGAGATTTTATCGAGTGTGTATGATACAAATCAAGAATGAAATAATTCGTGACACAACACTCAAAAAATAGGGGCAAACCGCGGACACGTGTTTCTGGCTATTGGCCTCATCAGCGCGGTGCAGCCAAGTGTAAAGATGGGCAACAATTGTTTGCCGAAAGCAGGAAACAACACATACGCACGGAGTCAACAACAGAAGCCAACCGCACATTTGTGGTTCCAGTTAGAAGACCTAGAATTCCTAGGCTACATCTAACATGACCACGTAGGCAGCTATAGCTACCTGCGTGACATCCGGGTCCAGGATATAAATACAGATAGAGATTTTATCGAGTGTGTATGATACAAATCAAGAATGAAATAATTCGTGGACACAACACTCAAAAAATAGGGGCAAACCGCGGACACGTGTTTCTTGCTATTGGCCTCATCAGCGCGGTGCAGCCAAGTGTAAAGATGGGCAACACTTGTTTGCCGAAAGCAGGAAACAACACATACGTGTTGTTGACTCCGTGCGTATGTACGTCTTGTATTGTACCCAGTTATAGAGCTAATCACTTTCTAGTATAAAAATGATCGTCAAGGTCAATTATTTTTGTACAATGAATAGGGGTTTACAAGATTCACTGGGTTTCGCCTTGAACATATATCTAACAGCTCGGTTTTGTGACTTGAAAACTGTTTTTCCAGAAACAAATTCCAGCTGAACTGGGATTCAGTAAACGCAAAATATATGGCTCTTCATGCAGAGCCATCAGTTTATATTTGGAATGTTTGAAGGTGACTGACAATGTTTCATGATGAATTACATTAGCTTGGACTTTCATTGTCTAACAATATATAAAATGATTTGAAATTCCTAAAAGAATCAAAACAAATGGAAAATAAAAAAAAATACCTGAAAGTAACAATTAGGTATATCAAGCACAAAAACCGTGAAATGGAATTACAGTAAAATAAAATACAAATAGAAAATAGAACAATCAAACAAAAAATGAAAATAAAAAAGTAAGAGATTCCAAACTAAGTTACTTCACGACGTTTCGATTGTTAGTATCCACAATCCACAATCGTCTTCGGGTGATGACTGTACTTTCGAGTACTTGCACTCATCTCCTCTTTCCGCTTCACCGGTTTAGCGGGAGATGATCGTTGGCCGCGGGAGTTGGCCATTTTTCGCTTGATTATGGGTTTACATATGTTGCGTATCTTTTGATATATTATTAGACAATGGAAGTCCGAACTAATGAAGTTTCATTTTTGGAATGTCTTCTAGATTACGAGAAAATATGTATGATTCCAAGTTACAAATATTTTATATTTGAAGGATTAGTTAAGTTACTTTTTCAAGTTATAAGTTATGCAAGGGTTGAGTGGTACAGTACCCTTGGGTGAACTCCCCCTTGGGATTTTTGAGTAGTATAAGGCAAAAATCATGTACCATTTCATTTTTAATTGGAAATAAAGACATTATTATTATTATTTTTTACCGTAGCATGCGCTGGTCAGGCCATATCTCCCGAAGCCCCGAAACATTCGCGGGGGCTCGCCAGCATTATCAACCAACGACCACTGCCCACACTATGTTGTAAGTGATCATCGGGTCCGAGTATCATGTGCCCTGAGCAAGCGCAGTGAGCCAAAAATGACATCTTCTGCATCTGTCCGGCTAAGATTTCTGCCTCAGTGCGGCAAGCCGGTATGATTTTAAGATCCGAGAGTAGAGAAGACATCATTCCACCAAGGACTCCAATAATCAGAACAACCATCTTGACAGAGTGGTCTGGATAGAGTATGCGAAGTTCGAAAAAAAAAACTCGATATTTTATCCGTTTTCCTTTTTTTTTCGGACGATATTCGTCTCGCCAGCAGCTGAAAACTTCACGACAAATATCGTCTTGCTCTGGTGGTCGAGCACCATCGAGACTATATCAGGCTTATCAGCTTGTATGAGCTGAGAGTGGAAAACGAATAGTTCCAATAAATTCAGCACTTCTCATCCCCACAACGGATTCAATATCCCCCGGAGCTTATTATTATTATTACTACATACAATGTGAAATATACGAAAAAGACAAACAATCGACAAAACCAATAAAACACATCTTTATGGGAAAATAAGACCAAGAAATTCGTGCAGATTCTGGTTCGTTCAGCAGCAGGACCTCGCTGAGCGAATCATAAGTCGCTCAGAAGATGACACAGTGTGTTGAAACAGCTGTTACTATTAAATGTTAGTGTAGAGTAAATTGTGCAGTTTTATTTTCACCCTACCCTGTAACTGTACAACAGATATCTCGATTTCAATTTCGAAATACGTTTTTCCTGTTGATTTGAATATTCACCTGACGAAAATGTAATAAATATGCATGCAATTTCTCATTTGAGAAAAATCTGTTTGTTGGGATATATTTTGTTGTCAAATCGATTCGACTCACCGTTCGATTATAACACTAAAGTAAGTGTCATATTTGTTGAATAAGGAATGAAGTTTTGAAGCAGGGTTTTGTTTTAATTTGAATCCATTCAAACTGATAGTTCTCAATTTGGAATTGATGGCCTCACATTTGTACTAGCTTCCACTCTAAATGAATAGCCTACGAGCAAAAAAATAGAAACACAAATCTTCTCGAATGGATTCTTTTAATCAAGGAATGACGTGATTCATTTATTGAGCAACGACCTAGCAATATCGAGGATCTATTTAAAAGCGGCCAATTTCTGAAGCAATGCAGCCTCTAAATAATCTCGTTCATATCAACGGAGTGAAAGCTTTATTCTTGCAGTATCTCCTTTCTTGCAATAACTCGAGAATAAATGATACCGAATCGAATGCAGATAAACTGCAAAACTTCCACATAAAATAGACATTCGCGGTTATATCTCAATAATACGAAATCGGCAACAGCCGCATCGAGAAACTCATATTCCTCAAGAGCATATTTCTTGCGGAGTTGCAATGAAAGTGAACGATTTCGCGTTATTCGATTGATATTTATGATACTACTAGTGGAAGAAGTCTGTTGAATAGAAAAATTAAAAATGAATAACAATGTGACAATTATCGAAATAGAAAATATTGTGTGATTATAACAGGAAAAATAAATCAAAGTTGTTTTAAGATAAGCGGGAAGGAAATTGGGAAGATATTTTGGGTGGAAAATAGTTTTTCATGATTTCCACTGGGACTAGCCTTGATAAAGTCAAATACAAATTCTGTAGGAAATATAAAAATGTACAACTTTTGAATGAACTATTTCTTTACGTTACCCGAAATTTTCTAATGAAAACAGTTGTTTTGGGTTATTTGATGCAATTGGCCATGTAAGTGAAATTTTATCTCTTTTATTAATTATATTGTGTAGTAATCCTGTGAATCACGAATGTTTGGAATACAAGTTGAATAGAGAAACGTGTTTGTGTATAATTCAGTGTTCATATAAAAGTATTTGTTTCGAAATTATTTTCATTTCATGAGATTCAATGTTTATATGGAAGTAGTTGTTACGAGAGGGCTTTTCTCCAATTTGTGTCTGAAAATTTTTTCTTTCCATGATCTACACTTCTTTGTATAGAGTCACTTTTTCTGAAGTTGAATGATTTCCTTCCTTTCTTTGGAAGATTCCCACATTTTTTTATATGAAGATGAAGAAGTAGAAAGCCAAAATCTTTATTTTCCGAAAATTAATCTCTTCTGAAAATATACCCCTTTCAATTTGAACAGTTATTTCGGATTTTTATATTTTCTTTTAAGAATTTATTAATTTTTCGTGATATTTCCAAATATGCTGTAATATTTTCGAATTGAAATAATCAGTATAAACCTTTATTTTAAGAATGAAGTACTCATGTGCTGAAATAGTTATTTTTGTATTGAGTTTGTAAATTGAGTGTTTTTTAATGGCACATGGAAGGGTATGTACTACTGTGAATGTGAATTCACGTCGTATAAAATGTATCAAAAATTAATACTTTCAATACATCTTGATGTGATTTTTGGTACTGATAAGTCCAATGTTTTCAGTAAAATGGTATTAAAATTTTTCCCTCCTGAAGTCCAAAATAACTAAATAATAATTCTCCTTTCCTTACAATTTATCCTCAATGTTATCAATACGTCCAATACAATTTCATAGCATCCAGTGATCTTTCTGTGTCGTTACTATAGAAACGGTATGTTGGCACGCCCTGTGTTTGACTGTGTTTGCTAGCAGTTGCTTCAATTTCAAGTTATTTTCAAGAATATGGATGTTGATTATGATAGTGGTAGTGATAACCCATTAGATATAGCTAAGAAATCAAATGCAATAGTATATAATATGTTATAGTATTTCAAATACCAATTGAAAGAGCACAGAGAAGGAATTCCCGCCTCGACATAGGCGTCGGCATATTATTTTTCAGTGGTAGTTTTTCAGTTACTTATTCTTACAATCATAGCAATTGATCAGCCCATGGAAAAGTTATCTCAACTGAATTTTTCCACCATGGGTAATTATGAAAAACTTCAAAATTCAAGGTAGTTGATTTCCGAGTCGAAAACTCTAAAATACTATGAGAACACAAATAATCATACCGAATTTTCGTCAAATATATATTTACAAAATAATAGAGGCCAACAAAATTGCTAGAAAAATCTAAATTCTTCTTCGATATATTCGGATGAGTTGGAATCATCATCGGGTTGAATAACGATCGGATTTATGGAACTTTGCACATAATATTTGTCCTCTTCTTTTATAACGTGGGCCACACAGTTCTTCCACACATCACTATTACCTACTTCATTCACCACTCGCCTTATATTGTCAAGCACTACAGCATTCAAAGTCGGTGACTAATTACATTTCCGCAAGCTTTCTTTCATTGTGGCTCAAACTGGATTGAACACACAATAGTATGGAGGCCAACGTAGGAGAATATGACCACGTGTTTCACACATCGAATCAATACCCCAACAAGCAAAGTTGTTTTATAATTCCAGTTTTATTTTATTATTATTTTATAATAACTTCCAAAATGCTAATTGATTGTATTAGATGATCGGTAAACACAATACAGTTGTAGGCAATAAAAGTGTTTTATAAATTTGTCATAGAAACGTTTATGAAATAAAATTAAAAAACCACTATAAAATAGTCAGGAAATTATCACAGAAACGTTTTTAAAACTAACTTATAAAACTTATTGTAAATTGTTATGTAGTAGTTTTACAACACTTTTCTGCGAGATTTTTATGATAGTTATAAAACTATTTCAAGCTTATTTTATAACTGTTTCCTGTAGCTTTAATGAAATTATTTTATTAGAATGCTTTCAGACACTATTTTATTTTCATTACTATATTGTCACTTCAATGATAATTTCCCAACTATTTTATAGTATGGTATATTCACAACAATTCAAAAACTGCAGCAATTAAGAACAACCAGCTGACATCGATTCCTAATCACAGCTTTGAAAAAATCTTCAAAATTTTAGTTGTGTTTAGTAAGAATATTTTTATTTAGTTATTCAAATGGGACACCATCGATATCGTGGTGGAAATTAGTTCTTCAGCAACTTCTGAATATTTGATTTTTATTGAGTATAGGTATCCCGTAAGTAAATTCAATATTTTCAAGGCATTGGGTTTAGTAACTCAACCTTATTATTCAAAATTTGGAGGACTGTAAAATACAAAGGGTTTGCATTTTCAAGTTTCAGTTTTTAGTTATCTATTTAGAAAACCTGAATATTTTGTTCTGAGTGAAGCAGTTTCGTGTTACAACCCTTTAAATGATGACAAATTCAGGTACAGCAAGGTATGCTTTACAGAAAGTATTCAGAAAAAAACATCAGGAAAACAAAGGAGTAAATATTCACCAAATATTGTGAAAAATGAAAAATTTCGGTAGGGGAAAAATCAGAAATGAAATAAAATTAATTCATATAAACGATATGTATATTTATGCTGCCTATAACTTCCATATTCATTTTTTCAATAAGACCTCTCGTTTCAGTGAAAATAGTGAAAAACCTTCTCTACCCTTGAAATTCACCAAATTTTATCCCCTGTACCTTGAGGAGACTTTAAATTTTTCTGCAGGAGTTTGTTTGTTATCTTATAGAAGGTTTTTACATGAAGACGTTAATATTATTAATGACAAAACGTAAACCAATCTTAACAAAAATTGACGAAAAATTGAGCAACAACGGAAATGCACAAGAGTCATGGCTCATATATTTGAGGATGCATAACTCTAAGATTGTAGATAATTTCGTTGGTCAATTGAAATCCACAATGAAATGCACATACTATGGACACTCATCAGTAACCTTTGATCCTTTCTGAGATTTGTCTCTCTCCAGACCACAAAGAATCGACCAATTGAAATTGTTGCAATGCTTGAATTCGTTTACAAGAGAAGAAACTTTGGATGGAAATGAAAAACCGACTTGTTCGAAATGCAAAGAAAGTAGAAAATGCACAAAGTCTCTATTAACCCACAAGTGTTCCCATATTTTAGTAATTCATTTGAAAAAATTCACTCACGGAAATATTTTAGAGGCAAATCGAATAATATCATCGAATTTCCTCTAGAAGGATTGGATATGGACAATTTTGCAGCAGAAAATGTGGCTACTTATTGTTATAATCTATATGCACTTTTAAATCACAGTGGAACTATTTACAGAGGGCATTATACAGCATACACCAGACACCCGTATACTGGCGCAGAATACCAATACAACTATTCACCAACTATGTGTCACCAATTTCACCAAAATCGTTTGTGAGTGGAAAAGCATACGCCCTCTTTTATAAAAAGGATGGAACACAATCGCACCATTAAGATAACTGAGGGAAACGTTATTTGTGCAATTATTATTTATTTGTTATTAAGTTCAAACAAAATGAATATTTTTATTTTTTCTTCGATACTATTTCATGTTTTTTTGTATATAACCTTCCACAATCTGAAAAATCAATAGAGAATCTGTTGAAGTGAGTAAATGGCTGTATTATATAAACTACTGAAAAGTCCAATTAGTCACTAACTTGTGTTCATAAATTTTGTCTACAAATTGAAAAAATCAATTGAAAAAGTTGAATAGTGATACTTTCTTTAGTGGTCGACGTTTCAGAAAACAACCTTTTTTCGTTTTCAAAACCTGGAATTCACTTTAAAACTTTCGCCTCAGATTATGATTAGCTTTAATTTTTTTGACATACGTCAACAGATTGAAATGTCCAAATATCATATACGATAGTCTACATGAATACATACACTGATTTTAAAATAAGGTTCATATTTTCGTTTTCAACCTGTCTTCTTAGAAATTTAAAGGTACGATTCTCAGAGCTATTTCAAATGCATTTGTTACCTGCTGAAATAATATGTACGGATTCTTTGGATTTTCTAATTTTTTCATGAGTTTCTTTGGTGATAATTTTTGTTTCACTCCATTCTGTAGCGTGATCACCGGTTGATTTGTCTGCTCCTTATATATTCACGAAGTTCATTTTTTCTCACATCTAGGGGTCTTGAGTATATACCTTTTTTCAGTCTATTTTCGAGTTCAGTTTGTGTCAAAAGAGATCTCATTGTGTTGGTAGTTCAGGTGTATATAACCTTTCACAATCGAAACGTCAACCGTCTGAAAACAGCTGATTATAGATTTAACTTTTTTATTTCTCAGATTTTGGAAGGCTATACACCCAAAAACAGTAAGGAACATTGACTCCTCCACAAAAAAAAATCTTTTAAAAAATATTTCATGGTGTTATTAACTTCTTTCTCTTCAAACATTACGAGTATTCGTATTGGCTAATATTTCTTCTCGCGGAATTGCAATAAAACTGAACGATTTCGCGCGATTCAATTGATATTTATGTAATGTGTTGGTCGCACTTTGAATTTTCCGAAACATGTGTAGCAAACTTTCGTCTCCTTGGCCTGGAACAAAAGACCGTAAGCTTTGATGATTTAGAGCGAAGCCCTCCATGCTTTTGTTGTCGACGTATTAAAGAAAGGATATTTATGTGCGCTGTCGAGAGTATAGCTTGTATTACACGTTAGGAGGGTCATGCAGAGCCGAAAATGGAAGTTATCGTTTCATCAAAGCGGTTAGAATGTTGCGCGAACCGAGTAAAATTAATTCCAGCATGCTGTTGTTGATATACTGTTATACTTACTAGTGGCGTAAAGGAATCCATAAAACAAGCAATCTTCGAAAGTTCTCAGGAACAGCTCTGATTTTGATTGAAGTTTTTTCAAAAGATGTTTGAAACCTTTTGAAGCATGAACAGAATTATTGAATTATATTCTTGAAAGGAATACAGTTTTGCGTGGCTTTTTGTCTAATGATTTCCTTCAGACCTACAAAATGCGATAACATTGACAGCCATGAAATTAAACGTGAATCTCAGGGCTTAGTTATGCGTCATTCACACCAATCACTGTCACTGTCCTAATCGATTTGAACCACTGGAATGATATATTCAAAGGTAATTGTGACTGAATATTAAAGAATTGATGGATATAGCCGTTACTATCATCATGTAAATTGAGAAATTAAACTTCCTATGTATTATGTATTTTTGTATGTTCATTGTCCATATTGGACGAAACTACAGTAACGTTAGTTACAAATACAAGTGGTACAAATACAAAAGGAAATTCATTTACCAATTTTCACTAAATATTAAAACTTTGCATACATGCTTTTACAGAAACCTACAGGTTCCATTTGGTATTATGATTATGGCAGTGACTAGACCCTAACTCTACTGAGACAACTCAAATGGATACGTAAATCAAATGAAACCCACTAATATGATGAATAGATACAAGAGACCGATAACTTGGTGACCTGAACACGTGTTAAGGTGTTAAAATAATGGTGTGGTGTTGGGAAAAATGTCCAGTAATATTCAAGTGTTCAATATTCAAAATATGTTTCAGGTACCTGAATTTGAGAAAACGAGAGCAAAATTCCCCCACTAACATTTTTATGTGCTGTTCCGTCCAAAATCACATCTGGACATTTGACTTTAGCTGGAGCTGAATAAGTTCTATGGTTCAACTTCAGAAAAGATGCTTCAGAAAATGATCTCACAGTGAATGGTATGTGTTTTGTTTTATTGGAATCCATTGTGTTTTTGAATTCAATCATTCAAGTAATTATGGTAGGTCACTTTCAGCGGTTTCAATTGTTGATTTTCAGTTTTTTCTGTGTTGAGAATTACGGTATCGTTTGCGAAGCTCACTAGCTATCCTATAGAATTTTGTTTCAATGAATATTGAACAAGATGGGCCCAAATACCGTGCCTTGTGAGACGCCATATTGTACTGTCTTTTATTAACTTTCAACTCTTTCCTCTGAATACAAACTGTTCTTCATTGGAAATTTTTAATTTTTTCAAGTGTCCCACTAATTTTTTTTTCAACAAAATTTCCAAATATTCCAATCTTCTTTTTATAATATATGTTGAATGACATTGTATTCTTAATCGCTTTCTCCTTTCCTAGAACTTGGACAGTCATCAAATCATAATTAATTATTCTAGATATTAGCAGTGAAAAAACTTAGATACTTCTCATCTGACAAATTGATATAGTTCATCACCTATTGACAAGTTTGTTTTACACAGTATATAAATGTTTGATAGTCTCAAACAATGGTGCACTAGTCAGTCTTTTGCGCTTTTTTAAGATGTCACCCTGGAACTAGTGCGTCTCATTTCGAACAGCTCATTCATTTCCTTGCATTCAAGGATTAGATAAGATTGTCAGGGAGCTAGCATATGGCCTGATTCACAGCGATCTTTTCAGATCTATTGTGATGCTCCTTGGTTGTTAGAGCTTATTGTCTAGCTTGATCACTTTGATGAGACTCCACAGCCTTGTCACTGACCCCTTCATATAGCTGGTAGCCTCTGGTTTTTATTTCCCGCATCATGCGTGTCTCAGCCTTGCTATCGCTTCGCATTCACAGAGCACATGCAGTGCGGTTTCTTCATTTTCTTGACAGAACCTGCATTGGGCTTCTTCTGTCAGACCCATGTTGTTCGTATTTTTCCTGGGTCGGCTATGCCCCGTTAGTGGACCCACCACTACCCTTACAACCTTACGGTTCTGGTTTAGCAGGTCTTCCGTGAATCTGGGCGATGATTTCCTTATGACCTCTTTCGCCTTACTCGTTTCCTGGGAGCTTATTCCACCAATCTATCGATTCGGCTTGCATCCATGAATTTATAGATGTCTTTATACATGTTTTCGCTACCCCACAGAAGGGTTTTGAGCCTTGTGACCCTCATGTCCTGGTACCCAAGCTAGAGTGATCCTATTTTGGGTACTTAACTCCTTCAGTGCACTCAAAAAGTTTCCCACCAGTCTTGAGAAGACTTGAAATGAGCTGAGTGTCTTAATTGCCGCCTGACTGTCGGAAAAAATGGCAATGGGGTTTTATTTGTGACCTTCTGCCTGTGTATTTCCCCTATGTAGTGTTGGATGGCCGCTACTTCTACCTGGAACACAACTGCATCATGTCCGAGGCTGAGTGGCATCATTTTGAAACCTATGCATTCATTCTCCATGGAACGCATCTCCCGACTCTAGTTAGGTTCCTTGCTGAAGTGACACCTACTAGTATAGTGTGCCCTGTAGAAGTTATCAAGTTCATTCCGCGGTCACTGTTAAATCCGACATATTCACTAGTTCTTGGTAAATCAGTACAGTAACAAATCCAAAGTGTGACAAGCAATCAATGAAGCAAAGTTGTAATAAAAAAGTGTTTTGTTTTTGAAAAGCAAAATAACAGTTACGATACAACATAAATATAACAACACCCACCCAATATAAATGAAAGTATTTACGACGATTGCTAGCTTTCACATCTGAAGATTTCCTGATAAACCTCCCGAGTCTAATATCCATTTCAAGACAGCTTTGGACGTGATTCCATTACAGTGAATTTTCTAAAATAAAATCTCGGAAAATACTAATTTACATAAGTCATTCTCATCCTATCAGAACTGCATAGACTGCATGAAATGCTGTCAGGATTCTCTATATATGGGTTATTGCTTGTAGATGCAGGTCATTGTATGCTCCATTTACGTGTAAGCAGCCGATAACGGAACAATTTCACCCTTGAGGCAACTTACAAGGGTGGTTTGATTACATACGAGAATAGTTTCTGTGATAGAGATTGATGGAAAATATGATTGATAATGGCAGCGGAAGTGTTATTGATATGGAGACAAATATTGGTGGCTTGCCGTATGTAGAGGAAAGTTAGGAAAAATTTCAACTGCAATAATTTTCGTCGACTAAACTCACCACAGTTTGATTTGAAATGAAATATGTTCGATCATCTAAATGAAAAAGTCTTTACCTAATAACTGGAAAACCACATGTCAATATTGAAATTAACAAGTGTGGCTCAACATCATTGAAGTAACGCATCGAAAAAATTTAGGGGCCTATAATTCAGAACCATCTATTGAATGATTACAAAATGAACTTTTCAAAAAAAACAGAAGCGCATCAAGTGGCATGACTGCCAAAGAAGAAACTTTGGAAAAAAATTAAGAAACACGTCAAGATTTCATCTACCTTCTTCAGGTATTTTCATCTTCCACAATCTGAAGGAGTAAGAAAATTGTAATGGAGAGCTTCACACAGATGTAGGATGGTTAAACTGTGTTTTTTTTTCAGACTATGGAAAGTGAAGTACCCAAAAGAGGTCGATTGAAACTGATTTCCTCCACAAAAAAGTACTTTCGTTCAATTCGCCAATATTTTTCGTAGTCGGACTAGTCGGCCCACGGTTTGACTTAAAAATTATTGCAAATCAATCGGGTATGAAATTAAGTAAGTGGAATTCTCATGAACAGTTGGATGAAAGTCAGGAGGGATTGATATGATCTTGTTTATGGATACCATAGGAGAAACCTGATACAACCACTTTCTATTATACAATATACATTTGAGGGCATAGCATATAGTTGTATATGACGGGACCGTAAATATTGTTCAAAAGATTTACAGAGTTTTAGAATCAAATTTCGTGATATGTGTCTAACTGGGTTAAGTTGAGAATATATTGGAGAAGGACTTTTATGTTTCTGTTTGCATGAAAAATTTACATGATAGTTGATTCAAGAGCATCATCATGAATGATCACTTGAAAACCACTATTTTGCAAACCACTTTTTTTACTATCATTATACAGGAAGGAAGTTGCTACTGCAGTGGCTGCTAGACCTAGTAGTAATTTTTGAATCGATTTCTTGGATTCACCAAGCGTTACCTTATTTTGCTCAACGTACAATTATACATTGCTTCAATACCGGAAGTGAACAGGTATTTGGAAAACTTTTCTTGGATATACACTGAACTAGAGTTTTCAACAAGACTCATTTCATGTAAGACAGGTGAAAGAACCTACAAAACACTGTTCCAAGTTGGTTGATACATTTTTGGTATGATGACGGGTACTTCATCAGAACCAGAAGCTTTTTGGAGTGGAACATCTGATAAGACGCCAACAAAAAGTATCACATTTGGCGTTGTGGATTGTATGGTGAGTAGTATTTTTCCAGGAAAATGAACTGAGAAGTATGCAGACCACTCGTATTGCTATTGAATCATAATCTGGTCGATTGAAAGTATTCAGAAAGAGCTCCAACTTTGAAGACATTTTTTCCAAATTTTTGGTTTTCACGATACCTCTCAAAATATGCGAAAGTAATGAATTTCAAAGAAGGTTTGTTCATCCCCAGACGCTAGATTTGAAGTTCAAGGTCATTTATAATTTTTCGGTTAATCCCACGTTTACCGCCCCATTAAACAATTAATTTTTAGGGTTAGACCAATAAATTACCGTATTTGATATCAAAACTGACTTCATGGAAGCCCTACAATAATTTATTACCTCCGCATATAGGGGCTAATTTTCTCACAATGAATTTTATTTTCCATTTTCCTGTCCCATTTCTTGTGCCGCGCTTGGCTCAACTTCAGTCATAACTGGGATCTTAAAATATGAAACTCGTGCAGAAACTTTAGGCAAATTATTCCCCTGCTGGTTATTTTCTTAACTTTTCCAAGATCTTCCATATGCACTACTCGCAACTGACAACGTAAGCTAAAACTCATTTTCCACTATGGAAATTATACATTTTTGAGAGGTAGCAAATTACCCCCCAATAATCAGCATGGGCTTGCTATCTGATATCGAGGAAACTCAACTTCAACGAAAAAATGTCATAAAACAGCTGCAGGTTGCGTTGCAGCTGAATGGTTTTGTCAACTCCGTATTTCTGGTGGTATAAGAGTATTATTCTCGAAATGTTGGACTTGCAAGCATATTAACACTTGAAATACGTTATTTTAATGCATCCTTTATCGAAGGTAACGAAATGAGTTGTATAGTCTTCTCATATATACATAAAATGACAGTTCGAAATTCTGAATGGTGAAAGTAATAGGTAGGCACTTGAGTCCTTCCTTTAGAGGTGTTTGTACAATAATCGAATGATCTACATTACTTTCGGCTTGGAATGGTATGAAATCACTGTTACACAACAGAAGTAATATCAATAATAAAAGAAATATTAAAAGTATACGTTTGAATAATCATAAAACTAACGATTTATCTGAAATTTGCGAAATGATGAGTGATCATTTTATTGCAATTGGAAAAAAAATATCTTCTACCATTCCAAATATTTCAAGACGACCTAAAAACATTCAAGTTTCTCATCTATATGGTTGAGCCAATAAGTTTAACTGAAATTGAAGAAATGATAGAATATTTGATTCCAGGAACACTTCTGGTTATGATGATATTAGTATAAAAATTGTTAAAGTAGTCAAAACTGAAATCTCCCCATTTTTATTTTTTCTTTTCTCGAAATTTTTTGAAATAGTCCGACGCACCCCCTCGGAGGGACGCGTCCGACAACCCTTATTTAGATAGGGAAAGTAGGTCGAGTGTCACCTTTTTTTTAAGGTCTTTCGAATAACTTTGCAACTCTGTTAAAAGAAAATTTTTGTAACGATTAGTTTTCGAGATAATTTGAAGTTAAAATTGCTATGTTAATAATATATTAGATGTTGTATGCCTGAATAAAAAAAATTTCGAGCAGTTCTTCTTATCTATTTTTTGTTAAATGAAATCCCTTTTTTAAAATCAATACCCACTCCTCTTCTTCCAGTTTTCATTAGTACATCGTTCGATTGTTTTGTTTACACGGGTCGTGTATTGTTATTTGTTTGAAAATGCCTTACACTACTGCTGAAAGGGTTTCAGTTATTGCTTTATTTTTTGGCAACGACCAAAATGCTAATAGTCAAGCCATCGCCAATCCCAGGTTAAGTACCAGAGGTTTATTAGCAATGGCCGGAATAAGCCATATGAGCGCATGGAGAATCCTTAAAAACCACAAATTACATCCTTACAAAATTAAACTTGTTCATGAACTCAATGAGGTTGATTTTGACCGAAGACAGGAGTTTTGTGAGGGCATGAGTGAGAGGTTAGTGCAAAATCCCGAGCTGCTTTATAACATCTGTTTTTCGGACGAAAGCTCATTTTATTTAAATGGTTGCCTGAACCGTCACAATTGCCGTTATTGGTCGGATGAAAACCCAAGACAATACGCAGAAATACATACCTAACATCCCCAAAAGTTGAATATTAAGCAATCATAATATAGGTCCATTTTTCATTGATGGAAATGTAACCGGTGATTCTTATTCTTCTTAAAGAGGCAATACAACCTCGTATAGTTGAAATAATTGAACAGGATCCAAGATGTCAAGATGAAATTATCCATTTTCAACAACGGTGCACCACCTCATTATGCCCAGCAGGTTCGAAATTTTTTGAATAATCATTTTGAAGGACACTTGATTGGCAGAAGAGGTCCAATTGAATGGCCAGCACGATCACCAGATTTAACACCACTGGACTACTTTTTGTGGGGATATTTGAAGTCTAAAGTTTATGCTATACAGCCAGCCAACTCCTGAGATGTTGAAT
This sequence comes from Leptinotarsa decemlineata, assembly GCF_025532065.1. Lineage (NCBI taxonomy): Eukaryota > Metazoa > Arthropoda > Insecta > Coleoptera > Chrysomelidae > Leptinotarsa > Leptinotarsa decemlineata. The sequence goes on from NW_027412533.1 coordinate 3,655,640, forward strand.
AATGTAAGAGCAAAATTCGAACAAAATCTTTATTGTTGCATGAAGCAAAATGGCGCACATTTTGAACATTTACTCTAAATTTCCTATGTGAGTTACCCTTATTAGGTCTTACTTTTTTTGTGTGTGCTTTAAAAACAATTATTGGAATTTATTAACCCTAAAACAGTTTTTTTAAACTTTTCTGTGTCATCAGCATTCAAGGAAATCAGCAGGTTGTATTCGTTGTGTAGGTAAGTTTTTAGTATGATTCACTTTTTCATCAGAAGCATAAAATATCCACGTCAAATGGCAACCTTCAAAAGGAGGTGCCACTCAATTTACCTAAAATGTTAAGGTGGTAACCAACCCTATCCCCCGAAAAAATCTCCTCGTAATAAACAAATAATTCTTACTTTTTGTCATAAAAAGAAAACATTTATTTTTTTCATGAAAGTTCTGAACGTAAATTGTACAAAAAGAGTTGAACTCAATAAAAATACCTTTGAATCTTCAAATTATCTCGAAAACTAATCGTTACAAAAAATTTCATTTAACAGAGATGTAAAGGTATTCGAAAGACCTTTAAAACAAGGTGCCACTCGACCTACTTTCCCTATCTGAATCAGATCAGTATGGTTTTCGCATGTCTAGAAACACAGAGACAGCAGCAATGGATGTCATTTCAAAACTTCAAACTGAAATTGACAATAATAAAAAATGTTGTATCTTCTCTTTAGATTTATGTGGAGCATTTGATACTGTACATCATGATATATTGATCCCAAAACTGAACAATTTTGATATTACAGGAAATATCCTTGATTGGTTTGTGAGTTATAAGAGTTATAGACAACAATACGTTTGCATAAAAATAAAAAAAATCCATGAGAAAAATAAATTTTGGGGTTCCGCAAGGATCAATTCTTGGTCTACTATTTTTTTCAATATACATAAACTCATTAAAAAAGTTACCTCTAGAGGGATCTGTTGAATTATTTGCTGATGATATAACAATTATAATATACTATTCCATATAATTCATATTGGTAGAAAAACAGACATGAAAACTATTTTAGGTTGGCATCAAGAGAATAAAATGGCTCTAAATTACCATAAATCTTCATATAAAAATATTAATAGAAGATTATTGAACAGTTGTACCAATCCTATAATTATTGATTGATAACAATACAATAAGTTATACCAATTCTTAAATGCAAGAATTTAATCTTAGGATTATATATTGATGAAAATTTATTGTGGACTAAACATATTGAAATTACCAGAAAAACATAGCACCCCTCATTGGTATTCTATTCAAAATCAGAAACTATATTCCTTTTGAATTTTTGAAAAATGTTTATTTCAGTCATATACTCAGAGCTACATTATCTAATTTCTATTAGGCGATCAACCATTAAATCCACCCTAAAACCTTTGAAATCATCACAAAATAAAACTATTAAATGCATATATAAATCAGCGTACTCAGGACCGACAGTGAATTTGTATAAACCAAAAAAATTATAAGATTTGAACACTAAACAAACAAAAATTTTGATGTTTCATTCATTCGATAATAAATGAATAAAAAATTTCAGACATAAATTTCATAGACATCAATAATATTCATAGTTATAACACTAGAGAAACAAAATTATTATTGATTAGTGATTTCAAATCTAATTTTGGACAGAAATCAATTAATCATGATATAATTATAATATATAACACAATTCCCGAAGACATAAAAAAAATCAAAAACTGCTCTCAAATTCAAATATCAGTTGAAGAAGTATTCAATGAATTGAAATAAAAATGCAGGATTTATATAGCCAGAATCATCTAAATATTTTTATATCAATGATGGAGAATTTCACATTCGACTGTTTGGCTATATTGATTGTTCAATTATTAATAATTTTTTGAAATTTTAGTTTTTAATACCTATTAACAAATTCAATGTTTGCTGCTCACATCAATTACTTGTGTTTCCTTGTTGGAACAGAAAAGACATACAGATCATTATTTTTCATTGTTATTTTTTCCTAATGGTTTTTCTTTAGTTTCATTCATAATAATAACGTTCATTTACAATGAAACAATATACAAATACATATTACAAAAGTCACATTCAATGTTGGTGTAGAATAAACTAGTTACCCACAAAAATCATAGATTGCGCGTGGGGTTTCATTTATCTAGTATTCCATGTTATGATATCTATATGTATTAATATACCGAAAACTTATGTAATACATTAATATAACTATACACACATACATACACACACATACATAGTGTTTCTATTCAAGAATTACAATGAATGTATCTCTATAAAGAAAAAAAAAGGAATAAAAAATCAGCTTTTCTCCCATTTATAATTTATACCTAAGAGCTTGAAATTTTAATCCTATATCCATATATTATGAAACATGATAAGATAAATACAATGAAAAAATTATTAAGAATATTAAATTATTTTGATATCCCCTTGAACCACATATTTTTCCTAAGAAAATAGGTAACATATTCTTTCAACTCAACTATTATTCCGATCAATCAAATTACGAATATCATTTCAATTTGAACCAAGCAAACAGTTTTTCACTTCGGTCCTGAACAATTTTGTGCTATTGATTCCATACTTAATATCAGTTGGCAGAGTATTGAATAATCTTGCTGCAAGGCAAGTGTGGCATCTTTGAGCTAGGGTTCTTGTAGCGGGATTTGTTTTGAGATTTTCCTGGTAGAATATCGGTGATCTACAAATTGCTTATTTTTTTCTCTGAATTGGAATGACACAACATCTATGAAGTAGAGCTGCCTTATATTGACGAGTAGTGTCTCTTTGAATAGTGCGTCTGAAGGGTAAGTTGAATTTTTTTTGTATATTATTTTTATAAACTTTTTTGTAATGATTCCAATTTTTTCAGATGGGTTTTAGCAACTCCACCCCAACCAAGTATACCATACCTCAACCTAGATTCTACAAGTGCACTATAAATGATTCTCATTTGTGGTAAATAAACAATTGTTTGAATATATTTAAATTTGAATAGTAGGCTTCTCAATGTGCGAGTAACAGAGTTGACATGAGCGTCCCACCTAAGACATTGGTCTATAGTTTAACCTAGGTATTTTGTTTTCTCAACACGCATTGTCTGGCTTGTTTCCCCTGTGTTATCTTCGATGACTATATTATCAAAATTTGGCAAACCACTCCTGCTATTGGCGAAAGATATAAAAGTAGTTTTCTTGTAGTTTACCGTCATCAGCAAAACTTATTATTTTGCCACATGCGTTTGAAGTGAACAGATTGTTAATATATATGGCATATATTTGAAGGCATGTCTTGTTGAAATAATTTATCAATTTGAGGATGACTACAAATCCTCCCGTATACTTTGGTTCCATTATGATTATATCAAAAACAACGTCAACGTTGGTACCATAATTATCACATAATGTACTGTTATATTAATCAATAAACGAAAAATGTTTTTAAATCTGATGATGAAATCAAATGATGAAAGAAAGCAACAAAAATTTGGAAGCATGGAACCGTCACGACCTGTAAGAGATTCATTACCAATTCTCTGATCTCCTTTACTTTTTTGTCTATTCATAGTTGGAGTTTTTTGAGAGAATTAGCACACCTGTTAGGTATTACTTTTCGCGCTGTAGCAAATATGTTCTGTATATGGTAGATTGAACCTTCCAAAGTTATTCGTTCACCTCGTAACATACTCGCGTTGGCTTGAAGCCATTCAATTTATTCGAATCCTGTTATTTATTATGATAAGAGTAGTTCATGCTCCGGATACTTGTTTCCGGTCCTTATGAATTTTTGATTTATAAAGATGGGAGTTTAGCTGGGTTGCAAGTGTACGAGAGATTACTCGGGAAGTATGTCTAGCGGCGTCTACAGATTTCAACTTGCATATTGGCGGGCATTATTCTAACTCAGTGCAATTCAGCGCATTCTGTGATACCATTCCTTTTGGCTACATATTGAAGAGGTCATTGAATATTAAAAATATTTCAGGATTTTGTTTGAAGTATATGTACAATATCCAATAAAACAGAATTGAATTTCAGAGGAACTAATATATTGAAAATATTATTTATATCAAAGTGGGAAACTGTCTCGCGTCGAATGAATTGAAAAAAATTACTTTCCTTAATGGCCTCTCTCAAGACGCTCATTTCGCTGACCAAGTTGGCACTATTAAGAAATGACTAACATTGTCATGATTGTTTCAATTTAGTGTTCAGTCGATTATCATTACAAGCTATTTTAATGCTCTAAATTAATGCATACTCAGTTCAGATCGTTCTCTAGGAATATATTGGGCAAGAAAAAAATTCTGAGGAGTATTTGTATTTTCAAATGACAAAATCTAGTCTAATTCATCAAAAATAAGCCGGGAAATGACTGACCGATTCTGGGCAACTTTATGGAGTTTTTTCGATTTTTCATCAAAAAATCCACTCATTCTGGTGGTTTTTCACAAATAACTCAAAGTCGGTATTTTATCGAAAAAATCTTTTCTTGTAAAAATTATATTTTGGAGAAAACCAACAAAATGGGTGGTTTGCCATGTCAGGCCCAATAGAAAAGGAGTAATAGCTTGTTGGTTCTCATCACGAGAAAGTCGTTAACCACCATATCCTCAAATATTTGGAAGGCTTCAACATCTTGAGCGATCATCAATACGGTTTTCGGAAACAAAGACCAACAGGCGACCTTCTATCGTATGTCACCCATACTTGGAATAACGCAATCAAGAAACATGGAGAATCAAAAGCTGTTGCGCTTGATATTTCTAAGGCCTTTGACCGTGTGTGGCATGAGGGTTTGCTGGGAAAACTTCGATGCTATGGTTTGTCAGATCATTTCTGTGTATGGCTCTTCAGCTTCCTGAAAGAACGTTTCCTGCAAGTGGCCGTCGATGGATTTCTCTCGAATACCTCCACCATCAACGCTGGTGTTCCCCAGGGATCCATATTGCCTCAAACCCTCTTTTTATTGTATATCAACGACTTAGTGGGAAAAACCAAAAATTCAATATATTGCTTTGCTGACGACAGCACACTTGTCTCGTCATTACATTTGGATTCCAGCACAATGGCTACGGAGGCACATCTTCACCGGCAGTAGGAGGTTGCATATTTTGATGAGGATCTAGAAGTGATTTCAAATTGGGGTGGAAGTAACCAGGTTCAATTCAATGCAACAAAAACCCAGGCATCGGTTTTCTCCAAGAAGATAAATGTCTACGAACCGGATATAATAATGTCAGGTAAGACAATTTCGCTTTCTGCTTCGATAAGTTTGTTAGGGGTAGAAATGGCACAATCATGTCGCTTGAATTGCAAAGGCTGCTTGTCAAAAGCTTGGAACACTGTTCCGAACCAGAAAACTATACACACCTCAGCAACTTTTGATTATTTATAAGGCTCAAATCAGACCTTCTTTGGAGTATTGTTCTCATGTATGGAGCTCTGCTCCCAATTATATCCTGAAGTTGCTGGATTCCATCCAGAAAAGAGCCATCCGCCTGATTGGAGACGTGAACAATTTGCAACGTGCAACACGTGCAACTTCGAGTGCCTGGAACATTGAAGAAAAGTTGTAGATTCGTCTCTCTTCTATAGATACCTTCACGGGATATGTTCAGGTGACTTTGCACAGTTGATTCCACCAAGAGCGGTGCATGTCATAAATACACGATGGACTATGGCTGCTTATCGTTTTGTATTTTGTACACCTCGAACTTCACTGTTGGGGAACTCTTTCATCCGGAGAACTGCGTTTATGTGGAATAAACTGTCTGAGAACGTTTTTCCAAACAGATTTAATCCCCAGCGATTCAAATTCAATGTGAATATATAACCGTCTTGAAGTGCTAGAAAATCCTGACTGAGTGAGTTATGTGAAAAATAATCACCTTCCCAATTGAAAGTAATCGTTATCATTTTACAGTTGATACATTAATGCATTGATTTTTGGTTACTTCACGTTGAGGCTTTTAACTTTGCCGTTTGACGAATGAAAACCAACTATCAGCAAACTGTTACTTTGTTTGTATTGAGTATACTGACAACATAAACCAATAATCCTTTTGTTTTCGTACAATCTATATTTTTACTACGAATTATTTCCTAATGAAATTCCTTATTTTTGAAGAGGAGTCTGAAAACAGTTTATTTGTTGAAAAACTGACTCTCACTCGCTATTAAAAGTCGACAAGTATTGATTCCCATAAAAAACTTCGTGATCCAAAAATTACTCAGAATTAGTCAATATATTCGTTTGCGGTATTATATTTCCCATCTAATATTTTTATAGGAATATTTTTCACCACAGGGTGAAACCAATCAATTGATGGATGTAGCCGTTACTACGTGGTAGGAAATCATAATGAGGAAAAGAGAATTGAAACTTTCTGTTTTTTACCACTTTTATTTGTAACTAACGTTACTGCAATTTCGTCCTATAAGGGCATTTTCAAACTTATACATTAAACAGTATAAGTATACATTAACATATATAAGGGCATTTTCAAACTTATACATTCAACTGTATAAGTATACATTAACATGTATGAGTTTGAAAATGTCCTTATAGGACGAAATTGCAGTAACGTTAGTTACAAATAAAAGTGGTAAAAAAAATAGAAAGTTTCAATTATCTTTTCCTCATTGTGGAAACAATACCCTGTAGGAGATTAACGTACACTTAATGCGTTTTAACATTTGTTTTAACTATATTTTCATAACCTACATCTTACGATTTGATCTCCACAAACTTTATTTAAAGAAATATATCACGACATGTTTCGCCCCCACAGTAGCTTTACTATGGATTTTCATCAAGTAACGGCCGAATCAATCAGAAAATTGAAGGAAGCTAATTTCTTGCCCTTGTGGTACTTTGAGTTGATTATTCGATGCGCCCCATAAGTAAACAGAATATCTGGTTTTTCCACATTTCCATTAAGGAAGAAGTATGAATTAATCCACTACGAAAAAGTTACTGAGTTAGCGAGACGTCGTTATATATTTCCTTCAATAAAGTTTGTGGAGATAAATTGTGTGTAGTTTATGAAATTACTATGGATCTTCACCAAGTAACAACGGCCAAATCAATCAGAAAATTAACTTATATTCACACTGCGTTGAGATTTCTAAGTGCATGCCCCATCTTCAGAACCACAACTTTGATTTTTATGCCACTTTTTTTAATTCTGACTTTACAATTTTTACAATTGATTCACAAACATTTCATTCGCGTTTTGAACTATATATCAAATCGTAGTAGTTATTTTTTGTTAGTCGAGCCGTACTACCTCATAGATTGAAAATGTTGTTGTATGCAACTAACTGTCGTTCCTTGCCAATTCCGCATATCTCTCTGGAAGCGAATTCAATCTAGCCATGTCTTCGTGTTCTCCACTCAATCACGTGCGTGTCTAGATAGCCATAACAAATTTCACAGCGCTGTTGGTTGGCATAATGGCACTACACGTTCAATATGCACACATGTAAATTCATTACTATTCTTGGCTTACCAATTTCGACCATACATTACAAGCTGTCCTATCAATAAATCCCAAACATATCCAGTATGTTGTTGTGGTGGTCACGGAAATTCTATTTATGGCACTATGTGAACTGTGGCACTCATTGAGTGGCAGGAAATTCTATAAATTATGTTCGCTGCAATTCGTTGTTTGGAGTGGTATAAATGGTTTATGTGACTCGAATTTCCATAGTTCTGTGCTGTTGAAAAATTAACATTTGTGAAAGATTGAAGGTGTGTTTGCAAAATCCCAATGTTATTTGAGGTTCATAACTGTATCTATTTTTACTTTTAGTGTAAACAAAAACTCATCATTCCTTTCATTTGTAGTTTCGATTAGATCATTTACTTTTGCAAAAGTATTCCATTGAATAATGTTAAAATTCTAACAAGAGGTATTTCATCAAACACAAATAATCAATGCTTTAGCAATCTTGCTCATACATCAGAAACTGTATGTGATCCGCGGAGCAAGTTTGACTCTGATACATGCAAAAAAACATGGATATTGGATACCGAATTTTAGGAAATTTGGGCAGAACCTTTTCAAAGGCATTGAAATCAATCAGTCTCAAGTCAATTGCAATCAACACATGTCATACTCGACAGACACAAGAGGGACATATCACTGGCTAATAGACAACTGTATCGAGACTATTGTACATTCAGACTGGGAATTTCATGAAACACTGCTTTATGTCTGATCGCAAAAAACAGAATATACTTACAGAGACAAAGGGGTACTGTAGACTGATAGATAAATGTATGGTTAGAGGAAAAAGTCATACAAGACCATTATGCTAGAAAAGGAAGAAGAAGGCTAACCTCGAGGAAAAAAAATTTGAACTCACTGCTATGGAACCTTGTAATGAGTAACTATGTTTCCTGGAGCACAATGGGTACTGGGCTATGCAGATGACTTATGCTATTTCATTCCAGGTGAATATAAAATAAACTTTAGTGAAGCTTCTCCAATCCAAAAACTGAAATACAGAAAAAGAAAACAGTCTCACCAAAGGCATAAAGCCATCTTCAAAAAACGTGAGATTGTTTTCGCAGAATTCATTATGTCCATTATGTTCCTTGGCAAAACAAACTTTTCAAGCAAGTTTTCATTGATTTTTCCACAATTTTTTTAATTACTTTTGAAGCGCTTGGTATATACTCTATAGTAATTTTCTAATGTATTCCGAATATGAAAATCAATAGATATTATTCCTTTCATAAAACATAACTTTGATCGGCGACGCTTTCACTGGGTACCCTGGATAATATTTCAAGGAAGTATACAAAAGCACTATTATTTTAACATTTTTTAATAACGCCCTCAAAACTTCTGATGGAAACTGGTTAACGGAAAAACATATTTTAATAGATTAATTAACAGATTTTCAACAGATTCAACTGAATAGTAGGTATCTGTAATACCTACCTATAAGAGAATAAAGGGATTCAAAAATATCCAGTCAGTAAACAAAGTGACATCACTGCTAATTGATCGATTAACTGAATGTTACGTTATTCATCAATATATTTTTTATGGATATGCCCAAGTAATACAGGCAAAACTTCAAGATCTGAAATTGAATAACACTATAGTATTGAAATTTTGTACTTACAGTCGCTTCAAATGACTGTTCCTGGCAAATGCATGAGGATGGATATCTTCCAATTCATTATCTGACAGAATCCTGAAAGAAAAAAAACATTTGAATTAAGATGTATATCGTTCGAGTTTCATTTAGAGTTCATTATCAGAGAATAATAATCATGTAGTTTGACAATGCCTATCAGCATCTATTTGAAAAATAAACAACATTGGGGGGATAGTCTCATGACTCGTCTGAAAATTTGTACAGGGTCACTTTCTGTCTGGGTGAAATTGACTAAATATCAGCTCCATATCAACTATAATTATAGCATATGATGGAACATTCGGTCAGTAGCCGGGCGGTTCGACGTGGGTGCTTTGTTCACTCAGTCAATCGGCCGATGTGTGAGTCGATGGTTCAAGTCGCAGGCTGAACGCTAGATTTTCACTTGCTTATCGTCCAACCCGTGTTAGGAATCACACGTTAAAAGGTAAGACCTCATCAGTCATTAGCTCGCAGAAGTTTCGAATTCTGAGGGTTGTCGTTCATAGGGGTGCGATAGCTGGTTAACGGAATAACATATTTTAAACATGTATATCAACATTTTTTAGGAAATAATCGCATTCCATTATGCAACAAGGAGAAAAACAGCACCAATAGGATGCAAAATAAGAAAAGACGCAATGTACTAGTATGTCAAAATATTTTTTGAAATTTTGTAAGCACCATCATTCCATTGTTTACTACAATGAAGCTTTCGAAATTTTATGAAAACCGTTTTTCATTTTGATACATAGTTATATTCGTAAAAAGTGTTATTTAGCACAAGGTGATCTTATACATGAAGTATATGAAAATTAGGTTGATGATGATTTCTCCGAAATGAAACATTGCAGTAAAAATCTCAAAACTGTCTTGGTGGCAAGATAAATTAGTAATGAGAATATTACATTCATTTTGTCATATTTCTTCAAATGGAGCTTGAAAAAAAAATAAAAAAACAAAATCAGCATATTGCTGTTTCTTTGGCATATATCTGAAAGTGAGCAGAATTTTCCGAATTCTGCAACAGCATGCTAGTAACCCTTAATTCGAGAAAATTTTCGTTAACCCAGCCATTTTTGTATATTCGATGATGAACATTCTCATTATGGACAAAGTTTTTGGGAAGATAGAGTTTTCTGCTCTATTTCAGAAAAAAAGAAACGAACAATTGAGTTCGTAATCTCATTTCTTCACAAAGATGTGAAAATCTTGCATAGAAGTTACTTTCACATATGAACTGGAAAAAAATTCTCCCCACATGAACATTGAATAATACGAAAGATAAAATATTTTCTATCCTAACTAAGATTACCATAGTGGGAATAAAGTACAATAAGCAAATGCATGTCTTTACGTGCTATAACCGTGACACGTCACTCTTCCGTAACATGAAATTGTGATATATGAAAGATGTATGAATAAATAAATAAATAAATTGTAGGTAATGTTATTCAGAACGTTAATAAGACAAGTTTCTTATTCCGAAACGTCGAACTCCGCCTTTGATAATAATGTTTTATGTTAATAAACTTTTTAATCGAAACTTTCATTCATTTAATTATGTAGCGTTCCAATTAGTGATATCTGATTCGATTCCATGAACGATGGTCGGAGAACAATGGAAAGAAGTGTTTTTGTATATTTCAATATTCATATGGAAGTATTTGTTTCGAAAATATTTTTTGTGTGTAATTTAATGTTCATCTGAGAGTGGTTGTTTGGGAAGAGCATTGCTTCCATCCTTCGAAAGTTTGTATAAAAGTATGGAGAAGTGAAAGGCAAAATTCATTTTACCAAAAACTAATCTTTCCTGAAAATATACCCCTCTCAATCTGATTGAGTGTATTTTATGGACGAACTCCCATAACCTGAAAACTAGACAAAGTCATTGTTTTTATAAAGTTATCATACAGTCCTGCCCTAGTGGCTTCGCCGATTCTGCCAAAATATGTACGTGCTCGGAAACAAAAATACAACAACTAGGTTGACTGTGAAATAAATCCCGACAAAATGACCTGAAATCGGAGCTGGATCATCCATTATTGCTCGATGGATGTATGAACTTTTACGTCACTTGATAAAACAAATTGGCCGTAGCAGAACAGGATAAATTTTAGTTTTTAATACTTGACTGGGTCCCAGTCCGAGACAGAGAACTTTGAGGAGATGATTTGTGTAGTGAGGCAGAGGGAATTTCATTCCAATTCGTTTCTGGCCGATAACAAAAAAGGCTCATCCATAAACAGTTGGGGGATTTATCACAATAAGAAAATAATCTTCGTCCATGTGAAATGAATCAATATTTTTTATACCTGAGAACAAACTGATAGTGAGATTCAATACAGTAGCAGTTATAGTAGAATATTTTTAAGAAATCAAAAAATTTCAACAAAGTAACAATAGTTATGGAGAACAAACTAGGAAATTAGTTTTCGTATGATGTCGGAAGAGTTTTTCATTGATACTGCTTGATTCTCACTTCAAATGACGTGAACAAAATAACGACCCATGGAATTCTGAACTTATATTGAAATTTCAACTCTGTTTTGTTTTATTTTCAGTTTTTTTGATAATTTCATTTCAACGACTGTTAATATTCTCCCCCTTCCTTCTTATGGAGCTAATGCATATACTGCATGTTTGAGGGTTTGTGTAATTTGGACACTCATATCTCATTTTTTGTTTGAGATGGATATTTGATACCATTATACCTTGCTTTGTATTCCTTATTTTTCATAGTTGTATGAGACCTAGTTGCTCATTTTTATTTTGTTTTATCATTTCTTCCACTATCAACTATTTTTCAATTGCGTTTTTATCACGCTTCCATACACAGTGTGACTTAAGATGAAGACACCTCTGTATTTTAGTCATATTGAAAGCAGATATTTGTTTTCTGGTACAGGCGTAGACATTCATGGGCCGCACTTTTCGCAATACTCAACCCGAGTGACAGTCTTAAACCTAGCCCACTGCGTTTCTGCGAAAAGGGCGAATTTTCGCTTGGATGATACCGAAGTATGTTATTTGAAAAAGTTGCTTAGAAATTGATTTTGACCTTACATACTGAATTTCAACGCAAATTGAGTTGTAGTTCTTCAACAATCATGAATGTATAAAATAATTTTCAAAATCATTAATAATTATGTATTCATCAATAATTAATGAACATGTTTTCGACCGGGATTACCGCTCTAATAACGCGCCCATCGCCCTCTATTTCGAAAACGATTCAGTGCATAAACCATTTTTTGAAACAAAAATTGTAGGGAATTTTATCCTCTACAATATTGATAACAAATACAAGTTTGTACGAGTTCATAGCTAGGTATCTTAAATTCCGAGGTGAACTTACTAAGATGACTGGGCTACGTAGATTACCTACAGACGGATCAGCTTCAATGTGATGATTTCATCATCTATCCACTGCATATACGACATCTTCTTCTGGCAGAATGACTCATCAACTAGTAACACACGCTCCAAGCGAAAAAAAGTGGATAAAACACACTTAGTAGCCGTTTCAGCAGGTGAAGTAGTTGTTTTACGACAGGCACTTGCCTGGTCCTACAGTGTGGGAATGTTGAAAGAGATGAATATTTTTCATTTCGAATATCCATTTTCTCATTATATTTTTTAAATAGAAAATTATTTGAACAAATAGTTACAATATATTTTTATTAATCGGAAACTTCAGGTTTTCAACTTCAAAATTGACAAAATTCAATACAATCTTTGGACCCCTATTTTCCCCCCTTGGGAGTGGAAATTCCTGATTCCCTAAATTGACGCTTATTTACGCTATACAAAGAACCTACCTGCATATTTCAAAATTCTAGTTGCAGTAGCTTCGGTTGTACCTCAATATGAGAGTGGGCAACAGCTAGTAATTTATATTTTTACCTTCAAAATACAGTAACTGGCAAAATATGCTGCACTGAGTAATTAATAGCTTAGATAATCGAATTATGTTAACTATAAAGAAATTAGCAAAACACAACCGTCAACGATGTCTGCCCTCACACGTCTGCCCGCGTTCTCGGCGATGGCGCTTCAATGCTTAGACCGCCTCTTTACCTCCTCGCATCGTTTTTAAGGAGGCCCTAGACGGTCAATCAAATCGATCAGAAGCTTGAATCAATCGATTGCCTCAAGAGTGATTGACCGTGAAGGATTTTTGACGCTTGAAGCGAGGCTTGATGGTGATTGATAGGAAGTTTGAATGACTCAAGCAGTTGAAGGAAGGGGTTGACCGTCTAGGGCAATTTTCGTCAAGCATTGCGTCAGTTCCTAGCGTCCTACGGAAAGTGAGCTTCCCGAAAACTCTGAGCGGGAATTCATTAACCTATTGATTGAATTATATCGCGATTGCCCGGAATTATGGAAAGTGAAGAGCATGGACTACCACAAAAAAAAAAACAAGAAAACTGCATAATTAGACGAAATTGTGGGTGCGTTGAAAGTGCTGAAACCTGATTCAACTGTGGAGCTATTGACAGCAAAAATCAATGTTCTCAGACCAAATTTCAACAGGGAGTTCAGGGCCATCGAGGCTCACCGAAATGAACCACCAGCGAACGAACAAAAAGTGTTCATTAGTCCCATTTCTGGTGAGAAGAAGGTTTGGATCAAAAGATTGCAGGGCTGATAGCAGTTGATGGAAGCGCGCGTCAATCGACTGACTCAATTGTTTGATCAAGCAGATTGATCATTTAGGGCCACCTTTAGAGTAGTGGTTGTGTCAATCTAATATTATCGTGATAACTTTTAAACGATTCGTCCAAATTATATAGTGTAAAAGACAAAGTTTATCAATATTAAATACTCAAAATGACTATTGTATCATTTTTTTTAAGAATTTGACATATATTTCAAAATGTGCATTGTAAGAAAGTATCCAATTTAATTGTATTTGTGGCTCAGTATTCTGCATATAGTGGCTACTACATAAAAAATAGATGTCTGCTATCACGGACTTTTATTTAGAACTATTTAAGGTAAACGGTATATTATCTGCATGTAACTCCAACGGTATAGGCAGGGCACGCCAAGGTAGCATTCTGGAGCAACAATTTTTCCAACTCACTCAATACTTATTATTATAACATAATGAAGAAAATTATACAAAACTTATGTAAATTGTAGAATTTATGTTATTTTGATGTATAAGCTCTATTTATGTAAAGTTTTATCCAAATCCTTTCAGTGGTTCAGGCGGGAAAGCCACAAACATACATACATCTATCCTCACAAAGTTTCACATTTATATTAGTATAGATAGATTCTGATAGATAACCTATAACAAGCACAGAAATAAACATAACGTCACTGAAGCTCATAGAGCGTGTGCGTGACACTTATTGAATTACAAGTATAGCAAATACAATTTGAAAGTATAGCAATACAATATACAGTTTAAATGTTCTGTGAATGATGTCAGTTGAAATAAATAAAATAATTGGAGTAGTTCTTGAATAAATATCAGAATATAACTGCCTGGGTACTCATATTGTCAAAATAGGTTGAGTACTATAAATTTCGAAAAGTTTTTGTGAATATGCTAGAATTAGTTCATCCTTTTAATTAATTAGTTGATCAGATGAATGCAACTCGTGAGTAAGAGTAGCAGTTTTTGGTCAATGAGATCGTTGAAACTTTTTCTATCCTTACACTTCAATCAATTTTTCACATGGAATTTGTAGGATGTATACGATTTACCCTTTTTATATTATCAGGAAGTAGATTATGAACTTTTGGGGCTAAAAGTTTGACTAGCCATTGACCAATAGTTTTTTCACATGTCGTTTCATTGATATGTTTATTTTTTGTTCTACTGTAGTGATAATGTTCAATTGCTTATAATTTTATTCTATTTCTGTGGATATTCATCAGAATCTGACAAGTGAAAATTTGTCCATTTTTGCATAACGTTTAAATAATGTAAATTATATGTATTTCATAGTATTCTAGTATTCCATATGATTATGAAGTGGGAGGGTGCTGTTCATAATTTTTTGTCGCTGAGAGATATAGATCAACATTATTTCCGTCATAGCTAGCTAAGTTTTGATGTTAGGGACTTGAAAATTATGAAATTTGTTTTAAAAGAAAGATACATTGCTTAGAATTGGTTAATCTTTCTATTTCCTGACTCATTTTCGAAGAAACGTTTTTTACTCATCCGAGAAGGAGGGGCATTCATCTCCAGGGTAGAAACAATCAAAGATTCATGATAAACTTTGAGGTAGACGGTAAGTAAAACCTAAATCCAAATTTCAATGAACATCGATGCTGTATGTACGGAAATCCTCATCTCCTGGAGTTCCAGAGGTTCCAGTTCATTATTCGTAATTGAATCTAGCAGGTTTGCTATATATGAACAAATCAAAATTGATTTATTTAATGAAAATAACAGTAAACTTGGAGAGGAAAATTACTTGTAGGTAGTTCCCATCATCCAACATTGTTATACAGAACATACAATTCCTGTCAGTTTAGGAAACTGAATTCTCCTGAGGAACATTGAATTAACTCGTTTGAACACAGAAAGCAGTCACAACGAATATCGCGTTGAATGTGACATCCGCCATGACATTTTCATTTCACAGAGTACAGAATAACATGACAGCGCAAGAAACAAAACACGTCCTCGGATCGGCATTTATATTATCAAAGTTGTACATTTTTCGACGCTCGTCAGTACGGATGTTTCATCGGAATAAGAGCAAATATTTCACGACGATAATCTTCCTGTTTACACCATTTTTCCCTCAGAGAAAATTAGGATATTCGCCCGGGAAACTACATGTGACGTGAAGTTAGTCTCACTACAACATCTATGCCAACAACACGTTTTTATCGAGGTTCTTTTTTCTTTTCGGACGTATATCCGGTCCATTTAACGAATTTCGTTGGCGGAGGTTGATAGCGAGATCGAGTAGAGGAAAATATTGCCCTTATTACGAGGCAATGAAAAGGAAAACAGAAATAAACAGAATGAATTTTTTGTTTTCCTCTACATTTGTCTAGATATTGATGATGTCTGACTTCTATTCGTCTTGACCCGTTTTCAGAAATATAATCAACAAGTATTTTCATAAAACGAATATTAAACAATTATATTAAATATATTGAAAATGTTTTGTTTCTAACACTTTTCGATATCAATTATGAAAAAATATCTATTGATACTTAGCTTTCTTAAGTAGCTGATGCAAGTCACTACAAAAATCTCGCTTCAAAATACAAAATGTGATAGTTCTGATTTCTTTTGGCTGGCTGGCGCTCCAGTTGGAATTTCGAAAGTTCCTTTCTCATTGCACATCTACAATATAAAACGAACCTACATACAGAACTTTAGCCTCCGAAAATATACCGGTATGATGAAAAAGTAACCTTATTTTATGACTGCGTCTTTCTATCCCACGGCCGGGGTTACAGTTAGAATATTCAAAAATCTTTTCTTATAGCACATCTATAATATAAGACGAACCTACATACAAAATTTCATCCTCAAAAATATAGCGGTACAGAGAATCAGTGGTGTATAGGTAATTTTCATATGTAAACGCGCCCCTTTTATTCCCAGTAGGGGAGCCCAAGTTGAAATATTCAAAAATATTTTTCTATTGCACATCTGCAACATGAGAAATGGACCTACATACAAAATTTCAGGCTCCGAAAAATTAGTGGTACAGAGAAACAGTGATATAAAGATAATTTTCATATGCACGCGCCACTTTTATTCCCAGTAGGGGAGCCCAAGTTGAAATATTCAAAAATATTTTCTTATTGCACATCTACATGATGAGAAACAAACTTATATACAAAATTTCAGCCTCCGAAAATATAGCAGTACGAAGAAACAGTGGTAAAATATAATTATTATAAGTAAACGCCCCTCCTTTTATCTTCAGAGGGAAGGCCCCAGTTGGAATATTCAAGAATCCTTTCTTATTGCACATCTACAACATAAAATGAACCTACATATAAAATTTCAGCCTCCGAAGATACACCGGTAAGGAGAAACAGTGATGAAAATGTAATTTTCATATATTAAAGCATTCCTATCATTCCCATGGTGGGCGCACCAGTTGGATTTGTGCAAATCCTTTCTAAGTACGCTTCTAAGAACCAAGAAGCAGCTATATAACAAATGTTAGCTCCCTAGGAATTATCAATACGGATAAACAGAGATTAATGAAAAAAATAAAAAGAAACAATTTTTTTTTAATGAACAAGTATTAACTGAGTGACAGTATCATGAAACTCTTGATCAGCAGAAGGTGAATCTACATCAGAGAAAACGAACTCCTCTGAGCAGGTCAGTAAACGTTTGCGTTCAAATGATGATTCACCCAAAAGAAAAGCCCTGCTTGACTGAATTTAAGATATCGTCAGGTCCTCAGTTGGGTGGAATGTTGCAAGCATCAAGAAGAAATTCTGCACTTCGAACATCCGACATTCTTAGCATCGACTAACTGACTGAAAACTACAATGGCTGCCCTGTAGGGAATTCCAGATGTTCCATCGGTACGATTCCAGAGCTGCACATCTCAGCCTGACTACTGGCTGATCTTGGTACCGTGCTGCATAAGAAAGGCGTCATAGGAGATAAACTTCCCAAGCCACACATTTGTGTTGCCTATCTACCTGATAAAGGTAGTGGCAGAATGATCCTTGATCATGCCCTCTCTAGATTGAGGAAACATTTTTATGGTCTATCAATTTTGTAGTGAATTATTCCTCACAGACAAATGCAGACCATGATACCAGCGTACATGCACTGTACCGTCGCCGCGAACCCGATCAGTTTATGGCAGTCTCACTTTTGCCAGCTGACCTCTGAAAGATCACTCACCAAATGAAGTAATCGGCTTCGTTAAGGAGCTGGATATATTTGGTCGAGTTTGAATAGATCTGAGCCACAATAAACCTTGTTAGATTGCAGTGGAGGGTTGAATGGATCCACTCACTTTCCAACTAGCTATTTTATATTTCATAATAGTTGCGAAAACGTTTCGGAGAAACAAATTATAAACCTGTATTTCTCTCAGAAATGTTTTCAATGTGTTCATAAGTATAGGTTCATAAGCTATAAGCATTAAGTATTAAATATACTAAAATTCACTCTGTCGACGTATTAATTTTCTAGTCGCAAACTCAATCTTGTACTCTGTACATTTCAGGTGTATATATCACTATATGTACGGTATTTTATATTTTTAACTCATCTAATGTCAGTATTCCGAAAAATTTTGAAATGGCGTCGTACCAAATTATTTCGATATCGTTTTGATACCACAATAATTTGGTATCAAAATCAAGCTACTATGAAACCCCTATAAAACTGTTGAGAAACAATTTTAGTGATGTTATTGTGGCAGAGTCGAACTACTTTCAAAACTATATATTTTTACAAAAGTGCTTATATGAAGGTAGGATTTCTCACGTATAGTTTGGATAAATATTATCCATCGGGATGTTTTGGCTCAGAAGCTTCTTCCCTCGACTTTAAAGGTTGAATTTCGAAGGAGTTTTGAGCTACTAATTCGAGGCTATATATACATGGTGCTCCACTTAAATCGAGATATTGTAATCATCAACAACTTTTCCTGTTTAAGCAAGAACAAAATTGAAGCACTAGATTACGTGAGTCTTCGTCTGAAACGAACCACTTTTCTTGTTTCTTTCCAATGATCAATATTACACGACATTATTAGGTACCGGGACGCTAGTCAAATTAAACTGAAAATTTATACTTCATTATACGACCTGTGAAATCAATGTCCGCTGGTTCTTCTTGAATGCTCCGTTTTATTCTGAGTGACAGTAAATATATATTCTCGGACGCAATTTGATTTCATTATAGTTATTTCATTGTTTTGGAATTGTAGCAAATATACCGTACTATAAAATAGTTGAGATATTATCATTAAAGTGACAATATGGTAATGAAAACAAAGTTGTTTTTGAAAGCATTCCAATAAAATAATTTCATTTAAGCTTCAGGAAGCAGTTATAAAATGAGCTTGCAATAATTTCATAAAGATCATACAAAGGTCGCAGAAAAGTGCTACAAAACAATTGACTTCAATAGGAAAATATGTTTTATAAGTTAGTTGTGAAAACGTTTCTGTGATAATTTCGTCACTATTTCATAACAGTTTTTTTATTTCATTTTATGAACGTTTCTATGACAAATTTGTAAAACCTTCAACTACCGACAACTGTATTATGGTCAGGATTCATCTACTATAATCAATTAGCATTTTGGAAGTAATTATAAAATACCAACAGAATAAAACTGTTGCAGCACAATGAAATTATATAATGATTTTGCTTGTTGGGTTACCTCCTTATCTACCCACTGTTTTCCTGAGTTGTCATTTTTTGTACGTCTCTCATGAACTATCAATTTTATGATTGTATTTGACAGTTTGTGTTTCGGTACTCAATTTGAAGACAAGCCATTTGTGCTGTGCTGCTAGTAATATATTGTATTTTTTCATTGCAGAACAGAAAAAAGGGTTGGAGAAAATGGATCTCTGAGGAATGCCAATATTGATAGTGAAGTTATCTGAAAGAGAATCGATTGTGGATACTTGGCGATGATCGAGAACTCATAAATAAAAATACTTTCGGCAATATCAAAGGCAACTGTCTATAACCCTTCGTTTTTCCTGATTATATTGTTCTCAACGATGAGAGGTTACTGATTAATCTTCGATGTTATGGCTAGTCAGGTCGCCTCTGTTCATGAGTCCAAGATTCCCCACAGAATGTTCCTTACAGGTAGCCATCAATGATTCTCTTTCGAATAGCTCCACTATCAACGCTGGTATTTTCCAGGAATGGATTTTATCTTCAATACTGTGTTTATATTATACAGCAACTATCTATTGGATACGGTCACAAATTCAGTATAGTTTGCTTTGATAATTTTTCTCTGATAACGACAGTGCAATGGTCTTTCTTTCTATTTAGATCAAAGGTTCCCAAACTTTTTTTCGTCATAGACCACTTTCAAAATTTTGCTGGTTTCGTTGGATCCCCTGCAACTACATTCCTACCATATTCCCAAAACTTGACAAAAAACGTCAAGACTAGATAACTAACTATGAAAATTTGCGTTGCGTCTGTGTTCCCACCACTAATCAACAGTTTTCGAATAAAAAGTAAGAATTGATTGGTTAATTTATGAATTGATTGTGCTGAGTGGATTTCTAAAAAGTGAAGTTGGTCAATCAAAAAAGAGATTCCATCTAACTTTACTTTTTGACATTTACTCACACACAAGAAGCCAATCAATGTTAACTTGTTTCATTTAGAAAAGTCCCCATTCGATATGGTAATAATAAAAAGAAAAATAGTATATTGATTGGTGTTATTTATTCAATATATAGTTATTACACTATGACACAGTCGTAATTTAATTGAAATGAAACAGTAATGATGTAATTTCCACACTAGAATGGCAAGCAAAAGGTTTGTAACGACACTATAACGACACGTTGTACTGAATATGGGATTCGCAAGTTTTAAAATGTAACAGTCACTGAGCTTTTCAAAATATTACCTGACTTCATTGATATGTGAAGTCAAGCCAACATTTCAGTTCTTCACTATCGAAATCAGATGAATTCTTGTGGATTCCCGCTTACGAATTGTGAACCCCCATTGCTTGGTCACGTCAACATAGATCCCCGTCAAGTCTGGGCCATTTTGGGAATTACTGATTTAGATGTTCAAATATAAGCTGCCAGTCTACGTCTTTGCTGACAAAAATAGTTCCAAAACTCAATGAAGATTTGTCACGACTTCCAGCTTCAGGTGAAAGAAACCAGTTGAATTAGAGTAACAATGTCAAAGCAAACAAATCCATTAGCTGCATTGGCTTATTTGTTGCGTCACATTGGATATTGATATGTGTTGGAACAATCACGTTACCGAAATAAAAAATTCAACTTCTCCAGAACACTGTATCGAACTATTAAGTTAAAAAACCTCAGCAACATTCCATGCTTCATAAATCATGAACTACATCTTCTTTAGAATATCGCTCGGATACTTGGAGCTACGCACCTGGGGCTCCTGGATACTATCCAGAGCCATCAGGAAGTCTTCGGCTGACTCGGCCTACTCAAATCCAGCCAGAAGTACACTGCAAAATACAGCTGACGATCGCTTCGAAGTTTAACACAACACACTTCGGGTTACATTTTTTGAAAATTCTTTCATATGGAAAATCGCGAATTTGTGCATGAAACTTCCCAACACCGTTTTTATAAATCAATATAGTCGCAGCCATGTAACGTGGGTTGAAAAGTCCCGGCCTAAGAAAGAAAATATTTTTTCTCAAAATTGCCGCTCTAACATTTCAATAATACCTTTGTGGAACGATTTATCTTTTGCCTCGAAATAAGCCTCAGTTTCAGCAATAACTTCTCCATTCGAGCAATTTTTTTTACCGGTGAGCATTTTTCTGAGGTCTGCGACTCGAAGTTCAATTCATATAGTTTTGCCATTGTTTTGAATGACTTGTGACACAGGGGTTGTCTTGCTTTTTTTCCGTATGCGATGGTTTCTTTGTAATTTCGGCCTTCAAACACTTCAAGCTCTAAGACGTTTTGGACCAGGTTCACCAGTTGCTCTCCACTTAGAGGAGTCAGATGACAATCGTTTTGATTCCAGAGTAAGGTAATGGATCCATGTTTCAGCCATTGTCACATTTCGATGCAAAAATTCCGTGGCCATGTTCAAACATGGCCAAACACTACTCAAAATCATCAAGAAGTTCTTGTTTCTGGCCAACAGTGAGCTCGCGAGGCACCCAGTTTAAACAGAGATTTCTCATAATCAAATGCTTTATACAATATATAGCCAACGAGTTCTTTTCATAACTTTACAATGTCAGCTAACTTAAGCAACTTTACTTTTTGATTATTCAAAACGATTTTGTGGATTTTTTTATGTTTTCTGATGTTACTGCCTCATTTGGACGTCCACTGCGTTCTGCATCATCGATGTCCGTACGACCACGTTTGAAGTCGGCAAACCAACGTTCAATTATTATTTCTGATGTAGCGGAGTCCTTCCAACACTTTTCAAGTCACTGCTTTGTTCGAACAGTATTTTGTCCCATCAAGAAGCGGTGTGAAATAAAAAACACGAAATTGTTTTTGATCAATTGTTTTGAAAATAACATAAGTGGTGTCATTCTTAGCACAATAACTCACAAAATTATGAGTGTAATATTATCAAATTTCAACAGCTTTGTTTTTAAGGTTAGTATCAACTGAAAAAGCGGTGAATACAACAAGACTAACGCCATCTATGTTTTAGGTCCGAGATATTTCAGATTATGTAGTATATCCATCGAAATTCGCTATCATCGCACATGCATACCTCTCACAGCTATTTAAGAATTTCTATGCAGTGATATTCACCTCCAACAAAAAAGTTTAATAAACTGAAAAGTTGCAGTATATGTCTAAATTGGAATAACTTGGAAAACGCCAATCCAGAAAACGAAACCAAACCCTGTCTCGTTTCCCGATTTCCCAATCTCTGTCCAGATGTCAATCGACGCAACCCACCCACCGTTTTCGACAAGCTACCCCTCGTGCTATCCCAAGAAAACATCCGGTCGACCCTGTTCACTGACCCTCCACTACATCGAGGTTTGATAAACTATGGCAGTGTAACTTAATCAAGGTCTTTAGTTCTAGGTTTCTCATTAACCCAGTGACGAAGGGGCTGTTGATACGGACCGACGTCGGACAGGGGTGATGTTTCGAAAATAAACCAAAGGGGTGAACGATCTAATGAGCTGCGGTGGAGCCGTAACGTTTTAATTTTGTGGCTGCACTTGTCGAAATGAATTGCGATAAAGGAGTTTACGACATAAACGAAAGGATTTGATGTGGTGATAGGGGATATCTACGAGGGTTGTAAGAATACTTTGCGCAAGAAACGTTCCAAAAATGTTTGTCCATAGGAAGAATCTTCGGTTTTTGATTGCTTGATTTTTACTAGACAGTATATTATTCAGTTTTCACAAAGGGTTTGGCAATAATTGCCTACACTATAAAAATTTATTTGACTACTACACAGACAGAATAACACAAAAATTCTAACCTAACTTCATACTAATGCTCAAATGTCAGCCCACTTTGCACTTTAATTTTCCGAACTGGACACACTTTTCTATGTGGCGGTAAAGCTTACATAATGCTATCGAACTCTTAGGAAGCCGGTGGAACAGTTCTTGATCAGACGTTTCGTGTCATTATTTTCGAGAGAGATACAAGTAGGGCTAAGCGCTACTTGGATCAAGTCGCAGTCGATCGAGTGAGACAAGCGTCGGCCGTCGTATATATGGTATACATGGGTGAAATTATTCTACCCAAAATGCACTATACAAATTGTTTTCAACTATTACCGAAATTAACAAGGTCAGCAATGCCTGGCAAATAGCTAAGCGAAGAAAGTAGTCAGTCGAATGAACTTGATATTGTTCTGTAAATGAAATATTCCATAATCATGAATAAGTACAACTGTGGTGAATTACATGAGTCTGTCTCAGTGAAACTTTTTTGGACTGATCATATCTTTCTCCAAACGTCAAACATTTAATGCCCTGCTTAACAACAGTTCAGATGCTGTATCGACAATTGCACATATCTTGTGATGTCACATTTGCAGTTGGCAAACGCATGGTTTTGAAGTCGGGTTTTTTGATAGCGACAAATGCTATAGATTTAAATGCTTTGCCATTGGATGACAAGCACTATCAAAATATATTGAAGAAAGCACAAATTAAATTTGACTGAACGATATTATCGACAGACATCGGAATTTGTCGTAACTAGAACTTTTATGAGATCAATTCTGACATCCTACTCTAGATATTTATTGAATCCGTTCTCATACAAGCTTATAAAAAAAAAATGAATGAAGTATCGAATTTTTTTTTTCTAACTGCGGAGGCTCTATACAGAACACTGTCCTGATTTGTAGTTTAGGATAAAATACAGGAGGCTGTTATTCTTTACTTAGTTTGCCTTCTTAGTGTTCATGATGCTCACATTCTCATATGCTATTCTCCTGCTAGCAACCTGAAAAGTATTCGAAAGAATTGTAAGTAATTAGTGTGTATTATTTCCTCCCCTAGCTCTAACGATACCCTGCATCATACTGGGCATAGTCCGCAAAAATTCTTTGATAGTTTCGTATGGAATTCGATTCCATTCTTCCTGTGCAGCACTTCTTAATTCTGCAATTGAGTTAGGAGCTATATTTCTTGCTCGTATATGTCTTTTTAGGATGTCACAAATATGTTCTATGGGATTTGCGTCAGGACTGTTTGGTGGCTACTCCACTGCCTCAAGTCCAACAACTTCACGATACTGGGTGAGTGTTTTTGTATCATGTGCACGCGCATTATCATACATTAGCATGAAATTGTAACCAATGAAGCCGCCGTTTGGTAAAACATGGTCTTCAAAGATGTTGCGTGTGTACCAGTCAGAATTCATTCTTAAATTCACCTCTAGAAGCTCGGTGCGACTGTGCCAACTAATGCCACTCCACAAGATAATGGAACCACCACCATGTACAAAGATTACATTCTGCGAAACGTTTTCCAGATCTTCTGCATACCTGACCACGTCCATCTGGTTTCTATAACCAAAAAGATTTATTGGCTGAATCTTATGTATCGTCAAGAATAACTGGCTTGCAGAAGTTCATATGGTAAAGTTGCTGCCGGAATTCCAGAAAATGGTCCGCAGGTATGATTTCTGAGCTGAGCATTTTGGTTTGGATGACTACAAGTTAACTCAGAGGATCAAGAGAGTGGATTCTAGCTGGTGGTTGTAGTTGATACCCTTCAGCAATGTTAGGCTGTCATGGGAAACTTACTAACACAATTGTGTTACTTATTCAACCACCTGAGGTATCTTTAGATTAAGGGAAATGTAGCATGAAGGGTCAACCTTGAAGGTGATCTTCCTTTTGAAAAGTTGTATTTATTTGAGCGAGTTCGAATAGGTATGAGCCATAATGGAACCTCATGGCTTGCAGTCGGAGGTCGAACAGACCGACTCAATTTAGATTTACTTACCTGCCTACCTATTCAACCATATAGCCACATGTCTCAGATTTCTCATTGCAAATTATTGCGATTCATTCTGAGATAAGAAGAGTAAAAAAAGTCTATGGTTTTGAACATTGATACAAACTAAATTTTTTCATGATAGAGTAGTTTTTCCAAATCTTAAACAATGTTATACCTTCTTCCTCGCCATCCTGGTGAGACGTATCATAAGACTCAATGTATTTCCAAAATAATACGTCGCACAGCTTATGGAGATTCACGAGTTTTGAAAAGAATGCTAGTGAAAATATCGAGATATGTAACACCCAGGTTTATAGCAATTCCGTACGGGATTAAAGTTTTTGTGATAATCTAGAACACTTCTTATATCACCTATTTTTTACTGTCAAGCCGGTTCCATCCTGCACATGCGGATTTGAATTAAAGCAATTTTTCAATTAACGGTAATCGGTCTAGACAGATGCTAAGTGAAAAATTCAGGGATTTGCATCTAAAAGTGGTTTCCACTAATTAATATCAACTAAAGACTCGCGCACAATGAAATAATGAGAGGTGTGCACCCGGTTTAGCGAAGATTAGAAAATGATCATAAATTCTGCATGAAATCAAGTGCACGAGCTCTGTCTGTAAGGTTTATCATGGCTTTCATTGTCGGGCGTACGGATTTGCATACACAGTGGCTTTTCAGGAAAAAATTGTAATAAACACTTGTGTTTTATTTGAGTTGAAAAATGGCTTGATGAATATCTCAGAAAACGTTATGTGAGTTTGGTGTGTTATACAAAAGTGTGGTATACTTACAGTGAATGTTTTTGAAACACGAGATACTTTTCTTTAAACGAAACATGAGATTCTATTTCAATGAACTGATTCTGCAGCGAGTGAGATGTGAATTCAAATTGAAACGGAACTCAGTAGCTTTCACAAAAAAAAAGTTCCGGAATTATTTTACCTCAGAGCACAGTTTTAGGCCCTTTCTTGTTCTCATACAGACATATATGAAGCCAAAAATCAATTAAGTTTGTTTCAAATTGTGACCAATTTCCTTAGACATATTTGGAATTTGTAGAAAAACGCTGCTTCAGAGAGAATATGTGTGCAATAAAGGATTATCGTTTTTTTAAGATGCTTGGCGAATGTTAGAGGATGGAAAATGGAGCGAATCGAATAAAAAACTGCAAGATGAATTATATTTCTTCAATTCTGAAGACCTAGGCAGATATTAGCCTCCGAAACGTTGAGATAAGTATATGTTCAATTCCTCAATTCCTTTTTGTTCCTCCCCACATAAATCAATGGAGTAGATTTCCGCTTGAAATATGGTCATATATGTTCCTATGCACGACGATACCTCTATACTACCTCTGCGATTGTGATCATCTTCACCAGAACCTGAAGGTGTTTTGAATGCAACTGTCAACATTTCCTCCTGTAGAACAGAGCCAGGTCTAGAAGAATTTCTATGGCCTAATGGTATAGTTCTGATGGCACCAAAATCCGCCAGACAATCCTGACTTTGTCCTTTGTCAAGCTTCGCTTGATTGGTTGGCTTTCAAGCTTTCGGCCAACTGACAATTACTTCTTTCGTAATCATTGGTTTCGATAGTTATTACATATATCCAATGGATTTATTTGAGCTGTAATTCACAATATTTTCTACAAATCATTTGACATGTCCATAGAGACACTCTGGCTTTGTTCAGAACTTTTTCCAAGTGAATGTTCCAAATGAGTTTCTTATCAAAGCTATATATTTCTTCGCTGCGAGTGGGATAACCCCACCATTGAAAAAGTGGAGTTGAATCATCCGGATTCCTCTTCTCCAGTTTTGCTAGTATTCACAGATATCTGTTCACTAACTATGAAAATTGAACGTCATTTTTTGTAAGACACTCAGGCTCTCTTCATCAACGAGCCTGTTGCCAGAATGACAAGGTTATCTGCTTGAGCTCGCAGTTATATTTTTTTTGTCACATTGTAGTGAGTCTCATTATAGAAAACTTCTAATTGAGGATAAGTACTGAACTCTTCTTCTAGTGAGTACTGCAGTTATATTTCACGCAAATGCAAACCATTATATCAGTTTGTCTATTCATCTTCTATCAATCAAGCAGATAGAATACAATAACGAGTTATCTGTAAACGATGAAGTTTATACAATGCAGACGTGAATAGTCTCCACCTCTCTCAATTTCTGGACGGAATAAGATATAAAGGTCGGACAAAATTTACGTGGAAAGGTGCCAATTTCAATACTCGTCTCCGAAAGGACGCTACCAACTTCGTTTTTCAAATAGAAATGGGGCCTTGTGATGATACCTCTCTTCGTTGCCCGTTCCCGTTCAATTAGCATTAGCTGTTCATTAAAAAATATGCAAGCAGTGATGTGCGCTTACATTTTTTTTACATTATGAAATGTTCCTGGGGTGATATCGTTGCAACCCCCTTTTTTTCCATCCATCTAGAGGCGTCATATCAGGTGATCTGTTGGGCTCATCTGAGGAGTCACGTTTGTCTGTTTAGCTGTTTGGGAAATTGTCACATACGAATTTGACTAGATGACAATTATACAAACCGGTGAATAGGTGAACGTAATCCTTTAGAATGGTCCGCTGCATTATCTGATATGGCACCCGCAACCACAGTCTACCTCAGAGCTAGCATGGTAAGAATAATAAGAGGTGTTCTTAACGAATGAACCCCAGAAACGTTCCAAAATCAATTTGTAAACAAACTTCATTATTGTCAGGGAGTGAAGGCCGTATTTGCCTGAAAAAATGTGGCCCTAACCAAAAACACTAAGCACACTACTGCTATCATAAAAGCAGTAATGTACAATTAAATTTTCGTTACCCGGTAAACCATTGCTTATATGATGACAATTCACAAAAACTCGATAACAGAAAACTCACAATTGGTTTCTATTTTTCAATATCCTTCTAGGTTTACCAAGAATGCTGGTTGAATATACAGGGTGTAACTAAATAAGTGTAAAACATTTAAGGAGGTGATTCCTCATCGAAAAAAAGATAGGATCTTTCATATAAAGAAATTTCATTGGAGCATCCCTTGTTAAGATACAGCCCCTTAAAGGGGATAAATAAAATTTGCATGACAATCAACCTGACCTTTTGTACTACCAAAAAGACACTTAGCCATGGTTGTAAGGGGTGGAAAACGCAAGCCCTAAAATTTATTTCCAATGTAACTTTTTGTCTTATCATTTGTTTACCATTTGAGGTGATAGCCTGTTTCATTCTAAACAAAAAATGTCACTTGGGTTATTTGCCCAAAATGAACCAGTTCGCAGCAAAAAATTATTTTAGGAACAACTACAGAGATACATCGTCATAAATGCGAAAATACGAAACTAATCCATCTAGTAGGTCGCTATTAGCGATAGTGACAATTAAATTGGTATGACGCTTTCAGTTTGTTAATTTTCGAAATTGAATTAATACTAATTGTGTGTTGTTGTTCTGTTCTTAATTTGTTACTTTAATAATTCACTTGTTATTAAAATGGCATACACAAATGAGGAAATGGCTGATATGCATTACGTTAATGGTCTGTCGCAGGGGAATGGGTTAGAAGCTTCTAGAAGATATGTTGAAATGTATCCTCAACGGCAGCATCCTTCACATAGAATATTTGCTTGATTTCATCAACGATGACGAGAATATGGTTCATTCGACAAAAGAACGCAGGATTGTGGTCGCCATCGAGAAGTACGAACACCACAGCTTGAGGAAGCAGTACTCAATTTGATTGAAGAACAACCTACTACCAGTACTAGAAAGACTGCTTTCCTGATCATATGACGGTATTTCGAATTTTGAAGGAACAACTCTTATACCCTTACCATCTGCAACGAGTACAGGCACTGTTACCGCGAGACTTTCCGAACCGTCTTGAATTTTGCAATTGGATGCTGGAAATGATTAGAAGAAATTGTGACTTTCTGAAGACGATAGAATTCACAGACGAATGTAGTTTTTCTCGGGACAAGATTATTAATTTTCATAATTACCACATATGGGCTGATGAAAACCCTCACGCTATTGTCGAAACTAACTATCAAGAACAGTTTTCTCTTAACGTGTGGCACGGAGTTATTGGGGATGATTTATTTGGGCCTCATTTTCTACCTCCTCGATTAAATGGTGAGGCATACGTTCAATTTTTAAGAGAAGTGCATCCAGTACTGCCGGAGGAAGTTCCTTTGGGCGTCAGAAGAGATATGTTTTTTATGCATGATGGGGCTTCCGCCCATTTTAGTCAAGTAGCACGTCAGCATTTAACTGAAACATATGCAAATCAGTGGATAGGTCGAGGAGGACCACAGAACTGGCCCGCTCGATCCCCGGATCTCAGTCCTGTCGATTTCTCTATTTGGGGCCATTTACAGCATTTGGTTTATCGTACTCCTGTTCACGATGTAGATGACTCAAGAAGCCGCATCATCGATGCGTGCAGGGTAATCAGAGAGACTCCAGGAATATTTGAGCGAATACGTGGCTCAATGCACCGACGTCTAGATGCATGCGTAATGTCTGAAGGTAGACATATTGAACATTTACTATGATTTCTACATGTGTGTTTTGTTATTAATAAATTAGTTTTGTTTGTTACCCTTCAATCGTTCAATGCAGGTACTAACAACAAAATAACAATAAATCCAGTTCGCATTTATGACGATGTATCTCTGTAGTTGTTCATGAAATAATTTTTTGTTGCGAACTGGTTTATTTTGGGCCAAAAATCCTAGAGACATTTTTTGTTCAGAATGAAACAGGCTTTCGGAAATGAATTTTTAAATGGTAAAAAAATAATAAAACAAAAAGTTACATTGGAAATAAATTTTAGGGGTTACGTTTTCCACCTCTTACAACCATGGGGTAAACCAAATAAATTACTGGCTAAGTGTCTTTTTGGTAGTACAAAACGCCAGGTCAATTTCAATATTGTAACTTTTTCAATGCTTGTGAAAAAAATTGTTATACAAATTTTATGTACTCCCTTTAAGGGGCTGTATCTTAACAGGGGATGCTCCAATGAAGTTTCTTTATATGAAAGATCCTATCTTTTTTTCGATGAGGAATCACCTCTTCAAATGTTTTACACTTATTCAGTTACACTGAATGTAGTTTTCATCTGATAACAAGGTAATCACTGGGTTTGATAGGTCCAACCTCAATTTCATTATCGTCATCAAATATTTCCTCGAGAAGCTTTTCGTGAGTAAGTCCATTCAGCACACAACCATATTTTTCGTTGTAATGATGCCAATTTTTGTAAGGAATTAGGTGATAAAGAAGTAAAATAATGTGCACAATCGCGACCATTGTTTTTTATCCTAATGACAATAAACGTTCATAAATGAGCGCTATCTACATCTTTTTTTCGCAGATTTACGATCTGCAGTTCTCAACACGCAAACCGAGAATTACTCCGAGCAGTTTTCAGGGATACTTGAATTCAGTGGCGTAACAGAAGTTCTTCAAAAGTAAATTCTTCAGAAGACTGTACTAATTTTGGAAAATTCAAGTTTTTATATTCATAACTTCATGTGGTAGACAAGAAGAGAAATGGACCATTCATTAAGTTTTTTGAAGAAAAGTCATTCTTAAAAAAAATCTTTTTGAAAAACTTGATTTTCGATGAAAGGTGCATCAAAGTTTTTAGTAAAATGCTATTAAAGAAAATCATCTTCTGAAATATTGTTATTACGGAAAACTATCTTCTGAAATATAGGGTTCAATTGAGTTTTGATAGCACTAATTTTCTGCTTTAATTTCAAATTTCACTTGAAATTAGATAAGTAAATGTCAGTAAACGGAGCAAAATAACATATTTATTCAAATCAGAAATCCAAATTCAAGCTGATTTTTTGATAATTTGAGAATAAGTAAGAATTGTAAGATTCTCAAATTGCTGAAAAATGATATAGACAATTAAACTTGCTCCTAGAAACAACAATTCGACACTAGATATTTCAAATGTCATAATGAATACTGTAGATGTGTTTTCCATAATTTTTTCCATATTTTCCATAGTGAAGTTTGAAACCTATCGAAGTTGATCAAAATAGTTGTAGAGTATACTTAATACTCAGTGAAATACGAGCCACTAAGCTATCAATTTTCCAGACATCTGTTAGTCACAAACCATCAATTTTTGAGATTAA
This sequence comes from Leptinotarsa decemlineata, assembly GCF_025532065.1. NCBI lineage: Eukaryota > Metazoa > Arthropoda > Insecta > Coleoptera > Chrysomelidae > Leptinotarsa > Leptinotarsa decemlineata. Next base: position 3,687,151 of record NW_027412533.1, read on the forward strand.
CTGGTCGAATAAAACAAGGAATTTCAGTTACACTATTTGAAGAGATATAGGAAGATTTTAAGATAATGTGCATAAATGAAGGTGTGGCAAGTTTCCTCTTGATGAAGTAGGGCATATGAAATCAAAGTTTGACCTAATTCAGAAAATCCTGGGGTAATAACATTCATATAATGTTACTCTTCGATCATCATATTTTTCTGATATATTTTGAATTCTCAAAACTGAACTCTAGTTGACAAATTCAAGAGAAAAAGTATACGGTCAATTGATTGTCTGTATAGTTGTGATAATGACTAGAAATAATAATTTTCATCACATCATCTTCAAGCAAAAGCACGACGTCATTTCCAACTAATTTTTAAGTTTTTAGGAAAAATTTCACATTTGCTTTTCCTTCAGCTATATCAGTGCTAAACAGAACAGCATCGAACTGTTTTTCCACTGATTTTTCTATGTTTTTGAATTTAGTGATTATGTTTTATAGTTTCCATTTGTCTTCAATTTGAATGATAAATGCTGTTTCAGAATATTGGTTATCCGTAAAATAAATCAGAATCCCTGAAATAGAATCAACGAAAAAAATTTCTACTCGTAAATATAATAATTTTAGTGGTGTAATCGATCGTTATTGTTGGAAATCAATAATTCATTCAAATAACACTATGTTGTGATATTTCCACTGAACAGTTTACAAAACAGCGATACGTATTTCACCATACAACATCTTCTTCAGTTGTGTTCAACAATTTAAATAGTATGAAAGATGAGAACTGAAACTTTGTATGTTTTTACCACTTTTATTTGTGACTATTGTTACTGCAGTTTCCTCCTATATTGACTTTTTCAAAATAATACAATAAAACTGTTTTATTGTATTGGTTTGGAAATGTTTTCTGAACGAAACTGCAGTAACGATAGTTACAAGTGAAATTGGTAAAAACATAGAAAATTTCACTTCTCATTTTTCTTCTACCACGTAATAACGGCTACATCAACCAATTTACTGAATAATATGACTTTCTACCTAATGACTAATCTAATCCATTCACATGAACACGTAACAAAATAAAGTTACCTGTGTTTATGTATCAACTAATTCCCAATTTCAACAGATTCATTGAATGTTTAACGTTGCTTTGTTCATTCAGTAAATGTTCCGAATTTTTTAATTCCATTGATTTCCAACTGTTTCAAAAGATTTTTCTCCATCAAATGCAGCACGTCACAGTATCAATTGATCTCATGCACCTCTGTCAGAAGATGGTTTACAATTGTGGAATTGGTCTTAACATTTCTATGCTCTTTTTTTTGAGAAATGTTCTACTCGTTTGGCCAATATAAATTTTCAGGAAGAAACCACAAATCAATTCATATACTTCTGAGTTATCCGACAATCAAATTTCATTTTCAATGAAGTTGCTTGAGTTATTTTTTGTTTCAAGACGAAAAACAAGCGATGTTATTGGTGTGATCACCATCATGTCTACGTCCTATGGCGCTCACTATCGTTCCTTGGAATTGGAAATATCAGGTTCGTGTAACAGTTGTTGATAATTTGATGAAACTTAGTTCTCTCTGAAACTTTACGACACTGGAATAACAAATGTTTTGTGAAGCATTGCAGTGAATATTGCTAGTGAGTGCCGAAAGGGATTTGTTGAATAATTGACTCATTAAGTAGGTAGAAAGGCATATTTTCTAATTCATATACAGTGCCTTCATTTCAAAAGTTCCCTCCCCCAGTACTTCGTTTAGCAGGGTGAATTTTCCGTAGGCAAAAAACACGTCAATTTAGATATCGAGGGGGAAGTTTAAAACCAGTGCCAGTGGTATTTTAGATTCAACCCCCTTACCCCTAGCTACCCCCACTTAATAATTTTAAATGGCACCCCCTATCTTGTAACACATCATTTTGAAGATCTTAAAAATCATCACTCAACCACGTTTAGAAAACTGAAAGTGGTTTATCCGTTCTCGTAAAATAGGGCAAAATGAAAATTCATTATAATAAAAAATAAAATAATAGCTATTGCAATCAAATAAATGTACCTTACTTTATCAGGTGTTCAAAATGTTTACCATTGGTAGCTAAGCAAAAGTCTTGGATCCTGAATGTCCTGCGGGAGAGTTTTGTACACCATTGTCTTCGAATAACCTCAGAGAAAGAAATCCAATGGCGTTAAACCCGGAGATCTCGCCGACCATTCCAGAGCGCCTCTTCTGCCAATCCATTCGTCAGGATACCGTTTATCGAGCCACTGTCGGACATGCAATGTGGCGGTGCGCCGGCCTGTTGAAACTGTAAATTTTGTTAATCCAAGAGCGGGTTGTCTTCTTCATTAACTTGGCATTCTCAGGACTGAGTAGATCGATTACATTTTCCAATAAGTTTGAATACAATTGACCAGTTAAATTTTCTTCAATAAAATAGGGCCATGTATTTCGTTTCCCAGAATTCCAGTCCAGACATTTTTTTGTGGATATTGCGTATGTTCTCTAAACAATTGTAGATTTTCATTATCTCAGTATCTACAGTTATGCTTATTTACAAAGCCATTAAAAAAAAAGTTGATTCATCACTGAAGCAAATATTTTTTATTAAATTCGGGTCATTTTGAATTCTCGCAGTCATTATTTCACAAAATTCAATTCTCCTATCATAGTCATCCTCACTGAGTTGCTGAAGAATACTCATTTTGTGAAGAAAGAACTTTTTGTATAGAACCAACTGAAATATTTACTTACTGAGCGACTTTCGAAATTGAAGTAGTAGGCTCAACGGCGAATTGGCCTAAAATCTCAATCTCTGCGGTTTCCGTAAGAACTCTCGGCTGCTTTACTGCTTTGTTGCACACAGAACCGGTCTCTTCATATTTTTGAACAATGTCTAGAACATATCGTTGACTCACATTTTGGCCTGCATGGCTTTCATTAGAAACCCTGGCTGTCCTACGAGCACACCTATCTTCAGCACCATAAATAAAAATAATTTCAGTTCTTTCTTGTAAAGTGTACACCATTACGATTTGTATTACTGTCAGTGCAACTGACACCACTTGACAAACAGTTTAAAATCAGGAATAACTAATTCTGATAAATGTTTTCACCATTTAATTGTAACTGACGCCAAGAAGCAACTGTGTGACCTTATCTCACTTTCAGCTAAAGCAAAAAACTCTGTGTAAAAAAGAGTCAGTGGTAGCGGTTCCATAAATTTTTGCATTTTGTTATAATTCGGATCAACCAATTTCAGTTTTCTGAACGGGGTTGCTTGAGGATTTTTAAGATCTTTAAAATGATGTGTTACAAGAAATGGGGTGCCATTTAAAATTATTAAGTGGGGGTAGCTGGGAGTAAGGGGGTTAAATCTAAAATACCACTGGCACTGGTTTTAAACTTCCCCCTCGATATCTAAATCGACGTGTTTTTCACCTACGGCAAATTCTCCCTGCTAAACGAAGTACTAGGGGTGGGAAGTTTTTAAATGAATGCACTGTATAGCACTAATGAGGTAAAAATTCACATAATATGAACACCCCTGAAGAGGAAATTATATAGTGAAACATGTATTACGGTTTGGTGAACTGTTTACTGAAAATCTTACAATGTAGTGTTGGTAGGTACTGTTCTCCAAATGTAAAACCCCCAAACATCCTACACTGCTTAGATGCCTATCTGGAAAAAAGTGTAACCGGCAAAATGATTCATTTTTTCCCAGCAATGTTCTTGAGCGGGAACAGCCGTCGTTTATCATTTTTTTTTCATTAAATTACTCATTACCCCGGAGGAAATGTGAAGGAAAAAGTTAGTCTGGTGAAAGTGAGGTCGACAGACTGCTTATTCTCGTTATTATTTGAAATGGAGATTAGGGAAAAGATGACTCGGCGGAACGGTAATTATTGTAAGCGCTGAGAAGATTATTAACAGATACTGTAATTAGAAGATGGAGGGAAAGAAAAAAAACCGCTGAGGGAACGAGTTTCGTGACGGAAGGGAGAAAACAGTGTGTCCTCGATTTGACTACACATGAAAGGAGATTATTTGAAGTTTGATGAGAAAGTTTTTCTCATTAAGGAACGACTTAATTCAAAAATCTTCTCAAAATATTCAGAATATCTTGATGCAAAACATCATAATCAAATCATTCAATTGAAACTTGTTTCATTTCCATCTCATTTTAATGCTTGTTTCTTGCAAGTTTTGCACTGAATACCTAAAGATCTGAAAAAATATATTTTTACTGTTCTGGTTACCAGCTGTTGCCTTCGTATGAAAGAGAACCCTCAGAAATAGAAACTTGTTCGAATAGGGGATTTCAGAGGTCTTACTTTTCAACGTGCGATTCTTAGCACGGGTTGGACGATACGTGGTAAAAATCAATCGTCCAGCCGTAGGGCTCGAACCAACGTTCCACATAGCGGTCGACTGAATAAGTAGAACCTTTCCACGCCAACTCAATCGGGTAATGTTCCACCATAATCATGAATGGACTGGCCCGTTACTTGATGAAAATCAATAACACTACCCATGATAATAACTAAACAATTTTCACAAACATTTTTCATGGGTAGGTAACACTTTTTATTTTTTAGTGGTTTTTCATTCATAGGACGATAAAACTCAAATAGGCGTTCATATCTATAATTTAATTAAGAAAATGGCAAAATTTTTGTAAATGATATGCTGGAAATCGCACAATTGTTGATCCTAATGCTCACTCATGTAGGAAGAACATCCCTCTACAAGAAGTTTTATGAATGAACTGACAAAGATGTCCAATATACTCACAATTGAGTTATTGTTAGTATCTGATTCTTATTATAAAAATACATATAATAACTGTAATAGTATTCTTGGTATTCCCACCAGAGAAAGGATATAATAAATAACTATACAAGGATAACAAAACAAGGCAGGTTGTGAATCAAGATTTCTTCTTTGTGCAGGAAATCAATCTAGCTGGGGTTCAACCTCAATTACTGATGATGTATTACAATTACCAAAAATGCAATCAATTTTTTCACAAAACTCGGTGAGACCAACGAAATGAATTTGAACCTTTTGAACTCAAAATATACTTCCAGTTTTTAACTATTTTCCGAACTACATATTGCAATTAAGAAAAAACAACAGTGTTTTGTTCGCCCCTCCCAATAAGATTTTACGAGTTATTTGATATTTTCAGTTTTCAGTTCCGTGTATCCCGTCACCAATATGCCTCCAACTGTCAACTACGAACTGCCTTATAAAGAACTGTTACTGAGTAGAGAGGACTGGATCCTCCGGGAGAAGGAAATATTAAGAGCAGATAGTTGTTGGTTCTTAGATCGATAAAAAACAGCTTCCGTTTCTAGTGCAGGTGTTTTCAGTCGCAGATCCAGGACAGAGATATCAACCTGCCTAGGAACCTATGCGACTGTATTTCAAGCGGAAATTTACGCTATTGAATGGAAGAAACCAACCTCATACAAAAGTCAATAAATTCTCGGACAGTAAAGCGGCGTTGGAAGCTCTTGGCTCCTATCGAGCAACGTCTAAATTGGTAGCAAATTGCCAAAAACGACTCTTCTCGATAGGAACACTTAACGGATTGTCTTTGGTCTGGATTTCTGGTCATACTGACCTGGAAGGCAATGAGGCTGCTAACTCCCTTGCAAACGAGGGTGCCGCAAGTAGCTTCATTGAAGATCTTGATCTGTCATTGTCCTCTCTTTCATAGAATAAAATGTAAGGTGTCTCCAGAAGCCCCAATAAATTCAAGATATCGCTAGAATATTTAGTGACACGACCATCGTCAAACTTAAACCAGTCCGTTTCGTCTTTGACCAATGCGTAATAATGACCAGATTCAACACTAGAACCACAGTGAACAATTACTGCATGAAGATTATAATAGTTTCTTTGATTGACGACTTATTTATTTTGTGGAAATTCATGTTCACTGAGGATACACTACAAAAAAACACTTTTGTCTATTTTCCACGATAGTTCTATATTTGTTGACTAGTTTCGGTTATTGCACCATTCTTAAAACTAACTAGATCACATTTGAATCTGAGTAATTTATATCTACGTTGCCTATCCTATCATGAATAATTTGGTACCTACATTGTCTATATCAGGAATATCGATGAACATAACAAAACTTTTGATATAATGTAGGTTTTGGGAACGGGGTTATAGGTTCAGAAGAGGACTATTGTTTAGATCAAGTTGTTCCTTGAGGATAATAGAATTGAGATTTCTCTTTGACTTGTTTATTTCCATAGATTCCAACAGATTTATCGTTTTCCCTTTTTCGCATGTGTGAAGGATTTTCAAATTATCTTTATCTATTTTGTTTCGAATTTTGGAGATGTTCGTACATTATTGATTTCTTATCCGAAATGACATGTTCATGGTACCTTATATCAAAATTTCTACCAGTTTGGCCTGTATATATGGCGGGACATTCACTATATTCTCATCGATATATACCAGATCTCTTCCCTTTGTCTAATTTAGGTTTGGCATTAAATAATCTGTTTCCTAAATTTCCGTTGGATGTGTACGATGTTTGTAGATTGAATTTTGAAAGATAATTTTTATAATTGTCGGAGATTCTACCTGCATAATTGATAGGTACTAACATATTTGTGTTCTGGTCTTGTGGAAATTGAATATAATTCTTTCATTACTGATTTTTGTTGATATTTCATTATAATGTTGTTAACTAGAGTGCTTAATAGGTATTTTGTAATAACTGCTATTTGTTTAATGATTACGATTTCACTTCGGAGGTTTTGATCAGAAAGGAGTATTGTGAACTAGTCAACAAATATAGAACTATCGTGGAAAATAGACAAAAGTGTGTTTTTGTAGTGTCTCTCCACTGATTATAATAATGGTCTGCTATATTAAAATGCTCATCTATTTCGAACATTTCTAAGAGTTTCGTGCCTCCGTCAGAGGTTGAGTCATGTTTGAAGATCATCAGTGTTATTATTAGATTGCCTGGTGCCTTAGCTATACTTGTTGTCTTATAATAGTCAGTTAGTTTGGCACATATTTCGTAATACAGTTGATCATCACCCGGTAAAAAGTATATTTCACTTGTTTGTAGCCTTCATTCGTATGTATGCGTCTTTGTTTTGTAATTTTTGATATTTCTACCCAATTTTCATATATTCGGTCAAAAATTGAGAAGGCTTCTGAACAGTGCCAAAATATATTTTTCATCAGAGTGTTATTGAAATCTAATCATCTAAAAGCCACTAAATCTCAACGAATAGTGAACATTTCATATCGGTATTTCGTTCCTTTCATGAGTTATCGGTGAATATATGCCAAGACAGAGAGAAGACAGAATTTCACAAAAATGTCTCAGGAAAGTCCTCAGAATCAGATCCCCAATGGTTTTGTGTTAACAAAACCGCAACCATCGCAACATGTATTTCTCTATATTACAGCTTTCTCAAGCGTTTTCATACGATAGTATAAACGTTTTATACTCTAGTATAAGCGTTTTTATACTTTAGAATGAGCTATGAAAACGCTCTAGTATGAGAAGGTTATAGCGAAACACCTGTTGCGGTTTTGTAAACTGTCCAGTGAATTCTTCACAATGAAATTTTACTGAAAGTTGGGTGATATTTCGCATACACTCGCAATTAAAGTCGTTGCAAGATTCATATGATGAGGGACTTAAAAAAATGATCACAGATAAAAGCTCATATTCTATGAAAATTAGGTCCGGGACCTATTAAAACTGATACAGAAAACAATATAGTTGAAGAATTTATATATTCAAGCTCAGGTTTCACATCTAGGAAAGTCAAGAGCCAAGTATGTACTTTTTATTTGAAACTCTATTTTTTTAAATACTTTAATCTACACAATTCTTAAATTCGCATGTTTTTCAATAACTGCCGAATTACTGAAAACATATTGCCACGAACGAACCCGACAACAAAACAAACTTTTTTATTCTCCTTTCCCAATCAGGCCGGTGTCATTTGCCAACGAAAATTAGAACACGATAAGTGTTTTTCCGAAGCGAACGACGTGAAAAATCTGGCACTTTTTCCGCAATCCCCAGACGAATAAACAATGAATTAAACACTCGACCAGATGATAAAAAGACTGGTGACATTTTTATGAATGCGGCTAATTTTAAATACGATGAAACAGTTTGCGCGTCCCGGATGACAAATGAAAAGATTTCTAGAATGTCGGATTCAGGAGAATCCCTGACGGTTCAAGCTTTTATATACTGCCACGGTTTCACTTTCTGAGTCACTGACTGATAGATATATATCGACATTTCAGATGATATTGAGTCTTTCTAGGAGATGACCCGCTTTTTTCCCGGGAAATTTATTTCTTGCTTTTCGGATAATGTTTTACTGGCAACGGCTGGGACGTTTTTCATTTTCGCCATTCCTTTTGTACTTTTTGTCATTCATCAAATCGGGGTTGGTGTGGCTTTGAAGTAATAATATTCAAATTTGGGAAACGCCATGTGGAAAAAAATCGGGAAGGAAGCGTCTGCTAATAAAGACAATTGACCGTTTCGGATGGTGACAGATGATACGGTACATACACAATATGGTGAAATTCCATTTGGTGAGATTAAAGAATGAATAAATGAGTCACCAAAATATTCTAAGGACTCATTCACTCTCCTTCGTTGAACATGTTTTCATAAAATGCCAAGAAACAACAAATTCATGAATTAGGTACCTGTTTTCCTAGAAGGGATATTGTATTGTACCTAAATAATTGATTTATCTTAAATCTACCCGTTTCAACAGACTTATCAATTCATCACCTACTGCTATGTAAAAGACATTGCAGAATAATTTAATATACCAATCCAACCGACAAACTTACTGTATAGTCAACTGTGTCTTGAATGAAATTCATAGTGTGAAAACTGTGTAATTTCATTCTCTTGGATAGCCAACAATTAAAAAAAAAACTGCGACTAATGGCTGTACATTAGAGTTTAATGCATCCTGACTGCGACTACAACATCAAAAATTTTCCATCACGTAAAGATTTTGAGTTATAGTTATTTTTATTTTATACAAAATTTTTCACACATTATAGGGAAATAAAAAACAATATATTTTGAGGATAACATACATTTACAATACACATGGAAAAACATTCAAATGGAGTCTTTCGTGCATAACCTTTTGCAAATGTTGATTTTCGTTTATATGTTTCACAGTTTTCCCTCATAAGGAACCAACATCATTGCTGCATCCCATTCGCCTTGGTAACGTTGCTCCATTGTCAGTATATCTTGGTGGAAGCTTTCTCCTTGTTCATCACTGACAGCACCCAAATTTTCTGGAAAAAATTCAAGCAAGAAATGGATTTTGAGAGACATGCGACATCCCATTCTGCAGTAGTTTTCAAGTAGTTCTTCTACGAATGTTTCGTAATTTTCTACTTTCTTGTTTCCTAAAAACTCCAAAACAATTCTTCTGAAAGAACTTCATGCTCCTAATTCAACATTACTTAATTTTCAATCAAACTGTTGATCACTTAGTAGTTTTCTAATTTGTGGTCCAAAAATTATACCTTACTTGAGCTATGCGTCACTTGATTTTGGAAAAACGTGTTCAAGATATTTGAACGCATCACCTTCTTTGTCTAATGCTTTTACAAAATTTTTCATTGACCCCAGTTTAATGGGTAATGGAGGTAACAAAATGTTTTTGGGATTAACAAGAGGTAGGTAGGTATATTCTTCACGTTAGCTTGACATGGAATATATTTATCTCTCGGAGGCCATTCTTTCACTTGATAATGGTTCTGTGTTGCCCTACTGTTTCAAAGGCAAAGAAAACACCAAAACTTCGAAAATCCACCCTGAAGACCTAGTAAAAGTCCTATGACTTTTAGGTCACCACATATTTGCCACTTACGTATTATAACTTATTGCATTTAGAATAAGTGACATATTTTCGTGTATTTCCATTTGAATTTACACAAACACATATTTTATCCTGCATAGTAAAAAACGAGGATAGCTCATGGTTACGGTTCCTAAATATTGTAACTTTGATTTTAGGGGCTAGTAAATTCCATTATTGTAATCTAGACCCTAATAATTCAGCATTCTCTTTGGACAAGTGGAGGTCCCGAACTAGATCATTTAATTCAAGATGTTTGATTATATGAGGTGTTCTTCCTTCACTCTCAGGAAAATAAGGACCGTCTTTTTCTGGCACATCATGGGAACCTGCTTGGTCATCACACATTTTCAAATCTTCCTTCCAATTTGTGGGGGGTGTTGGAACTAGTAAACCTTCCCCATGAAGAACCGGCCTTCTTGCAGAAGGAATATCCGAATATACAATTTTGTGTTTGCTCTTGAAAAACCAGACACGTTTGTCATACAAAAGTAACAGTCATTGCGTAATAATTTGTTTTTTCTCGCCAAATCATTGGAATTGCAAAAGGCATAGAAGAGCGTTTTTCATTTTACCAGTTAATTAGATTTGCTGCACAAGTTTGGCAACATACATGAGGATCCCAAACCCGATCTTGATCACCAACAACACATCCAAAATACTTATGGTAAGCTACTTTGGTCATTCGATTAATTGTCCGTTTCTGCGATTCAGGAGTAAACTGACCACATATATAGCAAAGACAATCTGCGGGATTAACGCAGCCACGTTTTTGTACTTAGACCATTTTGGTACTGTTGAGTACGTCGAATTCAAATATGTGATACTGCGTTTACAGAAGTCAACTTATTTCATTCACAAAGTTAACACTAATATAATACTCTTGATATTCGCGTGTTTGCTCACCTCGCTTCCCTACAGGTGCGTATTCACAAAAAAAGCGAGCACGAGCGGGCATGAGCGAGCATTCGTGTATGTTTGTTCGTTGCAGGTTTCAAACAGATTTAAACAGATGTTTGCTCGTGTTCGCTCGTGTTTGCTCGACATATTGATGTCTCGTCGACACTAGAGCGAATATTTTCAAGTTCGTAGTCGTAGTTGATCCACCTACTTTGTGCAAGCACTTTTTGATGTATCGCCTTCTTCTCGATCTTTTCTGAACGCGAACAAGCATACGTTCGCTCGCTCGCTAGCCCGTACTCACCAGACGATTATTGATGCAGAATGCTTGTTCACTCTTGTTCGCTCTTGTTCGCTCTTGTTCGCTCGTGCTCGCTTTTTTGGTTAATACGCACCTTAATACTAACTCACCACTACTCACATTGAATCAATATTGATGATCCGATTGTCAACTTGCTACTTTTATAGTCGTTCCGTATTTCTGGTATTTTCTGGAAACTTCGAGTATTGAAAGTTCGAGAAGCAGCGTTACAAGTCTTATATACAGCGGAAACAGATTCGAATACTGGGCAGAGCCGCCGTGTTGCCAGATTTCAAACAATTTCCCCAATTTGGGAGAAAAGCAAATTTGAAATATCGTGTTCATAAAATTTTTGTGAAAAAATCATAACTCAAAAATCCAACGTGTTAGGAAATTTTAACTATCATTTTCGCATTTAGGGACCAAACATTAACAAAGAACTGCCTTCGGCATTACAGTCGTAAATTGGCTGAAAACTAGTGTAATCAAACAAAACCTCATTATTTTTCTGAAAAATATCTATTGAATGAGGAATATTATTACCTCAATCATGAGACATAATAAATTCAGTTCAAGTGAATTCAAAAATTCTCATTCCTATAAATTCAACCTTCGAATGAACCGCTTTCTATTGCATTCCAGAATTTTCAATACCTGAAATAAACGAATTTCAGAGATCTGCTGAACTTCCAATTCAGTTGCAATCCATGAGAGTGTATCGAAATAGTCTCAATTTTCCTTTCTCATTTCACGAAGCAAATTCACTAAAATGTCTTTCCTCCAGTTTGAATCATTTTTCCATTCTGGTTTTCTGCACGAGTCGCTTTTGTGTGAGGTTTATATTTTCATTTCAGTAGCTCTTTGACACGATTCTGGTTCATCGCGGAGAGTATAGTGTAGCGAAAATCAAATATGTTAGGAAATGGTAGAGATAACTTTGGAAATTTCGTTGACTGTGACAGTTTTATTTAGTAGAATTTCGATGAAAAGAACCTCTTCATTGGTTCAATAATTGGAAATTGGAAGAAGAAAAGTATGAGAATTACTGTAAGAAACTAGAGAATAGATATGAATGCCACTACCTAGTTTTCATAGAAACACTCCATGATTCTTTCTCAAATAAAAGTACAATCATTTGGCATACTGATGAAAATGTATATTGTTTCATATCATAAACTAATTACTTTGAATACTGATTACTGATGAATCAACCTTTTCTCCAAAAGTTTTTCTGAAAACAAAAAAATGTGTTCTGACTTCAAATTAATGGAGAAGTAATTATGATTAAAACTCTTTCCGCAGCAAAAGCTAATCCTGGAATCTCTGGCGTAAAACGAATCCAAAATAAACACTATTCCCAATCAGTTGAAATGCAATACTTTTCTCGACGCGCGTTACACCAACCCAGTTTCCAGTTTTTCCAGGAGATGAAAAAAATTGTTTTTTTTTTATTTTCTATACGTTTTCTGGGTCTACTTTAAACTGTAATATCTCAGTGAATATTCATTCAATTCAATCGAGATAAGCGCCATTTGAATCGGTGCATTTTTGCCAATGTAACACAAGTCGATTGATTTCGTTAGCATAAAAAATGTGTGCTCGGAATTCGATGGAGTCGATGAAGGCCGTTTTTGGCCTGGTCCTGATTGGCGAAAGATCTATCGCTGAGTGCTTGAAAATATGGTTGTCGGTTGGAGATAAATCTGGGGAGTAGGTTAAGCAGAGTTTCGACACTCCATTCGTTTAATTTTCGGACGCCGATTTGTGAAAAATGCTGATGTGCGTTATCATGGAGCAGGATTGGACCTCTTATGATGTTGACCAGTGCCAGCTACTGCTGAAGCAATTTTTGGTACATTTCATCAATTTCTTCATAATAGGGCAGGCCAACTGCTAATCACCATACAGTAACCATGGTCATTTTTGGTGGATTTTTGCCTTTGAGTAGCTTTATATATTATCCATATTCTTTATTATTTCCGAATTGTTATTTTCTCTAATAGTATATTAATTTATCTTGCTTCTTTGTGACCAATAACATTTATATACACAGAGTACCTGGGCCGAAGAGTGCCGGGACTAAAAAAAACGCGTCAATACCACTTTTGTAGAACGAATAATCTTTTTCCTCAAAATAGGCCTCAATTTCAGTAATAACATCTTCATTTGAGCGGAATTTCTTACCGGTGAGCATTTTTTTGAGGTCTGCGAACAGCCAGTAAGTCTTTAGAAGACAAATCTGGCGAATACTTTGGCGGTGGGAGCAATTTGGAGTTCAATTCATTTAGTTTTTATTGACTTATGACACGGTGCCATGTTTTGATGGAACAATTTTGCCATTTGCAGTTAATATTACATGGTGCACATGCCGAAATATCAAGGCCATAACTTTTTCAGCAGATTTTTGTGATTTCGGGCGCTTTGGACGAGGTTCACCAGTTGATCTCCACTCAGATGACGATCGTTTTGACTCCGGAGTGAAGTAATGATTCCGTGTTTCATCTATTGCCACATATCGATGCAAAAATTCCGGTTTGTTATGTTTAAACATGGCCAAATACTCCTCAGAATCATCAAGATGTTCTTGTTTTCGGTGAGCTCTCGTGGCACTCATTTTGAACAGAGCTTTCTCATAGTCGAATGCTTATGCAATATGAAGCCAACACATTCTTTTGATATCTTCACAATATGAATTAACTCACACAACTTCACTCTTCGATCATTCAAAACGATTTTGTGTAATTTTTCAATGTTTTCTGGTGTTACTGCCTCATTTAGATGTCCATCGCGTTCTGCATCATCGGTGTCTTTACGACTACGATTGAAGTCATCAAACCAACAATTGTTGTTGTTGTTCGCTTGAATATTTTTCCCACCAAGAAACAGTGTGAAATTGAAACTAGAAATTGTTTTTGATCCATTGCTTTGAAAATAACAGAAGTAGTGTCAGTCTTAGCACAATGACTCACAAACTTTTGAGTAGAATATCATGAAATTTCAACAGCTCTCTTTTGAAAGTTAATACTAACTAAAAAAGCGGTGAATATAGTAAGACTATCGCCATCTATGTTTAGGCCCCAGACTTTTCAGTCCATGTAGTAATTGGACATGTAACCAGATATTTACAGTTAGCCGTAAATATATTGATATTTAATATTTGAACCATCGTCACGAAGGCCAATTCAACATGATTAACCTTCCTTGTCAAGAACAAATTACTATATATAAGTTGTATTACTGGTTCTGGTGTGTATTGATATGTTCAGGTAATAAACATTAATTTGTCCACCCCTCTCATGAATAGGTTCAAATGCATTTATTTCACTATTACTTTGTAACAAATGGGATGTATTTATATTAAAAATCAAAATAAAAGTTCAATCAACAATTTCTTTCTTTGCAGAGCTACTTGCCAAACCTTTGTTGACTTTTTCATTTTTGGTAACAATTTCGTATTCTGTTGAATACAATTTTATTTAAGGACTTGTACGATTCCTTAACGGCTTCGCATTTCTTATATCTGATGACGTCACGCCCTGTTTCACTGAACCGCACCTTCAAGGCTATTCTTTCAAGCACCGGATTCTCTCAAAAAAAATGTTCCTCTCTATATTTGTCAAATTATATGTCATTTTCATTAAAATAATGAGGACAGTAAAAAAGCCTTGTGAAGTTTATATTTGATGTTCAAATAGCAGCAGAACAGAACATGGAATTCGTGTGAACTTGATATTTCAAGCCTTCCGGATTCACTTTATTTCAAAGGCATTGCCAAAAATAAGCTGAAAATTATCAGCGCCACGGCTTAAAAAGTTTTGGAAACCCTTGCTTCAGAGGAAAAGCGTAATAATTTTGGCCCGTAAGTAAATTAGTCCAGTGTCGTTTTCCCTCATCCCCCATCAACTCTCGACTAACTAATCCTAGGACGAACGGACCTGAATCACCTGCCATCCCTTAGAGAGGATGAATTTTTATGGGAATTTTATTATCCTGCTTCTTGCTTCGTGCAAGGTAGCGTGTTTACGGTAAATATTTACCCGGTATCCGCTGCGTGTGAAGGAAGTTTGAGTAAACCCTATTAGATACACTTTAAAATGAAGTTATCGGAGAATTGTCAGACCTACTTTCCACTCGATGCATTGTCAGGGGTGTATCTATCGGATATTAGATTGAAAGAGTTTTGGCGCCGGAAAATTCCACTTTTAACGCGGTTCACTGGAGCAGAATAAACACAGATACGGTGGATGAAATTACGTCATGTTCATCTTTTTATGGCACATTAGCTTCGAATGATATGAATTGTTTCCAAAATCTTTGGGAGGCAGAAAAATATACAAACGATATTTGAATATACATAGTGAGCTGTTGAAACCATAACAAGGTCAATTTCTTATAATTGGTGTTCGGAAGAAAATTAGTTTTATTGTAATTCATACAATGTCCTGTCTTTCTAACATTCTCACCCATGGCACATCTTTGTGGAGCTAACGAGCAATCACTCTTGTGATAGTTAATACGGTTTTTGAGTATCCTAGATGTTTGACCAATATAACTTTTATCACAATGTGAACACGGAAAATGATGATAAGGTTTGAAGGGGTCTCAATAACAAGTGAACATAAAGAAAGTTATTCATCAAGTTCCTATAGAGATTGTCATTTTTGTGGAAAAAAAGTCATTCTTTCTAAGCGCAGCATTAATGTAGGTATAAAAATAAATAATGTTCAGAACTTTTCTCAAAAACTTTTTACTTTTATGAGTACTCAACATGGTATCTCTTTTTTTCCATTTATTAACGGACGTTCTGAAGCTTCAAAGTGACCATGATCAGTTGACCTTGTGAGCCGTTCCTCTAGTCCTTTCCTCTCGATCTATCTACCAGAAAAGATCTTTTGAATACTGACACGAAACATGAACTCGGTTTTGTTGAGATGTCAAATCATTCTCGTTGTAACGGTCACTACGTTCATGAATGTCTATCGGTGTCAATGTCAAGAATGTCAATGTGTGAAATCCATATATCAACCAAAAATAGCAAAAATACTTTCATTTTATTCTTCGTGAGCAATGCATTCTAAGTCACATTGCGAACAAGTGAAGCCATTATTACTAAACACCTTGCAAATTACATCATGGACAATTGCTTTCCAAAGGTAAGAAAGACAGTATATGAGCTTCACGTCATTTTCGCCTATTATAGATAATAATATTGGTTTGCATTAAATGATTTTAGTTTTTAATTCTGATCAAAAACTCAGAGTCAAAAAAATATTTCAATAACGCTCGAACGCTTATTGACTGAAAGCTCTGACACAGTCAAGAACAGTGCAGTTGATCTTCTGGACATTCCTTTTTTCTAAGAACAAAACTCAAGTACTACAGAAACATCCTTAAGACGCTCTGAGAGCTGTGCCTGTGCAGAAGTAGCGACTCACGTTGGATTTGAATCGCTGGAGATTAAATTCATTTGGGATAACGTTCTCAAGGAGTTTATTCGACATAAATGCAGTTCTCCAAATGTACAATAATCACCACATTAGGAACCGTTTCAGAAATATTCATGACTAATGAACTGAACACACTGTTTTGATTCATGTTCTATATCACGAGTAGAATCTTGTTTTGTTTTGTATTTTCTCTCGACTCGACTTGAAACTGTTTGACTATCTTTTTTAGGTTATTATTGATTGTTTGATTTGTGCTGGTTCACGAAATTTGGAAAATTGTATCTCAAAACCGTACCTATGGTTGGTTATGCTTTTTAGATTTGTACAGCAAATACCATGAATACCATGAAGGTATTGACTCAGAGCAATGTGTATCCGATATCTTCTTCGATCTTTCATGCGCCTTTGATAGTCTAAACTGTTCACAAATGGAATTAGAGGAGATATGCTTGAACTTATGCAGTCATACCTAATTAATAGACGTTCCTATGTTAAAGTAGAAAAGTGTCATTCTGCGTACATGACTAGTGATATTGGGGTGCCTCGGGGGTATGTACTGGGGCCATGTTCATTATAACAACAGGATCTGTCACGATGTTTTCAGTAGTGATTACAGCGCAGACACCAGAGGCACTTACAAATGCTATTACATATATTATATATTCATTTGAAAATTGGTGTAATAGAAATAATTTCATCTCAAACTTGAATAAAACCATATGCATCAATTCCAAATGGCGACAAATTCACAATAACATAACTATTGATGATGTATCAACTAGCACCAATACAAAATTTCTGGGGGCTTATCTAGATCAGTGTTTAACATGGAGTGATCAACTGCAGCATGTTTGCAAGAAATTGAGCTCAGGATTCTATGCAATTTTGAAACTGAAGTCTACAGTAAATCAAATGGCTCCCATTGATACTTACTATGCATTGATTTACCCCCATTTGGTATTTAATTTGTTATTTTATGGGGGATTGTATGAATTCTGGAAGAGCTAGCATATGTCAAAAGCGAATTATCCGTCTCATTTTTGATATAATAAATTTAAATAGCTGTAAAGCCGATTTGTCAAAGTACAAAATGTTAACATTTTCCTGTATTTATGTTGCTTTACATATAAATATATGTAAAGCAACATATAATTGAGTTCACGAAAAACTCTACAAGGATATTTGATAAACTTCCACAACATCTCAAAAAATTGGACCTTGAAAATTTTTAAAAAGAATTGAAGACATTTCTGTGTGCGAAAGCCTACTATTCTACAGTGAATTCCTGAATGATGCTTTTTGATTTATTTACACATGTTTGTCAATTTTTTTTGTACTATAAGTTTTTTGTGACATTCCATTATATTTTGTTTGATGTAACAGTATTTGACGTGTACATCCATCCCAAGGATGGCTGTTATGTAGCGGGTGCGAATAATTGATTTTTTTATTTTGATTGATGGAACGTCTCACCGTCAATAATGACATTCCAAGAAAACGTATTGAAGTTTTTATCACTGAAAATAATGATGACTATCTGCATTTGTCTTGTTCACAGTGAGTATCACATATGGAGTATTCATTTTGAATTAGTTCTTCTGATATTCTTCAAATTTTTCGAAAATAAATTCGTTGTTATTGAGGTGATTTCGAGTTAAAGACTTACTTCGGTGAGTAACCTATTTGAAAACTCTATCCTTGCATATTTCCCTATCTTTCTATGACATACGAATGATTTTGTTTCCTGTTTATCTAATTCTTCTGCTTGTCCACATACTGTTTACAGTCAGAAGCTGCATCTGTTCTCTATTTTGTTCAGGTGTCTCCTAATTGGACAATGTCTTCGAATGTTTCCTGCTCTATAGAAGTAGTTTTTTTCGTTCTTTTCTCAGACGGCATTTTGCATGAGTTTTCTTGTATATGTTCTCAAAATATTTTCCTAATATGATAATTGTTTATCTAACCATTTTCTATTCTGATTTGATATTGAAGATTTTGATATTAATATCCGCCATTGATGGTTTTCCCAGATTAGTATCAATATCACTCTAATTTCAGTGTCTCAAATGCATATCTGTAAAAAATGTACTCTCGAATGGAATAAGGTTGTGGAGGACAAAGTTGACATTCGGTTTTTGAATGGTCTGTGTACCAGGCGTTTCTGCCAAGCAGCTGATATGTAGCTAGGTACATTTTCTAGTCTGAATTGGGCCACTGCCATACTGATGTAGATGTGTTTCTTACTGCTATGAGAACAAGCACGTGTACATAGTTTTTTAATAGCAGCCACTTCTTTATACCATTCTTGACCGCCAATCCAAGAGTGAATGAATATGTTATCATGGGATCAATTTATATTCAATACATCATGTAATGGAAGTTGAAACTGAAATCTTTGGCGTAGAATGAATCCTAAAAAAGCTTTGTTCGTAAACACCAGAACTGCAATACTAAACTCGATGCGCATTCTACCAACCAAGTTGGCATCTTCAGGAAATGAAGTAGACGTAGAAGATGAAGTAGACAAAATAGAAAATCTACTGCAAAAACAAAAGTTTCTGGCAACACTGTTACACTCTTGCATTTTCTTCTATATCTGCAGTGAATTGATTGGCAATATTCCGCAGTCTAATTACATTACGGTTTCGGGCTCCTCGCTCGCCGCATTGATAATACTGTGATGGATATTACTGACTTTCATCATCACCATTCTTTCGCAATATGATATCGATTTATTATTTTAAAAAATGGTAAAATTTGATATAGTAGTGGTAGTTAATCACCAAATTACACGTATTTATGAAATTATACAATAGAAAAAAAAAACAGGAAGAAAGTGTTTTTCAAAACGAGTCCTGAATTTTCATCAGCGAAAACATAGGTATTGATGATTCACTTAGGTTTTTTGAAAACTTGTCTGCGAAACATCAATATCGTAATTCTTTCCTTTGAAGATGGCTGACATATAATGTATTTTGAGATAGGTACTCGGGCAAAATAGTGTAGTGCTTATACTCGTATTTCTAAATAGTATTAACAATATCCATATTATTTTTTCCTAAAAAGTGGTGAGTAATAATCTTACTATACTACAAAAAAGACGCAATAAATATAAAATCTAAAAGTATAAATTCTCCACCTCTTTGATGAATGAAACCATTCCCTTTGCATTCACTCACATCATCTAAATTTTTAGGAAAAAAGTAAAGATGATTGATTGAAAAGTGGACTTCAAGGCAACCAAGAGTCTTAAATTTACTTATCATTTTAACTACGATAAGTTTATAGTTCGGGTCTTTGGCATTATCCAAAAATGTAATTAATGATTTTTGTCTCGAAGTTTGAATTGCACATCATTTTACGGATATCAAGCCTGACGAAAATCCCCTCTTTCAACTTCGTTTCTAATAAATGAGGAAATTCCGCTCACAAATATTTAAAACAATCACCATATTTAGGCAAAGCTTTAACAAATTGTTTCATCAAACCTAAGTCTATGTACAGTGGTGATACAAGAATCTTTCTTTGAGTTTCGTGTAAAACATTTTTGTGCCAAGTCTCAAAGTTTTCCTTAAAGTGCTGTCCCATTCACATAGAACATGGAAACTTTGTGAATCCTTTTGTTGACCAAGAAGCATGGATACACTTTTCAAATCCTCACACAGCATTCAATCATGAATTGTATAGTCAATTTTCTCTAAAACGATATTGAGATTTTCGTAAGTTTCCCTCATATGAATTGAATGCGCTACAGGTACTGGAGCATAAATATCACCGTTATTTACTAACACACCTTTTAAGCTTGTTTTTGATGAGTCAATCAAAAGTCTCATTCTTTTTTTGTATTCAATCCCAAATTCATTCATTAGACTATTAATTTCATGTCAGTAAACCAGGTCTATGTCCTGACGAAAAAATTAAGTAAATTATTCATCTCTTGTTCTATAATGGCAAGTAGATGTTCTAGGTTCCAATTCATGTTTCTCTTTTATAATAATAATAATAATAGAATTACTGGTCTTTTGGGACCAGTAATTCTACTTTTTCCTTATTCAAATCCAAATCACTCACTGAATCATTCAACTCTGCTTGTCCAAATAACGGTGGTTTTAAATTGTCCGGAGGACACTGGAGATCGTCAGCCGTCGACTGATTTTGACTATCTTCGGGACTACACCGTAAAATATTACCAATAACCTCAGGTGGCACAGGAACAGGAAAGTTCGGTCTATGTTCTATTGGACAATCAGCAGATATGAGGTTAGGATAAACAATAATTTTTTATTTTTAGAGTTGAATCTAGTAACATCTATACTGCAAAAATAAAAAATCAAATGATTTTTTTCCTCTCTCCATATTATGGATACTGCAAATTTAAAAGCTATCTTCTCTTTTTTATACCATTTCCTTATATCCTCGTCACAAACATAACATACTATGTGAGCAACACTTGCCTTGATTATTGATTTCTATACCCAAATATATACCATACCAAAGTCAGAAATGTTCCTTTGATTTTTGAAAATCGAAATCACGTTTGAACATCCGAATTTTTCAATGAAAAAAACCACACAGCAATGTGTTTATTTACGACATCACATTAGAAACCTCTTGAATTATCAGTGTTTCTGTACTTCATCATGTACTATATTATACATATGAACGATCCTAGTGAATCACTCTTTTAAAAAAACCCGCATCAAAATCCGTTGCGAAGTTTTAAAGATCTAAGCATACAAAGGGATAAACAGCGGAGGAAAGCGAATTTGTTGTATACTATTTAGTGATTAATATGAATGTTGTTATAAGAAATTTGTGTGATGAACACTACATCCCTCACTTTTCAACCATCATGTATGGAATAGTCTCTCGAAAATGATTTATTACTTCGCTGCTCGAAGAAATAGACTCTTAACACATTTTGCGAATTTGTTTTATATATTAAAAGATTTCCTCTGAATATTTGAAATATTTCGATAATGTTTAAGTTGATTCATAATCATGGATAGTAAAGCCATCGTCTGGCGAGGACACAATTTGAATTCAGCACCTACAAGAACATTAAGATTTGATTTGGTATATACTTTTTTCTACTCTCTCCATTTTAAATTAATCATTACTTGTTTGACAGCACGTAGGTAATGGCTCATTTAGAATACACGTCTATTCCAAATTAATGGCTGCCACTTCTGTTTGAAACTTAAAAAAAATGAGATATATGAGATTTACTCTGATAAATATTATCTCATGAATACATTCAACTGTCCAAAATCAGTGAATTTTCTCTACAAATTATCTGTAAAATTTAAATAAAATCACATTTTCAGTAAATTTAATGTTCAACAGTTTATGGGTTGGTAATGAATCTAGTTATATCCGTGAATCAACAACTATTTGCTTCAATTATAAGCTGTCATTCAGTATCTCGTGAAAATATGAAAATTCAAAATAAGTGATAACGATCGAGAAATTTGTGGTACCCCACCAGATATTACCGAGCAAGTGAATATTGCGATGAATAATTTGCTGACAGCAAAATCAAAAGAAAAATACGAGTATAATTTCGAAAATTTTATGACTTGAAAGAAGTTCTCGTTTATTTTGAAGATTTACCAAAAACTTTGGACAGTTTACTCCATGCTGAAAAGTGCCCTGCATATTAAGAAAAATGTGGATATCAGCAAATATTCCAAATTAGTTGTAAACCATAAATATCGTAGTCGCTTAACACTGAACGAATGAATCAATACCTAAAGAGAGCTCCAGAGGGCAAATATTTGTTTTCGAAGGTAATACAACTCCGCTTTTCCCTTCTATCAATTTTTCATGAACTTTTTGAAACAATTTTTGAAATACCCAGACACAAAATGAAGGTTAAAACTGAATAAGTCAACCTCTCGGCACCCAACAGCCAATCATATTTGATTTTCCAGACGCCTCCAAATAAAGCCTACCTCCGTTAATTCTATGAACTATAACAGTCAAGCAAAAGGATTTGAAAATGATTTAAACCAAAAAATATCTGTTCGCATTTGTATTTGACATTATTATATTATTTAAAACTCTCCAAATCTACTTATTCACTCACAAGAATATCAATTATGTTCACTACTCATATCACAATCAGACATCGCATTGGTAAACGACAGAGTAGTTCAGCGGTAACGCGTGTCAGTTCTCACTGACTGAATAAGTTTACCCAAAGCCATAATCTCAAACAATTATATATTGTACCATTTCTGTCTACGGTCAGTCAACTTTTCAACTTTTTCAACTTTTTTATTCAACTCAATTCTAAAGTACAACTATACATATAAAATAATTCATATTATATAATTCATTCTGAATGAGTAAATGACACCTA
Source organism: Leptinotarsa decemlineata (assembly GCF_025532065.1). Taxonomy (NCBI): domain Eukaryota; kingdom Metazoa; phylum Arthropoda; class Insecta; order Coleoptera; family Chrysomelidae; genus Leptinotarsa; species Leptinotarsa decemlineata. The sequence goes on from NW_027412533.1 coordinate 3,710,068, forward strand.
GTCATACAAATGCCTGTATTGTGCTTATTCACTCATTCATGAACAAAATTTAAAGTGTACAAATAAATATTAATTTGACATTTAATGACTAGTACACACTAGTAGAAAATAGATGAATACATACATGGAAAACATAGAGAGAGGGGATGTCGGGAAAAAAGCAATGGTTTTTTGAGGCAGTGTTAACAGCTGTATTGATTTCTTCTTCAAAAAATATCAATTATTACTGGATTTTCGATAAGATATTGTTTTACGACAGTTTTGAATTTATTTATATTATTGATATTCTTTAGGTTTGTTGGAAGCATGTTGAATAGTTTTGGACCAAAGAAAAAAACGAATATCTGCGTATGCCTTTTTTTAGTAAATTGGTATTTGGATATTTGAGTTTTCTGAGAATCTTGTGGGTCTAGATATATTAGTTCTATATCTGTTAAAGTTTGAGAACATCCACTCTGGTAGGTGTACATACATCTTACATTTAATAACTTAGTTTCCTTGTCAAGTTTTTCCGTTGAGAAGCGCCAACTTTTTTCAATATTATTTTCAGTAGCGAGTTTTGTACCGATTGTACGTAATGCAGCGTATTGTTGAAAGTACCTCCCCATACTATAATACAATATCGAATTATGGATTCTGCTAGAGAGTTATATACTGTTAGCAAGTTTTTTCTTGAGAGCATGTCTCGGAGGTTGTAAAATTTATGCGTCTCATTCTTTTAATGACATGTGACACTTGTTCATCCCATCTCAAATGGTGGTCACTAACTACCCCCAAATATTTCATGGATATTGTTTCCTCAATAGTGGGTCAATTACAGAATAACTGGTTTACGCAACTAGGTTTATGTAGATACAATTCGATAGTGCTTAGCTGAGTACTCGAATTCAGCAAGAAAGTCATGAATTTGGTTTTTTTTGACATTCAAACTGAGTGAATTATCATTTAACCACATCAGTACTTTTTGCAGTTCTATTTCTGCACTATGTAAAACATCATGCTATGTTTCACTATTGAATATTAAGGCTGTGTCATCCATCAGCATAGCAAACTATGTGTCCCTGAAAATCGCTGATCTGTGTAATACTGTTTATGTAAGCAACGAACAGAATTGGTCCCAAAACTGTTCCCTGAGGCACACCAACATATATATTCAACTGCTTACTGATTTCATTACCGATTTTTACTCTCTGTGTCCGCTGTGATAAATAACTTTACATCAACTGTAAAGCGTTTCCCCGTATGCCATATCCGAAGAGTTTTCTCAGTGGTATGTCATGTGACACAGTGTCGAATGCTTCTGCAAGGTCAATAAAAACTGCTAGGCATTTCGACGACGTTTCCAAGGTTTTCACTGTTTGTTCAACAAAATCTAGTATGGCATTTTCAGTACTTTTGTTATTTATAAATCCAAATTGATGTCTAGTTATCACGTGATGTTTATTGAAAAAGTCCACTAATCTTTTTTTTACTGACTGCTCAAATAATTTCGCGAAATTTTTAATGACCGAAATTGGTCGATAATTATTACTAATGACATTATGTTTGCCACTTTTATACACAGGAGTTACTCTTGAATCTTTCCACTGATGTGGAATAGTTCCGTTTTTAAAACATAGGTTTATTATATGAACAAGTGGGTTCAGGTGGGTTCAGTATTTGAATAATGATGATTTCAATAAGTTTCGATGATATTCCATCTGGTCCTGGCGTACAATTGTTTTTCAATTTCGAAATGTGTAAAATTAGTTCGCTCTCATTGGTTGACTCCAGAAATAATGTGGGTGCCACTGTGGGTTCTTTCAAAAAGGTATTTGGTAAGTCATTTTTTTTATATTGCTAGCCATTTCCATTCCTATGTAGTAGAGAGTGTATAGTACGCACCTCGAGGATAAGGCCAATTAGGTCCACTCGCGAATTATCACTGAATCCTTGGATAAATGGCATAGTTTTGGCTGGCCACTGATCAAACCAATACTTCCTAAACTATAAAACAACATTGTCAACAATTGCAGGACACAAAATCTCGACGACAACTTCCGCTGCAACTCATAATTTCCAAGACAATCCCATTACATCAAGCAGACGTCCATCCAATATAATAAACACGACGCAAACATTCGTCCATTACCAGCCCTTACGTCTCAATCGCCTTTCGACAAACCATAGGAAAGTAGAAGTGATTGAGGCGATGGGATATAAAGTGAGGACCGTTTTTCGGTAATGCGTCTGCGATATGTCCATAACACGGCATTGACAGGGTGAGTGGCCCCATTCGACCCCGGGGATGCGAGAAAGTGTACTTACAGCTCTTCCAGGTGGCCGTAACGGGCCAAAGATGTCTCGTTGATTGTGGTTATGTTGTTGCTGGTGAGGTCCCTGAAAATAAAAAGGAGAATTACTAGGGTGAAGTAAATGAGTATGTAATCGTGATAAGTACTATGTTGGGGGTAATTTTATAAAGCAATGAGGATCATATTGGGCATAAAATTAAAGATTATGAAAAGTAATACCGAAACTTCATCCTCCAATAAAGGCAATATACAAATACCGTATAGAAGTAGTCAACTAGCTAACTTGAAGTAAAATAATCTCAACAAGTTATAATACTTATATTGAAAGAAAATATATAAACTGAGAGAAGCATATTTACAATCGATAAAAAGACATGATCTATCTTATAGTAGCATTTTTTAATTGAAAATTTTCAGGATTTATGAAGTAAAACTTCTTCACGCGCGGTTGACTTGGAGAGTAAACTGGTGAATGCGTGAAGAGAGCGTTACGAAAAGTGTGATCGAGCGAGGCGAACGGAAGTTGAGAGGAAGATATAAGTTAGTGAAGATTGAAAGAGAGAGACTTACGTATATTTTACCTACTGTAGGTACAGGAGAGGCAAGTATGACCACACATTTACGGTCGTGTAGGCTCTGAGGAATTAGAAGAAAACTATCATAAGTTGCCACTAATTTCCATTATAAACGTTAATTTATCAATGAAAACCCATAATAAATTTAAATATTTGTAGACAACTAATATGTGTATACCCAACGATGTTATGAATTTCGACTCAGTGAACAGTTTCAAAAACAAAATAGACATTTGCTTTTTGCTTAATCGCCTCTATGCATATATTAATTTTTTTTTTTTTGCATGCATTGTATTAACTTGTTGATATCCTTCGTTTTTAGGCTTACATAGGACTTTGTCCTCAGCCGTTATTTATGTGTAATAATAATAGGCAGAAGTATCATTTACTGACTGACCGTACAAAAATCTTTTTAAATTGTTAAATTGGTGGGTAACTGAATTTGATTTATTGATGAAGATACCATTTCTACCCAGGAGAGATGCTCATCCAAATATATATCAAGAAATCGAACGGACTGTCTGCAAATCACTAGATTACATATTACTGGTTTTTTTGTCTGTTGTTAAAGCGGATACTTCTGGTTTTATCTGTATTTGGATGAAAAAGTTTGCCCTCAACTACTGGCTCATGTCAATGAAAATATTATTTAATCTAGTATCCTCTCAACGAAACGAAATTCAAGTCAGTTTCTGATTGAACTTAAAATACTAAAAAATTCAGCAGCAAAATGAATTTCTGGATGTGCATTTATTTTTTTCCGGTAATAGGTCCTTGAAAGTATTTTATGAGGAAGATATGCATCTAGGTTTCCAAACACAAACAGTTAATATGTTGGTCATTGATTGACTTTCAATATGGAAGTTGATGAAACATACTAATAACGATAAGTCCTATCAGAAAGTGAGTAGGAAGAATCATCACGTACCAAACCAAAAAATTATGAAATCAACTTCAGCTCAATTCTTGGTCAAAATAAAATCCAACTGAAATTTTTTAAAATACACAGAAAAAAGTAGGAAAAAGTTCGTTCAATTGAACCATTTATGAAGACTGGAGTGGATTACTTTAGTCCTTTTGTTAATAAGTCAAAAATAAATAATGTTGAGAGGGTAATATTTTCACTAGCATTGTGACCAGGGCAATGTACCAATTTACCAATCACCTATGACTTCAGTATAGATAGATTCATACACGTTTTCCGCAAGTTTGAATGCAGACAAGGTTTCCCAGAAGAAATGTACAGCGATGAAGAAATATGTTTTAACGGAGCCGAAAGTGAACTGTTTGAATATCTTCAGAAACTTAATCAACTGCAAATTATGAAATTCGTTCACTTAAAGTCATTTGGTCGTTTTGGAATGCAACAAATATGCACCAAACATGGGTGGAGCAGTCGATAAAAAAATTCATCATGACAAAATACTCACAAGAGTATGTATTGAGGACTGTATGTAATAGTGAATTCAGATGATCAGGAAGTCCTCACTGCAAAACATTTCCTCATTGAACTATCCTATACTGCTCTGCCGTTATACGAATGAGAAAAATATGTATATAGCGCTTCTAGAATCACACTTGCCCCACTGTTAACAGTTTGTACAATATAATGCTTACAAATCATCATAAATTTATATAACAACTAGCGGTGTACTACAGGGATCTGATTTGGGTCCACCATTGATTTTCTTTTACAAAAATGACTCTTGTATATCTCACGAATCTGAAAAACGATGGCGATTATTTGAAATTATATGTTTCATTTCTTCATACAACTGGGTGAATCTGCAGAAGAAGCATTGAATTCAATACAAATATTCAATCGATAATGTAGAATCGCACCGTACTGTTGAGATGAAAGATCTGGGTACCGTTTTTCATGCACAGCTCACCTTCAACATACACATTAATAGCATACTAAATGCAGCATATCATATAAACGGCTTTAATGTAAGGGCTTGTAATTGTACAAATTTCTCTGCTGTAACAACAATGATTTATTATTTCGTCCGATCTAAGTTGGAATATGGATCTTTCGGTGCTCCATATATAGTCAATACATTTCTACCGCCGAGAAGGCGGTAGAATGATGACATAGCACCGACTTCCATAATATCTCTGTATAAACTCTCCGAAAATGAAATTGATTTCTGTGAGTTACTATCAATATATTCGTAGCAAGACAATCATTTTGATTTAATGGCTCACAAACTAACCTCATGCTTGAAGCTCCAATATATTCAATGTCCATGAACTATAATGAACTTTGTGAAGCTTGTAATATTTTCTGTTGTACATAGCTGAGTTGAAAATAAATCCAGTGCCTGCATTCAAGGCAAATGTTGGGTTGACTATTGTTTTTACATACTTCAAAATTATGTACCGGTGCTAGTAGTAAAATTGATTTTATTTCTCATCTGAAATTGCTATGTAAATGCTTGTAACTGTTGAGCAATAAATGCTTTATCCTTATTATCATGAAAGACTATTTTATTATAATACAAATCGAATTAGGGGTACAATTATTCATTTCAGAATATTTAGGCGAATGAAGACTTTGCAGAAACCAATGCCATAATTTCTTGTGAAACCCTTTAATAATTAACGATTCGACTATTCCTACTTAACTCAACCATTGCGTTTCGAGTAGTTGCCGATAAACACCGATATCAATGAATTAGAGTCAGCGAAACGCACTATAAATATCTCTCTTTGGGACATAATGCCAACAATGTGATAAAAACAATAAATTTTCCTAATGGCTATTTCACCAATTATTGTGAAATATGCTTATACTGGAACAGAACTCCATTTATTAAAAGTAATAGTGGTTTTTATTTTCTTTATTGGACAGTAACGATCAGAGTAATGAGTCGTATTCGGATTCAGGATTCGTAGAATAGATACAGTTTTATTGATTATAGGTTTATCATAGTTGATGAATTTCAATGTATATCTGGACCAACAAGATATAATATTACCACCCACTTAATAATCTTGCTTCATAAGTTTACAAAACTACAACACGTGTATCACAGTGTCCTAAGGCGTGTAATAATTGATAGGTTAGTTAGTATAAGACAATTAAAATTTGGAACCGCTGGCGTAAAATGAAATTACCGAGAAAAAAAATGCTGCCTCGCGGCACGCGTTTCACTAATCAAGTTAGGATTTTGCACAATTTGATCATGTTGTGTAGGCTTCCCAGTCCAGTGTCTATCAGATAATTTCCTGTTTTCGGATTTCTTAGCAGTGGGCTGCAGGTCTGGCGTTTTATTTGCAATGCGGCAAACATCATCAAAGGGGATGTATAGTCGAAGTAAACGATATTGTGCACTCTCAAAGTTGGTGGTACTCTCAAAGGCCAAAAAAACTATTACATAGAAATGAACCGGCAGCGAGCGATAGTTATACCCGTCGTGTTCAGTTCAGGAACTGATCGCCATTTGAGTGTTGAAATCCGATATTGGTGCAATTATAATTACTTAAAATTTTTGTTATCTGTTCGAAATGTAGCGTCCTTGGACAAATACTATTAGTAATAGCGAGTGTGATAACAACGCAAACTTTTTCCAGTGTAGTGATTCCAATAGCGATGGTGAACAATGCGAAAAAGAGATACCAGTGAATAAGATTTGAATGCATTTGAATATGGAAACACAGAGAGTATGTTTCAATGTATATAAGAATCTATATTTCAAGTTTGTTTTCGAGGGAAACAAACTATTAGAAACAACATCAGATTTGATCGAAATTCCTTTCTCAACTGTACGTAAAATAGTCAAAAACAAACCTTATGAACGCAAGACGCGATGTGATACAGGATTACCAAAACCTTTAGATGTTCATCTAATAATGAGATTCCTACAACTGAAATCATAAGGAAGAAATTGAATACTTCCGGCCATAACGTGAGCTGCTGTAACAAAATTCGTGGATGAAGAAACTGGAATTTGGATTTTGAATAATGAATAAACGTCAAACTGTTATGGAAAGCAGAAGAATAGTGCAACATAGGTAACAAATACTTAAAACAAATAACTAAATATAGACACGAACAACGGCAAATTTTCTATTTGGTATTATACTCAAGACCCAGTTACGAAAGGGTGGACTGATGGTTCGAAAATGTATACGCCTAACAAGCCTGCAAACAAAGGATCGCGACTTATTATTGTGCATTGCGGAGGAAGTAAAGGATGGGTTTGAAATTCTTTGAAATTTGTGGAACAAATATGACTTTGAAATTCAAATTGAACTGAGACTCTGCCAAATTTCGAATTTGCATTAGGAGTTATGTTAAATTTCGAAAAAAATAAACTTGAATGTTCATTGAATTCTCATTTTGAAATCGAAATTCAGAGATATTTCATTCTAAAAAAATTTATATGAATATCCACATCCAGAATATATTTGGCTGTGTCAAAAGTTTTGTCTATTTGGATGTCATGCGTTTTTGTCGTTCCATATCTCAATAAATATTTATTCCACTGTGTCGTGGTATAAACTGATCGATAGAGAATTTTGTACTCTGAATAAAATGTTATTGTTTGCCTCTTTTTAGCTTACTAGTAAATGAAGTCGTTGAGCGATTTTCACCCAATTTTTCTCTACGAATGTACAATGGGTCACATGTGGCCTAAGTGCTTTAAGTCTACACTCACCCTCCCTACAGATACCAGATAGAAAGTCAAACTAATAGAATGGTGAAGATATAGAATAGAAAATTTTATAACTATGGAATGCTTTCTTTCGATACCGTTTCACTCACTCACAACCAATGATTATTTTCACACAGATTAGCTGACTGACAGGGCGTTTGGCGATAGAAAACATAACGAAGTTTTGGGGTATTGAACTATTATATTCAGTATATTTGATTCCAGATGTTTCTACTACAAAAATCTACTCAAATCAGTTTGTTGGCTGAATTTGACATCAAATCTAAATGAGTTAAAATATTTTCTTTATAATTTATGAAACGGTTTACTCGATTCGGAGGTGGCCTCCATTGATATATGTTTTCAAAAAACACTTTGTGAGATTTATACACAATTTTACAAAAACGCAACACGTGTTTTGCCATACCATAGCTATTTTTTTAAGCATGTCTATACTATAGACACATCTACGGAAGCTTTTGTATAGTGAAACACGTGTTGTGTTTTCGTAAATCTGTTTAGTGAAAATCTCACAATGATGAGTTTCTTGAATATGTTATGGATTTTCATCAAGCATTGACCGATTCCATCACATATATCAGATATGTGATTGAATTAACCGTTACCTATTCAACAACCATTTTATTGTGTAATTTTCACTGAATAGTTTACAAAACCGCAACACGTGTTTCTCTACACAATAGTTACACAAAGCTATTGTATAGCGAAATATGTGTTGTGATTTCGAGAACTGTACAATGAGAATCTCAAAATGAGTTTTCATTAATGTTTGTGGAAAGCTTTAATCAACATTTCGTATTGGACTAATTGCAGTTCGTTCATAAATGAAAAATCACTTCAGTTTTGAGAATCACGTGAAACACTATGGAAATATCGTTCAGTTGATTTCGCTGAATCAAAGAGAGAGAGAACATTTTGTTATTAGATAATCTAGGAAAAAACAAATACTGAACCCCCATCGAACCTAGTCGAGGACTACAGTTATTATAAATAATTAAGATTCAACTAGGTTTTCAATTACGACATGAAGGAAAACTTGTTTTCATTTCATTTGAATATTAAAAAAAATGTGAGTCGTCACGGACTGCCTGGCAGATGTGAAACATCAATAATAACATTTTGTGACCCTTGTGATGGTTGTTGAGTACTGAAATATTCATGAAAAATATGTAATTGAAATAATTATAAAAAAAATGTAATGTGGCGTCAATATACCAGTGAACTAAAAAAACTAAGCTAGTTATTGCAATATAGTACTGGAGATCTCAAATTATAAATATCAATTATAAATGTTCCAATATAAATACCACCATCATAAAAAAATTATTTGATTATTACATTTTTTGATGTTTCTTTTAATAACAAATGAGAAAAACATCCGCGTGCTACTCGTTTTCAGCTGATTTTGAAAATTTATTCTTCAAGCAAGTGTAGAAGTGCATTATTTTTGATGAGAATAAAATTGAAATTAATTAATAATTAATCCAAAAATATGGTATGCCATAAAAATTGTGTAAATTTCAATCTATCAAAAACATAGATTCAACATTTATTGATCCTTGAGACAGACTAAATATACGCGTACTCAATGCACGGATCAATGCACCCTTTGAATATGAAATATAATTAACGTACTGATGACTTGTTGATGTGATTTTGCTTTCTTTGCATTAGGCTGCTTAGATATTTTTTCAAATTATTTATTAATCAAAACACAGGTTATGTATACTGTAGTGAAAACAACTGTATACACTGTAGGTATCCGAGCTCAGTGTGGAGACAGACATAGCGTAACGCTAAACCAGTGGAAAGAGAATCGCACAGTCGCTTGCGCAAGGCAATCCGTCGCCACGTCATGCGTCGCCACGACAGCAATCGTGCAGATATACATGTTTCCCATCAAAATGATTTTCATCCACCTCGAAAACTTGAATACAAAATATTTGAACAAAACAAGAACACTCAAACATTCTTCTCGACGCGCGTTTCACCAAGTGAGTTGGTGTTTTCATCTCTTGTGATTTGGAAGAAGTGTTTGTATTGAATTTATTCTACGTCAGAGAATTCAGTTTTACCTTTCATTACAAAGTATTTGATGTATCGCTCTCCATCACCAAACGCCACCCCGTGTGAAATTGGGGCTAAACATCCGATATCCCGTCGATTCACTTCCTATAAGCTATAATCTATCCCCGTCGCGTCGAAGGAGCTCCCCGGGGAGAAAACAGTATTGGACGCGCGACGTTTTTGCAACCACGAAACAATATATCTTCCTAAGTACGCAGACAATCACTTTTTCTGGTCCGGAGGAACAGATTAATGTCATAAGGCCCGATAGGCTGGGATGCGAGAATGTTTATGGGGGAAGTAGGTAATATTGAAAGTTTTTCTGGCCTTGTAGGAAGACGGAGTTCCGGATTGAGAAAGGTCGACATGGCCAAATTGGGAATTATGGAAAGTGGTCGAAGAACGTTGTCCCTGGGGAAGGTCTGATATTTTCAGAAAGCAGGTTTCGAATAACAAATAATCTAACTTCATATATTTGTGGGTTACTTTTCGATCAGAAATCCAATTTCCTGATTTTTTTTCCAGAAGAATGTTTTTCTTTGATTAAGCGAAGACGGTATGTGTTTACTCATGTAAACCTACGTATAAAATATATTGTCCGAGAAAAGAAAAACCTAGTACCACTATTATTGAGTTTCAAGAAGTTCAAATGTCAAGATGAGAGTACCTGGGACTCGATTAACTTCAATGCGGCTCAACTGCATGTATGAAACCTTCATCTGAAGAAAATATTATTAATTAGTAACAGCTTCATCTCGTGCGGTTAAGCCGCGTTGAAGTTATTCGAGTTCCAGGAATTCTGCTGGTTAGCTCGTATGTTTCCTGCACTGATGAGAGGTAATATCTCGAAACCGGTTTGTAGGTGATCTACTCGAATGATTTCAGCATGTACCTGCTGCTGGATGAATGAGAAACATCTGCAAGACTAATCTCTGTGAAATATCTTGCATGAATGTTTGTTAGATATAATTCAATATGCAACGTGTGGTAGTCGGGGAAGTAGTTGTTTCCCAGCAGGCTTCACCAGAACCTATGGTGTAGGTAGCTGAAAAAGATGTATATACTGAGATTTGATTTTTGGGTAATAGAGAGACGAAATCCATCTTCATTTCGTTCAGGTTTGGAGACCAGCTCCCCTACCCTTTTGGCTGATCATTGGCCTTGAGAGGGACCAATGGGTACAAGGGTAATAGAGAGTGTTGCGTATTTGTAACCACTTGAATAGATTTTGTTCAAAGAACAGTTGACTGTATATGTTTCTATAAACTTTTTTCAATTAGTTCCTGAACAGGCCCTTATATTTTTCCTTCCCAATTAGGAAACACTTTGTATAAAATAAAACCTCTCATCAATTAGATATTTTTGAAAGTATGTTCACACTCCACTATTCTATCAATTTGGAAATAGGTACCGATCTACCTATGGACAACACCAAACAAAAATACAACTTTGTCTCATTGGTTTGTCGAACCGCGTCAGCTTGAATTCATTTTGTCGCACGATATTTTTATCATAAATTTACGATAGCTTCTGAGATATACATTTAATTTGTGTGAAGGGCAGTTTTAATATGCATAAAATGCTTGAAAGGATAACCATATTTATTTATTAAGGATTAATTACGTGTCTGTTTAAATAGCCTTTCAATTTAAAATTTACTCGTATATGTAACTATTATGTTATCGCAAACCTTTTGAAGTCACATAACAAAAGAAAAATATAGATATAACTAGGATCCAACCCAATAATTCCGCTTTTAAAGTCGTGTATCATAGTTCTTTTGAGAGTTGTATACTAGGTTAGTTTTGACAAGTTATTGAATAATCATTTTTGATTAAGGTTATCAAAGTTTTATTTTCGTCCAAAATAGCTTATGAAAATACTGTTGTATTCGTTTAAAATAAAGATTGTAACAAGTAAAATTTTTTTTTTAATCTCCATAGTGGTATTTTTCAAAAACCTCTCCTATGTTGAAAAAGTGTCTGTACATATTGGTGTCTGTCACCATATTTATTCGATAAAGATCCAAAACATATCTATTTGAATAGCTTTTCAATTACCATATTATATATGACCATTGTTTCAAGCACTGAAATGGGTATAGTCAGCTATCCTTAAGACATATGCCATCGCCAACTTTTTGCAGACCTATAAAATGTAAAGTGAATTGTTTTATCATATCTCAAAGGGATTGGCAACTCACTTCAATTAAAACAACAATGAAATATAGGTAGGTACGCATATTCCTTACTCTTGAATCACTCTGTTTATGAGTGAAAATCAGCACAGGACTTTCATTCATAATATGTTTTATTTTCTATTCATCGAGATTCGTGCAAAATGGAAGTTACACTCTCTCTGTCAACAATCGCCTTACTTTTACTTTCTCGGAAAAAAACACACGTCATCAAGGATATATCGCAATCAATCAAACTGGGTCTGGCACTGGCACTTTTTGTCACTGAATTAACCAAACATGTCCGAAATATCATGTTAATGCGTACTGAGGGAGAATAATAATTATATCAATTACTGGCGATTCTTGCGACCCAGAACTCGACGAATCGGCCTGCTTCAAAGTCTCGCAAAAAGAAAATTGCTCGAAATATTTATAAATGGCCTCAACTGATCGTAATTATACCCTAGATGTGATTCAGGTACAATAAAGAGTTCGTTGTTCAACAATTGCAATCGAGGTGATTATTTGTTTTGCAATTACATTGAATTTTTGGCAAGTTTGGAAAAATTAAGAGAATCTTGCTGATGAGATGAAGAGGAAGCTTATGTGAAACGTTATTCAGAAAATCAAGTTAATATGTGAAATATTTCACGTCAGACAGAAATAAAATCTCCAAAATCAAGTTATTCAGTAGAAGTAATGACATTTCCTCTCACGAAGACGCCGTTCTCTGGATCAACGGAAGGCTCTCAATTCCTAAATATTAAAGGTGAACCAGACTTTTCATATCTTTTTTAGAAGACATGCCATCGCATCTATTTACTCATACTTGCCCTTTAAGGGCAATTGGATCCACTGGCGGATCCGGGCAACGATGTCAGGTGTTAATTTATTTGTTTGTCAATATAACTTTCGATTCCGCTGCTCACGATGAAGAATTTTTTGATTTTCATTTCAAAGTGAAATCATTTACAATGAGAAATTCGTCTTTGTCTCTATAGACGCTAATGATTTTTTTTCAATTGGCTAATTGTATTGTATTCGTAGGTAATAGCTGATATTGTATATTCACTGTAATTCACTGAGTTCTAGTGGAAACAAGTAAATCGTTCATTAGTTATCGAGAAATTTTCAATTCATTGATTTTCATATTTTTTCGTAGGTTAATTCAAAATTTTTTCTCTGTAAGTAGCATACGTTGAAAATACTTTCTCATCAAAGTAACTCTTTCCATGCATTTTCATACTTGCTTCGAATGATGACTCATGCGAACCATAATTTTATATGTAAAACATGAAATCAAGATGACAATGGAAGTGAAAAAAAATGTATAATGATGAAAATAATGATAATGATAATGCGTTGCGCTCAGAAATACTAGAGGACATAACTGTGGCACCCCCGGAAATCGGAGGCACAAGGTCACCCATTTGTTTTATATGAATGATCTTAAGCTTTATGCGTCTGGATAGAACTCGACGTAAAGACCCGAAAAATGATGCATCTCTATAGAAGTTGCATCCCAAATTGTCCGTTTCACGGTTGTTCTTCCCCAACAACAGGAAGGCCGTGGACTTTTGAGTTTGGAGTGTCTACATGACAGAATGGTACTGGAAATAGCCTGTAAAGTCGTAAGGAGTTCGGATCCCCTTCTCTGCATAGTCCATGACCATGAGAGGGCAGGAATTGAAGCATTTATCTTTAGGCCAGCTACCCGAGCAGCTGATGAACTGGGTTTAGTTTTCGACACTGAACGAGGTAACCACAACTCTGTCACCAAGTTGGAACCCGTTCAGCAAAAAGCTCATATAAAAGCCGCAGAGATCACCTCACTTCTGCAGAAACACAAGGATTAGCCAAAGCATGGGGTCTTCTTCAATAACATTGGAGACCTTGTCTTATCAAAGCTCCTGACTTTCGCTTTCCTCAGGCCGAGTGGGCTGAAGTCGGAAACTGAGGGGTTCATCATGGCTTGCCAGGATGGTGTCTCCAACACTTTAGTCTACCGCAGTCACGTGATGAGTATGGAGGTTTCTGACACAAGGTGCAGGGCCTGCCGTAAGGCCCCTGAAACCCTAATGCAGCATGCCCAGCATATGCGATCTCGGCCATATACATCGACATAACGCGGCCCTAAGAGTGCTACATTACCATCTACGGCACTCTTACGGTATTGACGAGACACCGGTGTTGCCCTACGCTCGGGGGGATATTGAATCCATTGTGAGGAACGAGAAGTGCCGAATTTATTGGAACTATTCGTTCCTCACCCTCAGGCTCATACAAGCTAATAATCCTGATGTCCGTCCGACCACCAGAGCAAAACGATATTTGTCGTGGAGTTTTCAGCTCCTGGCGGGACGAATATCTTCTGAAAAGAGTAGGAAAAACGGATAAAATATCGAGATTTTCTCTTCAAACTCCGCAAACTCTATCCAGACCACTCTGTCAAGATGGTTGTTCTGATTATTGGAGTCCTTGGTGGAATGATGCCCTCTCTACTATCAACTCTTAAAATCATACCGGCTTGCCGCAGTAAGTCAGAAATCTTAGCCGGACAGATGCAGAAGGCTGTCTGACCCAATGATCACTTACCCCACGGTGTGGGAAGTAGTTGTTGGTTGATGATGCTGGTGCGCCCTCCCGAATGTATCGGGGCTTCGGGGGATAGAGCCTGACCAGCACACACTACGGTGAAAAAAAATGATAATGATAATTATAATGATAATGATGAGAATGATGATGTTGATGATGATGATGTTGATTACGATGATGATGATGATAAAATCATATAGATAATTTTCATAGGGATATTAACAAAATTCATGAAAACACTGAATTCACTATTGAAGTAGAAGCAGACAACTCAAACTCAATCAATTCCTTGGACTTGACAATTAGTAGAATGAACAACGAACGTGATTTTTCAATTTATCACGAACAGTCCTATACGGATATTACTGTACATAACGATTCTACCCATCCACATCAACACAAAGTAGCAGCTTATAATAACATGATTCACAGATTAGTCACTGTTCCTCTTTCAATAGATAATTTCAATGAAGAACTTAATATCATCAAATTGCAGTAAGCAATGGGTTAAAAATACTTTCCAAAAAAGTCTACTTAAAAGCGATTCGAGAAGTTTTTCCTATTGATAAGTTAGATATTCAAAATCATAGAGCTTTAACGTATTTTGGACATACAACACAAAAAGTGGCTTCATTTTTGAGGAAACGACTAATACGTTGGGAAAGTTAGTTAAAAATAATAAAGACAAAACATTCACATTCTAGAAATCAGGAGTATATAAATTAAAGTGTGGAACGTGTCCTAAGGTATATACTGGTCAAACTGGGAGAAAATTTAGGAATCGAATCCAGGAACATTATATGCGCTATGTAAATGTAAAAGTTCAACTTATTCATTCAAACATTCTAATGAGTGACCAACTGGATTTGAGTAGATCGCCATTATTCGACTTGTGTAGTATTCAAATTATTGTTGAAGAAGCCACTGTATTGGCGAAACATGCCGTGGTATAATATGATAATGGTAATGATGATGATATTCATAATGGTAATGATGAATGGTCTTCATTTTATACTCAATCATGCAATCGCATATGATTGATTCATGTTTGAATATTCTTTGTGCTATTTAGAAAAATTCAAAGAGAATTGTGATAGAATTGGCCGTTACTTGATCATCCACATCAAAGTGTTACTTATTCAAGTAACACTTTATTGTGCCTATTGGAAGTTCTACAATGAAGTGTTACATGAATTAAAATAAATTTTTGTGAAACAAATGAGAGTTCATCTAGATACTTTCGATATTTTGAAATCTATAGTTGCACTGCCGCACTCGAAGTAATGCGGTGATGATCCGCTGTAATTTGTTTTCAAAAATAAGTTAAATACTTTTTTGCTGACTCCTAAATTTTTCAACAAATAAAATTGAAGTCTCAGGACATATCGATCACTTTCTTTTGCACAATCTTCATAATTGTAGACAATTTGTGCTTTTACGATGATACGTCTCTGAATATTGAGCAATGCATCAAAGTGTACCTCAAGCATCAATTCTGGGACTATTTACTCCCCAATTTCATATAAGTGAACAACACTTTTTTGTATGAAGATGGAGAAGTAGAAAGCCAAAACTGTTCTTTCCCACTGTTATTCAGTTGTTGTGTTTATGAGGACTCAATCCACGACCGTTGAGCCCAGCAAAATATCCTTGGTTCATTCTAACACCACTGATGAGACTTATGGCGAAAAGAAGACGTTACTGGTGTTGAAACACGAATGCTTCAATTTTTGGTTCTGATTTCAAATATCCAGAAATACTCCAATTTTCAAGTTCAGAATACTATCATCTATAGAAAATTATTGAAGATTTTCACAACCCCGTGACAAAATCTAAGCAATGTTATGTATAAATGAATGATTCGAAGTCTGAGGCATAACTATTCAGAAGTATTAAAAAAAGATTCAAAATGAAATTACTTTTGATGACATCTCACGTTTACTAAAGCAAATCAATATGAAATGAAAAATGAATGACAAAAATATCAAACAGTTTTGGAATAACTGAGGGGCAGAGGATCACTAATGAAGATTAACAATATACTGTAGGTTTTTCTTTACTATATTGAAGTATTTTTAATGACAATGGATAATTCCATTTCATTTTGGTTATACTTTTATCTTTCATTCATTTATTTTTAGTTTTCATTTTGTTGCCTGAGGTAGGTTATCTTGTGTATACAAATGAAAAATTGACCTGTTCAAGAACATTCAATGAAATTGTTCATTTATCTCAGAATGAAAGTATTTGTCACTTTGTCAAATATACTGTCATTGTGTCTGGTCACGTTCGTCTTTCAAGAACTACCTCTTCATCGTACAGATCTGAAACCGATTGAACTCATCATGGATCATTTCCAAAATGAATTTCTTTGAATTCGAAAGATGTATTTCCTAAACGTAGCCAAAGGAAGTGTATTACTGCCACTAAGGAATGGAACAACACCCTCAAGCCATTACAAAATTGATTTCAGGAAATCAACCACACCTAATCTCACCGCTCCTCGGATGACGTCGATGTTTTCTGCCGCTCCAGAAGGCCTCTCAGGCCTTGATGGTGTAACGAACTCCTGCTGTTCGCCCTTCCTGCTTTGATTATCGTCCTTGGCCAGGACAAAAGCGACGTCCTGGCTGTGAAAAGGATGATGAATGATTCGGAAGCACTGGGAGGTGAAAGAGAGAGAAAACGAGCGTTCGGCATACGCATATTGTGGCATGCGGGAAACGAGAGACGTTTTTGCTCTACAAGGATATAGAATATTCCTGGGGAATGTTGGAATTGATCAGAGCATGTGAGATTACGGCTCGGGAGGCTGTGGGAATTGCGATTCAGCGCGTTTCTTAATGAGTTATGGATTCCGGGAAATGTTGCAGAAAGAGATATGCGGTTGGAAGTTTCAATCGTAGTTTGAAATTCAACGGCCCGTCATGATTTATTTGGATGATTCTTAATGCGCTGTCAAAAATTCTGAACTCATTTTCCGTGAACTCAGTCAGCAAATAATTTTTGTAGTCACAGAAAACACACATGCACTTGAAAAATTGAAATGAAATGAATTGTGATGAAACATTCACCCCAAGACAGAACAGAATTGCTTCCTCTCGAAACAAGACAAGAAAATGCCTTCTCTCTTCTTGTCTCGCCTATCCAAAAAAATTCTTCTTCTTCCTCGATAAGAATACCTGAGGGAGAAGGAGAAAATGCGCTATCTTTTCTATTCTTATCTTATCTCAACTTTTCTTGGCGAGAGAACATACTGAGTGTTCATAATTTGTAGGGACCGGTGAGCATAACGTATGTGTGTTTGAAAATAAATCTCAAACGTTAATTATGAAATCAGCTGATCGATACTCAACAAGTATTGAAGTATTATATGTTTTTTTCGAAGACAAAACACAAGCACCACAGGAAAATCCTAAAGTAGCAATTCACGTTAGATTTGAATTGCTGGAGATCAAATTCATTTAGAAAAACGATCTCAGGAAGTTCCTCTTCGACAGTAAAGTTCGAGGTGTACTGACTTGAACCTCAAAACGATGAACAATTACAGTGCGTTGCGTATTTCTGATGTGTACCGCTCTTGGTGGAATTAAATGTGCCAAGTCACTTAACACCTCCCGTGAAAGTTTCTATAAAAGGAAGAGAAATCTCCAACGTTTCTTCGATGTTCGTGTCTCCAATTAGGCGAATGGCTCTTTTCTGGATGTAATCCAGTAGCTTCAAGGCGGAGCTTTATACATAAGAACAATACTCCAGAGAAGGTCTGATTTGAGCTTCATTAAGCATCAACAGTTGCTGAGAAGTGTAGAGTTTTCTGGTTCGAAACAATGTTCCAAGCTTTTGAGCAGCAGCAGAAAACCGATGCCTGGGTTTTCGTGGCATTGAATTGAACCTGGTTACTTTCACCACAATTCGAAATTACCACTAGATCCTCAGTAAGATATGCATCAGCAGTCGATATCCTGGATTCCAAATGGAATGACGTTCAGCAAAGCAATATATCAGATTCTTGTTTTTTTCCAATAGGTCGTTGATATACAGTAAAGAGAGGATTGGAGAAAATATGGATCCCTGGGTAACACCAGCGTTGATGGTAAGAATATTCGAGAGTTGTCCCTCGACGGCCACTTGCAGGGAACGTTCTTTCAGGAAGCTGGAGATCCATACACCCAAATGATCCGACAAGCCGTAGCATCGACGTTTGGCCAGCAAACCCTCAAGCCACACACTGTCAAAGGTCTTAGAAATATTAAGCGCAACGATATCTAATATTTACTAATGGAGGATAATCCCGATCACTTCATAACCAGGAAGGTTTTGTTGTTTTGGAATCACTGTGTCTAGGCTCCATTTCAGTCGCTCAGGTAGTTCGTCACTATTTTATCCTTAGTAGGAGTTTGAAGTGTTGAAACTGTGAAGATTAACTTTGATTGTCGTACATCAAATATTGAAATTCACATCATTTCGTGCACGCAAAACGCTGAGAAAACATTTCAAGTTAATCTGAGAGCCTTACTACTATAAAAACAACAAAAACAATATCAGGAATACTGACAAAAGTGTTTTTATGATATATATTTCAATACCCAACACGATTTTTCGAATGTGCAATAACTGGTCCATTGTTGAATTTCATTAGTTCGGACTTCCATTATCTTATATTATAAAAAATGATTTGAAATCCCTGAAAGAACTAATGAAGAAAGAAGAATTAAAAATAAATAGAATTCTTCTTTTTTTATTGGTCAATTCAGAGATTTCAAATCATTTTATATAATATCAGACAATGTATATATGTAGTGTATATAATGAAATTCATCATGAAACTTTGTCAGTTACTTTCAAATAAACGAGGTCCATTGTTATTTATACCATACAGGAGTAGCATCCTTTCATCCGTTTGTTATTGAAATAGGACCTAGATAAATAAAAAGAGTTCAAACTATATTTTTGACTTCGTTTTGTAATAGCTCCATAAATCCATTGGAACATCACCACGGTTTCAGCCGCCTTATGAGGAATACATAATTTAATTTATATTCATCAGACTCTTCCGACAATATTTAATAGTGATGAAAGTTTTTCAACCTACTCAGATTCTCACAATCATGTCATCAGTTTCTCGAATGAACTAAAATTTTTTATATTTAAACTGTCTATTTCTGAAAAAAATGCATTGAATATTAAACCTATTGAACAGATTACCAACTGAAGTGAAATCATCGAAATTTGATATATTCAAGAAATATACCAAAAATATCATCTCCTACACTGTTTCTACTCTGTAGAGGGGTTTATTGTCAAATGTTTATGTTCAAATTAAAGGATGCTACTCACCCCAAATACCGTGTGAATATCAATTATGAACTCTGGTGTTACTCATGTAACACCAGTGGTTTCAATATTTTATTTCAATTGTATCATCGTCCATAGTAATTATGTAAATGGTATCATTTCTCAGCAGAAGTGATTGAATAAATAATTCTGTTCCATTTTATTCAATTTAAAGGCTGCTTTTTGATCAATTACGCCCACAATTGATTATTCAGTATTAAAATGCAGTAGAGTGATCATGAAATTGCCATAATCTATTCATTGGAATCACTATCTGAAACAATCGTATATATTTAACAACTTCATTACTATTATCAACGTAATGTATTGCTTTGAATTTGCATGGCAAAGACCCTTTTCAAAATTACAATTCATTAGTCATCAATAACGATAACTAGGGTTAAAAATTGAATAGAACTAGCAGATACTTGATAAAAATCCATATTGAAACTGATTGATACAGTTTATTGTATAATTTTTACTATGAAGAGTTTTAGACACCCCACGTGTCTACAAATGTTACAAAAGTTCACATATCGGACGCAGGCTTAATATCCTAGAAGTTTATAATAATTATTAATTAATTCGTTATCAAGTAATAATTCCGATTTCAACTCTTTCTGCTATTGTATGATGTTTTAAATGTACGCCACTGCTCTATGCGTGTATACGTATAATTTTTCCATTATTCCTCCATCATATTGCTCAGATTACAAGAGAGGAGTTTTGGGTTTGGCTTGATATCAAAAACTGTAGCAAACTTGAAGAAATGATGTTATATTCCACCTAAAAACTGGAGTTCACCACAGTTATCATTTAGTAAAATCAGATCCATTTTATATTCTTCATTTTCATTAATATTGAGGAAAATAACCTTAACAAATATTTGTGAAAAATTCAAACATCAATGTTTTAACTCAAATCGGATACATTTTCGAACAAATGAAATGTACTATGGTACAATTCCATAATAGTAGGCATTGAATTCTAAAAAATATTATTGTATTAAAACCAGTAGTCACCACAGTTATCATTTGGTAAAATCAAATCCATTTTATATTCATCATAATTATTAATATTGAGGAAAATAGCCTTAACAAATATTTGTGAAAAATTCAAAATCAATGTTTCAACTCAAATGGGATACATTTTTGAAAAAATGAAATGTACTATAGTAAAATTCCATAATAGTAGGCACTAAATTCTAAAACATATTATTGCATTAAAACGAAAACATTGTTGTCAAAGTTGTTATTCTATATATTTTGCCAGCATTTTTCCTCATCTGGAAATTTCTCATTTCTGAGTATTTAATGCCTACTATTTTGTAATTATAGTATAGAATTTTTAATATCAAACCTTCTACTACTATACCCTGAAACATATCACGTTCCCACAAAGTTGCTGTTTCATTTACAGACAACGCACTATAAAATAGCTGAATAATTACTTCTTGGAAGTGATTTATTGATTTTTCTGTAATGGTATTTTTTATTATCGACTACTTAATCAATACTCCGTAAAATGAGTCGTTTATCTTCAATTATGGCTCATTAAATAATTTACAGACCAGGCATCTACCTAAATGGTAAAGAATTCGCTATTGGTATGCTGGTGCTTGGTTCAATTTTTTTAATGATGAGTTACTTGCTTACTTGTTTTGTCGAAAGAGGTCAGAGAAAATCCAGATGCATACAATGTTGAAGTGTATCTATGAAAAGTTGAAAAAAGTTTCAATCTGTCAAGTTAGTATGGACGAGGATCATGCCTGATAATGATTTGACGATCCCATTTCATGCCTTTTGAAATAGTCGTTTGAATGTTTTTCCCGAAACTAGTAGTTACTCCAAGAAATCTTAATGAAAGCATTTACTGTGCTACGAAATTGTTTGTTTCATCGACTCAATTTTTTATTTGGTCAGAAGCAGACTAACTGATAAATTGGATAACAACTGATGAATATTAGATGAAACCAGGGCAACAAACAAAGCATAATTCGAAACGAATAAAAATTGAAATTAACATTGATATAGTCAGGCTGCCTGAACTAAACCATTCTCGTGAAAAGAGATCGTTCAGTTAGAACCGGACGAGTACGCACTTTTTGCACTTTTTGGTATTTGTCCTTGAGATCTCCCAGCGATTCAGTTTTAATCTCCTCAATCATCACAATTTCATGGATATCTTGAATCTTGGGAAAAGAAAAATGTAACATGCTGATGAATACGGTGGCTGATGCATTCTTACGGTGTGAGAAAGTCATGAATTGTTTCTCCACAATACCGGACGTTTTCTTCGTATTGCTTCTCGCAAGCGGCGCATAACCTAATAAGATAATACTCCTAAATATTCAACGAAAGTCAATTTTTGTGGAGGAAAATCAGTTTTTTTTGGTATTTTTTACCTTCCACAATCTGAAAAATATAAAAATTATAATCGAGAACTTTGCAGAAGTGCAAAAGGGCAAACTTTTCAGTTTACCCCGATAAGTTACTGCGTAAAATCAAAGTATTTCTGACAAATAAAAATGTTCTATTTATCAGTAACTTGTCGTATTTAACAATTTTGCCTATCACATTGCTAAGAAATAATATAATACTTATCTTTACGTTTCGGAGGCCAAAAGCTGCCTCCGTCTTCAGAAATGGACAAAAAAATTTTAAGATATTTGCAGTTATTCCTTTTTGATTATTCATTTCTTAACTTATTCGACAGATGTTAAAGGAGTTTTGAAACATGAAATTTCATATTTTGGCCTACGAAACGTGAAGATAAGTATTACAAGTATTATCAAACCTGTAGATAAGTATTAAGTACAAATACCCAAAAAAAGGTCGATGAAAAAATAATAATCCTTATTGACCATACGACCATGTGGCAAGAAATGATGCACTACGCTACGATAACTGAAGAAAATAGTGGGCAAAACCTTGACATTCGATCGAATGTGTGGAATTGACCGCGGTTAGGAATCACACGTTAAAAGGTAACACCTCGTTAGTCCTTAGCTCGCATAAGTTTCTCAACTTCTGAGATTTGTCGTTCGTATGGGGGCGACAGCTGATTAAAACCGATTTTGAACAGATTTTAAACTTGTCGTCTTTCTTTTGGTCATCGCTCTCCTAGGCTCTTCCATTCGGACGATTGGCATTTAGATTTCAATGTCATAACCATATACCAATGCTTCGTCACTAGTTATGACACAACAAATGCTGAGCGATGCTCATGCGACGATTTTTTGGTCAAAATTCAGTAATTTTGAAACGAACTTCGCTGCCACATGCTTCATATCCAAAATTTCCGATAAAATTGCATAGCATCAACCAACCGACATGCCGACATCCTTAGTAACTTCTCTAATAGTGATTCGTTGAAAACTCCATAACAAGTTTCATCACTTTCTCAATATTATCATTGGTTGTGTTTTTGAGCACACAAGTCCATTTTTACATAAAATTGTATGCAAATTCCTCAATCCATTTTTAAGATAGCAGAAAATCGCAAAACACTCGTAACTTTTACGTATCTCATCACTGTGAACATATGTTCAAAACGAGTATACCAACATAAAAATGGCCCGCGAAATTTGAACATTCACCTACTATTATGAACAGTTCACTAAGTTTACACTCATATATCATGATCATATAAATTACATTTCACAGAATTCTCATCACTGGATTATCTCTTGACAAGAATTGTTCAATATATGTTTTGAATGAAAGTAACGAATTTTTATCAGATCTTTTCAATCCCGATTGAACCACAAATATTCAATAAATTGAAAACTGTTTCCGTAATGTAAAAATAATTGTCTTCTGTTCATCCAACCTAGCAAATTACCACGCTTATCGGGAATCGCCACAGACATCTCTGCAATATAATAAAGACGACCTTTACCCTGAAAATGATCCGACCTTCTCAAGCAGAGACAGCGTCCTGAAAATTTATAATCAGGGTTCGTTTCCTTCTACCCATTAATATCAAGTTAACTTCTTAGATTTACGTCACCATCATATTCATTATGTTCGTGATTATCATTTTCAGAAAAATAACTTTGCTTCCAAGAAAAAACCATTTTTTCTTTTTTTTTAATATGATAGAATTCATGTTATGTGTGTTTAAGTGTGATTTTTTTTTGTTCATAATTTACGGTAATTGTCGTGTAGAGATTTGAATGATGGAAGGATTGAATAATAGAATGCTAAGTCACTCGAATTCCTGATATAGATACCACCTCACGACGTTTGAGGGATATTGGGAAGTTCCTCCGCAGGTGTTGATGGGTGACTATTCACTCGGCATGAATTTGACTTGATCTTTCTGTAGCAAGTACCTCTTATGTTCTGATACCAATCACGAGAGATTTCCCTTAGAAATGAGTCAAGAGAGTCTGTGAAATGGGATATGCAGCTAACTCCTGGAGCAATGTGTGTGCTCCAGCTAACTCCTGTGCAATCCATGATAAATCATGTGTTTTCTCATCAACCTTCCATGTTCACGTGGTTGATTATGACAACTCTCAACTGTCTTGATGTGCCTAACTATGTATTTCTTTTGTAAGATCTTGAAGTATTCAAAGGCAAGTCCCCTGATGTGGTCAATGACACATACATTACGGTATCGTCCAAGTAGATGTCTACTATCTTATACAGATAATATCAGCAAGGTGAGAGGCAAGACCCTTACTTCAATTCAGGAATTCAATTGATCCTTAGACAAAATTATCAGTTAAATCGGTTGAAAGTTGATCTCTCTCAAACCTATCGCGTTCTAGACCTTTCAATCTCAGAAGATAGCAATGGTTGTTTTTATTTTTCATCACAATTACGAGATTATAAGGTCAATAGTGTAAATAACTGAAATAATTTTTCACAACCGCGCCAAATACTCGCGACCCGAACGCGGGCAGCCGCGTGATGTCAGTTGTCGTTAACGGTTGTGACAGTTTTGCGAATGAATTACTTTATAGGTAACATAATTCGATTCTCGAAGCTATTCATTACTCAGTGCAGTTGGCATATTTTTTTAGTTACTGTATTTTTTAAGTAAAAATATAAATGACTAGTTGTTGCGTGCGGCTTCGCCTGCATAGAATTCGGTTTGTCACATTACGTTTCGAAACAGACCATTTAAAACAAATAGTTATAATATTTTTTTATCAATCAACAACTTGAGGTTTCGAACTTCTGAACTGGCTAAATTCAATACAATCTTTAAACCCCTATTCTTCCCCCTTGGGGGTGAAAATTCCTGCTTCTTTTTCTTTATGATTATTTACGCTATACAAAGAACCTACCTGCATATTCCAGTAGCTTCGGCTATACGTTAATATAAGAATGTCAGTCAGGACAATACTAGTTGTTCCCCGCTGTTTTGCCCGCGTCATCGTGAGAGCCTGCCCAGGTCATGATTCATCTATATATCAACTTACATTTGATTCCGTTCAGCTAAAATTACCGATGTATTCCATTCTAATCCTATCAGTTTTTTGTTGCAGATGCTATTCGATATTGCATAAGTGGGTACATATTGATTGTCTGACACCCTTATATTCACGTACAGCCGAAACTACTTAACCTAGAATCTTGAAATATGCAGGTAGGTTCTTTGTATAGTGGAAATAAGCATAGATAAAAGGAATCAGGAGTTTTCACCTCCAGAGTAGAAACATAGGGGTTCAAATATTTTAATGAATTTCATCAGTTTTGAAGTTGGAAACCTGAAGTTTTTAATTGGTAAAAAAATATTGTAACTATTTGTTTAAAATGGTTTTTCACAAAACTTGATGTGACAAACCAAATCCTATGCGGGCGAAGCCGCAGGCAACAACTAGTCTTGTATAAATCATCGACACATCCATAGTAGAAGCATTCAATAGTATGTTCTACCATCTATTGAATATTCCACTTTCAGAAAGCAATTTTTAAATATCGTTGTCAACAACGTTAACGATATAGATAATACTGTAAATTTTTTTTACAAAAAAACTAGAAATGAGTTTGAGCCAGGTCTATCCGATTTCAAAAAACAATAGTGAGCTATATGTGACATATATCTATTCTAGTGAACCCACCAATAATATCGGTCTTGAAAAACAAAGATTGAAACGTAGCCTACGGAACGAATAATTAGACAAAACTTCAGTGTCCCAGTTGTAGTTCCAAAATGCATATTGGTCAAATTGGTCGACCTTTTTCCAAAAGACTCAAAGAAGGTAAAAGTCATTTTCCGAACATTATCAAACCACCTCTTGAGAATGGAGCACGAATTTATTCAGTAGTGTTAGGCCGTTTAGTGTTAATTTCTGCCTGCTTTGAATGTAAGTGAAGCATTTCTCATTTCTGAAAAATATTTTCTTGGAACACTTAAATTTTTCATGTTGAAATCTCGAATCCCCTTTCTGAGCAACCACTGCCTCTCAATTCTCAAATAGTAACACTCCAGACCACATCCAGACCGAACAGCTTTAACCGAAAGCTCTCTCTCGATCTTCCTGTCAGAATCCCCGTCGGTATGCACGGCTATTATTGTTTTGGAAGCTTCGATTCGATTTAATGGGGTATTTGGCGATCGAGAAGGCTGGAGAATATTCCTTTGTCCGTATGTGAGGAATGTGACTAACAAAAATCTAGACGAGAAATGCTCCGAAGTGAAAGAAAATAAATGAAAGTGTGTTTCGAGAAAATGGGAATAGCCAATAATACGACGGGGGATATGAAATGTTTAAGATGTGACAAATTGATTCCAGTTAGATTTTTCGTTTGTCGTTTTCCTTATCATTTATTCATTGATCTATTAAGGAAAGGGTTGCAAATAGCTCGTGATTACAGAAATATGTATTATAAGGAACAAATGGACTTAGAAAATCCTCGATAAATATTTTCGCTTGTTTGTGATGAATATATGTCAAAATAGTAATGCTATTTAAAACAGTATTTTAGCTATTTCAGGTTTTATTATCTTCAGTGCCATTTGCTTTTCAGCTTCCCAAGATGAAATCGATGCGTTTCCTTCGCTTTTGCCATACTGACTTTACTCATTCCAAAAATATCTGGAGAAATGCCACTTTGAAGAAAATCAAATGTAAAATTTCTCTGGAAAAATGTGCAAAAATATTCATCAAACCACTGGAATTCCACAGAAATGAAATAACTCTGGAGTTGAATGAAACAACATCCTGGCTCGAGAATGGACCATTTTCATAATCCACTAGTTCTGCTCAAATATCGATCAAATCTATTTAAAGATTACTTGTTCACTTGTTTCTTCCGTACAAAAGACTGAACTCTTCAGAAAATGAGGTGAATATTCAAATTTCGCAGGCTACGTACATTCAATTAGCAACTTAACAGTTTCATCTGTTTAGCATGTTCAGTTCGTTGGTGAGAGGCATAAAAGTTAGGAGTGTTTTGGATAAAAAAATTTGCATAAATTCATGTGTAAAAAATAAAAGGTCTAAAATATGTGAATGATGACGGTCGCCCTGAACGCCCTAACATATCAAGAACTGATGAAAATGTTGAGAAAGTGAAGAAAATTGCTATGGAGAATCGTCGAATCATTAGAAAAGTTGCGGAGGTTGATGTCATATCGGTTGGCTCTTGCATATAAAATCCCTTCGTACCTGCATAGGAAAGTGACGTTTCGAACAGATGTTCTTAACATCAGGTTCGAATGCTCTTTAACACCTCCCATTTTCACAACCCAGTTATTGAAACGCTCTTTCAGTTACCAGATAGCTAAAGTATTCAATGCTATCACTGAACTTTTGGAAAAACTGCCACTCTTCCAGTTCAAAATCAAATTAAAATTATATATTTTTCAAAATCAATAACATGATGAACTTTTAACTAATCCGTTTTTCTATCTTCTTCGTGACCAATTATAGTTTATCAGTCAGTGGGCTATGCTTGACGACTGGCAGTAAACAAATCTAAAGAAATGAACTTTAAACGTTCAAGCCAGTCTCGGATATACCTACACAGTAGGTTGAATGGACTGACGCCTATCAGAAAACAACTACTCCCCTGGATAATACCACGAAGGGCGTTGGATTATATCCGACAGGCGTCAGTGCAGGAATCTTCACAGAAGTTTGCCCGTTACAAAATTGAAGTTCGACTCTTTCAGTTGTATTGCCAATTGCATATGCAGGAAATTGTCTGTGAAGATTCCTGCACTGACGGCTGTCGAATATAATCCAACGCCCTTCGTGGTATTAGCCAAGGGAGTAGTTGTTTTCTGATAGACGTCAGTCCATTCAACCTATTGTGTAGGTATATTCGAGACTGGCTTAAACGTGTTGAGTTCATTTCTTAGATTTAATTATAGTTTGCTTAGTTTTATATCATCACCAGTCACTGATTCTTTTTCATGTATTCATATACTTATGTTAATGCTATGCTACTTTAATACCCATGCGCAGACTTTTTTAGGTTAAGCGAAAGAACAGTTTGGCAGTTATTTGAATAGCTGTGAAAATTTAATTTCCCTTTTACTATAACTTTGTAAATGTAGTTAGAACCTGATATTTTATTATTTCGAAAGTTTGGGCATGAAGCGTGAGGTAGTGAAGTTCGTTCCAAAATTACTGAATTTTGACCAAAAAACGTCGCACGGCATCTCTCAGGAACTGATACAGATTTACTTAAAAGGGTCATAACTGGTGACGAATCATATGTATATCGATATGATATCGAAACCGAAGTCCAATCGTCCAATGGAAGATCCCAGGGGAATCAAGACCAAAAAAAGCACGCGAAGTTCGATTAAATATCAGGGTTTTGCTTACTGTTTCCTTCGATTACCATGCCGTTAGGTTAGGTTATGTCCAAAGTGAGTGGGTCTGTTCGACCTTTCAAGCAAACCTCAAGTGTTTATTGTGGCTTACACCTATTCACTTGACCAAATAAACCCAGCTTCTTAACGAAGCCGATAAGTTTGTATGGTGAGCAGTCTTTCAGATCAGATGGTAGGAGTACGGCTCTGCCAAACTCTTAAAAACCTGATTCAGTCCCCAGCGGGGCAGGCAAAAAGTATGTGCTCTGCCATGGCGTAGTGCATAAGAAGCTCTTACCATATGGTTGTACGATCAATTAGGAGTATTATCTTGAAGTTATGCGCCGCTTGATAGGAGCAATATGAAGAAAACGTCTGATTGTGGAAAAACAATGCACTATTGCATTACCATAATGCACCTGCTCACTCGTCATTGCTTGCTCGTAATGTTTTAGCCATTACTATAACCATAATCGTGTCTCAGCTACCGTATTCGTCAGATTTGACACCCTGCGACTTTTTCCTGTTTTCAAGATTGAAGAGACCTATGAAAGAACGGCGTTTTGTGACGATTGAGGAGATAAAAACCGAATCGCTGAGAGAGCTCAAGGACACACAAAAAGTGCATATCAGAGTTGCTTCGAGGATTAGAAAAAACGCTGGCAAAAGTGTATCATATCTCAGGGGGACTATTTTGAATGGAACAAAATAGAAATTGATTAATAAATAAATATTATTTGAGAAATAAAAATTCACCTTATTTTTTGAAAAGACAGTGTGTACTCAAATTTCAATATATTCTGCGTCACATCAAAATCCTTCTCAGAAGTTATTGGGTTGCGTCTTTATTCGCCATAACTAGTCGCCTTTCCTTAAGTGCTGTCAGATTTCATACAATCACATTCAATTTGATATATTTCAGTATTTGAAAGGGAATACGAAGACATTTATTCATTAATTTATTTCAAGAATCTGACTGAATATTGTATATTTGATTTTACCAATGATCAGTCCCACTGTTTTGATACTAATTGTGGTATAGTTTTTGAAAATATTTAAGCAGATTGTATTCATTCATGAGGCAACAGTGAACCGAATGAAGAGACGGCCTCTGTCATTAGCATTCGCTTGTTAACCTGATTATATAAATCTACAAACAAAACTCACTCTCAATTTTCATTAAACGCATTCGTGAATAACAGGGTTCTAATAGTGTGATATTGTGCATGTGTTATGTTTCATTCACTATGATAATGATTGAAAAAGAATTCGTCAGAACCAAGTCGGATTATCTCCCGGCGAAAGTTGTGGCGGATTTATTTTCGAATAATCCTTTCTTTACATAGGCAGAAATGTTGCTAGTCAAACTCAAGAAATGTTAATTTTTCTGAAGATAAAACACGTAAATGCATTATTTATAGTCTAGGCTTCACAACGGAATACATGGTTCCATCTTTGATTGACAATGTTTCATGATAAATTTCATTAGTTCGGACTCACATTGTTTGATATTATATAAAATGATCTAAAAGCCCTGAAATAACTAATAAAAAAGAATAGCTGAAAGTAACAATTATATTAAGCAAAAAAACCTGAAATGAAATAATGTTAAAATAAAATACGAGTGAAAGTAGAACAATTGAACAAAAAATGAAAATAAAAATAAAAAGTTAAGAGATTCCAAGCCAAGTTACTTCACGACGCGACGTTTCGATTGTTAGTATCCACAATTACATCACCGAAGACGATTCGGAATACATAGTTCCATGTTTGTTTTAAGGTGATTGACAATGTTTCATAATGAATTTCATCAGTTCGGACTTCCATTGCCTGATATAATATAAAATGATTTGAAATCCCTGAAAGAACCAATAAAAAAAAAGGATTACAAAAAGAATTGCTGAAAATAACAATTATAATAAGTAAAAAACCTGATATGAAATAATAGTGAAATAAAATACAAGTGAAAATGAAACAATTGAACAAAAAAATAGAAATAAAAATTTAAGAGATTTCAAGCCAAGTTACTTCACGACTTTTCGATTGTTAATATCGACAATCACATCACCCGAAGACGACGTTTTGATTGTTAGAAAACGTCGTGAAGTAACTTGGCTTAGAATATCCTAATATTTTTTTTTCATTTTTTGTTCTATTGTTCTATTTTTACTTGTATTTTAATTCACTGTTATTTAATTTAAGGGTTTTTTTGTGCCTAATATAATTGTTATTTCCAGTTTTTTTTTTAATTCTTCTTTTTCATTAGTTCTTGAGTGCCACCAAGATTTAGCCAAAGCCTCGGTAGATAATAACATTATCCTAAGGTGGGTTAAAGGGCACGACAGGAGTAAAGGTAATCGCATTGCCGACTCTTTAGCCAAGGAAGCGGCTGGACTAAGAATTTTAGGACCCAGTGACACCTATGGCCTGATGACTTCGACAATTGCGGAACTAGTCAAATGTTACACCCATGCTCAATATTTAAAGAGATGGGATGAAATCAAAGATTGCAATCTTGCCAGGATCACCCTGAGCAACCCTGGGAAGCTGGCGCCGAAGAAATATCTGGTGATGACCAGGAAAAATATACGCTTAACAGTAGGATTTCTGACTGGCCACTGTCAACTAAGGAAACACCTCCATAATATGGGGCTAGTGGACACACCGCTATGCAGGATGTGTTAACAAGAAGATGAGACTGTCAGGCATGTCCTATGTGAGTGTCCGGAGTTATCGTCAATAAGAGAGTGTGTGTTCGGCGAGTCTTGGCCTACACCTGCCGATATAAAGGAGATGTCTCCCACCTTCCTGGAAAGGACAGGATGGACGACGACCTAGGAGGACAACTCCTCGGGAGGATGTACAATGGGTCACATGTGGCCTAAGTGCGTGGGCTTACACTCACCCTCCCTACTCTACAGATACAGATTCATTAGTTCTTTCATGGATTTCAAATCATTATATATAATATCAGACAATGGAAGTCCGAACTAACAAAAATCACATGGTTCCATATTTCACCTGATACCTATGATATTGATGAATAACGCTAATAAATGAATACTGCTTTAGCTTCACCTTACCATAGTCGGTGAAAAAGTAATAAACTAAAATGTACGTGCGATTGCGAAAACATTTGTTTTGCTTGTTACAAAATCTTACCTATTTTACCTACATTAAAGTGATCCCCACGAATAAAAAAAGGGTCTTTTTATTGCTAACTCTTTGGAATCATATCGTACTATTCGAAAGGGTTGAAATCAATATATATGTAGTCAAGTTATCTTTCCAGTCTTCCACACACATGACATATTTTTCCATTTTTACCGCAAAAGGTAATTTAGTGGTTTTTAACTAATAATTCAGCTATCAGCGCAGCACTCGACAAGAGTTTTCCCTCGCCATCAGACGGCAAATGCGATATAAAACCATATTTCGGCCATAAAAACTTTTTGATTACTTCTCCACGTACGACCATGATTTAACCGATAACTTTTCTATTATACTCAGATAAATTTCAATTTATGGCCAGACATACGAATATGATATATGATCATACATTTTGTCACTTCTGAATGATGAATGAAATGATGAAGAGAATAGCAAAGGCACATTTTCCATGCATAAAAAGAACTACGCCAGTCATATGGCAAAATATCTGAATGAATTGATAACTTTATTTATTGATTCATCAACAATATCACTTGATTGTATGTATGCAGTTCAATATTCCATTGCTTGGTAAGTGACTTTTGGCTTGAACGAGGAAATATACGTTCGTTTTTTTATGAGTATAGAAGAAAGCGTCAATAATTTCACCGTCTGTTGTAGAGTATATAGTACAATGATCGAAAACTCACACCTTCCATCTAATCATTAGTAATTGAATGTATAACTTATTACCTCGAGGCCAATCATAGATGAGCCCAAGAAAACAGGGCTACGACACAACAAAATAATAATAATAATATAAAACCAACAGCGATCACCTCACTTCTGCGGAAACACAAGGATAAGGCAATGTATGGGGTCTTCTTCAATAACATTGGAGACCTTGGCTTATCAAAGCGCCTGATTTTCGCTTTCCTCAGGTCGAGTGGGCTGAAGTCGGAAACTGAGGGGTTCATCATGGCTTGCCAGGATGGTGTCTTCAACACCGCAGTCGCGTGATGGGTATTTAGGTTCCTGACACAAGGTAACCATAACAATTATCTATTATAAAAGTAAGATGGTACTACTTACTTGTCCATCAACTCGAATGATTTCTAATGTTACAAAAGAACAAGTTACAATATTCTAATGTATCAATCAAGTGGAAATTTTGGAATTCTTAAGTATAGATCTTGAGCATAGGAGAAAAATTTCGAACTCAGAATCACAGTGGATATAAGTAGAAATACACAGGCGGAGGTATGAGGAGGTTGAACACAGTACTCAAAGAAGAAACAGCAAATAATACTGAAGATGCAGCTTCATTTCTTGAAGCCTTGTGCAGAAAAAACACTACACGCTCCCTATTACAGTATTACTGTTTGTGAGGCTATTTCTAATGTGGATCTTAAAACAACATATCACAAACTGAAACAAATTGATACATACCTATACATACAGAAAGTAGCTTATTTGCCAATAGAAATATATGAAAAATCAAAGTAATTCTCAGTGTATTAATGGAACGTTAGACAAAGAATCTTTGGTTCTTGGCTGTATTAAATTTAGGTATTTTAGAGGTTTTATAACGTTATCTTGTATTGTGTGAGTGGTCGACATAAAAGATAATTGAGTAATACTATACACAAACAAAAACAAATAAACAAAAAAACTACAAAGCTCGGACTGTCAGTGGTGTTTGAAAATTATTTGTTTCGTGTGTGTCTATATGTATATTTAGTTTGATATTCGGAATTGCAAATAACGCTGGAGATAAAAATGATTCACAATATATACTGTGAAGTGATTAAGTCGTAAGATATATACAGAACTGAGTAATATGTACCAAAAATTAGGTGAATCATTACTTTTCTCTTCAAGAAAACATGACAACCTGAATATATCTACATATTTTTCTTACCAATTATTTTGCTTACTTTTTTCCAAACTACGGTATAAATTCATTTAATTTTTTTAGATAGCATTGATAATGATAAATTTTTTCTTATATCGTACGGTAGATAATTAAAGATTCTAGTGGCTATAGAGAGATGCCTCCTTCGTCCTATAATTTTGTAGGGGAATTATAGTCTGAAATTTTCAACTTCTTTTGCTCGTGTACAATATCAATGGGGGATAATTCTTAGTTTGTTCTTATAATTGGGAAAAAAAGAAGACATTTTTAACTACGACAAAATTTCTTCTACGAGTGGTACACCCCAATCAACATTGAAAATAATTCTGGTAATAAAGTGGAGAACCCTGAGAAAAATATTTCAATTGCCAGTTGATGAATCTGAACTGGTGAATGTATCTTTCAAATCGAAAGTTAACCTTTTCTAACATGTTTCTGTTATGGGATGTCATATACCGTAATGAGTCATTATCATAAAACCCATTGAATATAATTCTTCTGGAATTTGCAGCCGAATTACACTTGCCTACCGGTTAATTTGTTTGGTATTAGGATAATGAATATACGCACTCACTTATTTTAAATGATTCCCACTGCAAGTAACCACATGGTGCCGCGATAATTTCGATTTGAAATTACCTATGAGTGGAGGTAATGGCGTTTTCTGTAGGCGATATTATGAGTAAATGGGCTTGCCTGTAATATGCACGGAGTTGGCTCGAATCTATGTGAAATTAGTCATGAATTTCTTGAAA
Organism: Leptinotarsa decemlineata; assembly: GCF_025532065.1. Taxonomy (NCBI): domain Eukaryota; kingdom Metazoa; phylum Arthropoda; class Insecta; order Coleoptera; family Chrysomelidae; genus Leptinotarsa; species Leptinotarsa decemlineata. The sequence continues at coordinate 3,744,395 of NW_027412533.1, forward strand.
AGTATCCAATTTCTCAATCACGCCTGTTGATGATATTTATAATTATTGTCTTCAACTAATTTGGATAAAAACAATCCGAGATTCTGTCAAAGTCTCAAAAGAAACTGTAATTGAATCATGTACAATACCAGAAATTCATCCGAAACAATTGAACAATCTCCATATATTGCCAAGCCACTATTAGAGTAAAGCATTATAAATGTTTTTGAAGATAAGAACCAAGATATCTGCCATAGAAATATCGCTACACAAAAGATAGCGATTAGAAGTAAAAATAAATATTTCAAAAATGAACTTCCAAATTTGGTGTTCACCAAGGTAGAATATCAGCAAAATAGAGTGAAATACTCGTAACGATGGATTTGTTCAGAAAATGAAAAAAATATCGAAGATTTTCCGTTGAGAATTGATTTAAATTTAATTTGATGAGTAGAATTGAAATTTATGAATCAAAATGAATCCCAGTCAAAATAATTTTTCACACATATCACCTATCACATATCAGAACTAGATTTTCTATTGACTTGGAGTACAAATGGAAGGACTTCTATTCTCAAAAACACAACTTCGAATATTGAGTTTATGTGTGGATTTAAAAAAAAAGGAAAGCTAACATTCTAAGATATCCCAGTTATAAGAAAGGCCAATGATGAATAGAATGGATATTTTATTTACTTCATTCATCAACTTCGAAACACAAACAGAAACGAATCCAAAACAATATGCATTATAGTTAAAGTATGTTCTTGAATTGAAAGGGGTATATTTTTGGGAAGGTGATTGCCATGATCTCTATACAAAAAATATTGAAATCTTTCAAAGAAAGGAAGAAAGCAATCACTTTCGAATTAACTAATATACAAAAATGTATAGTTTATGCAAAGAAGTAACTTTGAGACACAAACTGAAAGAAAAAGCCCTTTCGAAACCAATAATTTTATACAGGGCTATTCAAATTCGTTTCTGTACATGGGAATCTCGTAAACGATAACATGTAGAGTGTCGGTTAAATTGTGGAAAAGTTGCGTATTTCAGAGACCTGTTCAATGATGTTGAAAAATCGAATACAGCTCTTTTGGTTCTGGAGATATACAGGAAAAACCAAAAAATCCCAAATTATTGTTTTGCCTATATCTTCTTTATTCCCAGACATATTGAAAATCTGTACACATTTTGCTATTGGCACTTGATGTGGGCTTTCAAAATATGTCCATGAATTTTTTATACAGGGTGTCATCTGACTTGGGCCACCCCCATCTTTGAATTTTTGAATACGAACCTGTATTTTTCGTTGCATTTTGTGTATCGTCGACGTTCAATTCATGCTGAGGAATTAAATTAAATTTGAATAGGTAAAATACGCAACTTCACCACAATTTAACCGACACTCTATCTCTTATCGTTTACGAGATCCTTATGTACAGAAACGAATTTGAATAGCTCTGTATAAACATTAAATTACATTCTCGAAACAGCTACTTTTTATTTTTATATAGTTTTTTCTGGAGTATTTTTTCTTTCATGTTATTTGTAATTCAATGTTCATATAAAAGTAGTTGTTTCCAGAGGTTTTTTTTCAGTTTGTGTTTGAAAGTTGCATGAACTACACATCTTTGAATAGGGTTCATTTCAAAATGATTTGCTTTCTTTTTTTCCTTGCAAGATTTCCACAATTTTTTATATACAGATGGAGAAGTAGCGGAACAAAACCTTTTTTTCCAAAAACCATGTTCTTATTATCAACAGGATAACAACTGTACATACTGTATACATTTTTTTGCAAGCAAGATGTTTCTGACAGTTGATAATTACCGACACTTTAAAGTTTACGTAATTAATGAATTCATTTTGGATTTGTATGATTACAATATTTTGACGTTCAAATTACCGAACCAAAATTCAACCTACTATAGTTAAAAACATAGTTTACCGGTTTCAGGGTTCTGGCAGATCTAAAGTCACGGCAAATGCCAAAAACATTTCCTATCAATTCGCAACGTTCTTGAACCATATAATCTATACATTATAAGGAAGGCAGTTCCAAATGAAGTATTATTTCCAGATCTTTCAAGTATTTCATAATGTTATTTGAATCATGTTTTATTATCTGACCGTTTTCAACTGATTGATTCATTCGAAATAGCTTCAGATCGTCTGTATATCTTGAAAATTTGCCACGTTTGAAACAATGATTGATGTCATATCAATGTAAATCGAAAATAAAAGTGGTTCCAAGTGGAACACCCGTAGTTATATAAAGTGAGTGTGTATATATATTCCTGACAGATTCCACAGCCGTCCACAACAAAATTCGAGTTACTACATTTTCTTTTCACCAGGCTGGAGTTGAGCATAGAAAGATACAACATCGAGGGTACGAAAAAAGAAGTAATCAAGGAAATAGCTGAAAGTAATAATATTTTTCAGGCTTAGTCTGAGTTGATTAGGTAACAAAAATTTAGGCAACTCCGTAAGTCCTTCACTTTGGAACCATATAATACCGAATAAATCAGTTAATCTATCCTGATTGATAGAAATAAAAGAACTACACGAGCAACCTAAAGGCCAGGATAATGAAATCAGAAAAGTTTGAGATTTACAAAATGAGCTGCAAGTGTTTCGACGAAAATATGTTGGTCAAACCAAGCGCACTATTATAATTTGTTTCAAAGATCATGTTTCAAATATTTGGTTCAGTAGACTAGTGAAGTCTAGTATCGTTCAACGTACATGGAGGAAGAACACAGAATGAATGCGAAATGTTCAAAATTGATTAGACCCAGGGATCCCAATATATTTTACCGAAAAACTACAACTAACAACTGTGGTTAACAAAATAAACAGTAATTAACATAATGGAATAGCATTGTATATGAAATAACAAACTCACACAATAATTTGTGCTGAGCATTTATCCGAACCACCATTAGCCTCCAGTTCTAATGTGTTGGAAAAGTATTTTCATCGGAAAAAAGTTTAAGGCTCGAATATGAATATAGATATTTTTGTCACACCATCTCTGCTACATCATTGATGAGAGCATATGCGATAGATACACTTCGAGATTCATTTTAAATCCCCATTTACCCTGGATCTACAAAAAATGTATGAGATAATATAAGAATAGACTTTTTTTACCGGAGTCCGGATGAGGCCTTGGTCGAAAAAAAATGAAGTCACAAACGTTTCGTGTGCTACTACGGCAGACATCTTCAATGATGTACTTTGTGGATTTGAATATCATGTCATTGTCCTAAATAGTGGTGTATACGTTGACTATGAACTAATACGATGAACCTAAGTTTCACAACGTTCTTTTAGTAGCTCTTCCATTGAACATTGTATATTGTTTTTTTCTTCAAAAAATTTTCTGCAGTATTTTACCTGATTAAAATTCCTTCTTCGTATAAACAACATTCATGGCCCATTGTTTCAAAATTTCACCGCTACCCACAACTTCTGAATAACGTCGACGCCTACGTCAGATAAACCAGAACAATCGAACGTTAACGACTCGATTTAGGGCGATGTTCCGCTGTTTTTTCGCCACCTTCGTGCACGCATACTTCGATTTGGTTTTCCATTTTCAAAGCTATTATTCAAAGATGGTTGGTGTATCAATGGATGCATTGGGGTTAAAATCATTCTCGATAGCAACGGTGCTTGGTGAAATAATTATAGCGATATTAATCGATCATTTTCATTATTGCTAGAATGCTGAGTAAATTCATCTTTGGCTACCTGTTTATCGAATCGTTTATGTACCTTGTCGAAATTGTTTAACGGTTTTCAATTATTATAAATAATTTAATAACTAATTTCTACAATAGAACTTTTTATTTTGGTTTATCACTTTTTTGGTAGCTTGTCAGAAACACTCTAGAAACTTGAAAAATATGGCAATATTATTTAAATTCGGAGAAATTATAAGAAAACAAAATACATCAAAATACCTACATACAATCTCTATTGTAAACTGTGTTCTTGGTTCAGCTTATACAAACATTTTTTTCATCATAATTATTTCAGTCAAAAATTATCAACATATCTTCATCAAACTTCTGAACCGTTTCAGTACATTTCCACAAAAATCGGAAAGATTAACTGAAAAATATCTCCAAAGTCCAAGGCACTCAATATAAGTAGGTAACAAACCAAATGATTATTTTCGTTATGAGTTTTCTCAAATCAAAGATCAAAAGTTTGATCTTTCTCTTGAAGATGATCAATTGGTGATCGAAACACGTGTCGAGGTGTTAAAATAACGGTTTGGTGTTGGGAAAAAATTCCAGTATTATTCATTACTACACCAAAGGATCCAAACAGTACTACATCATAAGTATTTTCCTTATAATCAATGGATCACTGTATTTTTTGTTCACCTTTCAAATGAAGTAATATGGCGCCCTTAACGTTCAGAATAACAGATTCTTACTCAGGACAAAGAATATGCCTACAAGACTTTTACTTTTGCCTCAATACTGAGTACATTTCTATAATTAGTGAGACGAAAAACTTGAAAAAAGCCAGGGTATAGTGATAAGTATGTGATTCTCATAAGATTGAGAACTGCGTGGTTTGTTAATATATTTTGAATTATTTTTTTTTGTTAGACGACATGAATTTTCACGAAAAAACAAAATTATTCTATATTATCATTTCTCAATTCAGAGGTCTCACTGAAGAAGTCCAATTCCTTCCCAATCATAACATCGTTTAACCTTTTTGATAATGTGAAATATTTCACAAAACAACACTCGAAATGTAAAAGACCCAACGTTGAGTGTTACTTTTTTTAACATTTATTCACAAACTACATGAACTCAATCTTCTGCTAGATTCCGTCAAGCTAGTGAACTAAGGAATTTCCAAACATATCTGATCCTCCACCGTAGGATTTGCAGTTCATATGCTCTGCATGTTCTCTAACCATTTTTTTTTCATTCGAATATGGTTGAAATGAAGATTGTGATTTTGATGTGGATTCTAGTTACTATTATGGCACATATATTGAAAAGAAAATATTTTTAAGAGATATGAGTTTATGAAAAGAATCTTTCTAACTTCCTTCTTTTATACCTTGGTGAAGACTGAAAATTTGCAAAGAAAGAAAGAAAAAACTAATTGCTAATATCAATAAAATCTCCTGACAAAGATACGTTGATCGTGAACAGACGTTTATTTGAATTACAACTAGAATGGAAGATAATCGATATTATAGTGTCTGTAGCTCTCAATTTCTGAGTACATCTCTGAAAGTTTTTGAAGAAAAATCTATACTTTGGATTTATTTCGACAACTGATAACATATATCGAAAAAATCATTCATGCAATAATGGGCGGCATGAATAAAAATGAAGAAAACTCTCGATAAGAAGAGGTGAAAAAAAAGGTTCAACAATCAAAACATATGATTATGCGTATTTTGATCCTCGCGAAGAATTCGTCCGAAAAAAAATGACAGTCGAGATATATCGCAAGCGTTGGTGCATTAAGTTTATATTTGTTTGAAGAAAAATAAGCACAAGCAGTTTGAGTTTGGTACCAGTTGGCGTAATAACTATTTTTGGCCTATTTTTGCTAGGTCTCACTGTACCTGTTTTCGTTAAACCCTTCCAGGTGGTAACTAGCTGGGTTGTTCAGTTTTTTTAGCCCTCTTTTGTCAATTGTGGTTTAAAATCAGCATTACCTATAATTCAAGATAGAAAAATTCTATACGAGTTATTCAAATGCTCACTTTTGTTGTGGTTTTTGGATAATAGGATATTCAAATGACGTCAACAACCATATTTTATCATCATATCACGTACAGTGAATTTTTTATCAAATTCTGGAGTCATGCACCCATTCAGACGGTTTAGCGTTGACAATTGTTAACTCGTAGTTAACATTACATGCCATCTGCACATTTATGATATGCACTCCTTCACGAATATCGTATTTCATGCAATTCTGGCTTTCCAATTCTCACATAGGTGCAGCCAGAAAATCATCTAATATATAAAAATGGATGTTTGTTGGTTGGTTGTTAAGTGATAAACTTCTACATCGCTCAACCGATCGTGATGAAACTTGATATGTATAAGTAATTTTTCATAGAGAAGGTTTTTAGGCTATCAATTTTTCTGTAACTCGTCACTAGGTGGCGATGTAGAACAATTTTTTTAAAGCACTGTTCTATAACGCTGTGCACGCCTGAGTTCGTTGATTCTGATTCTGTCAAAACATTGGAACAGCAGCGATACAGTAACATAGTACTAGATTTAATATTAGTATCAGGAAGATGAGAAATTGCGCTTTATCACCTGTCATTCAAAATTATCATTCCACAATTCTGAATGAATTGATCTATTCACTGAAACAAATAAGCGTGCATATTTGTCTTTGGAGTCTTGCACTTGCAGACTCTGAACCTCAACTGCATGAAAGCTTCATGTCCAACTTATGACCAAAGAAAGTAGCAATTTTCTTTCATTTATATAATGATCTCCTTCCGTCTAAAACGAACTGGTCAATTTCATTCATACGCACCCTACTTTCTCCCTGATTCTAGTCCCTTTTTTCTTCCAAGAAAAAGATATTCCTTCACTTACTCAACTTGAATGAATTGATTTATATGTTGCGAGCAAAAGTCAATTTTTTTTATTCATAGCGCTCAATCAATTCATCTTCGTTTATTCGATAATATGTTTTTCTGGACTCCACATGCAAACTTTAAACCTGCTTGAGAACTCCAGATACCTCTATGATTGACTAGAAAGGATTTTTTTCATTTCAGAAGGAACTTTTTGTAAGTCTATACCTTTTCCGAAATTTCATTTCCTGTTTCATTCTTATTATTAATGCAACTTGAAGGATTTACTTCTCATTCCACCGGGAGTGTGTAAGGCTTTGTTTTACTCGCTCCATCCTTTCCATAATCTCAGCTCTCTCTTTCCTTTCAAGAAAAAGATATAGATACTTCTACTTTTCATTATTTATAGAACATTATATTCTGCAAAAATAAGGTAATCTTTTTTTTCAGCCATTTCGCCCCATCTTTAAATCATTCTTTGGTTTTTTTTGTATTTTTTGGATGATATGTAAATAGTTTCACCCTCATCCAACTCCGAAAATAAAAAATAACTGTACCCCATGCCGTTATCCAGAGAGCCTCGGGACTAAACTCGATTGAAAACTTCTCCAATAAAGTGGAAAGTTGAAATCAACTAATAAAGTAGAAGATGACGGGCAATAATCATATCGGCAAATGGCAGTTTGGATTACGGTCCAATAAAATTTGATTAACGCTGTCGAGAGATGTTATTCGAGAGGTCTCGATGCTGCTCCGACTGCGGCATATTTTGAACTGCGGGAGACCAAGTGCTCCAAACTCCCTGCAGGATAAACGCGACGACGGTCAGGCTACGTAAATTATCCTGATTGAAATGATAATGGTTCGAGATGTAAGTTATTTCAAAAGTTGGATGACTTGCTGTTTTAACTGCAACTAGGGGAATCGTGGAAAGACGAGAACCCACAGAAGTGGAAATCGAAAGTCTGGTCGAAGAGATGAAGAATCTTAATTTCAACATTTCGCTCTATTTTTGATCGTTTTCTGAATATGTGCTGCAGAAGCCCAAGACTTTTCAACTCTTATGCAGCAAACAAGTGTAGTAATGAAAAAATTTAATGAAACATCTTTAGATGATTTTTGGGGAGAATATCATGTTGCGAGTTTTTTCATTTTTTCCTACTACAGAAAAGTTGTGACCAATTATTTCAGAAAATAATATGAAAAAAATCTCTGAAATCTGATTGTTGAAGTGAGTTAGTAACCTCCAGTAGTTCAAAAGAAAAAGAAAAATATATTATTCAGCACTCTTCACGTTACGAATTATTCATATTATCACATAATTGGTCTGATAATAATAATACAAAGAAAACTCCATTCACATTATAACATCTATAGATGATACTAATGAGAACATTACTTCCAATTATACTAATCTGATTGATAACATTGGCTGTTTCTTGTTTTCCTTTTCGTATTCTTCTTACAACCTTCAATTTTATTCTTATTCCTGATTAGTAAAGAAACGAGACATAGTCCCTAATCCCGTTCTCGAAATAGCTCCACACTGTTCCACTGAATGTGTATCCCTTCATTATAACACGTCGAGCGGCTATAGAAACTTGTGCTAAAGCTGCACCCTAGAAACATTCAAAATTTTAGAAAAGAGTTCGAAAACAGAATGTTTTACTGTCAGAAGGTCAAAGAATAATATTTTGAACATTAATACTTATGTATGAGCTGAGTAATAACGAAATAAAGTTCTATTGTTTTATGCCTTCGAAATCAACACTTTCTCCTAGTACCAAATTCGAAATTCAAAAAAGTGAAGGCATAGACTTGTCTTCCTCAAAGTGGGCGATCACGCCCCCTTGTGGGTGCTGGAGGCCTATAGGGGGCCAGTAAAGGGCTCAGAGAAGATTGGGGAGCGTTGAAGCGGTTAACGGGGGCGATGGCTAATTTAAGAATGTTTTTTTGCTTTCAACACAAACTTTACCGCTCCTTTACGCTTATAGCGCGTTTCTTCGTGTAACGCCACCTAGGGGACTAGACAGTAACTATTTCCTGTCCGATAGTTGTCAAACTGTACAATAGATGGTGGTAAGCTTCAATGCGAAGAAGTTTCTAGTCTCCATTCTCGGAAGTACTAGGCCCGCCCGCTGCCTCATATAAAAGCGTGCGCGACTCCAGCCAGAAATGTCATTCGACGATATTACGAAAACAAGTGAATTTAGTTAGCGACTAGTTAAGTAAAGTGCTGTACGTGCGGTGGTGAATACTGTGAGTGGTGTCATTAGCAAGTTTTTGATACTCGATTCTTTACTTCGGCATTTTTGAAGACAAAATTATGTCGGAAGCAAAAAAGAAGAAACGGCAGTATAGCGCGGAATATATAAAATATGGATTAATTGAAAATCCCACAAATCCATCTTCGCCTGTGTGCCTTCATTATCAAAAAACATTTTCGAATGAAGCAATGAAACTTTCAAGGCTACAAGATCATTTGAATAAAATGCATTCAGATGAAAAAGACAAAAGTGTGACTTATTTTCAAGAACTGGAAAAGAAACAATCAGCTCAGCCAACTGTGTCAAAACTTCAGCGGCTTTTAAGCAAGACGACGATGGACTCCGAGCTTCCTACAATATCTCCTTGTTAATTGCTCAAACAGGTAAAGCTCACACTATTGGAGAGGATTTAATTTTACCGGCAATAAATGGCGCTCCGGCTATGACAGGACGTCACAAAGGCTTCATAGCGTACTTAAAAAGTGAAATTCTAGATGTGCTCGTTGTACATTGCGTTGTACATTGTACATAGGCAACATTTGGTTGTGAAAAATTTGAGTGAGCGCCTCTCAATTACTGCAATATATCATCAGTCAAAGCAGTCAATAAAATCCGAAACCGCTCTTTAAATGACAGATTATTTAATCAGCTTTGTGTTACTAATGATGAAGATTTCAACCGATTGCTATTTCACACAGAAGTGCGTTGATTATCAAGAGGTAACTGTACTGACTCGATTTTACAATATATTTGACTCTGTAATAGCATTCTTGGAAAACAAAGACAAAGAATTGCACGACAATCACTTCAAAGAATGACATTGCGTACTTGACAGATTTGCATAAATTATTTAATGATGTTAATCTCCAACTTCAAGGTGATGATTTGAATTTGATTGAAACGAAAATGTCATTGCTGCTTTTGTAGTCACATTGCTCTTATACAAGAATAATATCGGCAGACGTTACTTTCGCAATTTCCCTAATTTGCCAGCAGTACCTAACCTTCAATAACGATGACTTGCTTGTTTACATTTGGAGAACCTCCACAGTGATTTCGCAGAACGATTTCAGAACATTTTAAAATTGGAAATACTGAACTGGGTGTTTGATCCTTCCCAATGACCAAACGTCCACTTCAGGTCCATCATATTTTATGCCCTGCAATATCTCAGGTGGCGCAAATTGTGGACTACCACAAAATGTATCTAATTTGTCTGGAGTGAAATCCCTTGACAATCCAGTCGGCAATTTTTATGTTCATTTCGCTATCGAACAATATGTTTCTATCTTTTAAATCCCTGTGAATGATCCTCTTCTTGTGACAGTACTCCACCACAGATACAAATTGTCTAAAGATTACCCTGGCTTCCGTTTCTGCAATCCTCCCGTTACGAATAATATATTCAAACACCTCACCTCCTGAGGCGTATTCCATAACAATGTGAAAAGATTTTTTCGTTTAAATTACTTGAAATAATTTCACTATATTTGGATGGTCTAACATTTTCATTATCCTTACTTCTCTATATAATTTCCGCATCGAGTCAGGCGTAAGTCGAGTCTTGTCTATTATCTTGACGGCAACTTTCTTACCGGTGGGTTTGTGTATGGCCAGTTTTACTTTTGCAAAGGATCCCGTGCCAATGGTCTTGAGTAATTTGTATTTGCTAATTGTTGGATCCTTCCTCTGCATCGAGTTTTCCCTTGTAAATGCTGATTCTCTCTCAGTCGATTACTTTGTACTGTCATTTCTACGAAGTGAAGAAAAGGGCCTAAATAAACCGCAAGTACACTTCATTTCGAGATTCACTTATAACTTAGTGAGTACGACGTTCTTTTGTATAAGAATCTTTTCTTCTCTCTAGACCAAATATTTCAAAATATTTGGTACTTATACACAAACAATAATTTCATTCACACAACTCGTCTATAATATATTGAATGATAGAAACACTTATTATATCAAATTCCAGGTTTCGTTGATCAATATATTTGTGAAAGTATTTTTTTAAATTGATATTTTTTACGGTCTATTTGAAGAAATAGAGGACTATGATCACTATTGAACAAATCTATTTTTGCACAGTACAAATTTTCAATTTGAAATTTACTGTTGATTTTAATGTTATCTACAAAGCTGATTCTCTGGTTGGTTGAATGATAACAGGTAAATATTACCATTTACTCAAAAAATCCATATATTCAGTTGCAAAATTTGTATCTTAAAGAATATCGATATTCAGATCTCTTATTAGTAAACTCTGAGTACTGTTTTGTTTATAGCTTTCCATAAATGTTTTGAACTCTGCGTTGAAATTAATAAAAGTGCGGGTAACTAGATATAGTAGGAATATCAATGAAAATTTTGTTGATTTGAATGAATCATTGAATTGCTGAACTATTACCTAGATTTTCTTTCATGGGCGAGTTATTGAAATCCATCAAATCGATATTGGGTACTCTTCCGTCTACTCAAAAATTAGATGAAATATTCCTGAACCCACAAATCAATTCAGAATTTCCTATGAACATCGAAAAATGGAATAAGCAGATTTATCACTTCCCAATTGTCTCAGAAGATGCAGAGGAAAATAAACAAGTTCTGGAATTATCTTTCTCTCTCAAATTCGAAAAAACCACCATGAATATATCTGATTCAGTTTCAAGAAATTCAACTTCAAATTCCTCATTCCGTTGGTCCATTGATGGGAAAAATCATTGCATCCGTGATTACTGGAAAGAAAACAACGGTGGCGAACGTATCACCAACAGCCACAACACAATTAGATCAGTGATACGTTCCTCAGTCAAAATCCTTGGGCTTAATAGGTTGAAAAATATTGGCAACACCTGTTTCATGAACAGTGTAATCCAATGTTTATCAAATACGAGATGGTTACTGGAATATTTGGAAAAGGATCAGTACATGAAAGATATCAATACTAATATTTCTAGTACAGAGGGTGCTTTAATCAAAGCTTTCGCAGAAGTTATCAAGAAGTTATCAGAAGATTCATCTGATAGAGCAGTGAACACAGTCTCTTTAGAAAGTCAGATTGAGAATTTTGCCCCTCGATTCAAGGGTCATGCGCATCAAGACGCCCAGGAATTCCTTCGTTATCTTTTAGAAGGTTTACATGATGACGTTAATAGAATTATTGAGAAACCTAAACCGACCTCAACGCAGATTAACGAAAACTTGAGCGACAGCGGAAAAGCACAAGAATCATGGCTGATTTATTTGAATACATATAACTCTGAGATTGTAGATGATTACGTTGGTCAATTAAAATCCACGATGAAGTGCACATTGTGAACACTCATATGTAACCATCGATCCTTTCTAGGATTTATCACTTCCCATACCACAAAGAACTGGCCAATTAAGTTCATCACAGTGCTTGGATTTCTTCACAAGAGAGGAAACTTTGGATGGACATGAAAAACCGACATGTTCAAGTTGCAAGGAAAGAAGAAAATGCATATCGATCCATAAGTTTCCCCGTATTTTAGTCACTCATTTTGAAAGATTTTCTCTAACAGAAAGATTTAGAAGCATGTTAAATGTTGCCATCGAATTTCCTCTAGATGGATTAGATATGAACAAAAATGCACTTTTGAATCACAGTGGGTCTACCGACAGCGGACATTATACAGCATTCTGCAGACATCCTTATACTGGCACGTGGCACGAATACAATGATTCACACGTGTCACCAATTTCACCAAAATCGCTTGTGAGTGGAGATGCAAACATCATCTTTTATGAAAAGGATGAAAGAGGTTTGAAAAGTTATTTTTGAACTGTTGATTTTAAGACCATTTATTATTATTATTATTATTATATTTCACTCTTGTTAAAAAAAATCAAATAAATGAATACTCCATCGTTTTTATTGATATTGCATTTTGCTATAGACTGAAATGTAGGAAACCAGTGAAAACATTTTTACTGCAGATTTATATCGTTCTGAAACGACAAAAACCCCAGAAGAATAAGAAATACTCAGTCATGAAACTTTCTACATCACTGACAATTCTCATTATGAATATAGTAATGATACTCCGGAATGTGGAGTCTTTTCAAGAAATAATTTCGAGATCAATTATATGATAAATGTAGCAATTGAAGACCAGTTGAAGGAGAGAAACAAGTGGCGAAACATGATAATTGTGAATATTACCCGTAAATTTGGTTCTGATATGTTTAAATATGTTTAAAATATGTTTTTCCGTTAACCAGCTGTCGCACCCCTACGAACGACAACCCTCAGAGGTCGAAACTTGTTCGAGCTAAGGATTAACGAGGTCTTACCTTTTAACGTGTGATTCGTAACGCGGGTTGGACGATAGCAAATGAAAATCGATCATTCAGTCTGCGGCTTTAACCATCGGCCGATTGACTGAGTGAACAAAGCACCGCCCGGTTACCGATCGACGATAATCCTATAGATTCAATAGTTTCGTTTTGACCTACTATGTCCTCAACGTCTTATGTCCTGACTAAAATGGTATTTCCATGTATACAAATTAGCTTCAACTCTTGTTCTATTTTACATCGAAGACCAGAAACTCGATACATGTATTCCTGCCTATGGTAGACGTTTCCTTCTTCATGGAAATGTGGAGATAGTAACGGTTTGTGGTGGAGTTATTGCTACCAAAACTTAGGGATTAGTTTTCTGTGTAAAGTTATTGCTACCAAAACCTAGGCATTAGTTTTCTCTGTGAAATGTAATGTGGTATAATCAGGTAGATCAATATCAGGACAGACTGATGCTAACTGCTTCAGTTGATTAGTTGGATAACAATAAGTCTTCGAGTTAGCTAAAGTAGATTCTCAATAACAATAAGTCTTCGAGTTAGCTAAAGTAGATTCTCAGAATTATGGAAATCTATTATGTACTAGAACTCAGCAACGATTGGTGAAGCTCTACAAAGGTCAAACCACATCTTCTTCGTCATTCACATCTTATCAGCTAAATTTCCCAATAATCAATTTTCACTTTACTCTTTTCTCCCATAATCATCTTCACTAGATGCAATAAATGGAAAAAATCATCAATATCCAGAACGATGAGTGAACCCGGTAAGTTATATTAATTGAAGATCAAAAGTGGCACCGCTCCAAAAATACAGTAGACTCTACCACTTGAACAAAAATTCCGCAAATCACTCAGAACGAGAAGCTAACAGAGACGTGAGTGAGCATTTCCCGTTTTGATATTATTCCAGCTAATGATACCGGAGTAAATTGTGTATGCAAGGCAAGACAGAGAGAAGTAAATGGTGTGCAATAAGTTGCCACTACGAAGTTATATCGCCAATGCCAGCAAAGTGAACTGTTCAAGTTGGAGTTCTCTTCCGACTTACAATACACAGGAAATGTAGTACATGCACTTTATGGAAAGTAGCTCTGGAAAATCGTAGGTTGGGAATACTCGTAATGATTTTGTTGACCCACATTACACATAGCAAGCTTTGATTTCATTAAAGAAACAGCATGAGTTTCTTTGAGGTTTCTTCTATAAGTGTTCGAAGTGATCACTTACAATGTGAGGAATTGAATGAGTTCATGAACTCAGAAAATATGAATATCAGCTCACTTCCTATGGTTTTCCTAAGAAGATTGTACAAGCACTGTATAAAAATCTTAGACATTCTGAGGGCGATACATGTGCGAAAGTGGTGGATCGAATCATACGAAGAGTCTAACTTAAATATTGAGTAACTTCGGTGTATTCTTTTGGCTCAAATGAAATTCTGTTAAAAAAAACGTGTGCGTCTCGTGACTCCCGACAGAAGTGATAACTTAAACTGATATAAGTTGAACTACACAAGGCTTTAGAGAACTCCACACCCTCTCTCTGTCTATTCATCGATCTCTCAAAAGCCTTTGACACCGTGGATCATAAAAAACTTCTGAATACATTGGAAAATAACGGTATTAGGGGCAATTGCCTGAAACTGTTTGAAAGCTATTTACTCAATAGAGAACAGTCAGTAAGAATCGAAGGGATACAAAGCGAGCCGAGAAGAGTAGAATGTGGTGTGCCCCAAGGTACAATCTTAGGACCAACTTTATTCAATCTCTACATAAACGACCTATTCAAACTTAATACAGCTGGTACAATAATTGGATATGCAGATGATACAGCCATTTTTTATGAGGAAAAGACCTGAAATAACCTCAAAAATGTAGTTGAAATGGATTTTAAAGCAATAAAAGAATGGTTCGACTATAAATTACGAACTGTTAATATGGAGAAAACCAATTTCTTACCCTTTAGTTGCAATTCAAAAAATTCCTGCCCTTTTGACAATTTCCTTATCAAAAACCAAACATCAAACTTTACAATTCAAGCAGTTAGCGAAGTGAAATATTTAGGTGTTTATTTGGATAGGTACCTGAAATGGGATACTCATATCAAGTATGTCATCAAGAAACTTCAGACAATCCTATTCAGATTCAGATTTCTAAGGAAATACCTCCCCATCAAAGAATTAAAAAATCTGTATTATGCGCTGGTTGAAAGTCATTTGAAATATGGCATTGTAGCCTGGGGAGCTGCTCTACGTACCCATCTCAACCCGTTAGAAATCGTGCAAAGGAAAATACTTAAAATTATAATGTTTAGAAACAATCGCTATTCCTCGGACGAACTATACAAGGAATGTCAAATAATGGACCTTAGACAGCTTTATTTTTACAACGCACTCGTCAAATACAATTCCAACAAAAATCAAATAAAAGAACATCACAGTTACTATACAAGAAATTACAAGAAAATACCGTATCCTATCATACTGAAAAAGTCAATTTCACAAAGAGCATTTTCATACACATCAACCAAATTCTACAATATTATTCCTGATGAAATTAAAAACAGTAACCGCACTCCAATTTTCAAGAAGAATTTGAAATCGTTTATATTCGAAAAACAAAGACAATATGTGATAAATATATTAGAATAAAAAGTATACCAACCAATTATGCTATATTACCCTAGTCACATTATATAAATTTTATACAAATCTTATTATTATTTTTACATTCTGTCAACATATATTGGTTTATGTCCTTGTTTTATTTCTTTTTATATTATTTGTCTTGTGCTGTATTCTAGAAAATATACTCATTGTTACCATAAACAGGCACCCTGTATTAAGTTTACACGAATCTTATTATTATCGTTTTATTTATATTTTTTGTCAACTCATAACGTCATGTCTTTTCAAATTATTATTTTTTTATTTTTATGTTACATTCTATTTGTCTTGTAGCGTACTCTATAAATTATACTCCTTGTTACACAATAACGAAACAAGTGCAATAGCGCTTATCGTTCAAGTCTTTATTCCCACTCTATCATGTAGTTCATTTATTTATATTCTGTACTCTTACGGTGAATAAAGTTTTTTATTATTATTATTATTATTATTCATTACTTGAATTGTTGAATTCGAGAAAAGCTTAGGTAATTACTTGAATTTTATGTAAATTGATATAATAATGTAAGAAGAGGATATCAGTTAATAATAGTATATTATATACCTAGGATGAGAAGTGAGCTATTATTTACCAAGCATTTTTATATCCTGAGACGCATAGCGCCAAGGGATATAATGTGCGAGGTAAATATTAGCTTTCTCAGCCGAGGTATATATAGAATTGTTTTCACTACTAACATTGATATATTAACAATTTTAATTTTAGCATTAGTAATTTGTAGTATTAAATAATGATACTAATAACTAGGGGTCATCACGACAAGAATTCTTGTCTTGATAGGAACGTCTTGACTTGGGAAAAATCAAGAAATTAAAAAAAAAATCTCTTGACGTTGTCTTGACTTAAGAAATTTCAAGATCTTGAAATTTCGTGATTACTCGGTCCGGTGATTCCCAAACGCAAAATTGATGTGCAGTTGCATGCTTTATCCCGTTCAGTAACCTTGAGTAAGGTTAATAGTACAAAGTGGTAGTCTGTACCTGTTTCGTTATATTTTTAATGCGAGTTTATGAATATTGGTGGTGTAAATATATTAGATTAAAATTATCTCTTATTTCTTACCATGAGTGACAGTGACTCCTCAGTAAAAAGTATGTCTGCTGAGTCATATGGCTCCGATTTCAGCTCAGAATATTTACCAAAAAGCAATAGAAATGTAAGCGTTACGGTTTAAGTAAATATGAAATAATCAGTGAGACTAAAGCGACTACTAGTGCGAGTGTGAATACTGAGAATGACAAAACTGGAGTAATTGGAATAAACTTACTTTTAGACAAACTGGAAATATGGGCTCATGAACTTGATAATAAAATTGATAGAGACGCTATTGATGAGCAAATAATTTATTGCATTCAAGCTGCGAGATATAAAATACTGAAACACTATAACAAAACTAATTGGATATACTGTATAGTTCTTATTTTGGATCCTCGGCATGAAGTAGAGGCATTTTCCTCTTCATCTTGAGAAAAGCTTCTACAATCAGTTCAAAAATGTGAAGAAATATTCAAAGCTAACCACTTTAATGAATCCTAGAATGTTCAACAGAATTCAATACCAGAGCCAGCACTTACTCCTTAAAAAGGAGATAACGAATTTGATTTAGATACTCGTATTACTTACCTATTTGAGAAAGCTGATAATGATACCTTATAATCTTGGAAGTATGAAATTAAAAATAAGAAGGTCAGAATATTCAGAAAATATACTTGATTGATGGAGAAGACACGAAAATGTCTACCCGTCATCATCAAAAATGGCCAAAGATTTTCTAGGAACGCCAGCAACATCTGTACCTGCGGAAAGGCTATTTTCAAGAGCAGCTTCAACAATAACAAAGCCAAGAAATCGGCTAGGCGTTGACTCAATAAAAAGTGTTATAAGCCTTAATTCACGGCTTATCAATTCCGAACTTTGTTATTTAAAATAAAATCTAGTTTGCATGTTTATTTTCAACAGGATTAGGTAAATATCATTTATTATTTTTAATTTAAATTTTTGTAGATTGTTTTAGCAAAAAAGTGTTCAATAAATTGAAAAATGTTATGTTACTTTCAAATATATTATCTTTTTCACAAATAGATACGTTTTAGAGTTTACATTGTTAGTCAAGATATTTCAAGGTTGAAAGCTCTCAGAACTCTTCGTTTCATGTTTTCTTCATCACTCACAGGATCTCCATAAACATTTTCTTTGATATATCCCCAGATGAAGAAGTCCAGTGGCGTCAGGTGTGTAGAGCGAGGAGGAAATTTAAATGGCCCGTTGTAGCAAAGTCACTGATCTTCGAACATCCCACTCAACAACCCAGCAACGGTATCAGTACTATGTGCAGGGCTCCATCAATCTGATACCATAACTTGAAACGATATTGTTCAGAAACATGCCTTATGGATTCACCAACCACATTCCTAGATATATGCGAATATCTATCGCTAATAAAATTCGGTCTTTCTTTATAACGCAAAAAACATTAAAACTCCATGAATCCTGGAAGTTGCACTGGCGAACGAACTTTGGATTTTTTGCTGCCCAAAAATTATTATTATGGCAAATTTGGCTTCATCTGTCCATATCATGTTCTTCATGAACTCAGAGTCAGAGTATCTTGAAACCATTCGCAGAATTCCACTCGTTGAGGTAATTCGTGAGGTTTCAGATTTTGAATCTGGTGATATTTGAAGGGACGCCACTTATGTTTGATTAAAATCCGTTTTATTGATGAACATGATATTCTAAGTGACTTTTCTGCGTCTTTCAATGAATTTTCTGGATAGGCTGTGAAGTAGGCCAAAACTACAATTTCGATGTCCTCATTGTTTACGAGTGTTTTTTTTATGGATGACACAGGAAAGAGATCCGAAATTACAGCAGTTTCTTAGAAGTCTTTTCAGAATATTTTTATTGGATCTGTGTAGATTTGGAATTCACCATTCACCATAAATGATTATAAAATTCAGGAAACCTTCATTAGAATACCCTAAACGAGAAATTTTGCACACAAATAGAAAATTACGAAATACACGTCAATTATATCGCATCAAATTTTGACATATTTGTTGTAACTTCATTTGTTTTGAAAGCTTTCTTAGTTTGGTATTGCTTCGAATGATTTACATTTCAAATATTTCCGAGAATCGGATATATCTTGCCAGGGGTGTATTTTAGGTATAGCACATTCTTCATGAAATTGATATCTTTTTTTCGTAGTATCCAAAAATAATAGAATAGTGTATGGTTTCCATTTGAAAAAATCGTGTTTCATCAGTTTCCTCGATGTTATGTTTTAGGTGGAAATTTCAACCACCCTGTAAATTATTTTCGAAAATACGATGGACCTGTTCATGACTTGATGCTTAAGGTGTGATTTTTTCGGAGTGGTGCTGTAACTGTGAAATTTGGGTATATGCATTGTTATACAAAGTGGGCTTGAAATAAACTGAGAAATTCAAAAAAGTAATAAAATACAGGGTGTTCCATTTAAAATAATGAAGTTGCCCTCAACTTCCGGTATAACGGAAAGAGACCGGAAGTTGAAAACATTTTAGTTGAGAAGGCCATTTTGTAAAAACCACTAACACAAAATTTCAAGTTTTTATTTTGAATTGTTCTCCATATATTCCTAACGAACGCTCGTCGTGAAAGACCCTGTATTATATAAATAAAGTAACCTTTCGTTACAAGATTCTATAATGTTCTGCTTGTTTTATAATCACTTTCAAAATCGATTTTACGTTATATGCTCACTGTCAGCAGTATATGTCGAACGCACACTGAACACTAAGTCATGCGAATAGAGGCGAGAAAAACGTTTGTTCGATATACGGGAAAC
This sequence comes from Leptinotarsa decemlineata, assembly GCF_025532065.1. Taxonomy (NCBI): domain Eukaryota; kingdom Metazoa; phylum Arthropoda; class Insecta; order Coleoptera; family Chrysomelidae; genus Leptinotarsa; species Leptinotarsa decemlineata. Next base: position 3,764,082 of record NW_027412533.1, read on the forward strand.
GCTGTGTGTTAGAATGGGGAGAAAAGGAAGCCATACATTCTGGCGTCGTGAAGCGTTACGTTACCAAGCGGTTTACCTTACCATACCAAGTTAACACTTCAAAAAATCTACACCGGATACGATTTGATCTTCGCACAAATTTCATTTACAAAAATATCACTACATGTTTCGCCATCGCAGTATGTTATGTTATAATATAGTACTTTAATTCTTTTCGATATTTGACCAATTTTTCCCTATGCATTCAGATTGAACCAAAGCGCTGCTGAAACAGTTCAAAGAATTGACCAGGCATTTGGCAATGATACTGTTAATGAACGCACCGTTCAACATTGGTTTGCGAAATTTCGTTCCCAAAATTTTAGCTTTGAAGATGAGCCCCGAAATGGTCGACCTATAGTAATAGAGGATATGGATTTGAGGATCCTGGTGGAGACTCACCCATCACAAACGATGGCGTAAGAAGATGGCATCAGCTCCATGCAATTTTTTATGGTTTCAAACAAATTGTAATGGTGAAAACGCTTGAAAAGTGTTCCACGATTTTAACGATCTGTTTCTGTTTTTCCGTTAATCAGCTGTCGCCCCCATACGAACGACACCTCTCAGAAGTTGAGAAACTTGTGCGAGCCAAGGACTAACGAGGTCTTACCTTTTAACGTGTGATTTCTAACACGGATCGACACGATGGACATATATTTTAACGTGTTGGGGTCTGAGCCACCCGGGTACTTCCCAAAGGCAAAAATCCACCAAATAAGACCACGGTGGTTAGCGGCTGGTGTGATTCGCTGTAATTTTCTGTAACCGAGCCAAACCGTTGCAAAGTCCTATTGTGAGGAAATCGTACCAAAAATTGGGTCAGCAGCAGCCGGCCCTTACTATACTCTCCAAACCTCTCGCTGAACGACTACCATCTTTTCAAGCACTTCGATAACTTTCTCACCGGTAGAATCTTCGCCAATCAGGACCAGGTATAAACGACCTTCGTCTACTTCATCGAATTCCGAGCACTCAAAAAAACGAAAAAACTCTTGAAACAAGCTAGTATATACTGTTATTTATTTATTATCATTCAAAAATAAAGAAAGCCACACCAAACTGTATTTCTTTCATGAATATCATGCATATTATTCGGCCATATTAATAACCATTCTCTGCTTCGAAAGGTGTCTGATTTCAGTAATATATAAAACAAAAAAACAGTGGTTCTTGATGTGACTAATCCATAGCAATAATTTAGAATTTAATTCTCAATTTCTCTTAAGAAATTTCAAATTCTTCACAGAGTTCGAGGTAAGAATATTTTTCAACAGTTCTGCAATTCATTCTGACAATTATCTTTGATATTTTCTGGTGAATGTTTGCATATCATATTACTGAACATTCAAAGTTGTATATTCATTCATTGACTGGCAAGTTGGAAATAATTTTTTCGATTCCTGAGTTTATAGTTTCATTTACAAAATTTGTAATTGTTTAAATCTATACTAATGAGCCTTAGCGTTCATTAGAAAGAGTTCAGGAGGTTTGGAATGAGAGGTTTCAGCCTGTTGAATCTGATTTCGGAATATATTAAAAGCAGATAATTTTGAATATTATCGCCTCACAGTTTTTCTTCTTTGTATTTTTTTTTACAGTCTAGTTGTATTCAATCATAGAATCAACTCAATTTGCGACATATTCCATAACGAAGTATCTATAATTGAAAAAAAAACTTTGAAATTTGAACATTGATGATCTGCTATATATTTTAATTTTTGTGCACTTTTCGGTGCAGTGAAGGAGAAAATCATGATTCGAATAATATATATCGGAACTATCGAAGATTCCCTTGTTTTTATTTCGAACAGAAATTATTCTCGCAGACATTCACAAGGCATTTACGGCAATTGGGATTCAGTTTTTTGCCATAACGCAGGTCTAGCCACCATTCATCCTCATTTTGCCCTGAAACTCTATATCTCCATTCCAAAACTGCAGTTTAAGAATAACATTTCATAAACGAGTACATGAGACTTTCAACGGATTCTAGACGAGTGAACAAAAATTGAACTGAGCTGAAAGCAGTCTATTTTCATGGTTTGAGATTATGAATTTGCATGCAACTATTTCAACTCGTATGCGCCTTATGAATTATACAAAAGCCATAAAAAGCTCAGTTTCCCGAGATGACACAATACGTAGTGACGTCTAGAAGGGTTTTTCGCATGTTCTGTCTCTCTCTGAAGGAACCGGATCTCCATCAACTTTTACTCGGTCTTTGACATTCATTTTGGGGTGGGTTTGGAAATAAAGAGGCTTCTGTCGAAGAAAGGGAGAGTTCAAGAGGTGTCTACAGCACTACATTACTGTATCATTTTATGTCCCCTCTCAAATTTAAACGGAAGTGAATATTTCATGAGTGGAATGTAATTTTTGAGAGAGTTGATAATAACTGTCTGAGAGGTTTGCCGAAGTGGAGCTAAATTGGATGGTTGCAGGAAGAATTGACGTTGTAATTACATTTTGATAATCTGAAGTGAACTAATGGAACTGTCTATTTCGAAAATATTTTGAAGGTGAAAACCATTGTTGATTTTTTAAGGTTCGGACATACGAACTGTTATGAGCAATTACTGTTTTTACTGGAAAACAATTGTGGATACAAACAATCAAAAAATCTTGGTTTGAAGCACGTTTTTTATTCTATATATTTTCATCATCATTATAGACATTAAACTTGCTGTTCTTTTCTTCTCATTTCCAAACGTTCTTTCTTGCGAATATTTTGATCTTAGTATTTTCAATATTTCGGTCATCATTGGATAGAAGTCAAATTTCTTTAGAGAGAAATCATAGTTTTTATTAACCTTTATTGGGTTTTCACATTCCACGATCTGAAAGCGAATATGAAAATTATAATGAAGAACTTCATACAGATAAAGTAGAATGAACTTTTCAGTTCGCACTGAAGAGAACAAAATCTAGACTAGTAGGCCGTGGTCGAATGAAACATAATGCACCAAATGTTTCGATTGCTACTGCAGCAAACGTCTTCAGAGGTGTGTGTGTGTGTGTGTGTACTGCGAGGACGAAAGTCTCAGCAACTAACGATTGCTTTCTGCGTGAATTCGAAATATTTTTCACAAAGAAAAATGTTCTATTCATTAGTACACTTCTCGTAGTTGATAATTTTGCCTATCATGAAAAGGTAACAAATTATACAGATATCCATCTTAAGGTTTAGGAGGTTCAAATCGAGACTCAGATATGGCATTTGCATGTGGGGCAATGCACCAATGAGATGTATCGCGAGAGTTTCTGATAGAGACTCGTGTACAGCTACTCGTATTTTCAAAACATTTCGTGTTTTGACGCTGCCATGTCTCTTCATTTTCGAAACGTGTGTCTATGTTTTTGAAAATCACAAAACTTTTACTCGCAATTCGGATATTCAAGGACATGGTACAAGTAAAATTCAACATTTTGACATTTTGGTGTATAGATGCTTCTTAGGTCTTAGATGCACATTAAAATAGAATTTTCAAATATTCCAACTGGGGCGTCTCCCGTTTACGTATGAAAATTACTTTTTCATCACTGTTTCTCCGTACTGCTATACTTTCGAAGGCTGAAATTTTGCATGTAGGTTTGCTTTATGTTGTAGATGTGTAATAAAAAAAGATTTCCAAATATTCCAACTGGGGCATCCCCCGTGAGGATAAAAAAGGCGCGTTTACATATGACAATTACCTTTTCATCACGGTTTCTCCATACCGCTATACTTTCGAAGGCTGAAATTTTGCATGTAGGTTTGCTTTATGTTGTAGATGTGCAATAAAAAAAGATTTCCAAATATTCCCACTGGGGCATCCCCCGTGAGGATAAAAAAGGCGCGTTTACATGTGAAAATTACCTTTTCATCACTGTTTCTCCATACCTGTGTATTTTCGGAGGCTGAAATTTTGTTTGTAGGTTCGTTTCATGTGATAGATGTACAATGAGAAATGATTTACAAATACTTCAATTGAGACGCCAGTCGCGGGGAAAAAAGGCGCGTTTATAAAATAAAGTTACATTTTTCATCGCTGTTCCTTCATCCCGCTATACTTTTGGAGGTGGAGATTTTGTATGTAGGCTCGTTTATGTTGTAGATATGCAATAAGGAAGGATTTTCAAATATTCCAACTGGTACGCCAGCCGCGGGGAAAAAAGGTGCGTTCATAACATAAAGTTACATTTTCATCACTGTTTCTCCGTACCGGTATATTTTCGGAGGCAGACATTTTGTATGTAGGTTCGTTTTATATTGTACATATGCAGTGAAAAATATTATTTTTTTTATTTAGAAATATCGTTGCATCCACCACAAGGATGCAACATAGAAAAATTAATATATACATATATACTCATACATAGCATTATCATTTACAACAGTATTTTCTTACAAATTTAACATTGGGATAAGAAAGAGAGGTTGTCTGGTACTTAGGATTTCACAATTTGTTGAGTAAATCAATATCAGAAAGGAATCCGAGTCTATTTGTGAAATTACAGTTCACACCAAGAGCTGTCTTTATATTTCCACTAATATTGTACCTCAGTCGTTCATCCACGAAGATCGGACACTCCATCATAAAATGTTCAACTGAAATTGGCACCCCACAAGTTTAACAGAGTTTTTCTCCTTACCCTTTCAGTGAGTGTTCGTGAGTATACTTTGTATGTCCAGTACGCAAACGAGTCATTATGATTTGTTGTTTTCGTTGTTTGGGGATGTCTTTCCATGGTTTGATGTCATCTTTAATTTCTTTCAATTTCATTTTAGTATTGACCACATGGATGACCAATAATAAGAAAACACAGTTTTCATATATGTTTTCAGGTCAACATAATGTACTCCTTCTTGTTCTTGAATGGTTTTATCGATGGTTTCACGAGCGATTTTGTCGACTCGTTCATTGCCAGAAATCCCGACATGTGACGGTACCCACATGAATTGTAGCCTTCTGGAAGCTCCCGTAATTGAGTGAGTATACTCTTTGATGGATCTTGTCAGCGGGTGATCAGTATATATTTTCCTTATACTTTGCAGGGAACTTAAAGAGTCTGTTAAAATAATCGTTTTCTGGATTTCTTCATCAACGGAAAATTTAATTGCTTGAAGGATTGCGAAAAGATCACCACTATACACGCTGCAATATTGAGACAGTTTGAAACCACTTGATGTATTCGGGCTCAGAAAGGCTGATGCTACTCCATCATTTGATATGGAAGCATCTGTGTAGATATGTGTGTATTATTGATATTTACTCAGTGATGAGTGGAAGTGATTGTAGAGCAGAATGGGAGTGATTGCAGATTTATTGAATTTGTTGAGGTATAAGTTACATAATTGGCAGCGCAATGAGCCAGGGAGGGGTATCTGAGGTTTTGTTGAAGAGGGTTATTGGGAAGGCAACGTTCAACTCGGAGCTGTAATTGTTGATTCTTTGAAAGAAAAATAATTTTTGAATATTCCAACTGGGGCGCCAGCCGCGGGGACAAAAGGCGCTTTCATAAAATAAAGTTACTTTTTCATCACTGTTTCTCCTGTATATTTTTGGAGGCTGGAATTGTGTGTGTAGGTTTGTTTTATGTGGTAGATTTGCAATAAGAAAGCATTTTACAAATATTTCAATTGCGACATTAGTCGCGAGGAAAAAGTAAAGTTATATTTTCATTGCTGCGATGTTTTTTCATACAGCTATACTTTCGGAGCATGTAATTTTAATGAATATTTTCGAAGATATTACAGATTTAAAATGCAGGGACATAGCGGTTGCGGCGGTACCGGGCCAAGAGGAACTTCTAAAGAAAACATGTTTGTATTGTCTATTGACACAAAAGCTGTCAACGTTGTATATAAAGACATTATGTAGCACATTCAATATCATTATTGTATCCACGCGGAGCCGCGTGTTAGCTTTTTTTGCTCTTGTATAATTTTTTTCCATTACAATTTTGTTTCAGATTGAGGAAGGTGAAAAAATCCCAAAAACATTCTATAAACAATCAAATAATCGTCTATTGAATTTCAATTAACTTTTTCAAACAATGGAAGTCATTTACTCAGAAACATTGTTATACATATTTTAAAATCTTTTGGAGACATTTATACTATACTTACCAAGATTAGACATATTCAATACAATTATAAGAATCTCCGACTTTGAACAATTCACTTTTTAGAAGAGAAATTCCACTTTCTGTATGAGTAGTATGCAATTTTCATTCCAATGGAATGTCTGTTGTACTATGAAAATATAATTTCATTCCTACAACTGGGTTCACAAATTTGGAAAAACTAATATTTTCAATCTAGGTAATCCTACTTACCGATTCTTAAAAGAAATTTGTTCATGTCTACTGCATAAAAAAAACACATGTTTTTACTATCTCAACTAATAAACACAATTATTCGGTTTGTTATTTCTTCTAAATAGATACAGATTGGTGTTATTTGACAAGTTCTTTTTGTTATTGAGCCATTAACTTTAATTTTTCTGTAATATCCCACTTTTCCACTTTTCATTCGAACACAAAGCCCTTCTAACCAATTTTAATTTGTAGATTGTAACATACCAATTATTTGAATTTCTATTTTTGCCGATCTGAAATTCCTCTGAGCAGTCTACAGTCTATTCAAAGTCTTAATTTTTCAATTTGGTTATTTTTATTTATATCACGCTTAGGCATACAAATAGACATCAACTAGTATTCTTCTTCTGTTGATCAGTCATAGAATTGTTTTTAATAGTGATCAACGTAGAGAGAGAAGTACGGTACAAACAGAGATATCTACTTTCAGTGATGTCATACTTGAAATCCGTGAGCTCCCTGTGTATGAAGGGGCGGATGGGTGTAACAGGTCGTAGCATAGCCTGAACTTTGAGGCAGAAACTGATTCAATGTGCGAAGAAAGAAATTTTAAAGGGTCTTTTCTGTGCCTGGCTTCAGATAGAGAAAATGTTAGTGGTAATTTAAGTGAACATTTTTGAGAATCATCCATAATAATTCGTTACATCTTTTGCGGTATCTATTGATATTAATTCAAAAGTGGATTATATAAAATTATATTTCGAAACTAATAATTTCAACTAATCGTAGTCATCTGGATTTTTTACAACAGCTTTTTGTATTATAGTTCTGCCAGGTGAAATCATGAATTTATCGAAATCATAAGAGCACAAAATCATAAGAAGCGTACAAGCATGGAAAGCTTGTAGGTACAGGAATAAATTGGCACAATTGGCAAACAGATCTGAGGTGGCCACTGCTGGAGACTGCCGGAATCCCAGATCTCAAGAATCAGAGGAGTCTATTTGGGGGAATGTAAATTTTATTTCCAGAAACCATCAAGGACCCTTGAGGGTCCTTGATGGTTTCTGGAAATAAAATTTCGATCCGAAGTTGTAAGGTTTAGTGCATCAAACCCAAGGGTAAGACCCTGTACTTTGTTATATCTCCTATCAAAGCCATCTTTGGAAAAAGTAGAACATTTAAGAATGACCTGATTTCTTCATCCAGTAACAATTTATGTTCAAAAGTGATAATTAGTATCTCCATCCATTCATTTTAAGGGTAGGGATGCAAAACCCTATTGAAACTCTCGAGTGAACTGCATTCCTTTTTTTTTGTTATTCTTGAAGTGTCTCCTATCCCGGTATAATTATTCTGGTCTACATTTAGAGGTGTTGAAAAAAGGTACATTATGTCTAGAAACTTCTTTAGATGGTGTTCGAATAGGAGCGTTTAATTTGGTAACACTTTTTAGCACCTGCAATTGAATTTCTATGAAAAATCAAGCACCTACCTGCGCCATTACTTCCGCAAATCAGGAGCTAGTCATTCCCACTGGGCACATGTACACAAAATTCAATTTTCCAAAATTCTTCATTTGTCGATTTGGTTACAACACTAACAAAAAATATTTATACACATATTTACAAAAACAGACATTCTCCGACATTCTCCCACATACGGGAGTATGGCTAGGGAATGAAGGGGGACAGGTATAGGAGGGGAAAAGAATGACAGATGATGACTGTTCTGTTGAGCCTAACAAGATGGCCAAGGCGGCACATGTAATGCTGTCTTGCTCTCGATCAAGAAACGAGTAAGGAAACAGTCACTTCAGCAAGTCTAAAGAAAACACTCGAATTCCGAGGTACTGCGAATACATTCTGATAATGATAACAATAAAAATATTTGTAAAATTCTCCTGACACTGCTTGATAATCTAATATAAAAGTTTGTGACTTTACATGAATTAATTCAAGTGTTTTATTAGAAATGAACGTTCTACGCCACAATAACATTATCTTTGAATGTATATCAAAGACTATTCTAGACAAAAGAATGGATTATGATAACATATATTCTCCAAATTCAATAATAGCATGGCTTCGTGAAGACCACTGGAATATGAGCACTGAAATGATGTAGGCATTACGTTGTTCCAGTGCTCCAGTCAAAACAAGTGATTCACGTAAAGGTTGGCTACACTGAACAAAAGTCATTCTAAAAAAATAGTGTTTCTGTAACTTCTATAGTGAAATTCAAAAATTTTGAAGACCTCACTCTGGAAGAATTTCAGAAAGAAAAAGTTATTCCTCAATAGGCATGTTGATATGTTCTCACTCAAAACGATATTTGTACTACAGGGCTTATAAATCTAGTGAAATATAGCATCAACACTGACTATGTACCATTCCGACAAGATCCGAAGAGACTTCCATTTTCAGAACCGAGAAAGGTGTCAAAGATGATAAATATCATATTCAAAGAAGACGCAATTGAAAAAGAATGCAGTCTGTTTGCAAATAGCAGCAACATGATCAGAGACAAGAGAGTATGAGGGTTTAGAGTTCTTAATATTTACACAAAAGTATATAATAATATTCCTTCTGAATTGAAAACATTGAGTCAAAGTTGTTTGAAAGTAGCATTTTAGACATTACTGTTAGAATCAGCATAATGACAGGGAAAATATATTATTCACTACTAATGTATATGTGCATACATCCACAATTGAAATTAGAAAAATCAGGTACCGACTACAAACTCTGATAGTGAAGACAGCTTTATGTTAAGTGGAAGAACAAGTCATCAGTGATATTCAAGCGGAATGAATTGAACTTCGCCTTTTATTTCCAATATTTAATTTCTAGGTAAAAATGATGAGGAATGTGTTCATTTTTTTATTGGAAATAATAAAGACCATCATTATTATTATTGATACATGCGAAATCTCAGTTATAACAGTCATCATCGACTCCCAGATGAAATAAATTCAATTGAATGATATAACAAATAAGGAAGTATTTTCAAAAACTATGGTAGATATACAAGCATATAATTTTTGGATGTAATCTTTCAACTCAAATGTCCAAAGCTTGTCATAATTTCAATATTTTCATCAGGATAATACACTATCGATTCAAAGAATCCCCGATCTTCACTTATTGTATTAGTTGGCAAAAAATATTCTATATGGATTTTCATCTGGAAGAACAGCAGTTCATTACATAGAAATGACGATACGCAAACCTTGTTCTCAAGCAAAAATGCAACGTACTAAGTTGCATTGGATCCAGAACGTATGTTGAATGGATTGAAGAAATAGCCTGAAAGAAGTAAAAAACTCACATCTACAAGGAAATATCACCACTATAAGCTGAGCCCACGTTTTTATATTTCACAAATGAATGATCCATTGATAGGAGTCATGTACCTAAAATTGTCCTCAAAAAATTGCACATCTGAATTTACAGTCTATTCCATGGGGTCACTGTAGAGCAAGAAATTCCTAGAGGAACGTCCTAGAGAAACTTTAGAATCAAGGAATTTGTGTGAAATGCATGATGCTTTGAAAAAATACCCCGCTACTGAAAAAAGTTATGTGGTTGTTGTACGCTATTCATTTCGGATAAAAATATTCAGTTTGGTGTATTTTCAGAAGATCCTCAATTAATTATCAGATTTTGATATACTCCATAATTTTTACATTAATGTATGTGGTGTAATCGCAAATCACGTATCTTTTCTGTTCATTTCAATCTTCCAATAAGTTGCAAAGTTTGACAACAATGAAAAGTCGTCTCTGCAGCACGTATCCTTTCGACAAATGAAAGCGAAGAAGCTACCTTTCCATCTCTCATTCCGATAATTGAATACATCAAAGTCCATTACATCCTGCGAAACCCTATTCCCTAGCGACGTTTCAAATCAATACACCGCCCCCTGCAGATCAAATGTTTCACCATCGCAACGATCCCGGCAGAAAAGTGTATTTATTTGTTTTTATCCCGTACACCAGTTCCGTGTAAACACTGTAAACATATCATCTCCATTGAAAAGAGGTACCTAGAACGGGAGGTCAGCCCAGCACAATATCAAATTCCCTCGAGACGTTTTTGTGAATCGTTCTTTCGTCGCAGGAATTCAGAGTCTCGTACTTTCGAGGAATCCACGTCAGTAAATTCCGTTGTTTGTTTCATCCGACTGATATGGCAATAAAAGTCAGCTGTGTCATGGAATGCTGGTGATGACTTTTCAAACGTTTCTCAATCTAATCAGGTTTGTTTCATTCAATTTATTGATATTAGTAGGTAGGTAATAGATATGAAGCTTTTTGTTTCTAGGAATTGAAACGAAACACTAGAATGAATGAAATCAGAATCGCACCACGTATTCAGAAAATACCCTTCAATATACGATAATAGGGGAGCCCAAGCTGGGATTTCGGGATTCACTGAAGCGCGGCAGATTTATATACAGGGGGATACCTTGTACCCGGTTGAGTACCTCCACCAAATATGAGCCCCATATATAAGGTCGCCTGTGAGGGATAAAGGATCAGATTAGTAAAAAAAATTGATCATCAGACATTCTCGAGCGCATCAGATCAAGGTAAGGTGAGTTAATTACTTGCTAAAAAGTGTATATTCCAGTAATCTGACAATTTGAGAGACGTAAAGAAGGGGAGGGCAGCAAAGTTGTAAAAAAAACGTCATCTCGACATTTTCGAGCGTAGCTAATTTTTTTTTATTTTGAAGGAAATAATTCAAGGATATCGAAAAATATATAATCTGACGATTTCCGCAAGCCGAAGTAGCAAAAATTCGTCGAGAAAGTTTAATGCGTGCAGCTGCGTGATGCCTATATTTCCCTCTCCGCGTTTCTATTCCTATTTCACGTTTTCTCTATCTATTACTCTCTCACTCCGTTCCCTCTCTGGATTTTGTTGCCATGGCGCTGCCATGGCGCCACCACAGCTGATGACAGATACTCGTTCGTGTCATATTATTTACAACGTGTATACAACGTTTTGGCTTATTATTGAAGTCTCACAAAGATTCATGAACTAGTCACTTACCAATGTTTACTAGGTAATTTTTATATATCTATATAAAATATGCTATCCCCCAGGTTAAGTTGTAAAAGAGCCTCGGCTGAACTTCACCCTTTCATTTATTTTTTGTATTTACTTCTTCTTTATAAACAATGTATGTCAATGAATAAAGCCCATTTATTATTATTAATATTGATTATGGAAAATTAATTTTTTTTGAGCATTTTTTCAAAAATTATTTTCTTATAAATATAATTATTCTACTTAAAAAACATACTATTATTTATTTACCTGATATTTCCTGAGCTTTTCAATTAATTAAGTTCAATCATTTAAAAAAAATCAAAAACATTTTTTGTCAGATTAGGCGAATCCCTCTATATAATCGTCAGATTATGAGACAGCACGTCTATAATATAAAGATGACCATATATATCTTAATCTGACGTGCTTGAGTATTTCAAATTGGCGATTTTTTTTGCACATTATAATGATGGCTGCGAGTATGCGTCAGATCGAAATCGTCAGATTATTGAATGAGAGCTTTTTTTTGTTGTACTTAACACCCCCTTAGAAAATCTGACGCGCTCGATTAATTTTTTTTTCATTTTTAACCCTTACGTACAACCACCCGCATCATGCAAACGATCAGATTAACATACGAACATTATTAAAAATACGTAGGACATTGATGCTATCAATATCTGACGCGCTCGAGTATGCCCATGCAACAGTATTTTTTACATATTTAATAATCTATAGCAGTTTCCCCAACCTTTCAAGAAACGAAGAAGAAAGAACCAAACGTTCGGAAAGTGCTTGTTAAGAAATTGTCGCCATTTAAAAATAATAGTTAGATACGAAAATATAATTTTGACAACTTGTCTCGTTTCTATTTTTCATACTTGTCACTAAAACTGTGCGATTGTAATTTTTTGTGTGGTTCTTAGATTATATTATTCCACAAAATTCGCTCATTACCTATATATTCTTTTTTCATTCATTTTTATATCGCGATTCGTTTCAAATTTATGAATTTTCGAAAGAAGGATTGCATTTTCTACACGTATTCGCCATGTGCAACGATGAATCATGCTCCCCAGAAGCAAATCCTAGCCAGCATGTTTATAGCTATTTTAGACGCGAAATACCTCCTATGAACAAAAATAAACCTTGTGTAGCGCTCATAGATGAGTGGTATAACATGCCACAAGAGTATATTCGATAAATAATTCGTGGAATGCTTTGGATAATGGAAGCTGCTGTCCAAGCTAGAGGAGGCAACACCCAATATTATTGTTTTCTTTTCCAAACGTTCGCTACTTATGTTATTTCTTTCAGGGCAAAAACACAAGCACTACAGCTCTAATAGTGGTGCCTGTGCGAAAGTAGAGATTCAAGTTTATTCCACACACAAACGTAGTTCTTCAAATGGAAGAGTTCTTGAACAGTGAAGTTCAAGATGTACTGAGTTGAACCTCGAAACGATGAGTAGCCACAGTCCGTAGCGTATTTATGATATGTATTATACTGCTCTTGGTGGAATCAAATATGCCAAATCATTTGAAAACCTCCCGTGGAAGACAAATCTCCAACCTGTCGATGTTCCAAACTATCAAGGTTGTGAGTAATGTTGGTGTTTCCAGTCAGGCGGATGGCTCTTTTCTAGATGAAATTCAGCAGCTTCAGGGTATGCTCATAGCTGGAGCCCATACATATGAACAATGCCCAGATTAGGTCTAATCTGAGCTTTATAAAGCATCAAAAGTTGCTGGGAATTGTACAGTTTTATGGTTCAGAACAGTGTTACAAGCTAGTCGTTTAATCATCAATTCTTCCATAATCATTGTAAAGAATATAGAACACGCAGAGAAATCACAATACTTCATTCAATAACTCATACCTTTGGAATGAATCGGGTTTTGTGTGTCATCCAAAAGCTATACAGGGCTTTTCACTTTGAGCATTAATTAGCCGTTTCTGACAAAGTGATAATGAATCATAATATGATATTATATATGGGGTGTTCCATTTGAAAAATCAAAGAAGCCGCTACTTTATAGTAGAAGCGATAACGCCGCTTCGTCTAAGATATTTTAGGCGTGTAGGTCATATTGACTTATGCATACTGTGGAATTTTTAGGTTGATCCGTTGAATAGTTTGCCAGAAACAGCTAATTAACGCTCATCATGAAAAGCCCTGTATCTAGGGTGATAGAAACACAACCTTGTTTCCCCTCGTATAAACCGGGACTCATTGGAAAATCTTTCCAATGTGAATCAATTCAAAATGAACGTCTTTTAATTTTTTGATAGATTTATCAAATTATAAGAATAGGACTGTATTGATAGATACGTAGAAAGTCAAAAAATATTTTTCCCATTTTTTTTTTCTGAGAATTACTTTTTCTAAAATCAAGAAATGATTTCTCATAAAATTTTAGTAAAATAAATATCAATTTGGTAGAAAGACAAATTTTGATAAAATATTTCGCATCATGGAGCTAAATGAAGGTGATAGTATCTTCCATTGATCCTTCATAGTACATCTCGTGAAATTTAATGGAAAATTATTTTACGCCACGTGCTACATACCAATAGTTCAGACTTTCGGTTGAGTAGTGACGACACAAGCTGCCCCTATGAACCATTACCAATTATAACGGGAGTAATCAAACGAAGGTTGTCAAAGCTATGTGACTGATGAATTGCATTATCATACTAAGTATTGTAACCCTACCCTGAGGTCTCTCAGCCACTCCTCTTTTGGGTTATTATTTCGGTGCTGCTGTCGCAGGATTCTCGATTAATTTCACGACAGGTTTATTATTGTAGAAAATAATTTCAGATTATGAATTTATCGCTGTTATATAGCATATAAATTATCGAGTGTGTTAGTAGTCATGTACAGTAAACATTTCAGTATCAATTATTATGCTTATTAGTATTTTCAATTGAGTGTTGTAGATAATTGGCGGTAATTTGATAGCATATTTTGACTGATATTATGTTCAAGTATAGGTCGCAACATGGATAAACTGTGTTTGATAAATTAATTCACATTGTGAGAATAAGAATTTTCTATTGAAGTCTTTTTTGTGGAGCAAATCACAGATTTTTGTCGACTTCGTTGGGGATTTTGAAGTGTAAGGTAAATATTTTCAAAAAAATTGATAGAAGAGAATCCCAGAGAAATTATTATAATTTGTTTGAAGAAAGGTCGGTTGGGTAACATGATTGATTTTTTCTTAAAAAAACAATTGTTTTCTTGCCGACGTATAGAATTCAATTAAATTCTTCATCAGGGCTCAGTAACAATGAATTTTCATAAACATACCTTTCACAAAACTTATAGGATTATTATAGTTTCAAATCTACAAGAAATAATGAGTTTTTATTTAAATTACTCACCGAAAAGTATTCTCTTCGTGTTGATAATATTACTATTTTAAAAAACACCATTTTACTTATCAAATTGAAATATGCAATATTGAGGACATCGACATCTCTTCTACTGTTAACACTGTCGCATTTGAGGAAATGTATCATTTCGCTCGAAAGTCTTTTGGAGGAATATGATTGAACATCTAGATTAGTTGGACGATCAGAATCGCAAATGTGTCCATATTCTTTTTCATATTCAACGAGGGCTGTGAGGTTTATTATATTCAGTCTCTTAGAGTTTCTCATGTGTTTCGAAACTCAAATTTAAGGATACTGTCCGGTTTGACCAACATAGTATTTTTTACAGTTTCCACAGTTCAATCTGTACACGATATTGGATTGTATCTTTTGTGGTATTTCTGTTTTTCGTTCCGAGAAGAAATGCTTTCCAAGTGTATTTTCATTTGAGAAGGTCACTTTAATTTGTTCGCTTCTTGGTAGAATTCCAAGTTTATCAGATATATTTTCTACGAATGGAATTTTGTGATATTTGCGTTCCGTCCCTGTATTTTGGGAGGAGAAACTTTTTTCTTTATTAAATTTTCTAATAAGGGCTCTAGGAAAATTATTTTTCACTAGATAATTCTCAATTAATTGGAGATTTTTATTATGGAATTCAGAATTGGAAAAAATGGCAATTATTCTCGATTTCAAATTCCTCACAATGATGATTTTACTCTGAAAGTTATGTTTCGAAAAAAAATATGAAAATCTCTCGGATAAAGTTGGTGAATGACAACAGTCTATCTTTTAAATTCTTAAAATATTGATCCTGTTACTCAACCAACTTTTCCTCAGGAAAAAATATGTGATATGATTGAAAAAGGGGTTCAAATAACAATAGTTGAATATCCAACCTCCTAAATATGTGAAAAGTGCATTTGTTTTCTCTCCCCTCTTGGGTATCTGGAAAAAATTACTGTTCAACCATTTTCATGACCAAGAGAAATGAGTATTTTTTTTTCGGAAAACAATTTGAAGAATGTTCACCATTGACTATTTCTAAAAGTGTATAAAAATAATGAAACACTTTAAGGCGAGGTAGTTCTTACAGAGCATGTCAGCGATTAAATTGCACTAGACGTGTTTTATCAATTAAAGCTAACACAATTCTTTTTTATATTTTCTATTCTATTTAAAAAAAATATTCATGAAATGAAAGCTAATACAACTATGGAGATCATTGCTTTGATACTCGACATGAAGAAATGAAACGGTGATGATTACAATTAAAATATTATCAAGATTCTTTGGAACATAACTGTGAAGATAATAAGATTAAAAAAAATATCAAATGACTAAAATATTTTTTGACCCGTTTCTATGAGTTCAACAATAAAATCCATACCTGTAAAAAATATTTACTGGGTCCTAGTAACGGTTTATTAACTTCGTAGCTTTCGTAGCTTTCATCGCAAACTCGCATCTAGATAATACCACAGATCACAATACCATTCATGTTTCTCGAGCTTCCATATCATATGTTTGCCTATTCGTAGTGGAAGAGAAAGAGAGAGGCAGAAAATTATTTCTAATTTTGAGGTCGATGTTGTGACTGTCGTTGGCACCGTATGCATCTTTGAGGATTAAGTTATGTATTCATTAGACCATTCGGTAATAGTAAGTGTGACATCCTGTAGTAAGTATTTTATATCTTCCATATTCGCATGTCATCCCTACTCCTTTCCTATCCTAAATTAAGCCCCATTGGGAGATTCACGTGTGTTGTATAGTATTGTATTTATCTCCTTTGGGAAATATAGCAATTACCTGAATGGCATTTTATTGTTAAAACCTCAGACATCACAAAGTGGTGACGAGGATAATAAAAGAACCATAAGTTGAAAAAACAACTAAAAAATTTATAAAAAAATGTTAGTATGCGAATTCAACCCAAAAATCCAGGCTTAGACAGTGCATCTAAATCGTCTGGAACAGTTCTTTGTAGCGAATAGTACAACAGATGCCAGTATATTCTGTTGAATGGATTATCGCAGGAAGCATTATTCTTCTGCAAAATTTATGTGTTCCAAATGAACCGCAAGAAAAACGCTACAATGAGCTTGTGAAGTTTTTAAAATGAATATTACTGCAGAAAAATAATTGTATTTGCTGAACGATGTGAATTTTATGCAACAAAAAAATCAGCAAATGAAATATTCAAGATCGGGCAGTAAAGTTTCAAAGTCTGAGTGTGAAGTATGAGTTTGGTGATCAGCTGAAAAATATTCTTCGTGACAAGTTTAATCTCTTTGCAAATGCTCCTCTATTTTTTTGAATCAATATCGAATTCTGTGCACTCATTAATATAATTTATTTCGTGAATATCTTTAGTTACTTCACTATCAACTTCTTTCAACGGTAACCTAGACAAAAAATCGGCAATATACTTACTATATTGAACATATTTTATATCGAAATTAAAACTACTCAAAAAACAAGCATATCTTTGTACTCTATTTGCAGCCATAACAGGAATTCCTTCCATTGGAAATACTTTGAAATCATATTCTGAAAATTTTAGGAAAAAATGTCTATCTAGTGAAATTTTATCGGACTTTTGACGTGGAAACGACATCAGAACCAACCGTATACGCTGTGATATCTCAAATATTGAGTATAGTGATTATGATTCCGCCAACAAAGCAGTAACAAAGCAGACTTACTGAAAATGAAGTCACTTTCGGATTAACAATTTTGAGAAAACACAGATCTTTTGTCATTTCTGCAGAAAAAAATCAACATCCTGTATGAAGAAACACACAACGGTTACAATTTCTCCTAAATTAAATTAAATTGAGCAACTTCATTTCCGTATATTCCGTTTCAGATTTTATCAGAGTCAACCGAGTTAATATTCTGTTTACGTAAATGTTCCTCATCCAAAAACGCAAAGAGCACATGAATTTTCATACCGAAACGAAGCCGTTTTCTCACGTAAATCTCAAAAAGCATAGCTCTCCACTTCCTTGCTGTTTTCAGAGATACGCTAAATGGGATCAACTCATTTTACGGAAATGTAGGTAATAATTCTTCAAGACTTTAAAGTAACAAAAACTATATGAATGTGTTCTACAGTTTGGCGAATGCGCCGTTGTTACAAAATAATTTGAGGGGAACTTTTACACCTAATACTACTTTGAAATTTTTTAGATCATGTTTATTCAAAACTAGTTGAAATAATACAGGTGACATGTCTGAAATTAAAGTATGTCTTATTTTAATCTACAGTGTTATGTTAAAAATTTGTAACTAGGTAGGTATGAATACCTTTGAAATGACAAATAATGAAATTTAATCTTACCCCTATTGCCCTATCAACATTCACTTTGAAAGATAGGTTAGAAAATCCCCATGTGTGTTGTTAGTTGGGTTGTTTTTAAGGAATGTGTACAATAAAAAATACATCAAAAGGGGGCGCTGTGGGTTGCTTACCAGATTTTTTCTGCAAAATAAGGAAAGCAGCCCTTTGGAATGTTCACGTTATACTTTTATTTTCAATTTTACAAACTATTTTTCTTTGTGCATTGACTTTTATTTGAAATTCATTTGTATACCTTGGTTATTTGATGATAGTCGTCAATCATTTTTTTTGTATTGGAACAAAAAAATACGAACTTTGGCAGAAACTTGTTGGTATCAGGTGTATACTTACCTACACCATATATTCATTTCAGAACATTTTTTTTGTCAGTTTGGAACGATGCAGTGAATCATTATTGAACTTATGAACATAATTTTTGAACAAAACTCACTTTTGTGAAGGAAATCAGAGTTAATATCGATTATTTTGGAAATTTAAACCTTCCACATTATAAAGAAACCTGTGCGTTTCGGGACGCCCGACAGAATTGAAAACTTGAATAAATATAAGTTGAACTATTTAATATTGAAATTGTGTAATTTGAGAAAAGTTAAGGGCAATTTCTCAAATTTCATGTATGTATATTAAATATGATTAATGTAAGGAAAGGTTATTCATTGATGGAATCTTTTATTGATGATTTTGTATATGTACATATATTATAGCTACCATAAGCCTATTGTTACTTTTGTAGAATTGAATAATGATACTGATAATGTGCATACACAAAATTAATATGATTATTTTTAAGTCACGTTTCACACATAAAAAAAATATTACGTGCTTGCTGGTTAGATTTTCATAATACTGTCAGTATATGTCTATCGCACAATAAACACTGAGCGTCTGTCCGACGAGATAGAAGGAGTCTGTCTTCCGCTGACGTATGTGTGAGAGAAAAGGATGCCAGACAGACTGGGGGACTGGCGCTGTAATGCGTTAGGTAATGAAGTGGTTTACCCTCCCATGAAAAGTTATCACTTCAAAATTGTAGGTACACATATAGTATAGAAAGGTGTAGAAAGGCTACCGGGATTCGAAAATACTGTCAATCTACTGTTTCATATTTAAATTATAGACGATCAAACTTCACCATTGAATCTATTGAATACTGTTTCACGATGAATGGACTGACCCGTTCATTGATGAATATTAATAACTCTTTCAATGATAATAGATACACAATTATCACAAACTTTTCTAGGCGTGTTTTGCTAACACCGTAGCTTCCTCGGTAGAAAAAGCGAAACTCATCTAGAAGTAAAAATGTAAAAATTGTGTGATTATTATTATAAATATTGTTTGATGGACCTTGAGAATGAGATTGAAGATTAGGGTGGTTGATTTCGAATACAATATACGTTACCTACAAAACATTGCAGTCAAACATCTTTTGCGTGTGCAGTTGTTAGATGGCAATACACATGAAAATCAAAGATTCGCTCTGATAATAACAAAAAAATCAAACCAATCATTAGATGTCGATAACTAATAGGGTTGCTACCTTTTTATGCAATTGAAGTACATTTATTTTCAAATTTAAAAAAGTAAAAGTACATCGTGCAAATTACAAAATGAAGTATGACTAATTTTTTTTTCTTGATTATGTTTGAAAATATATTTTTATTGCTTTTCGCAAGGCGTATCAAACCATAATCAGTGCTGAACAATCTCAGATATATTTACAGTCTATATTTGGAATGAAGTAAATAAGTAAGTCATTTTTCATCAGATTCAGAGATGCTTCACTTCTTTCATCTCGCCATTTACTATTCATCACAAAAAAACCCTCCTATTCAAGTACACTGAGGTTTCGTCAATAAATAATGAAAAATTTCATTCCTAATCAGTTCTCGTAAAGACAACCGTTTGGCTTGTGTCCCTATTTAATAGTCTTGTTGTCTTCGTGCTAATCTATTTCTGAAACACCATACTCCCATGATTATCTGAAATTGTTATCCAATCACCTCCTGAGCATTTTACAGGCAATACTTTGTTGAATTCCACTTTGTTGAACCTTTTTGTTTCTCAGAGAAATAAAATCATGTGAAGTATTGTTGAGTGCTGTATTGTTCCAATGAAGTAAAAAGTAGAATTACGAAAAATAACGCACAATACTCTATTATAAAGTATAGATGGCAACTAGTGATAGACAATACTACAATCGAAAATAATCTTCATGAAGCTGTCAATTTCATATTTGTGAATCATATCTGATGCACAATATAGATATTATTCACGATTGGTATTCATTTTTCATAAATACTTCTATTTGTTTTCTTAAGCTCATGCAAAATACATGACATGAGAAAAAGTTTGAAATATATTGATAACATCAGAATTTGTCACTCCAGAACTGGGCCATATCTTTTCTAGACAAACAAAATTCCGAATTTTTTTAAATTTTACATGATGAGGTCCGTGAACAATAATAATAATAATATACTTTATTGTCATTGAGAATAAATCTTGTGAGCAAAGCTTGTGAAAAATAAATATAAATATAATTATAGAAATATAAAATGTAAGTATAAAAACACCTACAAAAAAGTAAAGTTCGAACATACACTATAGTTCAACGTCGAAATTTTGTACCAACATAGTTGTTTATTTATATATTCATTTATATTTTAAAAATATTATCAATACTTATATAATACACATATAAATATGAATACTTATATATAATATTACATAAATGAACACACCCATTACACCAGACAATCAAACATTTATGTCCAAACAAGAATATAAACAGAAATCTCATATAACCTAAATTCAAATATGCACATTTTGCCACGTAAATTTATCATTATAGAACTCTCGCAAATTATAATGGGGTCTATCAGCCAAAAATGTTTTCACTCTTATCCAAAACATTTTGTTAGTCAAATTTGCCTGTCTATATCTGAGGGCAAGTGATTAAACATCTTGACCCCATTGTAATAAATAGAATTCCTGACCAAATTTGTTAACACATATGTATACCTGATAGCCCGTTTCAGTAGCACTAATACAGAAAGAAGTGCTGATGAATTGCATACTTCCCAAAACGGTATTCCATAACGTAGGTGGGATTCAACGAGGGCGTAATACACCGTTGTGGCAGTTTTGATTCCCAAATTTACCGAAGTTATTACTGCATAAAATCCAGAACAAATTTTACTTTGAGCTCATTGTCAATGTGAATACCTAGAAATTGAGATTGATTCTCGTTCTTAATCACTGGGTTATCACTAAATGGCATGTCATCATGCAGCAGATATTGCATTGTGTAAATCATTTGAGTTCTTGTTGTTCCACAATATCATCGGTGTCATCAGCTAAAAGAGTGAAATTTCGATAAAAGCTCAAATTTGCAATGTCATTGACATACAGCGTGACTCACGGTCGATGGTAGGTTAGACGTTTCTGGAAAACGCAAAGCATGATTTTTCTGAAAATTTCACCTCTCACATTTCCTTACCTGTTCTATCGATCTAAAATATTTTTACCATTGTGGCGTTACCACTTCCATCAAAAAGTCCAAGCAACTTAATTTTTTTAAATGGAACACCCCGTATATTAATACATTTTTGGAATCGCTCTGGTATTTTAATAATTTTTTGTTGATAATGTCCTATCTCTATCTGTTTTCGAGATAAAAAATAAATTGTGCTAAGTATGGTCCAAAACATAGCCTTAATTGAAATTAAGTACATCAGTACTCTCAATTCATGAAAAGTTTGTTTTTTTTGATAGTTTGAAGAAACTCAAATTATTCGAATAACACCAAGAAATCGACTCCATATCATACAGGGCCTGCTAAAATTACTATTATTTCCATTGTGCATAAAAGTAGTCAAAAGTTCCCTATATATTACCCCCTGTATATTACTCGGTAAATTGAAAGATGGTGAAAAATGCTTCAAGATGATATATCATGTCCCTATACCTAAATCGTAAAGTTTTCTCAATAAAGTCGCTTCTTCTAGAAACATTATTTTTTTTTTAGAATTTGGATTTAGGTAGCAGTGGAATTATCAAGCTTATCGCAGTTCGGTTACTTTTATAAGTGATTTACAAAGAGTTATCGGCGGTGTTTCGAATCATCTTCCAAAATGAATGCATATATCGATTATTCAAACGAAGTTCTTATGAAATTATTTATTATACACATGAACAAAGTGATCAAATCATTGTCAGAACGTGTAAAAAATTCAACCAAATGTATTCTGAATTAACACCAATGAACGAGAGGAAGTTTGTAAGGTTACAAAATAATTTTCTTAACTATGGCTTAACGTTTCCAGGGAACAACTGTACCAAAAATCAGTCATTTCTAGGTAAAAAGTAAGATTTTTGTGGGCTACAACATGTGAAAGTACAGACAATAACAGAATAGGATGATTGAAAATAACAAAATTGTAAACAAAATATTACATTTTCACAATAAATGCTGAAAATGTTGTCCATTACATTCTAAACACTTTAAAATGTTTTTTTGTACGCAACTTGTGGTTGCTTTTTCAATTTCCTGGGGATCCCGATCTTCAATACTCCACACTATTCGCCGTCGCAATTCTTCTTTGGTAGGCACTGGAGTACTGTATACGCTTTCTATTAAAACACCCCATAGAAAAAAGTCAAGTGGCGTGAGATTGGATGATCTCGGTGGCCAATCCCACGGCCCTAAACGCCTAAACCAACGATCGTTGAAGAGTTCGTCAAGTTTCCTGGAAACTTCCTGGGTGGAATGAGCTGGCGCTCCGTCCAGTTGAAACCACGGATTCCTATATTCTTCTAAAGGTAAATTTTCAAGAAAATCGGTTACAGTCGTCCTTAATATTTGGAGATATCTCTCTGCATTCAGTGTGTTTTCATGAATAAAAAAGCTAATTTTATTGTTCTTCAGAATACAGAAAACATTCAGGTCAAATTTTTCTTGAAAACCCATTTCTTTTGTAACATGAGGAGTATGATCAGCCTTCTATTGAAAATACCATCCCTCGTGAATTTTGATTCGTCGCTCCAAATTATTTTTGACAAAAATTACCGATCTTCCTGTGTATGAATCAAAAGGGATTCACAAAAATGCATTCTACGTTCGAAGTCTTCTGCTTTTAGAGCTTGAACTTTGGTAAATTTATACGGATGCATTCCGTGATTTTTCAAAATTCGTTGTACTGAAGCATGTGATACACCTAAATCTTTTTCTGCACTGCGAATGGAAGCTTCTGGATATGCATAAAAATATGCCAAAACGTTACCAGTAGGCTATTGTCCTCATTTGAAGTAACAGGTTTTGGTAATGTTGAAGGCGCTTTTAACATGGAGCCATAGTTAAGGAAATTATTTTGTAATCTTACAAACCTCCTCTCGTTCATTGGTGTTAATTCAGGATACATTTGGTTGAATTTTCTACAAGTTCTGACAATGATTTGATCACACTATCCGTGTATAATAAATAATTTCATAAGAACTCCGTTTGAATAATCAATATTTGCATACATTTGTGGCGATTTTTTGAAACAAAGTCAATAACTATTTATCAATTACTTATAAAAGTCACCAATCTGTCATAAGCTTGATATTTCTACGGCTACCTAGAAATCAATTTTTTTTTTAATTATTTTTTGTACAACTGTTATTGAAAATCTCTTCGATAAAAACACTTCAATCAGAACACCTACCAAAAAATCGTTCAGAAAAGTTCACACATGCAGTTCGTGCCATTGGTAATATTAGGTAAATCCCTGTGAAGTAACTGACGATGACGAAGTAGTATCCAGTCCAACTATAGAAAGTCCTTCATGACTAACCAATAATCCTCCTTAAAATAACGTGAGTTGGCGTATGTAGTTGTAACATATTCCATGTAATCCAAAGATCGTGTGTTCAAATCCCATGGACCCTATAATTTTTTTTATTATCAGCAGTAACGTTATACAGTTATACAAAAAAATTTGTATGATACATTTGTTAAAAGTGATTTTATTTTGCTCGTGAGTTTGCTCCACTTGCTGACGCTCGTTTTGCAATAATCCCCACTCACAAAATAAAATGCCACTTTCAACACTTGTAGGTAAAAGGTGAATAACTATTTTTCCACAAAAGAAAACTTGACGATTCAGGTATAGGGACATGTATCTCATCTTGAAGCATTTTTCACCATCTTTCAATTTATCGGGTAATATACAGGGGGTTTCATTTGGAAAAATGAACTTTCGACTACCTTTATGCACAATGGAAATAATAGTAATTTTAGCACGCCCTGTTTGATATGGAGTCGATTTCTTGGTGTTATTGTCCAAACTATCATCAAAATATCAACTTTTCATGAATTGAGAGTACTGATGTACTTAATTTCAATTAAGGCTATGTTTTGGACCATATTTAGCACAATTAATGTTTATCTCGAAAACAGATAGAGATAGGTATAGGACATTATTAACAAAAAAGTATTGAAATGCCATAGCGATTCCAAAAATGTATTATTATACGGGGTGTTCCATTTAAAAAAATAAAGTTGCTAGGACTTTTTGATGGAAGTGGCAACGCCGCAATGCTGAGAATATTTTAGATCGATAGAACAGGTAAGGAAATGTGAGAGGTGAAATTTTCAGAAAAATCATGCTTTGTGTTTTCCAGAAACGTCTAACCTACCACCGACCGTGAGTCACGCTGTATAATAAGAATAAGATGGGTGCTAAATATATAATATATATTATAATTATGAGAATAGTTGAAGAAGTATAACTTCTTCAACTTGATTCACAATATAAGGAATCAGCTGAATCCTCCCATTCGAATCGGAATTTTCCAGCCAAATAATTCCATATATTCCTGAATTGTTTTCAGTCTCGCCCAACTGAAATCAACACAAACCGTTTTCATGAAAGCATTTGTCTTATCGTCTAGCAATTAAACGAGACAATGAATGAAAATGCTGCCATTCGATTTTACAGCTAATAAAATGACCGGTTTGCGGCAGACAGTTTCTAATCGCTAATGACTTTGGACATTACCAGAGGTTGAAGGGTCGCAGTTTCTACATTGAGCGGAATTTATGCAGAATTATTTCCGTTAACTCGATATAATGTGTGTCCGAGATCATCTTCTTGAGAAAATCAAATAGCATTGAGAAGTGAGGTGGAGACTATATTATAGCTATTGCATTACGAAATTTCCAGCCACGGCTCTCTGTCTGTCTGAAAGCATTAAACCCGAGATTTTTATACGGTTTTCGCCAATGAAGGAAATGATTCGACAGGAACGTTTGTGGGTAAAATTTATCAGTGTGTGTATAGATTGGTTTCAATATGCCGATGTTATCTGTGAAAAATCGAAGGGTACCGATACCGGTAAGAGTTTTCATCGAAAATGCTGCCTAATCTCTCTATGTTTTTTACCACTTTTATTTCTAACTAACGTTACAGCAGTTTCGTCTTATAAGGACATTTTCAAAATTTATACTTTGAACAAACAACGATTGATAACATTAGCCCTTATATAGCACCCCTGTAGGTAATAACAGGGCTAATATAAGGCTATATAAGGGCTATATAATGGCTAATGTAATATACCGTTGTTAGTTTAATGAATAAGTTTGAAAATGTCCTTATAGGACGAAACTGCAGTAACGTTAGTTATGAATAAAAATGGTAAAAAACATAGAAAGTTTCAATTCTCTTTTCTTGATTATGATCTCCTACCACGTAGTAACAGCTACATCCATCAATTTGCTGCCTAATCTCTTTGACGTAAAACAAATCACTACATATTATTCTTCTTTTATAGCCCTACATGAAAGTATGTGATGCCATATGTTTATCTTTTGAGGATAGCTCACTATACCCATTTAAAAATTCAAGAAAGGGGCCACATATAATGTGATTCGAAAACTCTCAAGACGGATACGGTAATAATAGACCCTATCAAATCGAATAATATTGACTTTATTCACAGAACAGATAGCGGTATGTAACACAAAACATAAATACGTTTAGAAATATTTGTATATGAATAAAGCGGTAAACGAATGTAAAATCGAATGTAAAATCTATCACTCACACAGTGGAAAAACAGCTGTTCAATATCAAAAATATCGAAAGAAAATCTGAGGAGTTAAGAATGAACCGAACTCATTTTTTAATATACTTTCCAAAGGATTTGAATATATCGAGAAGCGTTTATCCGGATCGTAAGATCATAATCATGTGGCTTTCCACAAGAGAATACTACAAGTTTTCCAATTCATTGCTGAAAAAAAAAATTTGGGGATTTTCAAATTGATAAATGATTTTTCGCTCTTTGATTATAACACATTGATTCATCACTGATATACAAACCTGAATATTCGATACTTCCAATAAACAATCTGAATTTTTTTGGAGAAGGAAAATGTGGGAATCGTCCAAAGAAAGGAAAAAGTTCTGATTCATTGTATAGTACAATTTCATGGTTTTCTCGATTCTGTTGTTAATTTCTGCTTCTTGTCTTCTTTTTCGTCTATTGTTACGCCTAGATATTTGAAATCTTTTACTTGTTCTATTTTTTTATCATCTATCATTATATTCATTTGTTCGCCTCCTATGGTCATGACCTTGGTTTTATCTTTGTTTATTCTCATTTGTTTTCTCTTCAGTGTTTCATTCCATATTTTTATATTATGTTGTAATCGTTCTTCATTTTCAGTTATCAGTATTATGTCATCGGCAAATGCTCCCTCAGCTATCTCTACTCTTTGCATATTTTTGTATCCAATGCACATTTTTTTGCTATTTTTATCACATTCCTTGATGATGTCGTCCATGAAAATGTTAAAAAGCATTGGGCTCAATGATCCACCTTGTCTCAAATCCTCTTTTGTTTTGAAATCTTCTGATTTCATGTTGTTCTTGGTAACATAATTTGTATTATTTCTATATGTTTTTAATCATATTTATGGTTTTTTCATCGATATTTCTATTTTTCAGACTCTCCCATAATTCTGTTCTTGGTACCTTGTCGAAAGCTTTTTCTAGGTCTATGAATGTCAAATATATATTTTGGTTTTCTGATCTTCTCTTTTCTATTATTTGTTTTATTGTGAAGATGTGGTCTTGTGTGCTTCTTCCGGGCCTGAACCCACTTTGTGGTTCTGAGAGTTGTCACTCTATTTTATTCCTGAGTTTGTTGTTAATTATTCTTTCTATTATTTTTGTTATGAACATACATATAAACATATAGCACGTTTCCATGTCATATCTTTTCAATTTTTTTATTATAATCTATTCAGTTTCTACTAGAGATATCTGAGAATTCTCAAAATGTTTTGCAGATATTCCAAAAATCCCCTTTTGAACATTTTCGATCATTACCAAGAACATTCAAGGAAAATATTCATTACAGAGTGTAGTTATATTCAGAATATGTGGTCAGAAAGTTCGGCTATCATCGTTTATGAAAGTTCTCGAAATATTTTGAAAAATATTCTGAAAAGAATTTGGGGATGAGTTTCAGTCAAATAGTTTATTTAATAATAATAATAATAATCGTCTTCATTCATCGACTTAATATAAAAAATGAAATACAAAAATTTAGAACAATAATTAAGGGTCAATGAAAAGGTGAAGTATCAGCCTAGGCTGCTTTTCAACTTAACCATATTATACAAGAGAAACACTGATAATAAACATCATTTTGCGCTTAGATTGCAAACGGTGGCTGAATAACCCTACGAGATAGATCAAAAAACGTACTACAGTATTATACACCTTCAAAAAGGTCTACAAAAACGTCCGCGATGATATACAATAGTGCATTTCTTCAAAGTACTCCCCTCTTTAATTTTTTGAACGGGTCAACTCAAAAAATTGAAATTTGGGATAATGAAATTAATGCATGAATATTTTACTTTGAAATTGAATTGACGAATGAAACTTTCAAGACGACGACTGGGCGCCATCTGGGAAAAAAATTAAATGAAAAGGGGGTCTTGTGACACATCATTTTGAAGCTCCTGATAAATGCTTCACAACCCTAGAATATAGTGTCAATATCTACAACTACTACAAAATGGCGGAACTTTTAATAATTTCCTGAATACATTGACATTTAACTACATAATATGAGGTAATAAGCTTGAAGCCAGTTCAGAAGATGCTCGAAATGGTTGCCTTGAACTTCTCAACACATGAACAGCCTATCCGACATTTCACGACGAACATTTTCGAACACAGTAACGTCAATATTTCTACAAATATTTATTAATCTCTGCCGTATATCCAAAATTGAAGCAGGTTCAGTTTCGTACACCTTTTGCTTCAAATAGCCCCATGTAAAAGTCCAAAGGTGTCAAATCTAGCGAGAGGGCTGGCCATTCTGTAGAACCTCGACGGCCAATCCAACGACCGCGAAAAGTAGTATCTGAATAGTTTCTCACTTGTCTGGAGTAATGTGGTGGCGCTCCATATTGTTGGAATACAATATCCAATTCATTAGGATTCGCTTCGACGATTTCAGTGGTGAGAGGGTCAACAGTACTTTCCAGCATATTCAAATACAGTCCCCCTGTTCAATAAATAGAGGTCCTACAGTATGGTTTCCCAATATTCCTGCCCAAACGTTATTGTTTTCTGGATATTGGGAAAACCTGCTTCAGATCTGAGAACACTATCCATAGAAGCCTCACAAAAACCAGTACAGGTTACCAAACGCGGACTGCGATTCCAAGAATTGCATTTACCGGATACCCTGCGAGTGCGGAGAATCATACATCGATGAAACTAAGAGACCATTAAAAGTTGGCATTGCTGAACACGAGAAACACACACAGCGAGGAAAAACCAGCAAATCTCATCAACATAATATCAAGTGGGCTCAAGATGAAATAATCCACAAAGAGGAACACTAGTTTAGGAGAAAATTCAATGAAACCGCATATATGTTGTCCAACAACGCATTTAGTCAAGCTAGCGTAACCTCTTATCAAGCAAAAAACGACCAACTCCCGCCAAACGGTCATCTCCCGCTAAAACCAATGAAGCGGAGAGAAGCAAGAGGGGATAGGTGAAAGCACTCGAATGACCTATAAATAGTCGGATCTCGGAATAGTCCAGTTATCACTCGAAGACGATTATGGATACTAACAATCGAAACGTCGTGACGTAACTTGGTTTGGAGTCTTTTATTTTTATTTTCAATTTTTTGTTGATAATATTTTATATTTTCAGCTCTTAATAATATTTCAATTTTTTATTTTTTTTAAGTTGAAGCTTGTATGTTATTTTTTTGTAATTTTAGTCTTTTGTTCAATGAAATTGTTATTTTCAGTTAATCTTTTTAATTTTTTTCAGGGATTTCAAATCAATTATATTATTTTACACAATGGACGTCCGAACTGATGAAATACACCACGAAACATTGTCAACCAGCTTCAAACAAGCATTAATCCTTATCCAATTGAGTACTTCAAATACATTGTGCATTCTATCTAGATCAATATGGCCCTTTATAGCATGTAATTCAAATGGATATCCTTTAGGATATTACAGATATAAAATTCAGGGGCATAACGGTTGCGGCGGTATAGACCAGGGGGCCGGCGGCGTGTGCCTATAAATAGCGTTTCGATTGCCGCGCTTCGCCCTATAGCGCTTCATGATTAGCAGCGATTCCACGCGTTTATATGTATATGTAGTATCAGCATTGCACCCGTGTGGATCCGAGGCGGCTCGGTAGTTCACAGAATATACAAATGTTCCAGCGAGTGCTTCTGTGAAAGTTTTTAGAATATTATCTTGTTATCTTGATATATATTCAAGTCAACAACATATTTATTCAGAAATCGAAATTATATTTTATTTTAATTATGGTTTTGCGGTTGAGCAAACGTGTTTTTTATCCCGAATTTATGTCAACAACGGCGGATCTCGAGTTGTTGGCGACATCAGAACATCGTTACCGACTCCACATTAAATTCAATGGCACTTATAAAGAAACATATACTGAATAAAAGTCGAACATAAAATCTAACGCATTCTCGTAACAGCGCGCACTTCATGCAATCTGGTTGATTTCCGAATTATTACGTATGATGCATTCAGTTTGAAGTCATCCGATGCAATCTAAGCAATGTCAATATTGTGCGGTTGTGGGAATTTCTAACGTAGCTTCGTTTCGATTATTGACATTATATCCCACAATTGGCACGTTGAATCCTGGTAATCCGGCAGGAAAATTGAACGATGCAGCAATCGTGTCTTTGAAGGAATACACTCAGTAGTGAACCGTTATGAAAAGAATTCTTCAAACGATATCTTAAGAGTTATTCAAAATGTTATTATATAAACAAATCATTGACACATTCATTGTGGAAAGCCACACAGAACATTTAGTGTTTGATTCATTTCAATCAGGTAATAAAATAGTTATGTCAATTTGAATAATGATCTTAAATATTTTGGCTGAAACTTTGAAACTTTTTTGCGATAAGTGAAGACGAAATCGATCTATTCTAATGTGGTGACCGTTTCGTGTGTTATGTTCGTGGATATGACATTGTTTCGCCAAAGATGGTTTCTTCTTATGGATTTCAATCAAAACGTAATGAAGAAATAAAGTTGGCAATGGCATAATTCTGAGTTTTTTGAATAATTCTTGACAGTGATCCCTGTATTCAATATTAGCACTCTCAATGTCTTCTTTTGCATCCTAAATATTTTAATGAAATGACATGAATTTCTCCAAAGTTGTACACCATAACTAATATGAGAGTGAAACATTGAAAAATATAAGGTTTTTAATATATTTGCCCTAGTGATGTACTACACTTGACGAAGAACAAATAGAGAAAACGAGAGTTACTTTCAATCAGAGATAATTTGATTATTAGCTGATTAGCACTATTAGATACCTCGCCGAGATGAGACTGTAACATATCATTATTTTTATTCGACAGAATGAAAGTGATGTCGTCCGCAAAGAGATCCGATTTGAACGGCATCATATATTTCCACAAGTCATTCACTTAAATGACAAATAAGAGTTGGCCCAAACCAGATCCTTGCGGAACGCCATGCTTAATAGTTTTAAAGTTTGATAAGGTACCGTTGAGCATCACTGCTTGTTGAGGATTAGTAAGATAGGTTCTTATTGAGTGAAGCGGAATACCTCCAACTCCGTAATAGTTTAATTTTTCCAACAGAATTTCATGTGAGATGCAGTCGAACGCTTTCGACAGATCACAAAGCATCAACGCAGTGTGATTGCCCTGCTCAAGTTCCTCAATTTCGCCAGACACGACGTCGAACACTGCATCTATTGTAGGTTTGGAATACAATCTGACTAGAGAAAAGTTTTTTTTGTATAATTTAGTGTTCATATTTGAGTATTTGATTCGACAGTATTTCTCTTTCGTGTAATTCAATGTTTACATGAAAGTAGCTGTTTCGAAAGGGCGTTTCTTCCAGTTTGTGTCTGAAAGCTACTTCTTTGCATGATCCACACATCTATCTGAAGAGTTAATTTTTTGAAATTGATCCCTTCCCTCCTTTCTTTGGAAGATTCCAGCATCATTTCATATGAAGATGGAAAAGTAGGAATCCAAAACCTTTCTTTCCCAAAAATTAATCTCTATTTACCCCTCGCCATTATCTTACAAATCAAATATATTCGGATAGTCAACTGGTAAAATTGGAGTTTCTAGCGTGAAATGAATGTCTCAAGACAAGGGTTCCGCAAAACAAGTTTGCCCTATCAGAAGATTACTCAAACAGATTGAGTAAATAGAGAGATACATGAGAATATTGGATTCTACGCAAAAGAAGTCAAAGGCTAGAACATCAGTAAAACTCATGTTGATGAACAGATATTTATGCACTTCCATATTAGTTACAAATTGATATTGTTAAACAGATGTTGAGTATTCTGACAAGATACTCAACAGTATATACATTGTAGGATAACCTACTTATTATTGGGCAAAAACTTTGATGAGTAGGAGATTTAACTGATTTTCCTTTATTTTGAGTATTTCAATATTAAATTCTACAAAAAGGATCTTCTATGAATTATCTGCGAGCGCTTTCGACAGTTGGCAGTACTGTCATCTTCTAGGCACCCTTCAAACCTATATATATATATATATATATATATATATATATATATATATATATATATATATATATATATACATATACATATATATACATTTTATCTTCAATCGAGGACCGCCTGCCCGGTACTGACGATGCCCAATAGGCTGAAACAGCTGTCTACCGGTGGCTCTTAAATTGAAATCAATATGGGAATGATCAGAAAGTACTTATCTATTTATCTTTTGATTTTCATGGAATTATTTTCCAGCAGCTAGACTGCATTAACCTTTGTCGATTTTATATACATATATATATATATATATATATATATATATATATATATATATATATATATATATATATATATATATATATATATATATATATATATATATATATATATATTTAAGATTCTAATTAAGAATAGAGGGAAAGTTGAGAGTGAGTTTTATATAAATCACCATTATTTCATTATCCATGAACAATTACTTTCAGACGTTTACACTGTCTTTTCAAAAAATAAGCTGAATTCTCATCTTTCTCAAAAATTCTTCATTTATTTAACAATTTCTCTTTTCTCCCTTACAAAGTACTCTCCTTTAAACATAATACACTTGTGTTGCTATTTTTTTCAATTCTCGATGCAGTTCTGATATGCAATTTTTGGTATGTCCTTTAGCTCTCTCGGCGATTCAGTTTATATCTCCCCAATCCTCGCAAATTTCATGAGTCTTTCCAATCATGGAGACAATAAAAAGTTACAGGAAACCAAATCTGGTGAATACAGAGGCTGAGGCATGATTACGGTGTTGTTTTTGGTCAAAAAATTACGAACAAGCAATGACTAGTGATCAGATGCATTATTGTCATTCAAAAGCTATCACTTGTTTTCACACAATATCACACGGTTTTTCGTATTGCTTCTCGCAAGCGGCACATAACTTCAAGATGACACTCCTTTTTGAAGGTAGACTTGGCGTCCTTTTTTGATCTTGGCCTTCGGAGCTCTCCCATTGGGACGATTGGACTTTGGTTTCGATGTAATAACTATATACCCATAATTCGTCACCAGTTATGACCCTTTTAAGCAAATTTGGATCACCGTTGACGTCATTCAACAATTCCTGAACGACGGGTTTTTTTTGTCAAAATTCAGCAACTTTGGAACAAAATTCGTGTTTTAAATTTTTGAAGAGTTTTCTACTCCAGCAGTGTCATTGTTATATCCAACTCATAATCATCTCATAAAAATTTTTAGGAAAAATACCGTTGGCTCAAGTATATACATATAAGATGCGATGAAAAATCATTTTTATGCAGAACTGGGAAGTTCATGATGTGTATTTTGCAAATAAAAGCGTGCACAAACTTCAGCATTATTCCACATATTCTGCAGCGAAAGATTAACAAAACATTATTTTGCTCAATGCTTTCGAATCTCTCGTAATCTGAACTCCATTGGTACAAGTCATATTGAATTGAATAATGTCTACCTACGTAATTATTCGTGCACACATTACTGAAATAATTCGCAGACAGTAATGAGTAGATATTATTCATCATAGGAAATACATATAACATACATTCATTATTTCATTCCTCACTACCCAAACAAGTAATGTAATCACACATTATGCTCCATCACGGTGTAACCCCACCCAAAATTAGCCTTCATTGTCCTGTATTCTCGAAGTAAACGTCGAACAGAAGTTTATGTAATGGCATGCAACTCCCTGTCATAGGCGGGTAGTGAGAGTTTCTCGATAATCTGCTTTTCCTTAATAAATTTTCTGCACATTCTTTATATAAAATTCTATCACACCGATACGTGGCACACATTCCTCTTCTCTAGATAAAATTATTTTGTTTGTTTTTTAAATTAGTTATAGTCTTTGTGGAGAAAAAGTTTTGGCTTTTCACTCATCCATCTTCATACAAAGAATGTGGGAAACTCCCCAAGAAAAAAAGAGCCATTACTTTCAGAGAAAAAAATTTACATAGATGTGTGTATCCTGCAAAGGAGAAACTTTCAGTAACTGAAGGATGGAGGAACAGAAAGCCAAAACTTTCGTTTCCCAAAAATTGATTTCTCCTGAAAATATACACTTTTCAAATCAAACTAGTTATAGTTTATTCAACACATGGAGTTTTGACTTAAAAGTAGGCATTCTGCTCACAAGAAAAAAGAAATACTTTCATTTTGAATTGGAAGCGGCCTAGCTTTAGAAGAAATTAAATTTTGGGATATTCAGGGTGCTTTTAAGAATAATTATGTACAATCAATCACAAACATTCAACAAATCTGACTGATTAAAAATTGACAAATTCATGTCTTTCATCTTTTTATTATTCAATCATCACACCTACGAGTAGATACCCAATTAAATATAATTCTCTGCAAAGTGAATTTGAGCACTATCCTATTTTCAATTTTGAAGGAACTAAAAATATATTTTAAGTCAATTGTTCAGATTTTGTTGAACTGGTTAAATGTTTCTTGACTGTTTCCTTATTGTTTTTTAGTGTGTTATAATATAGCACTAAGTTGAAAGTTTTATTCTATCTGTTCAATATATTTTGCTATATCTTGTATAGTAACATCCTTCAGTACTACTCTTCAATTATTTCGATACTTTTTGAATTAATTTCAAACGGTTCAGTTGTGAAACAGCGTATGCTGAACTTTGCCCTTCATCGTAATATATTTTTTGCAATCCTGTAATTTGTTGGATCGAAGAATATAGCCCATTCAATATTATTATCATTACTTTCACAACGTTACGCTGGTTGGGCCCTGATCTCAAAGCCTCGATACATTCGAAAGGGCGTGCCAGTATTATCAACTAATGACTACTCTCCACAAGTGATCATTGGTCCAAGAGTCATGTGCACTAATGAGACGCAGTGGGCCAAAAATGACAGCATTCTGCATTCATTTGGCTACGATTCCTGGCTTAGTGCGGCAAACTGGCTTGATCTTAAGATTCGAGAGTAGTGAGGATTCCACTCCACCAAGACCTTCAATAATTAAATTATTATTATTATAAAAACCCCATTTACTGACTTTTCAATATAAGTGTTCTTTGACATTTCTTGTAGTTGTAGTTGTAATTTTAGTTTAATTGCCTAGAATTGCTCTTACTCCATGAGGTTAAGATTTTCCTGGATAAATCATCAACACTCATCTGTATTGGTTCAGCGGAAATGAAAGAGAGGCTGTCGTATTCAGAGTTTTCAGATACTGTGATAATATTTCAATTCCTAATGACATCCAACCCCAAGCTCGATACCCTCTGATCCAGCTACTGCTTCGATCGCGTCATTTGCATATCTCCTCCCCTAATCCACAAATAAACTCTTACTTACGCATTCTGATATCGATTCTTGGCTGGATCTTTCGACAATTCTGGTGCTGAATACAAATTTGCGAGGCATACGGGAAATACCTATAAATATTTTCTTGGGAGCCCTTTCAGTTTCGGATTCGATGTGAAAAGCAGAAAGTAGCACTCTTGTGCGTATCTTGATCTTGAGTTCGTTTTGTTATTCTGGGAAGATACGACCGCAAGAAGTTCAAGAACATCTGGCTGGCAGAGAATGGAACCGGGGAAAGTTCCTGATGAATTTTACGAATTAGGGCCTTATTGTCATGTCGGCATCTGAAATGAGATCTATTTGGGCTCAAGCGTTCTTCAAGTAT
Organism: Leptinotarsa decemlineata; assembly: GCF_025532065.1. NCBI lineage: Eukaryota > Metazoa > Arthropoda > Insecta > Coleoptera > Chrysomelidae > Leptinotarsa > Leptinotarsa decemlineata. The sequence goes on from NW_027412533.1 coordinate 3,800,027, forward strand.
TCATTTTTATATATTCCAAATCAATATTTCATTGAAGTAAACAGAAAATACGTGATAAAATAATTTATCCAAGAATTTGTCCATACATTATAAGGCAATCTGATCACAGAAAAGGTTACACTGGTTGTTACATCATATATTCAATAGAAATAGTGGTTAAACTCCATTCGGAATAAAATGATTGAATTGTACTTCGAGTGAAAAACTCAGACGGTATTAACCAAAAAAGATTTTCTGCGTCTACAGAGGTTGGAGGAAATATAAATAAAACTATTAGCAGAGAAGATATATTAGCAATTAAGAATATACAAATTTTAATGAATAGAACAGCTGAAAAACTTGAAGTGAAATTTCTGCCATTTCTGAATTTTCTCCTACAAAAGGTAATGATCTACATTTATATTAAGGTTGTTGATCAAATCGATAATTTCAAATCGGACGTAGACCAAAAGACCATTTAGCACATAGAAATATTTCAGTTTTTCGTTCCGAATTATAATCCTAATTTACAGTACATCTGTAAATCTGTACATCTTCCGTTAAGCTCCATATAACTATGGAGAAACTGGAGCTTTATGTTCATATTGCACCCCAATTTTTATAATTGTGAAAGAAGATCACCTTGGAACTTTTATTTCCGAGAAAGTTCTGCATCACAGAGACAAAAGCTGTCACAGCCCATAGTTCTAGCTCAGTCATATAATTTCTAATTTGGGTACCTTCCGTAAGTTGGCTAATTCGCGGGCCAACAGAAATACTGGTCTTAATGTTTTTCATGGCGAGCTGTGGGAATTTTTGGCAAATGTAGTAAAAGCAGTCCTCATCTTTATCTGATGATTTAAGAAATTGTTTCATGATGCCTAGTTTTATACGTAATGGCGAATGGATGGATAATTTTGTCACGACCTACTAATGAATTCTGAACTATATTGTGCTTTCCAGGCGTCTTATTTTTTTTCAAGGACCACTTTCCCCTTACGCAATGTTTTTCTTCAGGTCTACTGTCCCAAAGACAAATTTGACACTTACGGTCATCCAAAACTAGCGAGATGTTACAATATTGTTTTTTCAACTTTGTAATGTGGGCAATAGGCACCTCAACATATTTACTTCCATTGTGTAACAAAATACATTTTAGTCTACGTTTTGACCTGTCGATGAATAAACGCCAGTCGGTTTGGTTCGTATTGTGTCAACCCCATTTTTATCAACAAGTTTTTAACGTATGTGCAGTTTTTCAGTTTTGATGCCAACAATTATGAACAACAATTATGTTTAGAGAGATTTGAATCTCTTACTCATTTAGTTTTCGTGTTTAAATCGTTTATGTTCATACAACAAAAGTAACAGTCATCGGTATGATTTTTTGGTTTTAGCAAAATAATTGGTGTTTTATCAATTTTCCATAATCTTAAATATTTCACACACGATTTACAAATTAAATCAGGAGTCAAAGACTTCTCATGTTTATCCAAGACCGTCCCAAAATACTCAAAATAGGTATTTTTCACCAACTCTAATATAAATTTTCTACATTTTTTCAACACATATTCTCCGCATATATAGCAAAAATTATTTGGGTTGTTGAAACAACGTCTCTTGGAACTACTCATGTCGGGAAAACTATAGATACTAATCTAAGCATTGTAAAATACGCACGTTGACGATACAGACATACGCTTGAATGGTAATACTCGCAAACAAAGTAACTCGAGCTGCACATACACTTTTGAGGGTTGATTTGAAAATAATAGGTCATTAGTGAACACTATCGACCATAAAATTCTTGGTAACAGACAAAAAGGTAAATTTTGTACACTAATGTAATTGATTATTCTCAGAAGCTTTGTTAAGAAATTACACTCTCAGTTAATTTTTTGACTGAGTAACAGTTATTGTATATTTTCACTTTCAATAATGAGGATCGATTGTCGATTGTAAAAATAAAAAAATTCAAACTTACCAGAAATCAGTTCTTCTCTGTTCCAATGGTTCAAAATATAATCATAACTTCAAGAGGTGCGATGAAGTTAGATTTGGTACAGGTAAGTAAATAGAATATGAAAAGGAGAGTTTTCCCACATTTTTCACTTTTCTGTCACTTCAAATTTCACCGAAAGCGTCTCCGGTTTCAACCATTTCAATAAGTATAATATTTTAAAATATTTTAACTCAAAAAATAAACTAATAATTACAGTTTAATGTATGATTTTAACTATAAAGGGTTTCACAAAAACCGCGACACGTGTCCTGGTCATTGCCAGATATTTCTTCAGCGCCAGCTTCCCAGGGTCGCCCAAGGTGATCCTGGCAAGATTGAATCCTTTGATTCCGTCCCATCTCTCTAAGGATTGAGCATGGGTATAACATTTGGCTGATTCCGCAATTGTCGAAGTCCTCAGGTCGTAGGTGCCACTGAGTCCTAAAATTCTTAGTCCAGCTGCTTCCTTGGTTGAAGAGTCGGTAATGCGACTACCTTCACTCCTGGCGTGCCCTTTAACCCACCTCAGAATAATGTTATTATCTACCAAGTCTTTGGCTACATCTTGGTGACACTCTAGTACTAACCCTGAGGTTATATGTCGTCTGTTCAAGGCTAATAGGACTTGTCTGCTGTCACTGCAGATTGTTATCTTTTTGCTAGAAACTTCTTTCCTGGTTATTTATTTTGTGGCGATTGAGATACCAGCCAATTCTGTTTGGACCACGCAGGTATTTCTTTCCATTCCCCACTTAATCTTTAGGCTTAGTGATCTGGAGTACACTCCACATCCTGAGCCTTTTATGGTTTTTGAGCCGTCTGTATATATGTATTGCATTTGTAGCATCTGACTCTGTGTTCTGTTCAATTTGTATTTTGTAGGGTTTATTAAACACAAACCTGGGTTCAATTGCATCACTGGTTGCCTGCAGCAGAGGTTGCGCAGTAAGCGCTTCCCGCCATAAGCCCAGCCTCAATTGACCCATTCCTACTTCAAGGTTTACACCAGCCGTGCGCAATCGTACCATGGCCATTAACGCAACATCCTCAACGTACAGGTCCAGAGAGGTCAGACCCGTAATTGATTCCATTGCCGCGGTTGAGATTGTTCTCATGGCTCCTGTGATGTTTAAACAAGCCAGTCGCTGAATTTGATATAATTTTTAGATGGCCGTTGCTTGTAGAACTTTCGGTCCCCATGCAATGGCTCCGTACGTTAACATAGGTCTTATTATTGCAGTGTAGATCCAGATGACCGCACGGGATGAAAGATCCCATGCGCATTCCACTCTCCTCCGACATTGCTCAGAAGCCACATATGCTCTTTTTGCTCTACTCTGTAGGTGAGAGTTCCATGTTAGCTTCCTGTCGAGGATAGTCCCAAGGTATTTCACCTCTTCAGAGAAGTTTAGTTAGCTTTTGAAGATTTTAGGAGGTTGTAAGCCCGTTAAACTTCTTTTCCTGGTGAAAAAGACCATCTCAGTCTTCTTGGGATTGATCGACAGTGAGTGTTCCTTACACCATGTTTCTATTAATTTGAGCCCATCCTGCGCTCTATCTCTCTATCGTTGTCCGTAGATCTCAATCAACATTTTTTTAATTTCTAAAATTTCGAAGGAGTTTAAAATCCTATTGTCTTGAATATTTCTCATACTGACCAACATATTTTTTGCCTCACTCGCAAACAATCCGCCAAAACCAGAAAACTAGAAAGGTTTCACGATATTTGCATCTAAGTATTTTCTTTCAAGTTTCATAACTTTTTGAATGGAATTTCTGGTGAGGATTATTGAAGGATGAAGGATGAGATTAAAATATATTGTTGAATATAGAAATTCATCAAAACAGAACATTTGAATAATTATAGCACTATTGTTCTGTTATCAAGACCAAAACTGTCTTTTCAGTGATGCTCCTTTTTTCAACAAATCTTCTGAGTGAATATATTCTGTCATCAGCAATTCAGCAGAAACAAGAAATTCAAGGTTCAATGCGACAGCATGAATTTCAATATCTAAACTTTCAAAAACTAAACATTGTATTTGGATGCAATTATTCCATAATCATTCATATTTAATTCAAAATTGTCTGTATTTAAGACGGATGAGAAATATGAGTGGAGTTGGATAAGAAAAAAGTAATAAATTTGTAGGACGACTAGTAAAAAAACAATCTATACTAGTATCCGTGAAACAGAATATAACTTGAGAGTAGAAAATTTTCATATGTTATTCATCTTGATCAATCTCTACTATTAAATCACCACAAATTTCCATCGACTTTATTTAGCAATAGATTATTGAATACCAGAAAACTTTTAACGATCAGAAATTCCTCTGGCGAAGGTCAAACATCATCTAAGAATATTCCAAATTCGAAATCTATTTTTGAATGAACGTATTGAATGTGATCGGCGCAAGTAGGCCATGTATCTTGTTATAATAGCGAAAGAGAAAGTAGTCTTTCAAGAGCAAACCGACACCAAATAATCATTGTACTCGTCACTGTCGGCCATTTTTACAGTTTCGAGAGAATTGTTGATTGACTACGATCTTTATCGATTTGAAATGTGGATCAAAGCAATCGTTGTGTTTGTCAATGTGGTAGGTATTTGTTTTAATGAATTGTTGATGATTGAGTTATTGGCAAACGAGATTCTCTGACGATTTCTGACGGGAATTGAAATGAAAAACGTTTGTTCGTTACTTTTATACATTTTTTATGGGGTCACTCTTCGAGGCTTTGGCCTCATCAGTAATGGTTTTGATAGGTATAAATACAGTTTCATATTTTTTTTGTGATTGCATTTGGATTCGTATCCTATATTGTTAAAGAAAACAACAGGCTAGTAACAACTATGAAAGTGAATAGTATATTTCATTCAGTAAATTTGTCGACACAAGCCAAAAACATACACATGTCGTGAACCGTTCGGCAAGTGATGATCATTTCCCGCGATTAGATCACTATACTTTTCTTAAGTCATATCAGAAGCATATCTCAAGTGGGATTAATATCAAGAAAAGTCATAAAGAAGAGCAATCTAAACACAACATTGAAAACTATTTCTTATTTTTGTGATTCTATTCCATTTAAAACCGTTTGCAAATTAAGTGGATAAAAACCGAAAGAATGCATTGTGTGGGAATTGATCCCATGACCATTGATATATAACCAAGACAAGTGTCGTAAATAATTCGACCAAGTGATGAAGATTTCTCACAAATAGATTTCTTTACTTTTTCTATCACGAATAATTCAAAATAAGATTAGTTGCACTTAAAAAACTATTTTCTATTTTAGTTATTTCCGTCAATTGAGTTCAATTGGGCCAATTATAGATGATCGAATTCATAACTTTTGTTTTTCAATTATTTCAAATTGCAAGTTGACCTTGAGAAAATTACTCATGTCGAAATATTTCTCAGCAGTCAGTTTGATTGTTGACAACATATCATTTCAATTGAACTAACAATTTGTTTTAAAATACACATTTTCCAACGAAATACACGAATGAAAACGTTGACTCTAAAAGAAAAATAAAACAGGTGAAGGACGCAGGATTTTCCAATCATCCAAGTGATAAAATATTTGAATGAAATGACAATCATAGCAAATATTTTTGAATTTTTTGAATTTTTTAGGTTGCTTCCTGTCATATAATAAATCTTGTTTTGAAATATTCACGATGTGAGCCAAATATTCTTTGAATAATACAATAATATTTTCTCTGTGTTGAAGTCATCTTTATGTTCTTGTACTTTATCGACCTACATTTTATTAATCAAGTGTTTTTTTTTAATTCCATTGATTTCATGTCTTGAATATCCATAAGATCTCCCACAATACATTTAATTTTTTTGGAAATATGAAGTAGTAGTAATGGAACAAAAACGTTCGGTTTCAAATGTGTACCTAAATTCCCAATTCCAGGTAACTTTTTAGTAAATTTGACAAGAGGACATAGTTTTAATGAAGTGAGAAATATATATAACTTCATTTATTGAAAATACCATGATGTATCTTATAGAATATTTTGACTATTTTCATCTATTGCATCAAAGTCATTGAAAAAGTAAATGCAACATGCAACAAATCAGAGAATGTAATTAATATATCTGACGAAAAAAATTGTCCAATGTATTTCAATGATAATATTGAAGAGGAAATGAATATGCATGAAAAGGTGCTCTTTCACATTACCCACAAAATTTGCATAATTATTTAAAAGATAGGGTTCGTGGTCGCTTGATATAAAGGAAGCGGTACAATTCAGTGATGAATATAAAGAAAACGTTGCAATTCAGTGACCTCTTCTGCCACTCGACTTGGGTCCCCAAGATTTTTTTGTGAGGACACAAGAAATAAATTGTATCGCCCTCCTTCTTATTCTCTGGAAGACATGCGAAAACTAACCATTGATGAATGTCGCGAAATGATACAGCAAGTGCTGCAAAATGTTTGACACTTCCATCAAAACACTTGAGGGAAGATACCTCCTCTCAGAGAGCTGTGGGTTTTGCAGTGGTTATTTGATCAACAGTCAGATTTAGATTTCATTATTTTCCACAATAGGCTTTTGTCTTCAATGAGAAACAAATATATTGATTGGATGATGAGATTCTCCTTAAGACATATTTCAGTCTTTTGTTGTTCAGTCTACCTTCCTTTACTACTTGTTGAAAATTGAGCTAGCATCTGCAATAAAGATTATATAACTTCGAATACATGTCTTGAGAAGGAGAAATATTTGATTAGAAGTTTTTGAATGTTGAAAGAGTTCTAGATTTTAGGTTGTACATGATCCTTTGGAAAATATTGAGATAGATCCTCCTGGTTTTAATTTGGCATGCCGTCGACCATTTGGCTTCACTTCCAAAAATTGCCTCTTGAAAATCTCAATGATACCCTGCTGTACCAATTCTCATTAGTCTTTTTGAAGAAAATATCTAAGGATGTATTATATACATTTATTTGGTGATAATCTCAAATAATGTTACACAAGATTCCCTTTTTCGGCCTTTCCTCTCCACATTCAATAAAAGTTTTTATGTAACCTTTCACAAATAACCAAACAGATATCGATAATATGCATATGAAGGAGTGCATCACAAATAACACAAATTCAGTAATGGTTTTGTTAATCCTAGAAATCCTTGAGAAATTAGGCCACCTACATAGAGCGAGATAATGCATGCAGCTGCAACTGATATCAAGCATCACCGGGATTAATAGTTGTTGTGAGAGGAGTTGCAACTCCACAAGTGCATAATGCGGAATTATGCTCGTGGCATCTGATGGTGTTAGCGGATACACAGAATTAGTGTGTTTAGCGGTGGGCTGTGTAGATTCTGTAGATACTTGATTGATCGAGTGTGAGGCAAGGGATTATTGAAACCGTGCGGGTCAAGTCGAACGTGGTATTGTCATTGTACGAAAGGATGGGGGTTGGATATGGTTTTTGGGATGAAATGATAAAAAACAGTTCGACAGAAAAGTGGAAATTTTGAAGATCACAATACGCAAATCAATTGATTCATGAGTGATTCAAATATATAAGATGGTTTTCAAATACTGATTAATTGACATTTTCTATATGCAAAAATTTCAATAGAGGTATATTGAATAAAAACGAGATCCTTTGAATTGTTCCGAACCCAGCTGCCCTCTGAAAAACCTCATGTTGTGTCAAAACTTTCTCACATTTTTTGAAACTTCCTCACAATTCCTCTAGAATATTTCGCAGAGTTTTCAGAAATCTCTCCGAACGTTCTCAAAAAGAGAATATGCTATTTTGCGAGTGTTCTGAGAAACTATGGGGGATTTTTGGGAACATTTTTATAATATTCTGAAGGAGTGTAAGACATTCTCCTTTGTTAAGGACATTAAAAAAAATGTTGTTTACGAAAGTTTTTACCATATTTCGAAGGAATGTTGTAAACTTTCACATTTCTAGAATATTTTGTGAAGATTTTGAGACGATTCTTAGAGACTTTCCATTACAATCTGTTTTCTGGGACATTTTGTTGGCAGTTTGAGAATATTCTGAAGAATTTTCGAAAAAAAAAAATGTTCGAATCAGTTTTAAAAAATCTTGATATATTCTTGTGAAAACTAAATTTTCTGTGCACATTTTGTCATTCCGAAAATTTTTTGGGAACATAATATTTTTAATGGTCATATTGAATATGAATGCTTTTGAGAATATTTTGAGGCAATTCTGACAAAGTGACATCAAGAAAATCAAAGTGGCATAGTCCTGAGACGACAATGCAATTTTATTATCATTTCCTTTTTTATTGTGCAATTTGACATTCGAAGTTAAATGATGAAATATACATTTTGTATCAATAAACAAAGATTAGGGTATAATCACATTTTTTGTTTGTATGCAAGTGTGCCTTTGGGCATTTATCAATTAATAATATGCTATTCCCAAACATTTTCAGTCATGAGACCATCATCAGGGAAATTCTGATAAGTGAAGATTAATAAATTCCCCTGATGATGGTTTTATGACTGGAAACGTTTGGTAATAGATAATTAAGAATTGATATATGCACTATAACCCAAAGAAACACTTGCCTACAAACAATTAGTATATGATTATACCCTAATCTTTATTTATTAATACAATTTTGTGAGTGCATATAACATCCTTCTACAAAAATATACATTTAAAAAGGTAAATACATATGTGAAATAATTTTATTTTTCCAGAGTTTAATAATATATATTACATTATTGATTTATCAACTCATGTGTACTCACACATATTCCATATTGAATAATAATGTAAAAATCTAATATAGTTTATGATGTAAATATATACCGTCAACTAAACTCAAATTCTGCAAAAGTTTTCAAAGTAATATGGGAAAACCACTTTTATCACTTATAATCACAGTGAATTATCTTAAATTCAATGAACTGTTCATGAATATCAGTCACCGTGATATAATAATAATAAAATCAATTAATTTTATTGACAAAATGTAGTACAAGGTATGACAATTCTTGAATGATATCTCCTACATTTTTGTCAAAAGGCAATAATAGATATGTTATTTGTGAAAGTTCTTATGTTTTTAAATGTTTTTATAACAGAAAAAGTAAATGAGAAAACTCAGGGTGGCAGCATTGTCTCGATCAAAACAGTTGCGCCCCCGGACGATATTTCTGTTCACTATGGACAGGAGTCCGGCCAAATGCACTCGACGGAGAAGCAACGGCCATATGAATTGAAGAAAAAGGAACAACTTCAGTGTGTTGGTTTTTCGTGACATTTTCCCTGACACGCTGAAAAAGTATAACTTCAAAAATATACACGAGAGTCATTTTTTGTGTATAAACCAGGATTTTCTGGCACTTTCTTTTTCCCACTTTATGAAAAAATGAAAATTAGTGATGGATAATTTTATGAGAATGTAGATCGGGTAAACTTCCACACTATTAACACTTGTTCACAGAAAGGATTTGAAGCTTCAATAACTGCTATTTATTATATGCGAGCGCTTTCGGTAGCAAACTGTGCTATTATCTTACTTGAACCGAACGTTTTATCTTCTTGTTTGTTTTTTTATACAGTTAGATCGCCTCAGTGATTTTTTTATTGTTGTTGATGGTTCATTAATTATGGCTTGGGCAGGTATTTGCCCTCTTCTTCCATCCAGATGTCTCATTGAATTTGTCTGTACTTGGGTTACATCAAGTAGTATCCTTTGTGTTGGTGTTTCTCTAGGTTTATTGTTTCTAGTAATGTGTGTTGTTTTGTGGAATATATTGAATGTTAGGTCTTGTTGTGTTTTGAATTGTTTTGTTCCTCGATAAGTGAATTGAGACTTTTGAGTGTATGGATGTTTAGGTTTTCCCAGATATTCATACGATATCATTTATTGACTTTTTTTACGAGTTTGATGGTTTCTGGTATGAGGAAAGTTATGTTTGTTTTGTATGGCGTGTGTTGCGAGGTTTGATTTATATGTTGTTGAGTTTATGTAAGCTTTTTTGTGGTTGTCGTACCTTTGGATCAGTTTTTTTGTTTTGGCCGGCATAGAATTTGTTGCAGTCCAAGCATTGTATGCTGTGTACTCCTTTCAGTTGAAACAGAACTATGTAATCTCAAAATAACTAGTTTTGGGTCTGACAACTTTTTCAATGCTGATTCTAATCTTTGTCAAGACTGTGGTACCTATCTTGTGACTTTTACATATACTGAACTGAAATTATTCAGTAACTAGATTCCAGTACTACTTTTTGATTCACTCAACCAAACCACAAATCGAAATTATTAACTTCTGGACCGTTAAGGCCATCTGGCTGGCCTGATTCTCATCCTTCTACATCATTTGCAGTGCCTTCCAAGAAAAATCGCTTCCCAACAATGTACAAATATATGGTTTCGTTGAAGTGTGCGATAGGATGGAAGAAGTGAACAGATGTTAAATTATAGGTGTAGTAGCGAAAGCAATTATAAGTACGACCCACACTGCACGAACAATCTGCATATTATGATATATACACGGGAACTGATGTGAGATTGGTAAGCGTACAGAGTTGGTATAATTATTATTTAAATAAATGTATCTGAAGATAAAAATCAGTGAGACTTCAGAAATATATGGATATATACTGTTGAGTTGTGAAATCTACAGTATATATCCATATAGTCCCCCATCAAGAGGGGACTATGTATTCTGTTAGAACAAGTATTCACCAGAAAGCTACAAATATCTGACAGAGAATAAGCACAATTCCATTCAATGCCTTTTCTATGTGGAACACTATGAAAAAATGACAGAAAAATATATCTGAGAACAATAATAAAATGTTTATTAGAACAAACGTTATTTTCTTTATCATAGGTATATTGAAGATGAAACTAACCAACTAGGAACTTTATTCACCGAGGACCTTGTGAATTTGTCAAGTCCCACATTGAAGAAAACAATAAGGTTCAAGGTCTGGATTGACAAGCATAAAAAGACAACTAGATGGCTGAAATGGGCAAATTGTTAATTTTATTATCCTTCCTTTGTGAGATCAAAGGCTTAATAGAAACTAACTTGTACATGTTACTTTTCATTAACTTCAAAACGTTTGTTGTCAATATCCACTGCAACAAATCCCAAAAAGTGGAAATCGATTATCTTTCCCTCTTGAAACGAAAATCGGCGGATTTGAGCGAATATTTTTTTCCCAAATGGGACTACCTGACATATTCCATAACATTTTCAAAATCATTTTATTACAAACTCAATTGTTTATATTTCATTCTGTAGATGTCTTACGAAAACCATCACACCTATGACCGATATTTTGCAAATACAACGTTTACTGGAGATAAACTGAAACACAATACCTTGAAAATTGTTATAATTATCAAAAGACACTCTGAAGAGCATTAATCGCCATTGTTTGGAACTTTCACCGAACTGTTCTTGTACTCTAAATGAAACCTTGCAAGATCATCATCTGCCTTATTTATAGCAGAGGCGTGGCAACATAGGCAATTATTTATCCGCCAGACGTGGAACGCAAGTAATCCCTTTCAAGTTGAAAAATATATCTTTACATTCTTGAATGTGTTTATTGGAACATCAGGAAGTGTTGCAGTTACTCAAGATCACTGAGGAATGCCAGAATACCCAGGAAAAAGAAAATCTTTGAATATCAAACGATGAAGTTTGTCTTTGAGAACACTGAAAATATATGTGAAAGACAATGAACAACGTTCAGAGCAGACAGAGCAACGTTTGACAATTTTTCCTTTGTTTTCTTTGTCTTCAATATACAGTGCGGTTGGTAACTAACAGATACGTTTATTTTCTATGTAATGTTCAGTGTAAGGATAGAAATCATGTTTTAATACTGAAATGGCATTCTCAAACATTATTTCATTTCCTTTATTTTACATAACCTCTTTGAAATTTTCGAATAGAATGATTATGCATGCGTGTGACAATTAACTTGAAAGAAAAATTAATTGGCGCTACGGGGCGACATCATCGATTCCAGTGGCGCATTTGCTTTTTCAGCTGCAGGAAAACCCGAAAAAACCTGCAGCATCACATCATCCGAAGATCTTGATATACCAATATCCTCTTTCTTATAAAACAAAATGTAGGGTGTCTCCAGAGGCTCCAATAGATTCAATGCATCGCCAGAACACTTCGTGACACGACTATCGTCAAACTTAAACCAGTCCGTTTCGTCTTTGACCAAGGCGTAATAATCACCAGATTCAACGCCAGAACCACAGTGAATATTGACAGCATGAAAATTATAATAGTGTTCATCTATTTCGAACCTTCGTAAGAGTTTAGTGCTCCCGTCAGAGGTTGAGTCATGTTTGAAGATCATCAGTGTTATTATTCTCTATCCATCGATTCATATTTTTCATTTCTATGAATTTTGTATCGAAAAATCACATTCTCACTGTCACTGGGTAATTGAGAGAACATGAAGACTAAAGCATCAATTTCTTACCTTATCTTATTCGATAAATGTTTTGATATTTTTTCATTGGATTATATCTACCCAATGCATACGGTATTGTCTTTATTATTCCAAGAAACACTAAATGTTTATGAAACAATTCTCATTTTGTATGTTTGAAAATTTCAATATAAAACTCATATTTGTTTTTTTGGTGTATATGAACTGAAAAAATCATTGAAAACTTTCTATTCCTTTTCTTTGCCCAGTTATGAAATGGTCACATTCTCAAGGCCCTCCAAATTGAATTTATAATGATGATCAAAAAGCTTTGAAACGTTCCAAATTTCTTCAGCGTTGAAAACCCTCAAAGCAGTAATTTGTTTCGTTTCTTTAATTGTATTTCATTACCGCCCTTTTCTTATTAACTTTATTTATGATTCACTGGAAATGTGGCTTCTCTTTTCACCCTTTTGGTTTCGAATTCATTTGCGTTGAAATATTATAATCAGCTGTCTTGAAAGTAACTTCGTTGCTCAAAATGTATTTAATCCGGAGAAGTCTACGAAAGCGTAAAACAAATTCCCCAAAGACAATACCGTTTAATTCACCCTTCCATTATTTTGAATTCTGACAGTGACCAAATTTAACAAAATGTTCTATAAGTATGAACTTCGAAAGAACATTTTGTTCTGCGCTAATTAAAATATATCCACGCATGGTCTTGTTGTATACGAATGAGTATATGATGTAAGGGACTGTTTTTGCGCAATACACTGTTAGTTTTGGTTCAATTTTAAAAATGCATATCCTGAAAATCCTAACTTTTGAAGTACACAGTTCTGAAGTTTATTATGACAACTTTGATGTAACCATACATATTTTTCTGAAACATAGTAAACATCTTTCATGTATGGAAAAGATATGTTTGCAGTAGCGTCCAACTGATATTTTCACTGGATCGTTCCAAAGAGGAAATTGAATTGACACTACTTTTCGAAGTAACGATTATTTCCACCCAGAGCACTTCCGAAGCTAATCTGATCTCTCAAACTTGAAATCGGATATTATTCAAAGGATTGAAAACGTGTCCAGTTAGTACTAGGCTGCTTTGACAGTTTTGAACCTAGTATGAGTATCATCACCGGCAGCAGAAGGTTGCATATCTTATTGAGGATCTAGAGGTGATTTTGAATTGGGGTGAAAGTAACCAGGTTCAATTCAATGCCACGAAAACCTAGGCATCGATTTTCTCCGAAAAGATAAATGTTTCTGAACCGGATACAATAATGTGAACTCAGCAACTTTTGATGCTTTATAAAGGTCAGATCTGACCTTGTTTCTCATGTGTGGAATCGGATATTAATTTAATGATTTAAAACGTGTCCAGTGAGTACAAAGCTGTTTTGATAGTTTTGAACCCGGTCTAGGTGTCTTCACCGGTAGCATATCTTAATAAGGATCTGGAGGTAACTTTGAATTGGGCTGAAAGTAATCAGGTTCAACTCAATGACACAAAAACAAAGGTATCGATTTTCTCCGAGCCGAAAATGATAATGTCAGGACAGATCATTCTGCTTTCTGCTTCGATAAGATTGTTGGGGGTAAAAATGGATACCAATATATCTTGACATAATCATGTCGCTGGAATTGCAAAGACTAGCTCTTAAAAGCTGGAAACACTGTTCCAAACTAGAAAACTATACACATCTCAGAAATTTTTGATGCTTTATAAAGCTCAGATCATACCTTTTTTGGAGTATTGTTTTCATGTAGGCATATCCTGAAGCTGCAGGATTCCATTCAGAATAGAGTCATTCGCCTGATTCAAGACATGATCATCACTTATAACGTTGATAGTCTGAAACATCGACGAAAGGGTGGAGATTTGTCACTCTTTTATAGATACTTGCATGGGAGGTGTTCAAGTAATTTGGCACATTTGATCCCATCATGACCGGTATATATCAGAAATACGCGACAGACTGTGATTGCTCATCGTTTTGAGGTTCAACTCAGTATACTTTGAACTTCAGTGTTCAAGAACTCTTTCAGTTGGAGAACCGCGTTTATATGAAATAAAATTCCTGAGAACGTTATTCCAAATGAATTTAATATTCAGCGATTCAAATCCATCAATAAAAACCTAACTTGGATATGCTTCTACAGATTAATCAGAATATTGAAAAGTATTTCAAAGAAGACCAACGCGCTGATATTTGAAACTTCAATACGAAACCTGTTTTGATCACTCCTTCACCTCAAACTTCTAATGGAAGCTAATTGTGACATACACTGTATACTGACCTTACGTTCAATGACATTGTTAGGCTATATTTATTATGTCATAATTCAATGAATGAAGTAATTATTATTATAGTATCCATCAAAATGAAATTCTTTTGTGAAACCTTCAACATAAGTAATCACAAGATACTGTATCGTATTTTTTTTATAAGGGATTTTTTCATCTGATCAATCGATTGACTGATCTTCTTATCAGTTTTTTTATCAATACCAAACAAAATATGTCACTTGAACATGGAACTCACCTAGTTGGCCTTGAAAGAGGCGGCGTAATCGAACTTTCGCGTGTAAATTACATAATTCATGTAAGTTTGATGGTCCTTTCGTTATACATGGTTAACACAAAAAAGTAGCTAATTGAAAGTAGTTGCTTCCACAAGGAAAAAGTTCCAGTGAATATTATATAAAACACATATTGATTCACATACAGTAATCTGTAATGATATTCAGAGTTAACATCTGAATAATTCTTACTTGTGATGCACTGTTTGGAACCTTTTGTGTAGTAATGAATTCCATCTCTTTCTAAATCTCTAATCAAGTTTTTTTTCAACAACATACCGTTATTTTAACAGCTCTACACGTGTTTCGATCACCAAGTGATCATCTTCAAGAGGAAGATCAAACTGATCTATGTGCAGTGATACAAATGCAAGAAGTGAGGCAGGAACTGTTCCGAAGAAAACAGATTTCAAAGGTTTTATATTCAACTTCCAGTATATAGCACTCTGTATTGTACGACCGTCATCACCATAAAAAACCCAAATTTATGGACAATGATAATTGTGTGTAATTGGTGAAATTTGATATCTGTTATGTGATCCGATGCCCGAGAGACAATCTGATGATCTCTCATTTTGGTAATGCCAGTGGAGGGTAATGGCCGCGTGTCAGGTTACCTATTCCAACGAAATAATTTCGTCAAACGGATAAGTTGCATTCGGAGGTTTTCATATCATGAGGTGAAGACTTATAAACTTTGTATGCATACATCAGAGTAAATATCGTCCTTAGGTGCTTTCAACTGACATTCAAAATCATCAAATATGGAAATATTGCAGAAAGAAATCTTTTGGCTCCTAAAAAATTTATGAAATTTTGAGTGATTGAAGGTCAATAAGATGTGAGGATCTTCAAATATCCAGGCTGGACAGACATCCTTCATTAGCATTGTTCCTGTCTGAATTCATTTTGGACATTCATTCAGAAATTTTTGAAAGCTTAACATGGCTAGGAACAAAATTTTTAGTCACACCCCTTTTTTTCTCATTATTTCTTCACGAATAAGTTATTTTCCATCTCCTAAACTAGCTTTCTCACATGGACAATTTCTAACCTTTTCTTCCCAAACATTTGAATGAAATTGAACTAACACTTTTGTGCAGCGTTTGGACCATTTTTGCTATTCCTTCGCTTTGGAACTAAATAATCTGAACAACAGAATCAGATCAATTTCATACTGGGTGAGAAGCAGGAAGAAACTTCATGAAAAAATTATCTGAGAAATGAAATTGCTTTTTGAAACAGAAAGTGGCTCGGAGTAATTACGAGAGAGAATGTCCGAATATGCCCTCCATTAAATTTTCAAAGTGATCCGTTGTCTGGTTCACCAGAAACGTCTAATGTGCCATCCACCGTGAATCAGCCTGTATATGCGACGTTTCAATGTTTAGTCACATGCAATTATAGTTGAATATTTGATGACATTGGTTCAATTTGACTAGGATACTGATAGTCATTTGAATTGTAAAAATTATGCATAAATAAGTATCGAGTTCACGTATGATCCA
This sequence comes from Leptinotarsa decemlineata, assembly GCF_025532065.1. Lineage (NCBI taxonomy): Eukaryota > Metazoa > Arthropoda > Insecta > Coleoptera > Chrysomelidae > Leptinotarsa > Leptinotarsa decemlineata. The sequence continues at coordinate 3,816,542 of NW_027412533.1, forward strand.
AAAATAATTACATCAAAATATTTATTTCATGACATGGTTAAATTCGAAGTGACTCAATCTTGAAACAGCTAAATGTTGCTTCACTTTGTTTTATCATCTGAGTTTATAATAACTTTTGCTGAATGTGTGATGAACCATAATTCATATTTGCAAACAATTTCGTTCAAAACAATCCCGAAATGAATTACTTCTCCCATATTTCATGAAACAAGTGGGGTGATATTCACCGTATCAAGGCTCATAGCCGATTCTATAATGACTTCATTCAACATTGGTCTGGTCTCCATTTGTCCCTGAATTCCATCTCTTTCTGAATCTCTGATCAAGTTTTTTCCCAACTTCTTGTGACTTGTAACTGAGCTTATCATTGTATTGAAATTTCACTCTTCACTCTTCAAATTTAGGTTATCTTCGTTGTTTTACCAGATTCCAATTATGTCTCTTTTTCTGGTTCCACTTTCTCCTACCTCATATCAGAAAGTTCAAAGCCTTATGATTTCAATTCCACGTTTTTCATGTCCTTACAAAACAATTCCATCTCAAAAAATGCTTCAAATGATCGGAGGAGATCGTCCAAGACTCAAGATGGAGATCAACTTGAATACAAAAAATTCTAATTACCTGAAGGCACGTAAACCTGTAGCAAACAGACTCATTTTCATTAACTCAATTTCTTAGAATAATCCCAGCGTCTAAATGCTTACTCCTAATCAGAATCCTTCAAAGCGTTCTGAAAGCAAGGTATGACTTAGTTCCAAAATTACTTCTTAAAGTCTGCCTGTCTACAATACATAGTAAACTTAGAACTAATTACTTTGCTCTGCACATTTAAAAACATTAATTAGCTTTAAACATTAGACGGTTCAGCTGAAATAACACCGATAAAATAACAGCGGAAAAATTAACTCAGAGTTTTCCTGCCCACTTCCCTTATCGATCAATTTGAGAAAGAACGTGGAAAGAAAAGCTTGAGGAAGGCTCGGTAAACGCAATTCACAGGGCCACAGGTCTGTAACTAACAATTATTCCATGGGTAACTATGCGAAGAAGGCTGTATAGGAAGGTTATAGCGGTATTATACATTCCTGTATCTTCCTGCGTCTTATCTAGGGTTTTGCTTTCGGCATGTTCGGTTTGATTTTTCCAAAACTAAAGCCCAGGAATTTGTTCGTGCAAGTTCAGAGACAACAATTGAAATATGTAACTCACACGAAACAAGTGGAAGTTAAAATTCAGCGTTCAAATGAAATATCACAGTGCAATAAAACCTAAAAAGATACTCTCAAGACTCAGCCACAATTATCGACTTTACGTACTGAGTTATGCAGATGACTTGTCATTCTGATTCATGCTAAAAATAATAATAAAGTGAGGAAATTTTCGCAGCAGATTCTAAACGTTGTAACAGGCTAGACTGAAAGGACAACATAAACCCATCCAATCTGGCTATTGTAGCACTTACCAAGAGGGCCGATATAGAGTAAATAGCCTAATAACACATGGATATTCTAGGTATGTCCCATTTGCGTTCCTGGATGTACCGTCGGCACAGCGACTGAAATGAAATGTTCATAGGATGTCCCATAAAAGTTATTCAGTAGATGTTCCAACTGATTCATCCTTACCTTGTACTAGTTATGTCCTCAAATTTTTCATCCTTGTTATTGTGTGAAAATAAGAATGGGAAAATACAAAAGTCATCATAATTTGAAGAGGCATTAGGTGAATTAGTTACTCTCATTTTTCCCCACAGGAAAATATAAAGTGTCATCTCCAAAGTATGCACCATATGGAAAAATTACTTATTAAGGGTTTTTTGACAACAAGTTATTCTTGATAAAAGTTTGTGCATCCCCTAAAACTTAACATGCACCAGTGAAATACAGTAAAACACACATAATATACGAGGAGACTTCAAATATTTGAATTTAAGACAGGAGTAAAGTACTCTTATTTTGAAAAATCTCGGAAAATGTTATTCAGAAAAGTTGTTTAGCATCAAAAAATACTTCTAGATTTGAATTCATGGCCATCTAAGTAAAGTTTTACTTTTTTTTCAAATGGGGACTACGAAAAAAATTGGCAAAACGATAAATAGACAGCATCCTGTATACGACGGTTCATTTTAAAAGCCTGCAATATTACAAGTTACACAACTACGGTGTCAACCGTTGTTTTTTTGGAGATTATTTTGGAGAATTATATTGGACTAGAAAATTTCCAGAAAATTAATGAGTTTGTTCCGTAATACCTATTCAATTTTCAAGTGATTGGCAGCACTGTTCAGGTGAAACTCGCTATGATGCTGCTTAACTGTTTACTGCCAAAATCGAGTATGTTTGTTGTAGTCTAGTTCACATGTACTTTTTTTGGAACATTTTTCAGCCCTGTCCAAAAATTACGACCAAGGTGTCATTCTATTCGTTTTTTGCCTAGAAAGTTTAAGAGAGGTCCGAAAATGCATCGATGAAAATTACAAAAGTTTTAAGTAAGTAAAAAAAAATTGGCTTTAGTTTTTTCTTAATATCTCGAAAAATTTTCAAAATTTTGGAAAATTGAAAGAATATCAATGAATTCGCGTGGACAAAGTCCGGACTCCCGAAACTGTATCTCGATTATTTATAATTTTTATGGAGCCCTGAAAATAGAGCCAAAAGCGCGCGCCTTTCGTCACTTTGACATAGAAAAAAATTATTTAAACATATTAAATGTAAATATTAAGGAATGAAATGATTCATGTGATGTTGGAATACATCAATAAACAATAATCCCCAGTTAAAAATTTTTTATCCCAATTTAAACGTCAATTATAAATTTGTTAATTAATAACTTTTTCTGAATTGAAAATTAATATGAAAATCCCTATAATTATTAAACTAAAACCCTGGCATTTTTTTCTTTCGGTGAAGTTATCATTAATAGGCAAAACAATAGATTATTGTTGCCAAAATAATAAAATTGTTATTTTATATTTTTTTATTGACAAATGAAAATTATAATTTTATAAAAAATACATTACAAAATTCTTTTTTCTAATTCTTTATTGTTTCAATGTCTCATGGCTAAAAACTAATTAATAATATTTTTTTTTAATTTTTTACAGCTATCGTTAATAAATTTATTATAATCAAATACATTGTTTATAAGCAATTCGAAAATTTTTTTCTGCATTATGTTAATGAAGAAAAATCATGATTTGAAAAAAAATGATTTCTTAAAAAAAAAAAAATTGTTGCTAAAAAATGCGTTTGTTAATTAACAATCGTTTTTTGCAACTAAATATTGAAATTGAGGATCCGTTTTTTTTTTAAATCATAAATTCTTTTGTTCTTCAAGGTTTTTAAAAAAACTTTTTTTTTATTCTTTTTTTAATTGTTTATTTGAAAAAGAATTGTTATAAACAAATTATTTTTTTTATTTTTTTTTTCAATACTTTATTCTATAATAAAAGTAAATATGTTTTTTTTTATTCTATTTTTCATAAAACTTTCAATATAGTGATACCTTGATACTTGTCTTTTTCATTCGCTCCTTCGCTTTTATAATCATAATAACTTTCAAACTATTGCAGTTATGATAAATATGCTTCAAGTCTTTTTTGTTCATTATGAATTTATTATTATTAATTAACAAATTTATAATTGACGTTTAAATTGGGATAAAAAATTTTTAACTGCGGATTATTGTTTATTGATGTATTCCAACATCACATGAATTTTTTCATTCCTTAATATTTACATTAAATATGTTTTAATTTTTTTTTATGTCAGAGTGACGAAAGGCGCGCGGAAGCCAGACTACCCGCTTTTGGCTCTATTTTCAGGGCTCTGTAAAAATTATAAATAATCGAGATACAGTTTCGGGAGTCGGGACTTTTTTTTACGCAAATTCATTGATCTTTTCAAATCTTTTTTCAAATTTCAAAAATTTTGAAAATTTTCCGAGATATTACTTAATTGTTTATAACTTTTGTAATTTTTATCAGGGCGTTTTCGGACCTTTCCTTAAACTTTCTAGGCAAAAATATGAAAAATACGACAGGGCTGAAAAATGTCACCAAAAAGAGCTAAATCGAGTACATGTGAACCAGACTATTGTTTGTATCACAGATATTGAGGTGATATATTACAATGGAAAAAGTTGAATGGTGAGTTGACAGTTTACTTTTTATTATTATTCGAAAGTTTTCATTTCTCCATGTACTCTAGTTATGTTTATTATAATAATCGCATACATAAGCTCAAGTGCAACGATATCTTCACTCACTGAATTGATTCGACTTAAAGCATATCGAGGTATAAAGTTTTCTCTTCAAATTGACCTCGATAGTCTTTCGCAAAAATATCGCCTTGTATGTTTTCCTTCCGAGCATCTGGAATTTGACGGTTCCCGAAAACATAAATATTATAAAATCTGAACGTCAATTTTGTCCTGCATTCTACCTAGTTTCATTCCATTCTTTCAATTCAGATTCCACGTATTGAAAATATCAATAAAGTCGATAGTTTCTCAAAAATATTTGTTTGAATTAGGAAAGAATTTCTTAATTGAAGTATATTTTTTATAATTTTGAAAGGCGATAACGAGTAAAACCAACCGTGAGAATGAAAAATATTTCTGTAAGTGGAAGTAATTTGGTATAATTTCTTGCGAATTGGAGAGTAATTGTTTCGGATGTTTTTGCGGCTGATTCGTAACTGAAAGGAATACGTATTCATTTCTCATTTTGAAATCCACAATTTTTTTAGCTGCGATGTGGATTAAGAGAAATGGAACAAATATTCAAGATAAGCCTATTCGTCGATATATTGAAAATGTTTTGTATCGAAGATATATTCCGTTTGTTGGTCGTGGTCTGAAGGTTTTTATACATGATGTTTCGTCCAGTACTGCGATATATATTATCTAATAATATATAAGTTTGGAGTCGCCGCACTGAACCACGCACTACCATCGGTAGTGCCTGCATTTAATACCACAAGCACTGCAGGAAAATTCTTAAGAAGCTCTTAGGAAGGTGCATGCGCGAAACTAGCGATTCACATTAGATTTGAGTCGATGGAGATTGAATCTATTTGAAAAGTTCTCAGGAAGTTTATTCCACATAAACGCTATTCTCCAAAAGAAAAGTTCTTGAAGAGTGAAGTTCGAGGTGTACTGAGTTAAACCTCAAAACGATGAGCAGCCACAGTTCGTCGCGTACTTCTGTGCTAAGTGACTTGAACACTTCTCGTGAGGGTACCTATAGTAGAGAGACAAATCCCCAACCTTTCTTTGGTGTTCCAGACTATCAAGGTTGCAAGTGATGTTCGCGTCTACAATCAGGCGGATGGATCTTTTCTGGATGGTATCCAGCAGCTTCAGGGTATGCTTAGGGGCAGAGCTACATACATGAGAACAATACTCCAAAGAAGGTCTGATCTGAGCTTTATGAAGCATCTAAAGCTGCTGAGGTGTGTACAGTTTCCTGGTTCGGAACAGTGTTCCAAGCTTATGAGAAGCAGCCTTCGCAATTCCAGCGACATGATTTTGCCAAGACATATTGGTGTCCATTTTAACCCCTAAGAAACTTAACGAAGCAGAAAGCGGAATTTTCTCTACTGACATTATTATATCCGGTTCGGAGACCGGATATAATAATGTCGTTTTGGATAAAACCGATGCCTGTGTTTTTGTGGCATTGAATTGAACCTGGTTAGTTTCACTTCGATTTGAAATCACTTCTAGATCCTCATCAATATATGCAACCTCCTACTACCGGTGAAGATATGCATCCGTAGTCGATGTCCCGAAATCCGAATGGAATGACGAGACAAGTGTGCTATTGTCAGCAAAGCAATATATTGGATTCTTCGTTTTTTCCAGTAAGTCTTGATATACAATAAAAAGAGGGCTGGAGACAATGTGGATCACTGGAGAACACCAGAATTGATGGTATGCTCCGCTACTACTGATTTGTCGGTAGGCGACAATTCCAAAGAGACGAGTACTTATACTGCCCTACGTGGTTCCAATACCCCAGTGTTGCCCAAGACTCTATGGAATCCTTTGCTAACCTTAGACCCTCTCTGATGGTTTTCTTTGATCTGAATACAGATTTCACTATGTGTTTCTTCAGAATTCTCCAAATTCACTTCGTTACATATTTCACATAGGACAAGAATGCTTTTACATTGACTGGATCGTTTAGAGGTGTTATGGCATCCTCTTGCTTGAGTCGAATATGCTCCAGTCACTCTCAATTAAACTCTTACTCACTTCCCCCTTCTATTTGCTGATAATGAGAGTTTTTATCCAGATACCTGTCTGTATGTGTTGAGTTTCTCAATGTCCCATATTCTCGTCTGTTCATTAACATACCCAAGAAGGTGATTATTGCCAGCGTTTCTCATTCCATTGTGAATTGGATTCTCAGGTTCAGGGAATTCAGATTTGATGGAAAGTTGTTGAGTTGTTCTTCACCGTGATACCATACAACAAACGTATCATCAACGTTTTGCAGCCAAACAATACGATTTTATGTCAGCTTGTTCCTAAGCAAGCACGTTCAAATTTGTGAGTGAAAAAGATTTCCAGTTCCGAATGTATTGACCATTGCAGTGCCATCCGTTTGTTCATAAAAACACCATCCTACTGGTAGTACATAGATAATTAACAATGAGCGAACAGGGCGGTTATGTCTACTGAGAATACTCAATCACTACGAGTAATTAGATGTTCAGTTTCTTTAACCGGAACCATCGCATACAAGGAGACATCTCTTCGTAGGGTCGTTTACACTATTTAAAAGTGTTTTGTCAAATAACTAAGCTTGTTGCAATACTTTTTATGTCAGTGAACTGGATATCTGCAACTTATAGAAACACTGGAAATTAATCACAGGTACCAATTCAAATATGACTGATTCCTTTTTAATATATTTGAAAACAAACACTGGCCAGTTGTAAAACTTTCAATCGAATCGTAAATAATTGTCACTACTTAAGACGTCTTACGGTATAAATAGAACTGGCGGCCGAAATATTAGCGTTAAAGTGATATTAATTCACGTGGTTTTACTTTTATTACATGTCTCTGGTTTTAATTTATGTACGGTCCTATTTCTGTTAGAGTGTGTCGATTTCAGAGTTGATTACTGTTGATTCGGGCTGAAATCTCTAAGGTCAGATATTGAACACCACTTAGCTTTAGTTGGACTCTTTTTTCTTCGAAAGAAGATTATTGATATTGATTCTCTGTTTATGAATTATGCATTCACAAAAAAATGATGAGTTCAAAGTACTTTTGTTCAATTATTCATAACCAAACAGTTTTTGATCTGTTTTAAGATAATTTAGACTTTAGACTAAATTCATAATTGTTCCAGTGTAGTTGTAATACGCAAACATATCTTAGGATATTTTTGGTTTTCCAAAAACTGAACAAGTTGTTCATTAGACTGAAAAGAATCTGTCGGAATTGCACAACCGCAGAAATCAATACATACACACAGGCTTTCTGAATCTATCACTTTCCATAATAAATCAGAGTAACTTATAGCATTTCACATATTTCCTCAGATAGGCTATATGTATTGACACATAGGCTTTCTGAATCTATTGCTTTTTTCAGATAGTGATAACGTCTGACGGGATAAATATTCCATAAATAAAATTTTCTTGTGTAAAATTCCCATTATTTCTAAAATGTAAGCCTAAAATGAATCGGTCAGAAGTAGTATGAATGTGTCTTGGCCAAAATTTGATCTAAAAGTATAAGTTTCAAAAATAGATGAATGAGGATTCGCCCTTGAAAATCTTTCCAAATACTCGACGTTGGCCAAAATTCAGTAACTTTCCATAATAAATCAGAATAACTTATAGCATTTCACATTTTGCTATTTCTTATCAACACTTTTTTTCGCCTCTTTCACCATATTTCCTCAGATAGGCTATATGGATTTTTTTAAGGTAAAATCAGTGACCTGGAGAGTTATGGATGAAGAATGCATATACATAATTTTTTCCCAAGGTAGAATAGTTTGATCTTTCTCTTGAAAATGATCACTTGGTGATCGAAACATGTGTCGAGGCGTTGAAATAACGGTTCGGTGTTGGTTCTTCCAAAAAACCAAATCCGTAGAATCTTTTGTAAAGAAAGGTGAAAAGCAGAGGCATTTACTATCATATTGTTGACACGTAATATCGAACGTGAAGCATTTTTGGCCGAGGTTAGAGCTCTAAGTAATTATTATTCGAAGGAAGTGAAATGTGATGCTCACTCAACAACAAAAATAATTTTTTCCAATCAGTGTTCTTATCAATTCAAATTACTTCATGAACATATATGTTTAATTCATGAATTTTAAATAGTTCAGTGAACTCATCCTCCAAAATAATTCATGTCTAAGGATTTTGGGGATGCTGAGACCGACTTAAACAACTTTTTTCATCTTTATTGACTCATTTTATATTTTTCATAGATACGTTTTCCTATTGCCCAGTGTAAAACAGCACTCCTACAAGAATAAATAGTTTTACATTGATCAATTAACACGAATTTTGCATCAACGTTCCAAATATGCTTGGATTTACATTCTGAACAATAGAGATATGGGTGTGGATTCATGAGAAGGTGGGACACAATGTATTATTTGATACTGATAGTTTCCATCAATGTAGAATGCATATTATATTGTTACTTCTATTTATTTAAAGAAAGGAACGATTACTAACAAAAATAAAGGGAAGTAGAAGGAAGTTATCAAATTTGATCGATAAATAATTAGTAAAGAGTCTTTTAAATTTCTCAAATAAAAAAATAAGTCGCTATTTCATATGACAATGATACTATGGATCATCAGGTTTTTATTAGTAAATTAAAATTCTTTGGATTCCACCCTGACTCAGTGAAACTATTGGAATGTTACTTGAAGGAAAGAACGCAGAGAGTGGTTCATGAAATTGAATCCTCAGAGACCCTTGCTTTGAGCCATGGCGTTCCGCAAGGATCCATATTGGGCCCACTGTTATTCTCTTTGTACATCTCAGATCTTCATTCATTCGTCAAATACTGCCGCATGGACCACTACGCGGACGATACCCACCTGTACTTATTTTTCAATGAAGTGAAACCTGATGTTACCGCTGCTTTAAATTCGGATCTGGATTCCTTGATAAATGTATCTGCAGCACATAATCTGGAGTTGAACGCGAGCAAATCCAGTGCATTGTTTTTCGGACCGAAGCTCAAACGTAATCTAGCCAGTACCTCAATCGACATTGTTCTGGGTGGGGAAAAAATTCCAATAAAAAATGAAACGCAAAACCTCGGACTCTGGTTAGACAATGAATTGAGGTTCACAAATCATGTTAATCAATTTTGCCGAGGTTCATATAATACACTCAAACAACTTTATCCAAGTAGACAATTCATGAGTTCCGCTCTGAAAATTCATGTTTGTGAATCCCCCATATTATCGAAACTGGCTTACTGTGACTACATTTATGGACCCGCATATATGAGTGTTGACAAAAGTCGACTTCAAAAAATGCAGAACTCTTGTATTACACTTTCCGTTGGAATACGCAAAAATGAGCACATGAGTCATAAATATCTGGAAATGCGAAAACTGAAGTTGCTAGATATGAGAAAATGACATCTATTAAATATGACTCATAAAGTACTGAAATATAAGACACCAACATATCTATATGACAAACTTATTAAAATAGGGAACCTAAGTGATTATAACACCCCTAACTCGGGGTTACTGGCAACGTACAAACATAAAACCTCCATTTTTCAGCGATCTTTCACGTACAATGCCTGTAAATTTTATAATCACCTTTCGCATGATTACAGTACATATATTCTGATGAACTTCAGAAAAAAGTTGAAATCCCTATCATCAGTTCGATATGATTAACAAATATCGAACTCTGCATCTACAGAACGGATAATGACCAGTTAATCATTTTATGAATTTGAGGTACTAATCACTTTGATAGATTTAGACAGCAAAATTATTCTACAATGTAATAGAATTATACTAATCGTAGATATTATAGCTAAGATAATGAAGAAAATTGTAAATTAATATAGTATTTTCATGGTTGAGTTGAAAAACACCATCGGGTGACACTTCGCCACTTTATCTTTGTTGGATAACTGTTATTGTTATCTCTTTACATGTGATGATGAATAAAGACGATTTATGATTATTATTTATTATATGAAACAAAATATTCTGTTGGTTTTTAGCGCTTCGTTTGTCCACTATTGAATTCATATTCGTTATGTAGTCCATACTTCCAATGAAGTTAACCTTTGTTTTGAGAAGCTCCTTGATACTTTTTCTTTATTTTCACGTAAATGTCCTTTGAGACACTCCTAATCTGACTGAAGAGAAAAAGTATAATTTCACGAACAAAGTAACCGTTTCCATCCTGGAATCTGCTGTATTTTCAAAAACGATTTCACCCGGTCCAGTTTTACATAACGACTGGGCAAGGTCCTCTAGCAACGAACTGGCTTGAACTCTGCCATGAATGTCATTTCGGAATAATCCACCAAAAACATACTACGCCACAGAATCCAGAACATACCGAAATACAAACAATGACAATGAGCGCATACATTTTATCTCCGTCCACCTCGATTAAAATTCCGTATCTACAGAGAGAGAGAGAGAAAAGGCGACATCTATTGAGCGACTATTTTAAATTGTGGCATATTCGCCGTTATACGTAATGTGTTATAATTTCCTGGGGTGCTTTTGGGACTTCAAAACTGTTTAGTCGTATATGCAGAGTAGTTTTAGTTTTGTTCGGTTGCAATCTACTGTGCGACAACTTTGGGAAGTAATAACCGAGGACAAAAAGGAGTGCTTTTGTAACAAAGAAAACGTCAAAACGAATTTTCTTAGAACAACCGTATATACATTTGAAACTTCTGAAGGTTTATAACTCATCTTATCATGAAAACTGCAAAACAAAAATATTCTCCATTTCTGAGACAATGTTTTACCAGTATTCAGGAATCTAAATAATCAGATGTGTTCTCTATAATCTTCGTTATGCAATAAAAAAAGTTCTAGTTTCTTCTGTTAGAAATAAAATTGATCCCAAAAATCAGAAGATTCATCCTGGGGTTGAATGAAAGTTGGTTGTACAATATCATTTCCGAAATATCATATCTTCTATAGACTGACTCATGATTATAGATGCTTGGAAAACATCATGCATGCCAGGTAAAATTAGTCTCTAAATTTTCAAAAGTGGAAGTTGTTGAAGTAACTCTCTTCATTTGATACGAAACATATATTTCCAACTCTATATGTGATACATAGGTGAAACGTTATTTTCCATTTAGAATTCAGTACATTCATGCCTTCAGTGGAAAACTTTCATAAATTCGTTATTTTTTTCCGAAGTTTTTTGTTGTATCAAAGGAAAATCTTCAAAAAAAACATTTGAAAACTTTTATTCATTTGTGTCGCAATCAGTAGCCAATAATATTTGATGATATCTAATAATTACCTTCCAGTAAAAACTTCAAAAGTTTTCCAGTCATTCAAAGAATCTGTCATTTTCTGAGGTAGTGCAGATTTTCATTTCATTTTAAATATCGTATTGTCCCAAGTAATGTCAAAACTACACCTGTTAATTTTGAAAGCCTTTCATACATTTAGGAAACTGTCTGCTACTTTACTGGCAAGGCACAGAAATATGATAGATCCCCACATTCAAGAACCTTTTTTGGGTTATTTCCATTATATTTATTTCCAAGTTGATTTTACTCAATTTTACTTCATGAATTGATTTATATTTTCAGTAGGTTTTCATAGTATGTACATATAAGCACCTGTTTTTCTGAGTGAATAAATAGTTTATATCATTATTATATTGTTACCATTCAGAAGTGGGTTTATATGTTTTAATTTTTTCAAAAAAACTCCTTAGAGCTTCTTTTCTATTGATTAAATACTTTCTGATCCAGTAAGTAGCAAATCTACATTTCTATTTCATTCTTTTTTATGTCTTCGGCCATGACAACTCGTGTGATAGGTAGCATTCATTGATAGCTCTTCGTCAGCCACGTAATGTAGCAGAATCAACATTACTTCAATCAAACATACTTTTTTTTTTTAAATATCAAGTCGGAGGCAAAGTCAAACTCAATTCCTATAGGTCGAGAGCTGGGTAACAGTATCAGTGTCGCAATCAATCGCTGAATTTTATATCTCATTACTGAGAAGAAAATTTTGGTTAGTAGACCGTAGTGAAAAGGAATCGGGAGCGAGCATTTTCATGGACATCTCATTTTACCACTCCCTATCAATATAGATATGAGTGAACAATCAGTCGCCGAGGTACTACCTTTGTTCTCGCAGTTGACAAATACATCACTGTCATCGCAGAAACAGACGAAACGTTTGGAATTACGATTTGACCACAATCTATCAATCTAGATTTTGTTCTATGTTTACGTTCTTATGGAAACCTATTTCTAATCCAAGGCTACTTCGTCCCCACCGTCCAAAAATTCCTACAGTACGCGGATGACACACTCCTTCACTCTTCCGCTCCCAACACCCAAAGCCTATGAATCCAATCCCAAATTATGATCAACCACTTCGAGCAATGGTGCAAAAAGTGGCGTATCAAAATCAATCCCACCAAAACCCAAACCAAACTCTTCAGACACCCCAATACCACAACCTGCCCCAAACAAAATCCTGATAACTTGAACCTCAGATTTTCAGGACAGAACTTCCTACTTCAAGACTCGGTGACCTACATGAGGGTAACTTTCACGAGAACCCCCAACTGGGAAACCGACTTAAGAGAAACTCTGGACAGAGTCTCAAAAAGAGCAAACCTCCTAAAAGCGCTGAGAGGCAAGCTCGGGAGATGCAACAGTAAGACTATTATATGCATACAAAATGTTCATGAGATCGATCCCGGATTATAAAACCACGATCTACTGTACGCTCTCCCTTAGATGATCCCACCACATCCTAACAACTGAGAGAAGAATCCTACGTAAAATCCATAACCTCCCATACCGATACCTTTTTCAAGATTCATATAACACAATGAATATTCTCCAATTAGCATAAGATTTCAGGAACTCCAAGGACAATACGCCCCAAAAACAATGAGCTGCAACAACACCGCAGCCATCAACACACTGACCACGCCCTGGACGCCCCGTGGAGGCTCCAGAGGATACCGAGGAAGAAGCTACCGTTTAAACTCAATCTTCCTCTTGAAGATGATTCATTGGCAATCGAAACACGTATCGAGGTGTTGAAATAACGGTTTGATGTTGGAAAAAACTCCAGTAATATTCATCACCTTCTCATGAAAAGGAGTACTGCATAAGGAGCTGATGATGAAAGTTCTACCTTACTGTAAGTTGTTATATTCAAATCTGCAACTAAGCTTTTGTGGCAATCAGTGGATCATAATCCAATTGTTCTAGAAAGGATTCACAACAAGTTTCTCAAAACATTTTTTGGTTCATGAGCATCGTTAAGCCATGAATAGTCGAATTTTACTGCTATTTCAGTAAGTCAAAATCACGATGAATAAATCGCTGGGTTGAAAGTGATGTATATTTCACCACAGCTGTTTCAAAAGCCCAATTTTCTCAAAAGTATATGGTTTCTACTCCTTCGTCAACTACGTTGAGTATATTCCTGCATATTTAAATAGAGCTTCAAATTGCCTTTTCAAAAATTTAGCACACTTGATGTCATCTTTGAAATACAAAGCTTCCAGGTTTTGAACGCACACTTTGATCAAGTAGGCTTAGAGGAACGCGGCGATAAAACAGAAACGAATTGTTCAGTAATAGCTACCAATGTTGAGGAAGCTTTTCACAGCAGTAAATAAAACGCATAGTTTAAATAAAACTGATGTGTCATTATAAATGAAAGGGTCGATAATTCTATGAAAACACCTGCCCACAAACTAAATCCAAATCTTCCTTGACTTATCTGTTTCACAATAGAATGAGGGTTTTGTTGTGCTCAAGTATAAGAATTGTAGCGGTTGAAAATGCCGGCACTGCTCACATAAACTTCGTCTGTCCAAGTACAATTTAACGGAAAATCACGCACTTGGTTACAACTTTCCAGGAATCACTAGTAAAAAGCCATGCGACATTCAAAATCTCCTGGTCTGAGTTGATGAACTCTTCAACATCTCCTAAAACGACTATTTCTTCCAACTTCTTATTCCTATTTGATTCATATAATTCTGGCCTTTTCTTTCCAAATTAACCACCATCGATTGGGCTGTGTCGCGATCTTGCGAAAATGTATCTAAAAGGTTGTCTTCTCTCTGGATATCTCTCGTAATACAAATTGCTTGCTGCTCCTGAATTTTTCCTGATTTGTATGAAACAAAATATTCATAATTCTCGTATTTCATTGATAATGTGTTTGAAAATTGAACAAAAACCACCAAGAGCATCTTTACTGTTTATCGTCGTATCGTCCAAAGCCCACTTGATTAAAGTATGCGTTTCAAAGTCTACATGAAAAAACCTAAAAGCAAGCTCTGTATTTCAATGATGACTTCAGCAAAACATCAAGTGTGCTACATTTTTGGGATGGTAATTCAAGGCTGTATTGAAATATGCAGGAATATATTGTTTTCCGTCAATAACTATTGATATCTCATTTGAAAAACCTTTTGATAATTTATATTTTCGAAAAATATGTTGTAACTCAGAAACGATGATAGATATCGATATGCCGTTTTCCATCAGCCATCAGTTTTCATCTATCTAGTTTGAAAACAGGAGTTTCCCTTTGACACAATAAAAAAAACAGTAAAAAAATAAGTGTACACAGAATTTGGAATAATCAACGAAAATCCACAAATGTCAATGCATGTGGTAAATGAGCAATGCTGTTATTTCTTTGGGTAAAATGTTCAACGTATGTCATTCGAACTCAACTGCAAATACAATTCTTCAGTTTTAAAATGAAATATTCGAAAAATGTTGACCGTTCCTGTTGTTGTGACTCTGTCGACGCTTCTGTATAACGAAACGTTTGTTTATTTCTGGATCAACGCATCCAGATGGGACAGAAATGTGACTTTTTACTGGATGATTCAGAGCGAATGCGACGTTTTGTAAATAATGGATTAATTTCGAAGTATGGCGACACTTATTTGTTATTTTCCGGTGTTATCGGGGACAGTGAGAAGCTAACATCGGAATTGTTTATTGTAATGCCGAATTAAAAATAGTCCAGTTGATTTGCACAGGGAAGGACCGCGTGTTTTTGGTGAACCACTTGGTGATTTTTAGGCGTCCAAATATAGTTTTCAAACTGTATACTAACGACATGTAAACGATTTATGAGACCATTTGTTCCTTGAAGTGAAGTTGTTCAGTTTCATGAACCAGAGGAGTCTAGTGTCGCTCAACATGCCCTGGAAAATAGCCAGTTAACAAACCTCTTCCATGATGAATATAGACAGCGAGAAAGATTGAATTTCAAACAAACCATTGTTTATTATCTCACGCAAGAATCAGAAGTAACAACCATCAGAAAACACTGTTTGAAGGTGGTTGACAATTATTCATGGTGCATTTCATTACTTCGGACTTCCATTGTCTAATATTATATAAAATGATTTGAATTCCCTGAAAGAATCAACAAAAATCATCCACAAAGAGAAACACTAGTTTACGAGAAAATTCAAAGAAACCGCATTTATATTTTTCAACAACGCATTTAGCTAAGCTAGCGTAGAGATACGCAACATATGGAAACCCATAATCAAACGGACAACAGCCAACTCCCGCCAAACGGTCAGCTCCCGCTATACCGGTGGAGTAGAGAGGGGGAAGAGGGGATAGGTGGAATCACTCGAATGACCTATAAATAGTCATCTCTCATAGTACAGTCATCACCCGAAGACGATTGTGGATACTAAAAATCGGAACTATTGGGTATCAAATATGTATTCATTAACATGACAATTAGGAATTGAGAGTATAATGAGTAATAAACATGCATTGCCCTCTTCATCGAAAGTAATAGTTTGTCCAGATGTATATAAAAAATTCAACTTAGTTGAAAGGAATTTAGCCATTTGCTGATGATGCTAACTCGGTATCGAAACGCTCGTGTTAAACATTTTCTCTAATTCTGGTGCCTAAGAATGCTTCAAATGAAGGAATATATTACTCAGTATATTCTATTCCTAAATTATCAACAAATCAATCTTTCAGTCACATCAATATGTTTATTCTCCTGTGCCACTCTCAATCTTTCTCACACTCTCTTTCTTGAAGAGCCCTATAGCCAAGAAGAATCATTTTCTATGATGAGTTATGAATTTGTCTGTCTTTTCGTTTATTGTTGTCTATTCTGTCACATTTTCTTTTCTCACATTTTCTGAACACATTGTTTTTATTTTACCAAATGATTCCAAAAAAAATACAATGAAGTTTTCATAATTGTTAGAACAAAGTTGAAATGACTTGAGTAGTGAATTTACAATTGAATTGAAAATCATTTTTTACCAGTAAAATTTACCAAAAATTTACCAAAATTCAACGCATAACATGAAAACATGTTATGCGTTGAAACTTTCAAAGCTTTTTTGTAAAATTACCAGACATTTTCAACAGTACATATATTACATGCTTTAGATATAATTTTATAATTTGAAGTACTTGAATTTTAACTACCTAAGTTTGGCGTATGCAATTAATGTTAAAAATTTGTACCTGTGTTCAATAATAAATCAATCAACACCAACATAAGAAGGGAAGAGAAAGTATACAAACTCATTCAAATAAACCATATGTTACATGAACCATATATTTTCTTTTGCTTCAAATGAACGTAAAAACCTGGATTAGTTTTCAAGTTACATAATGAATGACTGAAAATAAATATATAAAAAGTTTCTTTGAATTAATTATATATAAAATTATTACAATGTGAAAACAACGATAAAAAATAAAATAAATACAACAATAAAAAGTATGTTAGTTGAATGAAAGAATAGTGTAAACAGATTTGAAAACCGTGAGGAAAGAAACAGTGGTGAAATAATGAAAATACTAAAAATACCAAGAGTGGAATATTTAGGTAAGTTGGAAAAAGTTGGGTGGTATCAAAGAAGAAAAAATATGAATGAAATATAAAAGTCAAAAACCCTGGAAAATTTGTGATGAAAATGGCCGATACTCAATGAAAAAACATCACTGAATACATTACGATTTTCAGTAACACTTCGTCATAAGATTTTCACTAGACATGCCTAGTGAAAATCTCATATTACTTGAATACCCTAAAAAATTAGAATGCGATAAAAACAGGTTAATTATCAACAATATGAAAACAATGAAAATGAAGAGAATGATAATAATTGAAAACTAAATGACGACGGGGTATTGAAAACACAAAATTTGAAAAGCAACAAAAGTTGAAAAAAGTCAAACCAGGAGATGAGATATACTTCTGAACATTCGAGAACATCTTAGAATATTATTGTAAAAGATACGGTTCAGTACACCTTTTCTGATTCAAACTCAAACTGATAATATGTCAATCAATTATAATGAATATAATGATGGTAATACCGTTGACATGGTTAAAAATGTATCTTTCGTATCTTTGTCTTATACCTAGTGCAAATATCAAACCGAAACATTTAATTACATTAACATTGCTCATAAAACGATTCTCACTATAGACACAAATCTTACGTTGAGATGAAGACAAAAACTCCAATATAATGTTTTGATCTGAAGTAGTATACTCTATTGCCTGTTTACATTGTGATTAAACTCAAACATCTAGGATACCAAAAGACAGTATTATTTCCCTCAAGAGAGATCGCAGAATAGCTACACGAAAATGTGCATAGAGGTTATTTTCATAAGATGACTTTCATCTATCGACCATTATCTAAATTTCACTAGTTCGGACTTCCATTGTCTACTATATAAAATGATTTGAAATCCCTGAAACAACTAAAAAAAGAAGATTTAAAAATGAGATAGCTGAAAATAATAATTATATTAACCAAAATAAACCTGAAATGAAATAATAGTGAAATAAAATACAAGTAAAAATAGAACAATTGAATAAATAAAAATAAAGAAATGAAAAAAGAAAGAAAATAAAAAGTGAAGAGATTCCAAGTCACATTAGTTTTATTTTCTTTCTTTTTTCATTTCTTTATTTTTATTTATTCAATTGTTCTATTTTTACTTGTATTTCATTTCACTATTATTTCATTTCAGGTTTATTTTGGTTAATATAATTATTATTTTCAGCTATCTCATTTTTATTTCTTCTTTTTTAGTTGTTTCAAGGATTTCAAATCATTTTATATAGTAGACAATGGAAGTCCGAACTAGTGAAATTCATCATGAAACATTGTCAATCACCTTCAAACAGACCATTATCTAATTTCAATCATTTGAAAGAAATGCATTACTTCATTTCGTTATTAGATGAAAATCCTCAATGAAAATTTTCAGTGAATGACATCACATGATTTTAGTGATAACCTTATTTTACAGTTGTTTCAGCATGATTTTTCGAAATTGATATTGTTATATACCACTCTTTTAAGTGATGATGATTGACAACAGCGGTTATCGAACAGTCGAAAAATTTGTTGTCTTTTTCCAGTGTCATATGACATAAATAGTTTTAGTACCATTCTTCTCAAAATTTTGACATAACTTTTATTCAAATAGTATTTTTGAGCTGTGTGTTTTTCTGTTTCTGAACGTTTTTGGAAATCATTACAGAAACTCCAAGTAATCATTCAGTCTTCTTAATATTAGTGATATGTCGTTTTCCTTGAATATGACAGTAGATACTCTCAAAATATTGTACATATATGTTTTTTATTCATTATCATTTTTATAATGCTATATACTATACTCTATAGTATTGACACGCCCAAATAAGTTATTGTACAGCAAATCCCTTGATATTTTTTCAAATACTGTTCAGTAAAAATCTCACAATAAAGTGTTTTTTGAATTCATTATGGATTTTTATCAATTTAGTGACCATATCTTTACTGTTTGTATATTATTGACATTTTACTATTTTTTTTTTCATTGACTGATATGTTATGAATCTGTTATGTAATAAAATGAATCAGAAAATATTCCAGTTCATAAACAGCATAGATTTCTTAAAATTCAAAAACTGTTGAACTGCTGGAATCATCAAGAATGCCAAAAATATCAAGAAATGTTACTTCCTACTCCTAACTGGAATAAAGCACACAATCCCAATCCTCAACTCATCAGAGTACGCAAACAAATAGTCACTAAAGAAAAAATATCATTGGAAATAGATCTCCGAGCTCGCGTCGTCGATAACAAAAGATCCAGGATACTAATTCAGCAATATTTACCATAAAAATCCTATAAAATCTTCTCCGCAGTTTCCATCGTAGCGTTCACAAAGGCCCTTATTTGCCTAACGGAAATGTGCCATTCTTGTTGATAAATGTCAACATTTGTTCGAACTGATTTATTATCTGCGTTTGAGAAGGCGCAGGAATGAAAGCCAGAATCCAAAGTGAATTTTATAGCGGTTAAAAAAACATTGGATGAAAGTGAAGTGAGAGTCCTTTGATTTCTTGAATATTTTTCTTCATTGAAAATATGAGAGGGTCATAAACTCTTTGAAGCGTGAAAGAAAATTAAAGCATTTTACGACGTTCCATTCAATTGTAATTTCAGTTAATTGAAAAAATACATTTTCTACCTGAATGTTTATGGTTATAAATTAATTTTAGGAGAGGCCGTTTGAGGTCCACAAATTTTGATGTGGATTAAGAGGCACATCAACAGATTGTGTCATCTTGATACTGGACAAAAAAAAACATTCCAACGAAATGGGTATATGAAGAAATAAGAGATAAGGCCGGGATTTTTTACTCAACGATGAAACAAAGACAGATAAGAAGACAACAAAAAACGAATGAAAAATCAATAAGTTTCCTTGCTGCATCTAGATTACCACTCAATCAACTATGTTGTTAGGTATAATATTTAATGAATTGACCCCAGCCCAATGATATGAAGTAGAAATAATTGAAAGTATATTTGAAAATACTAATAATAACTTAAAGAGTCCTGCATTTTTGACGCAATTTTTGTGCGATTCAGTACCATTCTCTTCCAAAACAAGTATTGTTCCCAAACCCCACAATTGAAAAAACTCTTCTCGACACACATTTCACCATTCAGTGTACTTCGTGTCTTGAAGACGGCAACTTAATTGATAAAACGTGCGCGAGAAAAGTGTTTGCAGTTCTGGTGATTAGGTATTTGTTTTGGATTCCATAACTGCTTGACGTTTGTTTATTATTTTAAATCTAAATCCTAGTTTCTTTATCCAATTCTGAAGAGTTTTGTCACAACAGCTCACGTTATGGTCGGAAGTATTCAATTTCTTCCTTATGATTTCAGTTGTAGAAATCTCATTGCTTTTGTAACAGTCGTATATTGTTTTTTTATTTTATCAGACTAACATCTGAAGATTCCGTTTCCTATCACATCGCATCTTGCGTTCATAAGGTTTATAAGTTTGAAAATGTCCTTATATATTGTATAAGTTTGAAAATGTAATTTCTTTTTATTGTTTTTTTTGCCGTTGAGCTCGCTGATAACTTTAACTATTCACAATACCGGTTACTTCGACTATACACCCAAAGACAATCGTGGTTGTGGCATTTGTAATTGTGCGCACATGAATAATTAATAAAATATGTTTAAATTATGTTTTTTTCGTTAACCAGCTATCGCACCCCAACGAACGACAACCCTCAGAAATTGAACCAACCTTTTAACGTGTGATTTCTAACACGGGTTGGAAGATAGCAAGTGAAAATCGATCGTTCAGCCTGCGGCTTGAATCACCGACTCATACATCGGTCGATTGGGAGACTGAGCAAAGCACCTACTTCTCACCGCCCGGCCAACCAATCAATATTGCTTGTTTTATTGAGCAAGAAGATCAAATTTGTCTCACCAAAATCATAATGCAATAGAGCACGGACTATTGCGAATCAATTCATTGTATAGGAAGGAGTAATAGAGAGAGAAGCACTTATTTCAGTGTTGCTAGGTCTACTGTTTTTGTAGTAGATCTCCTGTTTTGGTTCTCGAGCTACTGTTCTATTGTTTTAGAGTTCAAAATATACCCATGATTCAATTTATTTTTCATAATAGTTGTCAAATGACTGTAAATATTTGAACTCGCCGTGTTCCCATGTAGTATGCATTCAAAATTATATATTTTCTATCGTTTTTCTATAAATCTATTATAATCCCAAATCTATTGTCAGAATGAACATGATCCGACTTCGTGCTTCAATAATAATGAAACCGTGCTTTGAAAGTTCCTTTGAAATTTTCTTCAAAACAACTGCATTCCGAAACATCTCTCATTTTCTACTACTCGTCAAAGATGGCTATTTTCCAACTAAGAAAATCTTCATAAAATCACATTCAGCGTCAGAGTTTGCCAACTCTTTCATGAAAACACTCGGCAAACACCAAACTCACACTCTGTAAACCGACTTTCCCAGACAGACAAATATTTTGCGAAACCCGATACATGTTATTACTTGTGAGAGATTTCACTTTCCGGCGAAGACGTTCCGACGTAAAGCAAATACAAAGTCATATAGCCAGCGCATTTTCGATGTTTAGTCCAATAAAGGGATCCGTTTTCTCTCTGCAGCCGATTTGACGAGAAGGTTACGTCTGTGTTTAGACGTTTCATGCAGATATTTTCTTGTTGATATCCAAATAAATATTTTGATCGATTGGAAACGGGGAATATATTACATATTCTCTTGTTTGTATTCTGCAGATACAAATAGTCTTGATGAGAATATTATCATCATCAATACATAAATAAGTGTGTTACCGATTGCTGTCTGTTTTTCTGCGCGTTTGTACGCGATAATCTCAAAAGCGGACTGTCCGATTGGGGGAAAATATTATAACAATTACGTTTAGCTGCTTCTTATCGTTTTTTGAATGTATGACCTTACACATTCTGAAAAATAATTCAAACTAAAATAATAGAGAATCTGATGGAGTGTGAACCCCAAAACGTTACTGCAAAGTTTAAGTAAACATAAACTACTGAAGAGTCCAATTGTTTTTTGACGTGTGTCAAAAATATATAACTGTTGGTATTGTTCACAAGTGAATGTTTGTTTTTTAAAAACGGGAAAGTATTTTTTTTCGAAACGTCAATCATCTAAAGAAAGCTAGGTATATTATTCATTTTTACATTTACTATTGAATATACAGGGTGTCCCTGGACTTCCTCTTTTCCTCTCGGGAATGTATAGATGGGGTCAAAATATCACCAGTACTTCATATAACTTTTTTTCCTAAAAGTCTTCGTAACCAAGTTACGGGCCCTCGAAGTTATAAAATGAAAAATGTTTTTCTTTGATAACTTTTCAAGTGAATATTCAAAATCATCCAAATTTTGGTAATTGACTAAACAAATGAATTCCGTCGATGAGCTTTCATGCAGGAGTCAGTTGTTTTGCTACAAAGTCAGGAACGGACTACCCCCGATGGTCCACACCCCAAAACTTTGAAATGACAGATATTTTTCAATATTTTTCAACAAAATAAGGTTACTTGGACAATTTTATGAATAAAAGTACTCGTGTGGAAAGTCGATCGGAGCAACGAGTCTTGATAAAAATGTAGTTCTACTCGACGACATCAAACCCGCTCGTCCACCATTATTTGAAATGAATAATTATCAAAGCAGAAATAATAATGATAACGTTAATTCAATAACATTTATAACAGGAATAATACAAAGTATGCTAAAATAAAGTCGTAAACAAAAAGTACAGTACCTATATGAAAGTTTAAGTCACAATTGTGATAGCAGATATTTTTTCAAAAGAAATATCAAGTTCTGTAGATTCGTGGTGTTTTTAAACTAACAAGCTACTCTACTATGAAATATCGAATTCATTCCATATTTTGTATGTACATAATACGTGTGGAATAATCACGTTTCGTGTTGATCAGTTATCTGAATCTCATGAAACTCAACATTCGAATGTTTCAAATTCTTCTTCACAGCTAAACTGTTGAGGAGTTTCACTGATGATTATAATTTTATGGGAGAAAGTCTTTAACACGAATCTAAATTTAGCTGAAAAAACGCACATCGGAAAAAATATTTACTATACTAATAAAAAGCAAACGAATGAACTACAAAAACGGCTGCACATGATCAAGTGAAAAATATCCAGGGAATAATTATGTTCCATTTCTTTCACAGATGTTGACAAAAAAACCTTTTAGAAAGTTTTGATAAAAAATGAGAAACTGGAATGCGATTTTGTTTTGTTGAGTGGTGCGTTGTCATATGACTATCATTGTATTGTCAATATTCTATAGGATATTTTGAATTTTTTTGATATGGCCGAACAGTTTACATTCAATGAATATGCAGATATGCATGTATTTTATGGACGAGCATTTTGTAATGCTGCAGAAGCTCGTCGTCTGTATTCCGAGCATTTTCCCAATCGAACGGTACCGTCACCCATTTCACATCCAGAAGGTACATGCCATGACACCTCAAGATTTTCCAGCACGACTGGAATATGCCAATTGGTTCATGGATAGGCAAAGAGAGGATATGACTTCTATTAATCGAGTTTTATTCACTGATGAAGCAGGTTTCAGTAGAGATGGAGTTATCAACTCTCATAATCTCCATATATGGGCCTAAGAAAATCCCCATGGGATATTGCAAACCAAACACCAACGGAAATTCAACGTGAATGTTTGGGCTGGTATCATAGGAAACCATCTTATAGGACCATTCGTTCTACAGGACCGATTGAATGGAGAACGTTATTTGGAGTTCATTCAGAACGATTTGAATGGACTTTTGGAACATGTTCCATTGCAAACCCGAAGAGATATGTGGTTTATGCATGATGGCGCTCCTCCTCATTTTAGTTTGATTGTGCGTGACCATCTGAACCATATTTTCCACAATAGATGGATTGGTAGAGGTGGGCCATATTCATGGTCATCGCGGTCTCCGGATTTAAATCCATTGGATTTCTTTCTGTGGGGGCATCTAAAAAGCCTTGTTTACGCTACACCTATTCACACAAGAGATGCATTGTTGAATAGAATAACATTACATTGTGAAGCCATACGAAACGACCCTGGAATGCTATTTCAAGTACAGAGAGGGTGTCTTCGCAGACTATAAAAATGTATAGAGAGAGAAGGTGGTCATATCGAGCAGTTTCTGTAGAGGATTTTTCATTTCTGTTTGCTCTTGAGGCTCTTGAGTTTCATTAGTTAAACGTGTTTGCATTATAAAAATTCGTTATGAACATTTTACCTATCATTTCCATTTTCCTTGAAAACTAATATTTTCGAATAATGGTAGACATCTCAGGATAAATGTTGTTGAATTAACGTTATCATTATCATTTCTGCTTTGATAATTATTCATTTCAAATAATGGTGGACGAGCGGGTTTGATGTCGTCGAGTGAAACTACATTTTTATCAAGACTCGTTGCTCCGATCGACTTTCCACACGAGTACTTTTATTCATAAAATTGTCCAAGTAACCTTAATTTGTTGAAAAATATTGAAAAATATCTGTCATTTCAAAGTTTTGGGGTGTGGACCATCGGGGGTAGTCCGTTCCTGACTTTGTAGCAAAACAACTGACTCCTGCATGAAAGCTCATCGATGGAATTCATTTGTTTAGTCAATTACCAAAATTTGGATGATTTTGAATATTCACTTGAAAAGTTATCAAAGAAAAACATTTTTCATTTTGTAACTTCGAGGGCCCGTAACTTGGTTACGAAGACTTTTAGGAAAAAAAGTTATATGAAGTACTGGTGATATTTTGACCCCATCTATACATTCCCGAGAGGAAAAGAGGAAGTCCAGGGACACCCTGTATAGGTATTATGCTGAAACTTCGGTTGACTCTATTGCCTAACAATTAATCTAGATTATTCTAAAAACTGTCACAATCAACATATAGGAATATTTTGTATAGAATAACTTTCGGTATACTGTTCATAACCAAAATTTTTTTATATGTTGATATTTCTCAGTACCTTCAATCTATATAAAAAATATGTAGGGAATATGAACTGAAAATCGGTACATGACGAACTGTACAATCGTTGAGCAGTGTTTACTAATAATGTATAAAACAATTTTTCTAAAACTCAAATATAGGCAAAAAAGCGTGAATAGTTAATGATTGTGAAGTAGGAAATATCATTCTAAGTAGAATATCTAAAATTTTCACTGACTTTCCAATTTTTTTCAGAAATAGATATTCTACTAGAAGATGCCGTTTGGTTTTCAACGGATTTTAATTGCTTGACAGACTGCCTTCAATATATCCTTCTGCCACTGATATTTTAAGGGCAAAACACAAGCACTACAGGAAAATCCCTAAGGCGCTCTGAGAGTCCATTTCCACCCATTGTTCATTCCAACACTGGTAACAAAAGTATTCATGAGATACATATAGTAGGCGACATTTGTCATATTTTTCGAATATTTCGTGAAAATTTGCTGTGAGTGTAAACTTTTTTGGGACTTTCGATTTAATTATATTTAAAAACCAACCAAGTCCATGTGCGGAAAATCACACATTCTCTTTAATGCAACCAGATGCTCCTGTTATTCTAACTACAAAATAAACAAGATAACAGTAGGAAAACAATTATTGTTAACAATTCCACCTTCGTTAGTAGATACATATCGTCTGGAGAGAAATGTAAAAATTGATGAATATTTTCATTTGACATGGAATTCGATAACTTTCTGGTTTGAAAGGGTTTTTTCTCAACTCATTCAATAAGGGTATAGAATGACGTTATTATAGTGGAAAGAAATCTACACTATTCAAATTTGATTGGTTCCAAATAGCTACCTGAACGTTTCTCTTTTCACAAAAATATTCAATGGTATTAGATTCAGACAGAAAAAGGAATTGTAACTTCCGTAATTCAACTGATGCTAATGGTTCCTTCAAATTCGGTACCATTTTGATGTTTGATGTGAAATAGATAAACGAAGACCTCATGAAATTGTTGGTTCAAATTACCAAATTCTCAAAGGCATATCATTGAGTCCTCTTTATCATTGCCCCAAACCAAATCTGCAGCTATTACCGGCGTTTCGTGAAGGAATTTGGAAAAATTGCCAGACCGCTGCATAGCTTTACTGAAAAGGAAACATCCTTTGTTTGGTCCACAGATTGCCAGCAAGCATTTGCTACCCTGAAGAGACATTCGACAATCGCATCGATCCTGGCATACCCAATGAGGAGGATCAGGGCTTGTTTATACTAGTCACACATGCATCCCGACATGGGATAGGAGCAGTTCTTTCTCAGGTGAAAGAAGGAGAGGCGTCATCATCAGCTATTTTAGAATGTCCGAAAGATTGCGTCACTAGAAAAGAACTGATCGCAGTGGTCAAAGCAGTGGATCGCTACCACTTCTTTTTATATGGCCGTAAACTCTTGATCATGTCAGACCACTCAGCACTTCAACTTCAAAACCCCAGAAGGACAAATATCCAGGTTTATCAAAAGTTACAAACTTACGAATTTGAAATTCAACATCGGAAAGGAAAGAGTCACGGAAACGCAGATAGCCTCTCAAGAAGACCATACCTGACATCAGGATGCAAATTTTGTCAACGCCGGGAGGACAAGTATACCCAGCTACTAGAAGAACTATTCACCAGACGTGATAAGGTAGCAGGCAGTAACTTCTTTATCGACAGCTCTGATAGGAAGATAAGCTCCCCTATCTCCCGCCGCTTCGGGTTTCCTCTGACCCGGAGGATAGCAACCTGCAAGGGTCCCTTGTCCAGGGATATGGGCAGAATATTTGAGGAATCACCTGACCATGGTGTGGCACGGTCATTAACAAAATCTGAGGGGGACATTACCTTCATGACAAGACAAGAGATCATCGTAGTTCAGAAGGAGGATCCGGTCTTGAAACCTGTGTGAGAATGGATTGACAAATAGTGAGACCAAATGGCAAGAGATCTCCAAGTACGACCAGCAGAAAAAGGGTTACCGGTTACCTACTCATTCGGAAATGGAAAAACTCGGATGAAAGAACCCACAAGTTTCAGATAATCCTTCCAAATACGAGTATCACGAATATACTTGAAGAGCTCCACGATATTCGCACTGGTGGGCGTTTCGGAGTAAATAGAACTCTAGCGAGAGTGCGTGAGGGGTGCTATTGGGTCAGTTGCCGTCGAGACGTGGAACAGTGGTGTAAGCACTGTGACCTGTGCTCTTTGAGAAAGGGTCCGAAGACGAGGCGAAGAAGAAAGTTGAAACAGTACCTCAATGGGTGCCCTTTCGAGAGAATCGCAGTCGACATTCTGGGACCCAAATTGCAGAGGACCTTACCTAGTAACCAAAAAGATAAATGATCTGGTATACAGAATCCAATTGTCACCCAGAAGCAAGCCTTAAGTTGTCCACATAGAGAGGCTGAGTCCTTACATGGGTCGTGATGTGTCCTCTTGGAATGTTGTTCGGGGCGAACAACCTCAGGAAAGGAAGTAGTGTTGTAAATCATGCCCTTAAGAAAATAACACCGGTCGCTACTGGTAGCCATACACAAATTGTGACGTAGCTAAGAGTGCGCTAATGTACGATGTTCGCTGCCGCTCTAGAAGTAGCAAGAATAATGCTACCATATTTGATGAAATTCCGAGGAATGTTCCAGTACCTTCGATTGCCAAATATAAGCGCCATCAACTCGCCCACTGGGACAGTCAAGTGGAAGTTACAGTGATTTGAGAACCACCTGAAATGCTAGTAAATGTTACTGAAGCCCGTAAGCGTTGAAATAATGGGTGATGTTTCAATTCCACGAAATTTCCCTTCGATTTGCTGATTGACAAATCCACAACAGCAGTCTTGAGGCTCCATATAACGAAGAAGAACGTTTCGATAGAAGAAGGAACAATTTAATTCAAAACGGGATTCAAGAAATACCTTCGAGTGAAACAATATTATCATGATTGTTTTCTGAGAAAATCATTGGGTAATGAGAATGTCTTGAATTTTAATATATACGAGTATACTCGTATATACTACTTCATTTTTGTGAACTTCGTCATGATAAATAGAAGTTATATTGTTCATAAAATGATCGATGTGGTAACATCAACATCTACTTAGGAAATTAATCATTTTATTCAAGCATGTGGAAGCTGCAGAGATAGATATTATGATGATGAGGTTTTGTGAGTACAATGCATTATTTTCAACGATGAAATGTTATCAAAATTCATCAGTTTGAATCCAGTATTTCAAATGTGATTTTGTAGAAATCAACAGGTACAATTTTTCTTATCAATTTTTCATATGCAAAATGAGTCAGAAAGTGCCTTCTCCATTTCATCAACCTAGAAGCAACTAATTTTTAAAGCAACCGATTTCTCGAAGATGAGGTGCTTCCATCTGTCAGAATTTAAATAATTCACAAGGTATCGATAAAATGGCAAATCAGGAAGATTTTCAATTGTTTGAACGGAACCAAGTCTGGAATTTCTGTTATTGGACGTGATGAAGTGTATTGAATGGATTATCTACTGATTCGGACGAAATAATTTCAGTCGAAGACTTTTCCAAGGCGATGAACGCGAATTTTATATTTTCTACATTTGCATGAATTAGTCATTCATTTAAAGGAAAAAAGTAGAAGGAGCAGTAAATGAATTTCAATAGGCTCAGCAAAATTAAACTCATTAAGTGTTACTAATAGGCAACTATTTACTCCCGAAAGAAAGAACATTCAATTGAAGTGAATGCTTGAAACTAGAGGCTGATATTTGATTTGAAAAGAAGGTTAATGGAAAATACATTAGATTGAAATATTTGAATGTTGAACTCGCTTGAATTTGATATTAGTGGATTGAGTTTTCTGTCAGTCGCATAGATGGCGATCTCGTAACAAAATTTTGAAAGATAACATCAGCATACTGTGTACCGTGTGCCATACTTGATGGGGTTGAAGAGTTAACTGATTGATGTCTCTGAATTCCAGTATCTGTCAAACGGAAAACTCATGAGAAGATCAACTAAATCACAAGAGGAACTAAATGGATTCAGTTTGTTAGAATGCATCTGTCCAAAACCTTAATTTGAGTCGAAGTATACGACATCAACTCGAAATCCCTTGTCATATGCATCTGTCAAGAATTTTTATATATAACACATATTCTTAATGCAAGATACTGAATCTCGACAAGCGTCTTGATAGTGCGAAATCCCTCTAGTTTTTCCTACAATCTGTATTTTACTAATAACACTGCATGTTGGAATTTCCTGACATTTGGCTTTGAACTGAAACATATTTCATTATACATTTGAAGATGGAAATATAATCCGGCAAACCTATTTCCTTCATCCGATTATTCAGAGTAAGTAGAAATCGTTTCCGGTCATAAAATTTGACACAAGGGGCGAGAAGCAACATAAACTGAGTGAGAGTGTGTCCCAAGGAGATGATAGAGACTATAAAGAGTTCAGATTTCTCTTATTTTCCTTTCAGTGGAAGTTTGATGCTGCCGAAAGAACCGATGAATATAAGATTTTTTTTGTGTTACGACTTGGCGAAGAATACAATTTGTGGTTGAGCAGAATGGAATAGCATTCAGTTGAAAAGGTGGAGGTCAAGATAATATTTCCAAAAATAAAAATTGTATATTCTCCATCATTAAACAAAGACACGAAGGAATGAAATAACTACAAAAAAATCTCTTTATAAAGATATGTGGAGCATTCACAAAAACTCTCATCAGATATAATATGGACTGATAACTGCTTTAATATGAACATTGAATTACGAGAATCACTTTTTTCTATCGGAACTAAACATTAGTTAAGAAATTGAATTAGATATCAATCATAAAATTGGTACACTATATGATATACGGAAAGATATAGATTTGAAATGCCACTAACAGTGAAAACTCTCATCCTCAAAACA
Organism: Leptinotarsa decemlineata; assembly: GCF_025532065.1. Lineage (NCBI taxonomy): Eukaryota > Metazoa > Arthropoda > Insecta > Coleoptera > Chrysomelidae > Leptinotarsa > Leptinotarsa decemlineata. Next base: position 3,846,621 of record NW_027412533.1, read on the forward strand.
ATACACTTATCATATCATTTCATCGGCGCCGTTTTGGATAACATTACGACCTTAAATGCCACCGGAATAGGTGAATCCAATCTGTCGTACAAAGTAAATGGGAAAACAATTATTATCGTATAATTTAATGTTTATATGAAAGTAGTTGTTGAAACTTTTTCCTTTCATGTAATCCAATGTTCGTATGAAAGTAGTCGTTTCAAAAGAGGTTTTTCTTTCAGTTTCCATGTGTAACTGAAACTTCTGTGTATGCTCGACACATTTATACCTAATATCTTTTGAAAGACTACTAGATGATGGAGAGGCAAAAAATCAAAAACTTTTCTCCCATTTTCAGAGAATTGTTAACCTTATAAATAATGTTTCATTATATATCTTATCGAAACTGCTTAGAGTTTTCGGATTTACCAATCTTTGAGCCCTTTTTGATTAAAACAACATTGAAGATTGGAAATCTTAGAATTGTTACAAAATATGGAAAGAGGTGTATACCTTAATCAAAATATATTATGAATTGGGATTGAATCAAATAAGCGAATGAATGTCATTCATTGATATCGTAATGAATTGAGTGCTCCATTTTATAATGTTATTCAGATTGGTAATAAGGCAGGTGTCTTCATTCCGAAATATCGATGTCCGCTATTGTGGATGACAGTGAAATTTTGCCTCTTTCATATACTATGTTATGTAGCAATCCTATATTTGATTCCATAACGAATGTTTGGAGTACAAACTGAATAAAAAAAGTGTTTTTTGTATAATTGAAACTTCATATATATGTTGCTATAAAAGTAATGCCTGCCGCGAGGCGCCCGAGTCCCTAATGCACTTGCTATCAGCATGTCCAGCATATGCGGTCTCGGCCTATATCCATCGACATAACGCGGCCCTTAGAGTGCTATATTACCATCTACGGCACTCTTACGGTATTGACGAGACACCGGTGTTGCCCTATGTTCAGGGACATATTAAATTAGTTGTGGGAAACGAGAAGTGCCGAATTTATTGGAACTATTCGTTCCCCAGGACTACATCAGGCTCATTCAAGCTAATAAGCCTGATGTAGTCCTTCTCGATCACCATCAAGACTATTATTTGTCGTGGAGTTTTCAGCTCCTGGCGAGACGAATATCGTTCAAAAAGAGGAGAAAAAACGATTAAAATATCGAGATCTTCTCTTCGAACTCCGCAGACTCTATCCAGAGCACTTTGCAACATGATTGTCTTTGGTGGAATGATGCCCTCTCTACTCTTGAATCTCAAAATCATACCGGCCTGCCGCACTAAGGCAGACATCTTAGCCGGACAGATGCAGAAGGCTGTCATTCTTGGCTCACTGCGCTTGCTCAGGGTACATGATTCTCGGACCCAATGATCACTTACCCCGCGGTGTGGGGAGTAATCACTGGTTGATAATGCTGGCACGCCCTCACGAAGGTATCGGGACTTCGGGGGATAGTGCCTGACCAGTGCATACTTCGGTGAAAAAAATTAATAATAATAATAATAACGACTTTTATTGATGGCTCCATGCAATAACAACCAATCAAATGGCAGGATTCAATATCTGCGTATGATGAATCATCGCAGAGATTGTTCTTCCATGTAACTGTAAGAACAAAAGAAAAGAAAATATTATGCTATCAAGAACAGTGCAACAGTAGTCATATACAGCGAAACTGAAATACAAAATATATACATTTTTGAGCTTGGAGAAAGGTTGATTGATTTCAATATAATTCGACTAGTTGGATCTTTTTATTGTAAGAAGATATTTTTTTATCTTTCGGTTGAAGCTTTCTAATGTCAGAGGTTTATATTCAATGGGTATCCGATTATATGAGTAGGCAGTATGATAAATGAAAGATCCGCCAAATGGAGAAGTTTTATGTTATGGTATTGTGAAATGTGTCCTGAATCTCAAGTTAAGATGGTGTGAGTCAGTTTCAAAGGAAGGGTTTTTTTGTTTTAAGAAGTTTTTGAAAAGACGTTGTAGAATGGAATGTTCGTCTGGATTCCGTATTCAACCAACCCACATCCCCGAACAGATAGGAAATGTGTTCTCGTTTCCTCGTATTCGTAATGAGCCTAATGCATGCATTCTGGAGCTTCTGGATTCTAAAACTGTCACTTTTCAAAATTCCTGAACCATACACCACTGCGTAGTTGGCATGTGAAATACCTAAAGCATCGCAGAGGATAATTATTGTATTCAGAAATGCTCTGTTGGATTATATCATTTTCAAATTTGCATAACCCCGTTTCAGAATTTGCGAAATGTGTGTTTTAAAACGAAGACTGTTTATGAGGCCAGAACAACGATTTCTTGCCGCTGTTCTACCAAAGAGCATGACATTAGATTTAGATACAATAAGAAATAGGCAATATTTTGTTGACAAGGATAAAAACATATCGAGATCGGTATTAATTTGCCATTGGCCTTATTCAAATGAATTCTCGTCGAATTCCCTGTACAGCTGAGTATCGTCGACATAGCAATGCATGGTTGCAAATTGCAGTGACCTATGAAATTGAGATGTGTATAAAACGAACAAGAGAGGACCCAATATTGAACCTTGAGGAACACCGTTTTCAATTTGTATTAAATCAGATTTCTCTTTATTATACAGAACTCTTTGAAAACGATTGCAAAGGTAACTTTTCAGCAGTGCTACAGCATGTATTGAAAACCCTAAGTAGCACAAAATAGCAAAAAGGAGTCCATGGTGTATGCGATCGAACGCCTTAGAATAGTCCAATAATATCAGAAGACAGAGTTTGTTATTATCAATAGATCTGTGCACATCATCCACAACTTTCAGGAGGGCAGTGGTACAACTGTGGTCAGGCTCAAAGCCTGATTGACACTCAGGTAATATATAGAATTCATTCAGATAATGACGCTTCTGCAAGTTCAATATTTTTTTCGAAAACATAAGAAGCTAATTGGCCGGAGATCGCCTAAACTTTCGGGGTTAGAATTTTTGGATAACGGAATAACATTTGCTTGCTTCCAGAAGAATGGAGAGAAATTAGTCGATATGCAGTGATTGAATAAGTGAGTGATATGTGGAAGGATTATGGGCAGCAGTACAGCAACATTTTAATGCATTCGACTTCATGTTCAGAATAAACTTATAGATTTCATCTTTATAGGGGAAGTTGGGATTGTTTCTATTATTACCTGAAAAAAAATAAATATCCTTTCGGAAAATTTGTTGATATATTCAACGTTCAGTAAGTGGTCTGGAATGGAAGTAGTTGCAGTTTCTGTCGAAAAGTTACTTTTTTGCATGATCCACACATCTTTGCAAAGAGTTCACTCTGAAATTGATTGCTTTCTTTCTGTCGCAGGAAGATTCCCACATGTTTTGTATAAAGCTGGAGAAGTGGAAAGCCATAACTTTCCTATCCCAAATAAACGATTATCATTCAAATTATTACGAGCACATTGAAAATATCTACTGAGAATATTTGAATTTTCCATAATATTATATTATGTTACCCCACATATTATTAAATAATTCAATTTGAGGAGGTGTACCAATAAAGTTATTTCATTCACTTTTCTGATTGGACTAACTGTCCTGTTATATCTCTCCCACTTCTACTATTAATATTGTCTGTCAGTGAAATATTGATCACAATGTTGAAAGCTTATTGATTTCTGACAACATTTTTCTGTACAGAACAGAACAGTACAGAAACAGATGTGTCGATTACAGATATTTTGTCAAATACACATCATTTATTACAAAAAATAGTTTATCATTATTATTTATAATGAATAGCAAAAGTGGTGAAAGTTTCAAATAATTACCGATAACTTCAATTTATGTTCAGAATGGTTTAAATTTACAATCTTATGCTATACGTTTTGATATTCCATAGAGATTTATACAGAGTGGCTACTCGAAAACGAACCGCAAGGTACTTAAAACAATTGATTTCGAATAGAAATGTAAGTAACGAAGAACATCAACTTATCATTGTTAACGTAAGGAAAAATTGGAGCAAATTGTGCTTTCAAATGAACTAGCCGCAAATTTTATTAAAACTTTTCATGGTGGCCTTTCATCTTGGAAACTATGATTAAGTTGGAGGTAGTTTAAGAAAGTTGCCGTCCATATTTCATTTCCGCACTCAAACTTCTATTTTTAATGCCACCCACGAAGAGTAAAACGTCCGGGACTGAAAATATGTATTCACTTAGTTTCTTGGAGGGAGACGTTCATACGGGAAAATCTGAGGAGGAATCGTCACATGAAAGTAGCAAAATTATTCACATGAAAAGAATAATTGTTCAACTCACTGAGGCTTTCGAAAGTTGAGTTTAATTCCATGTGTGTTTGGAGTTTCGCAAACACAAAGAAGTACAAAGTTCAGTTCTACCCTCTCCCTAGAACCTGGTACAGACCGGCATGAAATCAATGCGCTGCAAATTACCGATCCTTAGCGTCTGTTTCGGGTACAAAAAAGTTCATATCCCTGAGGGTGGCACATAATTACTTTCATCTGGTTGATTGAACGAAAAAGGCATTATGCCTTTCTCTCATAATATTGCATGATTTTCACCAATGTTTTCATTCTGACCAACATTCTCATTGATACTGGATTGATTGAAGAATGTCCTCCACGATTACCAGATTTATCTCTTTATGATTTTCATGTGTAGATGCGACAAAAACAAATAGTAGTTCATAAGAAAGTGTCGATAACATATTTCTGGATATTATACATATATATATATATATATATATATATATATATATATATATATATATATATATATATATTTTTTCCGGGTATGTGATCCGTGTATGTGATATTATCTCTAATTTCACCGACGTTTCGACAAAATCTCATTTGTCATTATCAAGGTGTTCTGTTACGTGTTCAGAAGTTTGTTGACCTTGCTCAAATCACTTCTTACTATAATGGTAAAATGGTATTCGTTACGTGTTCAGAGATAGAGTAGTCCATAAACCCTCTACTACCTACTATTTAAATGTTGTTGAGTTTTACCTGAGTTCTTCTTCTTCTTAGTTGACCTCATCTCCCCGTTAAGGTATCGAATATGAAATCTGAAGTTTTCACGGATAGGAATATGCTGAACTGGTTTTTCCGGGTATTTTCAGTACTTACAATCATGGGTTATTGGGTTATTGTTGAAAAGATGTAGCCTGTTTTACAGATTGTGGATTGAGCAAACTTGCCACGTCAATCAGAAGAATATATGAAGGCACTTACCTGAAAAAGAAATAAAATTATTATTTCATTTCCAGTTTCCAACAACAATCAACAAATATGAATTGAAGGGGATATATTTTTTAGGAGTGATTAATTTTTGGGAAAGAAAGTTTTTGGATTCCTACTACTCCATCTTGATACAAAAAAATGTGGGAATCTTCCAAAGAAAGAAAGGAAGTAAACAATTTGAAAATAACTAACTCTATACACATAGATGTGGTAGATCATGCAAAAAAGCAACTTTCAGACACAGGAGAGCTTTCTTCCAGTTTGTGTCTGAAAGTTGCTTCTTTGCATGATCTACACATCCATGTATAGAGTTACTTATTTTCAAATTGATTACTTCCTTCCTTTTTTTGGAAGATTCCCACATTTTTTTGTATCAAGATGGAGTAGTGAAAAGCCAAAAACTTTCTTTCCCAAAAATCAACAAATAATTTTGATGAGAATGACGTCTTTGAATTGTGCTTTCTAATATTGATACTATAATACCCATTATAATATCAATGCATGATCAATGCATGGGTCATAATTTATATCCCAATGGTTTAAGTGGAAAAGTATTAACGCTAGGAAACAAAAAAGGAAATTATTTTGTAGCATTTCATTAAACTACTGATTGTAGTTCATGACAAATAGCACTGTGACGAATATTGCTGACACACAAATGTTATAACCTCATTTGTTTTTGAGCACAACATGAAATCTCTCATAAACCAACAATAAAAGATGATAAATTTGTTCAATATCAATGATTCATTCTCAATTGTTAAAATATCTCCAGGTGATGACGAGTCTAAAAAATTGAAAATCTTGAAAATATATAAACCAGTTTTTTTGCTTCATATATTAGATATTTTATACATTAGATAAATGCCAATACCATTTTTATTAAATCCTGTATGCAATCACACATGAAGACATATAAGCATCCATTCAGGATCAACTTAATGCAAACGTATCAAATTGAATACAAAAATTATGCACTTCTTAGACAATATAATGGCATTAAATCTACCAGCAGCCGTCAGATCATCCACTGAAGATAATAATCCTTTTAAACTGTCGGCTAGCACTCATAGAGCCAGTTTAACGCTATCAAGTTGATTTACGAGTCAACACTTGTGTCAAAACTGCACTTTTATTGTTTATAAACACACTGAACAACATACTTAAGTTCGAGAATATGTAAACATTCATTGAAGTTCGAAATATATTATCTGTTTCATCTGAATAAGGAAAACGATTTTTGATTTCGAATTTGTAGTGATCCGAGATGCACAATCAGTGTAGTAGTCAGTGTGAATTCATCAATTATATCTATTTATGTTATCAAACATTATTAGAACTCTGCAGTGCAGCAGTGCATATTTAACAAAGATAGCAGTAGGTACCCTCTAATACTCGACTGCAATCTGTCTACAGGTGATTTGATTTCAGTTTATTTCTGCTGCTGGCATACAAGAAGCTTCGACAAGAATTTTCTCTGTGAGGAAGTTCTCAAATATCAATATTCCTTGTGGTATTAGCCAGGAAAGTTGTGGTTTTCTATGAGCATTTGCCAAATTTTACTATTTTACATATTGAAGACTTTTCTCAGTTTTCAGAGTACTCAAAGTGGGGCGTTAGGTCCATTTTTCAGCAGTATGTTTCGAATGTACGTTGAACGTTGACGACGTTTTGAACCACCTGAATATGGATTCAACAGTGAACGGATTCCAGCTTGGAACATTGTTCCGAACCAGAAAACTGTACACACCTCAGCAACTTTTGATATTTATAAAGCTCAGATCAGAGCTTCTATGGAATATTGTTCTCCTTTTGGAGCTCTGCCTCCTACCATACCCTGAAGTTGCTGAATTCCATCCAGAAAAGAGCCGTCCGCCTGATTGGAGACGCGAAACGTCACGTGCAACCTTGATAGCCTGCAACATCGAAGAAGTTGGAGATTTGTTCCACCAAGAGCGATACATATCAGAAGTACGCGACGGACTGTGGCTGCTCATAGTTTTGAGGTTCAACTCAGTACACCTCGAACTTCAGTGTTTAAGAACTCTTTCATTTGTAGAATGGCATTTATGTGGAATAAACTTCCTGAGACCGTTTTTTCAAATGGATTCAATTTCCAGCGATTCAAATCCAATGTGAATCACTGCTTAAGGATTTTCCTGTAGTGCTTATGTTTTGTCCTTGAAAAATACACATAATGGACTGAGAATTAGTGGCAATGAAATTGTAAAATACCAGGTAAAAAAAAAATTAACTGTAGTTTTTGCGTCTTAATGAATGATTGGTTTTCTAAAGCCAAAAACCTGAAATTGGTGAAATCACTCATCGACCATTGATCATTTGGTAACCAATACAGTCGAATAAAAATTTTGGAAAATTTTAAATATCCGTTTTCAATATATATTCCACAATATCATACACTGTACTAATATATAAATCAATTGTTCATAATGCTTACGTTATTTTAAATTTCCTAATTTGATTTGCTAAATTTTCAATATAAAAATAATATTTGAAATATCTAAATCTCTTAAAACTTATCACGAGTGAGTTTTTAGACAAAATTTTTGTCCGTTTCAATGTGATGTATTTTTGTAGCTCCATATCTCAATGAATATTCAATCTACATTGTCGTCGTATATACTGATCAATAGAGAATGTTGTACATAAATTCTGCTATACATAAATGCTGTTCATTTTCATTTTCTTCTTTTCAGCTCATTGCTTTATGGAGTCCAGCTGAAACAGCACCAAAAACTTACCAGGAATTTGGCAACGATAATGTTATTGAACGCACTAGTTCGACGTTGGTTTGCAAAATTTCGTTCCGTTGATTTATTGTTGGACTATTCATGATTGCATGTATTCATAAAAAGAAATTGAAATTGAATTCGAAGTGTGCTCTTATAATGATTTCCAATTGATACATTGATATACTGTGTTTTCTATAAAATGTGTTCAATTCATATTTCCACCACGCATAAAATAAATTATTTCATCGGCTTAGTAAATATTTCACTTTCAGGGAAACTAATACAAATATACTCAGTCTGAAAACCTATTTGAACAACTCGTTACTGTTATTTGGGTATATAACCTTCCATAATCTGAAAAACTATCAACGCTAAATCAATATAGAATCTGCTGAAGTGTGATGAAGGGCAGACCACGGTAAGAGTTTCTTATGAGGCCTTGGTCGAAACAAGATCAAATCATCACAGTAAACATAATACAGAATGATGAATCAAACCAACCTGTCCTGGAGGTGCGAAACGCCCATTTTTTTATTTTTTTTCAATTAATTAAAATGGCTAGAAAAGCATTAGAAACCTAACCTAACCAGTACGTAGGGAATTTCCTTTCGTGGACATCTGAATTGTTTCTATCAATGAAAAAAAATCATAAAAACGCGATGGTTCTTGCATTAATATGCACCATGGCAATAAGTTCAATTTTATGCCAATCTACCTGCTCAGCACGAACTGATACACGAAGAACGGCTCTTGTTACTTCCGCTGGCTTCCATTTTGGAACATTATCACTTTCAGATGATGACATCGTAATAATTAAAGGAATTTATGTCTAAAAACACTTTTTCCACGAAGAATAACAATAAACAAGCGGAAACGGAAATTGAATTATAGCATGCAAAAAATATGTGCTCCGCTGTTTCATTATTTTCCAAATAGAGGCGACACACACTGTCTTTCGACAGTTCGAGTCTCTGTATTTGATGAATCGAATGACAGTGACCTGTGAGAAGGCCTGTTAGACATCGTAGTTCGTCCCTAGTGTAGTCCAACAACTGTTTGGTATCAAACTTTGAAGGGTGAATTAACGCTTTGGAGTGAGCCAAGCCTGGAAGATTTTGTCACGAGTCCATGAATCTTCTTGCCACTCAGGTGTTCAATCTTTGTCTGGCAAAACCTGAAGTGATGCCAATGACAGGTTCTGGTCCGATGAAGCTGCTTGCAGCACCCTACTCTGCAAGGGAGTCAACAACCTAATTGCCTTCTAGGCCAGTATGACCAGGAATCCAGATCAGAGACAATTTGTTAGGTCTTCCTACCAAGGAGAGTCGTTTTTGGCAATTTGCTACCAGTTTAGACGTTTCTCGGTAGGAGCCAAGAGCTTCCAACGCCGCATGACTCTCCGAGAATATTTCTATTGCATCAGAAGCTGAAGGTGTTTTTGATCCATCTGTGAACCAACAACTATCTGCTCTCAATATTTCATTCTTTCGAAGGATCCAGTCCCCTCTACTCGGAGACATTATTTCATAAGTCAGTTCGTAGTTGGTAGTTGGAGACATAAAGTCAGAGGTCATTTCTAGAATGATGTGACTTCCTGTGTCAACCAACAGTCTGTTGCACTCTACATTAAGGATATTAATCACAATTTGGAATGACTATATCACAAACTGTCCCACTGCTAAATTTTTATTAATATTCAATGACAACAAATTGAAATTTCATAATCATACCACCAACATTTCACAACATAAGCAAACAACTTGCCTCTGGATGTTTCGCCTGGAGTACAAGAACAGCAAGAATAGTCTACTACTTTTTTGATGGAGTCCCAATTGAGATATGTTATATCTTTCTGGGGAGTTGGCAGTTAAAGTCTCAGGTAATAATCTCAACAGTATGTTCGTATTGCAGAAGCGGTTGTTCAATACTTGGCCAAGGCAAAACCTACGGACTCTTTGTAAACCTATCTTTGTCTATTTCAACATTTGTATAGTGTTTGCCATTTCTATCATTGAAACATTATGCCTCGTGAAAATCACCTAACCGGTTTCAAAACAACTCTGAGTTATTAGAGTATTAATTCTTACAGTTCAACCTCACGGAATATTTTTGATGACCTACCCTGTATTCGGACATATCACTAAGTGAATTAACCCACGTATCCAGGGGCAATAGATTCATTTTTTATTTATATCATAAAAAGCACGGCTTCAAAGAAGTAACTGCCTCAGCCATTAAGCGAACAACAACAAGTAAAGAAAATATCATTTACTGAAAAAGACCTACAAACACCAGAAAATCCCTTTCTGCAGCTAAGTGGCCATCGAACCTTTTTCCAGATCCCCAGCAGGAAACGGTGTGCGTTTGTATACGCCTTGTTTACCCTCCGTACACCTTCCTAACCTGATTTAACGTAAATCCCATTCGCCAAGGGACATTCTCAGTAGACCGACTCTCACCGAAGTTCTATGAACACCCATTTATAGTCTGGTACATGTGAACCATAAAGCTGTTTTCCAAATCCAAAAATTGCTTTTGAAGAGGGACAGGAAAAACTGCCTTGAGCAAATGAATAACAAATAGAGTTTGTTTTTCTGTACATGTCTCAAAAACTATTAGAGATATATGAAATTCGAAAAAATACCCTTCAAGATCAGAAAATTTTATAAAATAGTTCCAGCTTGCTAAACTGCTAAATGACTTCTTCAAATACTGACGAGAAGGTCGAAGCATGGGAGCAAATACTGCTCTGCACACTTCCCGTTATCCTCATATTTTCGATTATAGCCACGACGATTGAATAAAGATTATCAAGGCTTTGGAGTTTATATTTGACTTGAAAATTGATTCAACATTGGTGTCGTCGGAAACATAGTTTTCAACAGAGAAGCAATACAAGCTATTCGCTTGTCGTTTACCACGATGACAAAGATGCCAACTTTGGACAATACGTGACCAAAATCAAAATTGAAATCTTTTTATTTCCTATTCCTTCATAAAAACTAGTGAAATATATTTATATAGGAGGGCTCAAGCCCTAATTAATGAACCATCAACAACAATAACAAGTTCTCTAAGGTGATATAACCGTAGAATTTCTCACATTTCAATAACATTTTGAGAATATTTCATGAGAAATGAATATAAAATAAAGCTCAAAAATTCATTTATAACTTCACCAAAAAAAAAATTGGATTATCGAGCAACACAATAAATAAATATTATTTTTGAGCATAACGTTTATCAAAGGTTATTTAGAAAAATAGATAATTATTATTCAAACAATATTTTCAAGATGTGAAAAAATACCAGATTTTCAATTGAAAAATTATCGGGATTCATATGTTAACTTGCAACTACCTAAAATAAACTGATTCAAACGCTTGGAAAATTGAGAAATTGCTGTAAAATATGTTTTCCCAGCGGATAATATTCATTTATGTTGAATTTCATTAGTTTGGACTTCCATTGTCTAATGTGATATGATTTCAAATCTCTAAAATGAGAAAGGAAAATAAAAAAAAAAGATGAAAGTAACAATTATATGAAGCAGAAAAACCATGAAAATAAATTACAATAAAAAAAAATTAGGCAAAAAATTGAAAACCGAACAATCAAAATGAAATGAAAAATCAAAAATCCAAAGATTTCAAGTCAAGTTACTTCACGACGTTTCGATTGTTAGTATCCACAATCGTCTTCGGTTGATGACTCCCAGAAATTGATATTTACAGGTGATACGAATGTTTTCACCTATCCCCTCGTCCCTCTCTCTGCTTCGCCGGTTTAGCAGAGGATGGCCGTTTGGCGTGAGTAGACCGTTTTTTGCTTCATTATGGGTTTCCGTATGTTGCGTATCTCTTGACTGACTGCGTATAGCTTGACTGAATGCGTCGTTGGACAACATGTATGCAGCTTCTTCGAATTTTCTCCTAAACAAGTGTTCCTCCACATGGATAATCTCAGCTTGGGACCACTTGATGTTATGTTGATGGGTCCAAACACGCTCTGTTATTTCCGATTTTCTAGTTTGTCCTTGTTGTGTGTTTCTTGTACTCGGCAATACTAATAATCGAAACATCGTGAAGTAATTGGCTCTAGATCTTTGGATTTTTAATATTTTATTTCATTTCGATTGTTAAATTTACAATTCTTTGCTTAATTTTTATGCTCCTGTAATTTCTTCTCAGGAGTTTTTTGCTCAATATAATTGTTATTTTCAGCTCTTCTTTTTAATTTAAATGTTCATTTGTTATTCAAGAGATTTCAAATCATATCATATTCGACAATGGAAGTCCTGTGAAAGTTTCATGAAGTTTTCAAGTGCGAATTCCAGTCGAATGACCCCTCAATATTAATTTGGTCTTGGAGTATGATAATAATGAAAATAATAATCGCACAATTGCACAGATCATATTTTTGAGCGTGAGCTAATGAACAAGACAAAACTTCAACTGAAATGTTCTTCCAGACACCAAAAATGCTGCCTTAACTATATCAAAATTGTAAAAATATCGTAAAGACTTCCTAAAAAAATATTTCTTATATTTTGATTTGAATTTTGTGAACGTTAGACATTCAAGTTCTAGATTTAGACGTACAGATTTGTATATGGTGCAAATTTGATGTTGAAATAAAACGTTTGGAAAATTCAGTTTTGAACTTTGGTGTTTTCATTAGAAAATCGCACTCGTGAACTCGACTAACACTCGGCAGACCGGCTTTCACCGGAGTCCTATGAACACCTATTAAATAGGTCGACGCTATTTTTCCGACGTCCACGACCAGACGTTTGTTGTTTAATGGTCCCGGTTGACCGCCCGTTGGCTCCATTTCCCAAACGGGGATATGTTGGAGAACCGAACAGGGTATTTACGTTCATGAGGTAGCATGAACATATTGTTAGGAAACTCTGGTGACACATATGCGTTCGATGGGATTTTAAGGGTCTCTAATGTAAAGAAGAAAATATGTTTTGTTGATTATGACTGCAATGAAAATTGAATGAGATAAAAGTTTTGCCTATTTTTCTGTCTCATTTTTTTCAAAAGACGGCTGTTTGAGAAAAATGGGGGTCGTAATCAGTTTCTAAATTCATGCAAGTCGTACAAAAACTTTTAGACTTCCGCTTAGGTTATTGTTTTCACTTTTCCAAAATTATTATGTGAACCTTCACAACTGAGGACATTAGGCTGAAATTCAGAAAGTAAAGTTAGCAGATGTCAATGGAAGTGTTCCTCACCTAGAACTCTTAACAGTATCCTCGACAACATTTCACAAACTGAATAGGCTTCAATGAGAGATGATATAAACGAATACCAAAACACAACTTATATTCAACAGGAAATATACGTGGACTGTTAAAAAAATAAGGTGAATATTAAAATTTCGCGGGCTTCTATTGGCGATTTTTTTGTATTTTTTATGTTGGTATACTCATCTCGAACATATGAGCACAATTTCAGCTGTTCAGCATGTTTAGTTTGTTGGTGAGAGACAATAAAGTTAGATGTGTTTTGCATGTTCGCTGATTTTCTGCCATCGAGAAAAATGAATCACATAATTTGCATCAAATTTTGTGTAAAAACTTGAACTGAGCGCTTCAAAACACTGGAAATGTTGGGAGTAGCATATAATGATTGTACTGTGTGTTAAAAAAATGCCTACAAGTGGTAAAAGCTTCATACAGAAAGTGAAGAAAATGTCAATGACGACGCCCCCCCTGGATGCTCCAGCACATTAACAACCGATAAAAATGTTGATAAAGTGAAGAAAATGGTTACGGAGAATCGTCAAATCACTATTAGCGAAGTTGCTGAGGATATCGGCATATGGGTTAGCTTTAGCCATGAAACTTTTTCGGTAATTTTGATCATAAAACCGTCGTATGAGCATTGCTCAGGAATTGTTGAATGACATATACGGCGATCCAGATTCACTCAAAAGGGTCATGAATTGTGACGAATCATGGGTATATGTTTCACTATTTTTATTCGGGTTTGAAGGCCGTCGATTTCTGTAATTTCTTCCTGACGTTTCTTTGGCGCGAGTGGTTAGCTTCTTCAGAGGTTCATTTATCTTGAGTTTATCTCCGATGACTGGGTATCACGACTATTTAAAACGTATTTATGTTGATTCAGGTAATTTGGAGTGCAACATAAGTACGCTTCAGCAGTGGTAATACCCAGTCATCGGAAATAAATTCAAGATGTATGAACCTCTGAAGAAGCTAGCCACTCGCGTCAGCGAAACATCAGGAAGAAACTCCAAAAATCGACAGCATTCAAACCCGAAATGATAAATAAGTGACACTGAAAACTTCGCCCGCGAAAGCCGTTACCATTTTGCCATGGGTATATAGTTATAACATCGAAACCTAAGTCCAATTGTCGCAATAGAAGAGCCCAAGAGAACCAAAACCAGAAAAAGCAAGCCAAGTTCAAGGCTTCGCCCAATGTTTTCTTCTATTACTATGGCACATCACGTCATTGCTTGTTCCTAATCTTTTGTCTAAAAATAACACCATAATCATTCCTCAGCCACCGTATTCACCAGATTTGGTCCCATGCGACTTTTTTTCTTGTTTCCAATATTGAAGAGACCCGTGAAAGGACGGCGTTGTGCGACAATTCAAAGACATACCAAAAAGTGCATATCACAAGTGCTTCGAGAATTGGAAAAAATGCTGATACAATTGTTTCATATTGGAAGAGGACAGAAGGGGACAAAATAAGAATTGATGAAGGTTCGGTTTATTTTATGCAACGAGATTTATGTCACAAGAACAGTTTCTCGTTGCCATTTTTCATTGCCGCAACACTGCGTTAAATGATTTTCAATCAGACGAGAAACCATCACCAAGTTTAATTTTTCATATGAACTCACACCATGTGGTATGAGTAAGTCTTTTTTGCATTGAATATTGCCATAATCGTTCGACTAGTGAATTTCAGAACGTCATATAAATAAGCTCTGAATAAGGCAACTTTTTTCTAATTCATCCAACTTTGGGTCTATCATAGGTTACGTCATATTAGTGATATTAATAATTATTATTACGATGATGGAGATAAGATGATGAAGATTGAAAATTTCTTTCACGAATAGAGAAAACATTTTTTGTACAACTGTCATTAAAAGTGACGTTTTTAATGGTTGTCAAGAGTATTAAAAGTAGCGTGTTGAAAATATTTAAAAGTGTTGAAAGTATTTAAATACGATTTTTTGCCAAATAGGCAATAAACAAAACATAATTATTAAATTTTCAAAGAAGTTTTATTATGAACAATAGTTATAGATACACTTAAATTCTGTTAGAAATGTATTATATACATTAATTACATTATTATCATTATTATTTATGAAGATTAATATGGAAAATACAATCAGGACAACTGCTGATAATAATACCTTGCGATGTTGAAGAGCCTTTTAATATATTTGAACTATCTGTGACAATTTCATGGGCATTAACATTTGATTCTTGAAGTGAAGAGGACGATGCTGTAGCGCTATTGGCATTATTTTTTCAGCAATAGCCCTTTTATAAGAAATAGATTACAACAGCAACAGTGTACAACAGCCACTGTTGTACACTTTCATCCTCCGCCCTTCTTAATATCCGTTATATTTGCTCCTGATTCTGCTAGCAAAGAAGCAGAAGACCTTCTGAAACAGTGACCTGTATATTCCTTTGGTTTCGGGAGGTTCTGAAACTCAGCAATGGTAGAGAGAATTTTCCCAAACGTGAATATAACAACTGGGTTAGCACTTCATTTATAATTTGAGTATTTCAGATAAAAACGTTTATGATTGATAACTGAAGGGCGTAATCCAACAACGTAAAAATAACGACCTATTTTCGTTTTTGTATTTGGAATTTGAACAATCAATGACTCGTCCATTGATTTAATGTCTTCTAATATTAAATGGCACAGCTCTTTAGCCGGCGGGCTCCATATATTCCGAAAATAGTAGCAACTTTTATCATCAGATATTTTTCATCAGGCGACTCATTTATAAACCTCTGATTTTTTGGGCCTACAACTTTCATACCTCCGCTTTAAGAATACTATTATTACCTTGAAATATTTGCTTGTATCAACACCATTTTTAACGAGCGCACTCGACTTTATCATTGAAAAGCTCTACAAAGTTGACGCGTTCCATATTTTTGATTTCTCTTCCAGATAGGCTAAAAGACGGTTTCGCTGAAATTTCCTTTGACATTTTTAAGTTTACACCAGCTAAGAAAATTAGAATATGCGATGTCGTACTGCTGACCCGATTTTTTTGGTAACAATTCAATTGAAGCTCTTTATGCATCCCCTTCAATATCGTCAGGAACACACGATTCCTCACTATATTATTCTTCATTATGCAAGACATTAAACATCAGCCAGCAAGAACTTTAAATGTAACTTCAGATGAAACGCATGAGCTGTAAAGAATACTGTTTATTAGTAACCAGGTGGTCGGTAGCCAGGCGGTTCGACGTGTGTGCTTTGTTCACTCATTGGAATTTACTGCCGTGTTGGTAGGTGGTTCAAGCCCTAGTCTTAACGATCGATTTTCATTTGCTATCGTCCAACCCGTATTAGGAATCACACGTTAAAATGTAAGACCTCGCACAAGTTTCTACTTCTGCGGGTTGTCGTTCGTAGGGGTGCGACAGCTGGTTGATGGAAAAACAGACTTTTTTTAAATAGATTCGGCGTCACCTGACACGGCCATTTCACATCAAATGCGATAACATGAAAATAGTTAACTGACAAGAGACGTCAAAATGTGCTTTTATAGAAATAATAAATGTATCTATTTTAATATGAAAACACGACAGTTGTAAAATATGTATGATATTTGTGTCAAAAGTTTTATTTTGTTCGTGAAATTGCTCAACTCGCTATCTTCGTTTCGTAAAACTTTTTCACTCACGAAATAAAACCTTACTTTCAACACTCATATCATAAATAGCTATTATGGGCTTATCAATGTTGGTTGCTTCCGCTTGCCGCTTATTTCAGAGCAGTCTGAATGCAACTCCTTGCAGCAGTCATTCATTGGTAACTCATTGTCTGGCGTTTCTTGTACCGGAGACTGCATAAAGTTAACAACATAAGGAAAGACACGTTGACCCTATTTGGAGGATTTATTTTTTACAACCAGTTTCCCAGTTTTGGCGAGGTCGCTAACCCGGAATATTGCGTGGGAGCATTTCAGTGCGACATGTTCTTCGGGTTTATTGGCAATTTAATATTGAGACGGTTTTACTCAAGGTGCAATTAATGTCATGCATTTATTCGAATTGTTCCGTATCACGCGTTTATAGATATAGGTTATTCATTCAGTTGTCGAATACTAGAATATCGTGCTGGCAGTATTTCAAACAGAAATTATTAAGGTATGAGTGGTCCAAGGTAATGATAATACACGTATTAAACGTACAGATTACAGAAAATATAAAAAATAAAATGGAAAATGCCAAAATTTTTACACTGATCTATATATACATGTATTAACATATACATAAATATACACACACAGATAATTCCTACATACACAAAATAATATCATAATGAACCCACATCAGGAACCACCTATTTTATACATATATACACATATACATACATATAAACATATACACAGACATACATATACACATTTATAATGTTCAATTTATCACATATTCTTTCAATTTTGTTTTAAACAATTTTATGTTTTTATGATTTCACGAGGAAGTAGATTGAATTCAACAATACCTTTAAAAAAGACAGATTTCATCGAACTAGCTTTAGAGGTTGGTTTTACATAAAAATTCATATTACTTGCAGTTCGTGTTGCTCGATCATGGATATTGTTCACAGGAATCAATTGACACTGTAAATAATTAGGCAGTAAATTATTTATCATTTTGAAAATGAAAGTCATTGTTTGAATATAATGATTTTGTTTCACATTAAGCCAGTTGAGGATATCTAACATAGATTTTATATTCGTGTACCTGTTGCAACCAAGGATAATACGCATTGCTTTATTTTGTAGATTTTGCAGTCTGTCATAATTAGATATTTTCGTGTAAATTATAGAACTGCAATAGTTGAAATGAGGCAATATCATAGTATTGTACACTGTTATACGGCTCATGAATCCAATTTTTTTACATATTTTTTTCGAAATATAGTCATTATGTTCATCAAATTTCAGTTGGGTATCAATTACGAATCCCAAATATCTCATTTCCTGAACCCGTTCAATCCGCTGATCATTTATTTTGAGATCTAATTCCATACTCAGAAATTTTTGATGCAGAAAATAATTGCCAATAAACATATATTTACTTTTAGTTTCATTAACTTTCAGTTTACTGATTTGAAATTTATAAAATAGTTGATCTATTTCATCATTCAATGTGTTCATAAGATCAGCGAAATCACTACTATTGAAGTATATCAAGGTATCATCAGCAAAAAGATGAAATTTACATTTCGTCCGAACAGAACCCAAATCATTTACATATAACAAGAATAAAAGAGGACCTAAAACACTTCCTTGTGGCACACCATAGTTGTTGAGGTGGCACTCTGACTCTATGTTTGTCATTTTGATTTTTTGATATCTATTGCCCAGGTAACTTGTTATCCACTGTATAACTGAATCCAAAAATCCATATTTCTTTAATTTTAATATTAATATTTAGCGATCGATTGTTTCAAATAACGTTTTCATATCAATGAAAACTGCACATATTCCAACTCCAGGTTTATCCAAAGAACTCTTCATGTCTGATATAACAAGTTGAAGTGCTGATTCACACGAATGAGATTTACGAAATCCTGATTGGTACGCGCAGATAATGTTATTTACATCAATATATTTCATCATTTGAT
Organism: Leptinotarsa decemlineata; assembly: GCF_025532065.1. Classification (NCBI taxonomy): domain Eukaryota; kingdom Metazoa; phylum Arthropoda; class Insecta; order Coleoptera; family Chrysomelidae; genus Leptinotarsa; species Leptinotarsa decemlineata. The sequence goes on from NW_027412533.1 coordinate 3,865,522, forward strand.
TCAGTACCGCTATTTCTAAGATTTTGTCACAAAACGGTAACTTATTTATTGGTCCTCATTGTTCAGCTAAGTTAGTGTTCAGAATTTTTGGTATTGGAACTATTGTTGAAGTTTTGAAACATTGAGGTACTTTTCCCTTTGATAAACTCAAATTATTTAAATTTGTTAGTGGATAACCAACAATATGAAATACATTTTTGATAACTTCGAGAGATCAACTTCATCAGTACTATATTTTTTTCTTTGTGATTTTATTATATCATATAAGTTTTGTAGGGACAAAAGGGTTAATTCAGACATGTTCGACAAATAGTTTGGCACTGTATCGAGTATTTCATCTTTTTCTGCATTTTCTGGACTAATACTAGTTATTATATCTTGAATACTTTTTATAAAATACTGGTTCAATACATTTGTATTGTAATACCACAAGACCTCAAAATTGTATTGTTGAATCATATTTTTGAAGAAAACTTTATTATTCAGACTACAGACCCGTGGTTTCATCATGCTTTCATTTGTTTCGAAAAATTTTCTCTTTCCGAACAGAGGATGGTGATATATTTTGGGAACTTCTTCATGATTTCAGTTGTAAATCATCAGTCCATAAAATGGACCGAAATATATTACAAAATATCAAAAATGTGAAAGGACCCCTCAAAATCCTTATGGAATTTAGGTCTCTGTGGATTTATTGAATTTCTGATATAATGTAGTCCATGTGATTCTCAACCAATGTTACCATTGCGACAACCCAAAAAAATGAACAGTTTTGCCGCTAAGGGTCGTTAAAAATTACCCCTTTCTGAGAATAGACTATTCATTTTAGAAACCGGGAACGACATTTTCACCTGTTTTATTGTTAATAATGTTGCATATGATTTTGTTCTCTTATAAAATGAATCTTCACGCCCCCTCCTCCTGAATTTTCTGTATGATGAAGATGATGTTATTGTGAATAGAAATTAATTAGGTGATTAACCCCAAAAATGGATAGTTTTGTTGGTAGGGGACGTTCAAAATCACCCCTTGCTCAGTCGATTTATTTTCAAAACCAGAAATAACATTTTCACCCGTTTTATTGTAGCAAATAAAAATAATAAAATTAAAAATGTTCATCCACCGTAGATTGCGCTGGTCAGGCCCTATCCCCAGAAGTCCCGATACATTCGGGAGGGTGCGAGAGCATTATCAACTTAAGACCACTCTCCACACCGTGGGGTAAGTGATTATTGGGTCCGGGAATCATGTGCCCTGAGCAAGCGCAGTGAGCCAAAAATGACATCCTTCTGCATCTGTTCAACTAAGATTTCTTCCTTAGTACGGCAAGCCGTATGATTTTAAGATTCGAGAGTAGAGAGGACATCATTCCACCAAGGACTCACCAAATATAAATGAAAAGGTATACATAATTCTCAAATATAAAAAAGGAGTAGACTAACAACGGCATCACAGATGGAGCAACGCCGAAGGATTGTTCCTTGTACGTGATATAGCCATATCAGTAAATAATAAAAAATTAGTATATATGAGGAGAGTTGAAATTCATCATAAGAAGTAATATAAAAATCAATGTTGAGTCTGAATTATAAAATAGTGCTTACAATAGTTCAGCGACAATATTTATCGACAGTTGGAGGCAAAGTACATTTTTTATGTGATGAAACAGTGTTAACTAGTATGAAGTGAGAGGGGGGGTGAATATTTTTTATGAAAGAACACAATTTTATGCAACATTAGCTACAATGAAACGTGTGAAAATGTTATTCCTGGTTTTGAAAATAAATCGTCTATTCTGAGCAAGAGGTGATTTTAACGCTCCCTATCAACAAAACTATCCATTTTTGGGATTTATCACCTAATTAATCTATTCACAATAACATGATTTGCATCATATTGAAAATTCAGGAAAATCCACCAATTTTTTAATGTTTTGTACCCTTGGTGGGAGGGGAGATAATCATATGAAAAAGTGGTATTTCCCTAATTCAAGTATGTTCAAACATCCGACGCGACGATGCATTTCAAAATAATCCAGACATCATTTTTATGGGTTTCATAATAGGTGTTGGGGGAAGAGGGGGGTGAAGATTTTTATATAATAGAGCACAATCATATACAACATTATTTACGATGGAACAGGTGAAAATGTCGTTCCCGGTTTCGAAAATGAAAAGTGTATTCTGAGAAAGGGGTGTTTTTAACGACCCCTAGCGGCAAAACTGTTCATTTTGTGGGGTTGGCGCGATAGTAACATTGGTTGAGAATAACATGAACTACATTTTATCAAAAGTTAAGAAAAATTCACCGAGAACCGTACTCCATAAAGATTTTTCGGGGTCCTTTGCAAATGTCCTTTGTGGAATTTTTCATTTATTATGTAATGAAGATTTCCACCAAAGAACCTGACGAAAAGCGAGAAATCTCAAAGAAACTTAGACCTTGCCATCATTGGTAAAGCGAAATATTGAAAATATATAAAATTGGATAATTTCATTAACTCAATGTTTCTCACATTCTTGCAATCGAGGCGTTTCACACCAATAATTTTGTATATTTTGAACAGAAAAGGTTAACTTTTCGAAACATCATCTATTCCTAGGAATATTACTGGAGTTTTTTCCCAACACCAAATCGTTATTTTAACACCTCGACACCTGTTTAGATCACCAAGTGATCATTGTTACACCAAAGGTTCCAAACAGTGCATTACAAGTACAACTAGGAAAGTTGAGTACGAGAATTTCCCAAACAATCATTTCATTTGTAGACATTGACATATCACTGACGGATTACACTCTTCAATGGTTTAAATCACGCGGAAATGTTTCAGGGTGAAAGTTTCAGATTGCCCTCTGTAACTCTTGAGCAGACTGTCTTTTGAAATATATTCTTTCATTTTTCAGATCATGTTATTTTAAAAACCCAGAAAACTTCGAGAATAAACTATCGAGTGTTGTTGATTAGTAGACAGACCTTGGTGGTTTTTTATTTGTTACGATCGATCTCGGTTTGTTAAACCATTTTTTCAATTCAATTCAATTTTCAAATTATTCACATACCATAATTTACAGAATTCACACAAAATTCACATGATATAATTTATAAATTTTATATTCCACTTCAAAAACAAACAACCGCAACCCACCTAAGCAACTCATCTGCTTGTGTTGTGGCCTTGAAATGTATTTGAAGTGGTTTAAGTGTTTCATCAAGATTTGGTGGTAACAGATCAACTACATTGATATTGAGAAATACAAATAGAAATAAAAGGGAAAAAGAGATGAAACAATAAAACTAAAAAAAAACTAGGTATTCATGATTATGCAGATAATAACAGTGAAAGGAAAAATAAAACGGCAAGAGAGGATGAAGCGTTTGATGAGGATTTTATTCTAACAATCGAGATAGTGGGGTGGTGATATTATCAATGAGTGATTATTTGTTGTTTTTGTTAGAAAATTTTCATCAGATTTATATTTTCATATATACATTTTTTTATAGTGTTTTTGTACTTTGGCAAGGAGTTTATAGTTTTTTTGTCATGTGTCAAAATATTATACAGTTTTGGTCCATAAAAAAATATATAACGTTGTGTGTGTGCTTTCCGAAAAATTGGTAATATTAAGAACTATTTACAGCGAATTTAGTTTGCTTAGCTGAGGAAGTCGTATATTTCTGTTTATTGTGGAACATCCAGATCAATGGCTGATAGATATATAATTCTCTTGTATCAAGTATTTCAAAATCCTTGTAGAGCTGAATGGTGGAATAAAGTTTATTTTTTCCAATTTTCTTTTTAGTAAGAAATTTTGTGTCGATTAAAGTTTACCCAATGCATTATCGTACAGATCTCCCCACACTTTTATGCAATATCTAATAACTGATTCGACCAGGGAGTTGTATAATATTGAAAGTTTTTTTTTCAAGATCTCTTTGATACTATAAAATGAATGGATCAGCTGTCTGATTCTTTTTGTTAAATAGGGTCACGTGATCGTCCCACCGTAGATGTTGATCCAGTATAATACAAGGATATTTCATATTGGATGTTTTGCTATAGTTGGGCAAGTGCACTTGTTTGTGTCATTACAATCATGTACTGTTGGGACGTTGTAGAGGGGCTGTTCAGAGTTATATAATGGAATTGACATAAATTCAGTTTCACTTACGTTGAGACTTGAAATGTTGTGGTTAAGCCACATTTGTAAATGTTGCAGATTTATTTCTCAATGAGTCTTTAGTTGCTGCCACGAGTATCTCCTATATAATAATGCTGTGTCATCAGCATAATAAATTATACGTCCTTTAAGATTATTTATAGAAGTTATGCTATTGATGTATACTAAGAAAAGTATCGGGCCCAATACTGTTCCTTGCGGAACTCCAATTCTGATATCAATCGATTCACTCAGACAGTCTTCAATTTTCACAATTTGCGATCTCTGCGACGAATAATCTGTCATTATATTGAGTACGTTACTTTTTTCTTTTAGTAACAATTCATGTGATACAGTATCGAATACCTTGGCTAGGCATCGCGGTGATCCATCCAAGGCACTGACAGCCTTTTCAATAAAATCCAAGACTGCTTTTTCAGTATTGGAATTGTTTCTAAAGCCAAACTACCTCTCCGTGATAACTTGAAGTTGGTTAAAATAAGCCGTTAGTCTACTTTTGAACTTTGTTCAAAAAGCTTCGAAAAAATATTTATCACAGATATTAAAATAAGAAATCAGAAAAAGTTATTTTTTCATTCTATATTCAATATGAGTTTCTACAAAATAAATAAGTTATCAATCGAACAAGTTAATTATTGTGAATAAGTGTTTTTGGCTCTCTACTTGTTCATCTCATAAGAGAGTAGAGTTTGAATATGCCAGGAAGGACTATATGGCATGTTATTAGGGAAAAGATGCGATGGGTTTATTGTGAGTTGTGGTTTGTAACGTCAATGATGTTTCCACAAACAGCAATGCATTCTGTGAAAAACATGACGCGACTCATGCAATGAAACTAACTCCCATGTATCGCTTCTTTTGATGCATGCAACTTCTGAATTTCAATACTATGCAACTAACCCCCGGCAAAAACTGTAATTTCCATATCTGGCACCGACCCTCCTCGTAAATCTTCTCCGATAAGAATTTACAACCATTTTATGACAGTTTGGAAACTTCAACTCATTCCTAGGTACGATAAAAAGAATAATTCGAAACATACTTCGCCAACAAACGTCCAAATTTCATCGTTGTTTAGTGCAGCAACTTCACAACTTCAGTTTTCTATCGGAAAAAGAATCCGGGTCAATTAGTTCGGGAAGCTATTAATCATATTACGAGGATGAACCGGAAGTGGAAACGGGATTAATCTCAAGTTTGTTGAAAAAGAACCACGCCGAGCTTGTCAAGTTCAATAGAGAAAGGATATAGTTTGGAGTTAACTAGTTTCTTAATTTGTTTCGGAAAGACTTCATTGCGAATTGGTTTCGCTCGATAACGTTTCGAACTTAGCTACTGAAACTTCAAGTGGACGAAAAAGTGTACTGAATTGTTCCAGAAAAAAAAAAGAAATTGATAAGAGCTATGAAAACTCTTAACAAAAATGTGACGATAAGTGTTTCAAAAAAACACTAAAGTTGTTTTCAATAAAAATTTGAAGAACATTTCCTTTTCCATATTGGCAGGATCTTTCTCTATATCAGTAAGAGCTAGGACTATCCTTTATAGTTTCATGACGTACTAGATTTTAAACTTGCCCTTTTCTATCTTGGACCAAACTACTTTTGCGAAATACAACATACAATTCGCGATAAAAATATCAGAAAAATGTTTGTCGGGTTCCCATTGGTTAAATAGCTTGGTTAAATAGCTTGGAAAATCGATTTTCACATTCAATATTCTTAGAATAAAATTCATTCAGTACCACCACATCTGGACTGTACTATTTTCAATTGTCATATTTTCAGTTTCATTTTTTTTCATACTTCTGTTTGATATTTTTATATATTAACTCTTTATATATATATATATATATATATATATATATATATATATATATATATATATATATATATATATATATATATATATATATATATATATATATATATATATATATATATATATATATGAAATAAAAATATTGGCAGTCACACAGGGTGTTCAATTTTTTCTGGGCGGATCCCAACTGTGTTTTTTCAAATAGCAACCTATATTTTTATTGCTTTTTCAGTTTATACATAGAAAATAAAAGACACTTCATATATATCTTCACTTCGAAAATATTGACGGTTTTCGAGATATCTAGCATGACAGGTTTTTTTTCCAATATTCGTCATTCAGAATATTTGAAATTATAAAGTTGTGCCAAGTCCAATTGTATTTTTTTTTGGTCAAATATTCTACATTGTTAACTCTCCCAAACGATATATCTGAAGTCGACCTGTGATATACAGGGTATGAAAAACCGCTTGCCACATATTGTAAATAAAAATTTGCAGAATCTTTCTTATTTCAAATGGAACACCCTGTATATTATTGATCCATAAGGAGCGCCAACGAAACCTCTTCAAATTTCATCGAAAATTTCCTATGGCTAGGTTCAATGGTTTTTCTTGAAAACGCATTTTTTTCGATAAATGGTCGTTCTTCCTATTTCTACGCCATAAAACTCGATGAAAGACTTTTTTCAAAGCGAAATCCATTTGACGAAATCCATTTATAAAATATGTTCGACATGTCTTTCATTTTCTTGAATGCAGATTCAGCTCTGTTCTATCCTGCGCAATACAGCTGGTGTAATGCTGCCAAAAGCATTCGTTATTGTAAGTCGCATATTTTCGGAAGAAGGTGGTGACTCGGAGACCATTACGTCCTATACATTTATTGGGAAATACTTCATTTAGATGATCTCTCACTTCTGCCGAATAGTGAGCAGGCGCACATACATTGTTCCATTCATATGTCCCTGAAAAAAGTATGGACCAATTACATATTCTCCAATGAGACATTCTCCAGACATTCATCGACCACCTATATTAATAGTCCACCTGTCTCAATAAGTGGGTATTTTCTGTCGAATAATAATGGTAATTATGTCGATTCACAAATCCATTTTTATGGAATGTCGATTCATCCGACCATGAAATGTTATTGAAAAAATATTCGTTTCGACGAATTTTTCCCAGCATGGCCCAATTGCAAAATCTCACTCTCAAAATCGGCATACAGTAGTATGAGATGGATGAAAGCGATGTTTCTTCAAAACTCGTTGCACTGATCTCTCACTTATATCTACTATTTCACCAATTTGTTGTTGACTCCTACTAGGATCTTCTTCAACAGCAAGAAGAACTTGCAATTCATTATCTTCATTAGTAGCTGGCTTGATGCGCTCATGTTTAGAATAATTGATATATCCAGTTTCAACAAATATTTTAATTTTATTTTATTCGCTGAAGGTTGTTTTAGACCGAAAAAATATGGGACAAATTTCGAGATTATTGAAATTATTGTAATTATTCAAGAACGTACATTTTGCGGTGTAATTCAAAACTTGTTTATCTAGCAACAGGTAATTTTAGGCATGGGGCGATATTTTAAGGAAAGGCTTGGACAAAAACTATGCATCAAATGAAGAAATTGCACGGTGTTCTATTTAGAGAATAAATGTGTTATAAACATTACATATATCTCGATCACGCCGTCACATATGTATTTCACAGTAAAAAAATCATTGATATTATGGCGATACAATAGAGAGTTGTCATTTTTAGAAAAAAGAAAAAAAAATAAGAAAAACTATAGGACACGCTATAATGTACAAAATTGAAACAAGATATCTTTCATACATTCTTATCAGTCGTTAAATGGATTTCGCTTTGAATAAAGTCTTTCATCGAGTTTATGGCGTAGAAATAGAAAGAACGACCATTTTTCGAAAAAGATGCTTTTTTATGAAAAACTATTGAACCTAGCCATAGGGAATACTCAATGAAATTTGTAGAGGTTTCGTTGGCGCTCCTTATGGATCAATAATATACAGGGTGTTCCATTCAAAATAAGGAAGATTCTGCAAATTTTTATTCACAATATGTGGCAAGTGGTTTTTATACCCTGTATATCATAGGTAGATATCAGATATCGTTCGAGAGAGTTACCAATGTAGAATATTTGACCAAAAAAAAAATTCAATTTGACTTTGCACAACTTTATAATTTCAAATATTCTGAGTGACGAATATTGGAAAAAAAACCTGTCATGCTAGATATCTCGAAAACCGTCAATATTTTCGAAGTGAAAATATACATAAAGTGTCTTTTATTTTCTTTGTAGAAACCGAAAAAATGATAAAAAATATAGGTTGCCATTTGAAAAAACACAGTTGGGATCCGCCCAGAAAAAATTGAACACCCTGTGTGACCGCCAATATTTTTATTTTGTCGAGCTCGAGTAATAAGGTAATATTATAGAAATTTAGATTCCTATCTGTTTCCTAAATAGATATATGGAACACGGCGCCACTGTTGCATGACCCTGTATATAGCAAAGACTGAAACTTATTCCGAAGGATTCATATATCATTGGCAATGAAAAGCTCCATAACTTCTCAATAAGTCGATATATTGGGAGTCGAAAGCCCGTACCAATGGAATCTAGCTCACTTCAATTCTCATTTTGAAAATGCAGAGGTCGTGAAGTTTTAGGTCAAAATTTGTCCAAACCATACTAACGTATTTGAATTTTTGCAAAAAATTATTTCCGTGTTAGTTCTGATTTCCTGATATGATCTCCATTGGTTTATTCAATAAAAACACTGTTTCCATATAAAAAAACTGTAAAAGTGAGTAAAGTCCTGTTCTGTTATATACATTTTTATATTGCAAATAGAATGTTGTAATGGGTTCAATATTTCCTCTAGATTATTTTCTTCAGACCGATTCAATGATGAAATAATTGAAGGCTAGGCCACCAAAAGAGAGTTTTATACCGATTCAACGCTCCATCCCAAAAGTAATTGAAGTAACAGTTATGGACTTGTGATGAACTTTTTGGATCCTTTGGTGTAGTAATGAATAGTACTGGAGTTTTATCCCGCCACCAAACCGTTATTATAACACCTCGACACGTGTTTCGATCACCAAGTGGTCATTTTCAAAAAGAAGATTAAACTCTTGATGATCACTTAGTGATCGAAAGTGTTAAAATAACGTTTTGGTGGTGAGATAAAACTCCAATAATATTCATTTTGATAGTTATTGATTTAACATCTAACTGCCATTATTCTTGAACCATATGTTATTTTGAATATTCATCTTTCCCAACAACCTACACTGTAGGTTCTGGTAGATGCCTGCCGGAAAATAACTACTTCTCCAGCTACTATCACGTTGAAAATTGAATTCTATTCGAGAGACATTTGTGCATGATACCTCACAGAGGTAAGTCTCACAGATACTTCTCGTTCACCCGGCAGCAGGACCATGCTGTCGGACCATTCAGAAGCCAGTAGAAGTAGAAAAACTCAAGGTAAGTGAAACAGTTTGGGCATTATTTTACATTTTATTATATTTTTCGAATGAACTGTAGGAAAACGGCTATTGAGTGAGATTGCCTTCCATACACCCTTATGATATTCTAATGAAACGCTCAGAGTCGATAAATGGGGTGGGGAAATGATAGAAATGAGCATCACTCGTATGTTTTTCAGGTTTTCCCTATTTCTAAACATATCCGGACGTATTTTCTTCAATTTAATTGCCACTGCCAACTTTTGAGTTCAACATACTATGTTCCCGAATTGTAGTGATACCAACGCCTGGGTCTTCTATGAATATTGCTTACGTTTTTTTTCCAATTACATAGTTTTCCACTTCTTTTTTACCAAATCGAATTTTCATGCAGTTGCATTCAATTTTATTCTGTAACTACAAGTCCAATAAAATCGAATGGGACTTTACTTGAATCTCTGCGAATAAGAACAAAACAGTTGTACAAGTTGGAAAACTTTGAAAATCGATATGGTGTATTGGGTGGAAGTGCCCATTGTTGGACCTTCCGCGTGTCGGAAGAGAACGGATTTCAATGCATTTCTTTGACATATACAGGATTGTTCCATCATACTCGGATTTTTCAACTGTCATTGAAGTTTTGTCATTTTCAGATATTTGATACATTCAGAAGAGATTATATGAATTGAATTGAGAAAAATCAATTGGATCTTCATGATCGAGCTAATAACCTCCTAGTTCATCTACATTCAAGAGATACTAGGAAGATAGATACAACAAATTGGTTGATTTGAAAGGGATATATTTTCAGGAGTGGTTAATTTTCAGGAAAAAAATTGGCTTTCTACTACTTCATCTTGATACAAAACTATGTGGCAATCAATTTCAAAATAAGTAGATCATGCAAAGGAGTGACTTTCACACAAACCGAAAGAAACAGCCACTTTCATATTAATATTAAATTCACGAAAGGAAAATCTTTCGAAACGTATACTTTCATATGAACACTAATTATATAAATAATACTTTTCTCTACTCAGTTTCTATTCCAAACATCCGTTATGTTTTTCATCAATTAGTACATAAAAACTTTTCCTTTAAAAAAAGTATCTAATATATTGAATCAAAATCCACTCAAATGGTTTTATGAAAATCTAAAACGCATGAGAGATACGGTTCATGCAGTGAAGACGGTGTCTGATGCAACTAAGGATCCCATTTACGAACAAGCCTTTAAATATGCCCACAATAAATATCGTATAGCTATCAGTGTAGCCAAAAAGGACGCTTATGATAACTTTATCCTAAGCTGTGAGAAAAAACTTAGGAACAGCTGGAAGCTAATTAATTATGAGAAATCCAAACATAAACGGCACATAATAACAGAGAAAATAACTCCCAATGAGTTAAATATATACTTCACTAAAATTGCTAATATCATCATTGCAGAACTTCCTAATGATAAATACAACATCTCTTTAATATCGCTTGACAATACATTGAAACCCCGTTCATCAGGTTCGTTTCTGTTTACACCTGTTACCAATTCGGAAGTCTATAATGTTATTCACGAATTAAAAAACTCTAATTGTGTCGATATCTATAATCTCAACAGAAAAATAATTGAGGAAATTTGCGATCTAATTGAAGAACCACTTACATATTTGTTCAATGATTGCATAAGTGAAGGAGCATTTCCAGATAAATTAAAAATCAGTAAGGTCATTCCAGTTTTTGAAAAAGGTGACAAGAATATCATTGAAAATCATCGACCCTTTTCTATTGTGCCGATATTTGGTAAACTTTTTGAAATGTTAGTCAAAAACAGGTTATATTTCTATTTTGAAAATAACAATCTCTTGAATCCTGATCAGTATGGTTTCCGTAAGCCTTGCTCTACTGTACAAGCAGTTGTTCGTGTGGTGAGGAACATTGTCGACGGCTTTGAGAATGGTCAGCACAGCGCTGTAACTCTGTGTGACTTGAGTAAGGCATTCGACTGTGTCTCTCACCACTTACTACTTCATAGAATGAATGATTATGGGGTTAGAAGTGTGGCTCTCTCTCGTCTCACATCGTATTTACAAAATGGAAAGCAATATGACAACCTAGGAAACAATATAACGTTTAATTTAGAGCCTATAGTAAACGGTGTTCCGCAAGGACCTGTGCTGGGACCTCTCCTATTTATATTATTTATTTTCTTCCAAATTCTACCTCATAAATGTGTTGTTTATGCCAATAACATATCTATTGTCTGCTCAGACAAAAATTGCAAAAATTTATTGAAAATCTCAAAACTTGCTGAAAGCCAAGCTGAAAAATGGTTCAATGCGAATATTCTCAAACTTATGAGGAAAACCCAAAGGCTGATATTTTCTTCCAATAACATGAATTTGGAAGATAACACAGTCCAATTACTTGGTATAACTTTGGATGACTCCCCAAATTTGATGAATTGAATTCGAAATTATCCAAATATCTGTTTTTGTTGAGGCAGTTGAGAGAATTTATTTCTATTGACACTCTTCTTGCTGTCTACTATGCCTTTTTCTATTTGCTTATTAGCTACGGGACACTTCTTTGGGATAATTCTACTTCTGCTGGAAAGATATTTGCAACACAAAAAAAAGCAATAAGGATAATTTCTAATGCGGAATATCGGGACACATATCCTCCATTGTTCAAAAAATTGGGAAACATGACTCTTCCATCGACTTTCATTTTTCAGTCACATCTAGAGGTACATAAAATTAAGGGCGCTCTTTTAACTAACTCCCACTTTCATAACTATGAAACACGTGCTGCTGATCTTATACGACCTGCTAAATTCAACAGAAATCTTCCAAGAATTCCTTAATGTTAATCTATTCAATATCTTACCTACTACAGTCAAGAACTTATCACAGACACGTTTTAAAAAGAACATACAAAAATTTATCTTTTATCTTTTAAGTGAAAGTGCGTGTAATAATATCTTTCAAAATTTATTGTATTTTGTTATACAGTGCTGCTTGTAATAATGTATTATAAAAAAAATTATGGTCCCCCTTTTGGGTGCCTTGTGTTTTCGTTATACTGTAGTGTTAATGTTTTTTAATTTTATGTAGGTATTTTTTTTTTGGTTAAAGGCGTCGACTACGAGGTCATTGGCCTGGTCATGTAGGTAGGTCATGTAGGTAGGTCATGTAGGTATTTTCAATTTTAAATGTTTGACTTGCCACAAATGTTTATTACATATACGTAGTCAAATAAACTATCTATATATCTATCTTTCTATGGAATTGAATCAGATATCATTCACAGGATTTCTATACAATATACTAAATAAAGGGTAAAAATTTCGCTCACATGGAACACTGTAGACATCGATGTTCCGCCGTGAGACACTTGTCTTAGGGCTCTTGGGTAACAATAATGATAAAATTATAAGAAAAAACACACTTTTCATGAATGAATTGTCTGTCTATCACTGAGGATGACAGTGTTTCATGAAAGTGAAATTTTTGCCTGTCATTTAGTATATTGTGTAGAAGTCCTGTGAATGATATCTGATTCAGTTCCATAACGAATGTTTGGAATACAAACTGAATAGAGAAAAGTGTTTTTTGTATAATTCAGTGTTCATATAAAAGTAATTGTTTAGAACGAATTGTTCTTTCGTGTAATTCAATGTTTATATGAAAGTAGCTGTTTCAGGAGAGTGTGAAAGTTACTTCTTTACATGATCCACGCATCTATGTATAGAGTTAGGTCTATTGGAATTTATCGCTTCCTTCCTTTCTTCGAAAAATTTCCACATTTTATTGTATCAAGATTGAGTGGTAGAAAGCCAAAATTTTTTTTTCCAATAAATTGTTCATCGATGTATTTTCTCATCCTGAATTATTCCAAGGACGGAACACAAGCACTACAAAAAATCCTTAAGGGGATATTAGAGCGATGTCTGTGCGAAAGTAGTAATTCACATTGGATTTGAATCGCTGGAGATCGAATCTATTTGGAAAAACGTTCTCAAGAAGTGTATTCTACATGAACGCAGTTCTCCAAAGGGAAGAGTTCTTGAACAGTGAAGTGGAGGTGTACTGAGTTGAACTTCGAAGCGATGAGCAGCCACAGCCCGTCGCGTATTTCTGATATGTACCGCTCTTGGTGGAATCAAATGTATCAGGTCACTTGAACACTTCCCGTGAAAATATCTGTTGAAGAAAGACAAATCTCCAACCTTTCTTCGATGTTCCCGACTATCAAGGTTGCAAGTGATATTCGCATCTCCAATCAGATGGATGGCTCTTTTGTAGATGATGAAATCCAGCAGCTTCAAGGTATGTTTGGGTGCGGAGCTCCATACATGAGAACGATACTCCAAAGAAGGACTGATCTGAGCTTCATAAAGCATCAAAAGTTGCTGAGGTGTGTACAGTTTTCTGGTTCGGAACAGTGTTCCAAGCTTTTGAGAAGCAGACCTTGCAATTTCTGCGACATGATTGTGCCAAGACATATTGGTGTCCATTTTAAATTCCAACAAAGTCATCGAAACAGAAAGCGGAATCGGTTAACCTGACATTATTATATCCAGTTCGGAAGAATGTATCTTTTTAGAGAAAACCGATGCCTGGGTTTTTGTGGCATTGAATTGAACCTGGTTACTTTCACCCTGATTCGAAATATCTTTTAGATCCTCATCAGGATATTGAACCTCCTTCTGATGGTGAAAATGTGCATCTGATGAGATTCCTGTTGGTTGAAATTTAATGAGATTCCTTCATTTTATTCTTTGTTGATGTTAATTTTTGTGTCAGAGAGATACTTGTGATTTGTGGAGAAATGAACCTATTACTATCAGCACATCAGAAGTACTCAGATATTATAAATCGAAAAGAGCAAGATAGTACTTCTACGACATAATAACAATGGAAAAATAACTAAAGAAAAATTAAGGGTTGAAAGTCAAATGTGGATTTCAGGAAATCAAAATTGTAATTCAGGACTCATTGAAAAGACCTTAAACGGTAACCGAAAAACTTAATGAAATTTAAAATCAACTTTGAAAATGTGAGGGTAGAAAGGATAAAGAAAAAAAGAATTAAAATGAGAGGTCAGAAGGTTGATGAGAATTTCATATTAGTTCAGAAATATCTGAGAATTGAGGCTCTTGACTGATTATTTCCCAGTATTTTCTAAATATTTCATTTTATAATTTGATTATCAATCACAATTAGAACATGTTTTGTCCTCACTGAAAGCAAGTGTCTCAAAATTATAATTTTTTGTATGATTCGGTTGATTACAAACCATATCCAATACAGATATTTGTAACCACAAGTAAACTGAATATTTTTTGATTTATTATATTCATAACAAGTGATCTGAATTGAAAATGTCTATATTGTGAAACATCGCAATCAAGAGAATCAGACACACCTCCATTATTTTCCTGGATTTTCTCCTACTTACTTTGCATATATACCCGCATTCTCAACCAATCTTGATCGTCATCGGCTATGTGTCAATGATTGACATTACATAGGAACCAGGCCACTTACAACTGTTCCATTTCCTATTCAGAATATATGGCGTCTTCCTGTCTTTTATAGTCTCAAAATTGTGCTTCTGGTACAAAAAAGAACACCTTCCTCAACTAGCATCGACAGAATCAGACGAAAGGTCATTTTTTCTACAAAAGCCGGTCACAAAATTCGCGTGTTTACGTTTTCTGAAAGAATATTTTATACGGTTCAGAAGTCTACCCCAATAGTGGATTCAGATTTACTTGAGAATATGCAACATTCCTACTTCATACTTTATTGAACCTTGATGTTTGACAGTTAGAAATGAAAGGATTGTAGAATTTCTTTAACATTTTTTTGATTCCATTCGCTTGTTGTTGAATAGGGAACAACATGGCTTCATGAAGAAACGATCAGTTGACTCAAACTTATTTACCTACACTGAGTATATCCTGCATAGCCTCAATGACACACACCAAGTTGACACTATTTATAACGACTTCAGCAAGTCCTCGATCACTCAGTTATAGAAGCTCGCTGGAATCGGGGTAAATGGCAATCTGCTGAACTGGCTTGAATCTTATGTGACTAATTGTTGTTGAGCGGTAACAGTCGGTACCCAAAAAAGAGAATATCGCCTAATCACCTCTGGAGAGCCTCAAGGATCACATCTAGGACCACTCCTATTTAATATTTACATTAATGATATATCCCAATGCTTTCTATTCGCCAATTTTTTTAATGTATGCGGATGATTTTGAAATATACTATTCAGTTTTTGAAGTTGAAGACATCACGCTAATGCAGCAGGATATCAATACCTTTCACGATTACTGTGAGGTGAATAGTCTGGATCTGAATTTTCAAAAGTGTTATCACATTTCGTTTGGACACGGAAAAACCAATCTACATCACTCGTATCAAATATCTTCAGGTCCCTTATGAACTATTACGGATATGAAGGACTTAGGAGAAGTTTTAGATTCTGAGATGCTTTTTGACAAACATATATTCTACGTTTTTATAAAGGCTCACAAAATGTTAAGTTTCATAATGATCACTTGTTAATGTTTATTATCAGAAGAATATTGAAATACAAATCAATTAACAGAGTTTAGCTTATAAAAAGTGAAAAGGAAAAAAAAAACATCTCAAAATTGCTGCTTTCTTCCCTCCTGTTCATAAAAGAAGACATATGTTTCTCACTCACAAGCTATTTTGGTGAACTTGGGGACACTTGTGAATCGTTGTATTCACTCTACGTGCCACTATAAGGGTGTCTGCAATATGCTGTGCAATGCCCGTTATAAGTGGTCCCACTGTGATTCGAAAGTGCATATAGATTGTAACGACAAGGACCCACATTGTCTGCTGCATAATTGCTCATATCTAATCCTTCTAAAGAAAACTGAATGGCAACATTCAATTTGCCTCTGAATCTTTCCGTTAGAGAGAATCTTTTAAAATCAATTACTAAAATACAGGGAAACTTATGGATAGATAGGAACTTTGTGCATTTTTTTTTGTTTCCTTGCACCTCAAACAGATTGGTTTTTCATCTCCATCCCGGGTTTCCTCTTTTGTGAAGAAACCCAATCTCAATTGGCCAGTTCTTTGCGGTATTCGGAGAGACAAATCCCAGAAAGAATCGAACGTTACTTATGAGAATCCACAGTGAGTGCACTTCATAGTAGATTTTAATTGACCAACGTTATTATCTACAATCTTAGAGTTGTTCATGTTCAATTGTCTCAGCCAGGACTTTTGCGCTTTTCCGCTATCGGAGAATTTTTCATCAATCTCCGTTGAGATAGGTTTAAGTTTCTCACTAATTCCATTGAAGTCCTCATGTAAACCTTCTGAAAGATATCGAAGGAATTCCTGGGCGTCTTGATGGGAAGATCCCATGAATCGAGGGGCAAATCTTTGCATCTGACTTTTAAAGTAGGCAGATGAAACTTCTCACCACGATTCCTTGATAACTTCTGCGAACGCTTTGATAAAAGCACCTTTCATACTAGAAACACTAGTATCGATAACTTGTCGGAAATTTAAGAATATACATACACTCTGTAATCTCTATATATCATACGTAAATAGTGTTCTGAGTTATGGCTCTGTAATATGGGACCTTGAATACAACATTTACATAAATAAACTTGAAAGGGTACAGAATATATTCATAGACCATATCAATAAAAAATGTTTTTCCCTCCACTTCAATAACCGTATCTATCTTAGAAATGAACTAAACATATCAACACTAGCGACTAGAAGGTAAATTTCAGATGAGTTCCTCTTCAAAGTTATGAATAATTTAGTTGATTCGCTTGCTATCCTTAGTAAGGTTTAGCTTGATATAGTACGTATATTACAGGGCATCAACATCCATTCCGTTACGAAAAATCATAAACAAACTATTTTTTTTCCAACGCATAGATGCAATTTATCACACAGTACGCTGTCAAATTTCATCTCTATTACTCTTTCTCATTTTCAAAGTTTTCCTACACCTTGAAAAACATTTTCTTGCTACGCAGACTTATTTAGTATTTGTGTGTATATATGTGTTTTCTCACGTATATCATTTTTTATTCTCCTTTTTATATCATTTTCATTCACTTCATGCACCCAACTCCGTAACAATTTCAATAACTATTTATAGATATAGATTATAATATTAAGAAATGACATATCTGTGAATACTGTTTTGGGTCAGTCCCGTTTGTATTTCTTCTATATAAATAAATATCAGCAATTCTGCCTGATGGTAAAAAGTTCAAAGGCTCATATTTACATTTTTAACAATTTCACTTCTGATCCGAACATTTCAAAGCTTCATCTCTAATTTTTCAAAATACTCATTTTCGGTAAACTTTATTCCATGTAGTTGATTTGCTTCAATGAGCCTTTTGCATGTGAAAGTTTATAAAAAGTTCAGTAATGATAAGCAATGGCCTCGTACTTCAGTTGATAGGTAGAATTAGAACTTTTGGCTTGCAAACACTTTTTAAACACCAGAACAAAAATACTGTCTCTGAACGCGTTTTTCGGGAACCAAGCATTATCAGGAGATGTCTTGGAAAACTCTTCCTGGTCATATCAGCCTAGTCATCATATGGTGATGAAGCTAACTCAGCGAAATGCGCGACTTAAGATAGTATTTTTAATCTGGTGTAGAATTCATACTGGACCACTTCTGTCTTGTTCACAGAATCGTCGAAGCATTGATAACCCCTCAAGATTAATTGATTTTTTTTGTCTATTAATTAATTTTCTTTGTCTATGATACAAGTCTTTGATATATCCGTGTTTGATAATTCAGTGAACAACATATCACTTCCTGTTCATCATGATTGCCAATAAATTGATCTCTTACACCTCACACCTTGCTTATTATAATTGAATTTTATGGAAGAGCTTGAAGGTATTTCATACCATATAAGTTCGTGACACAGATTATTCATTATTCAGTTTTTTATCGTAATCAAACAGTAAATAGAAAAGAAAATCAAGAATTCTTGTGAAAGAAACACATTAACTACTATGGCGGTCTGAAATTACTTTTTGACAGCTAATTTCCTGTTGAGAGCTTCGAAGATGAATATGTCAATGTAAGAAGAGAATGTCAATGGGAGAAGAAGAAGAGAAATCTGATCCAAATATAGGTATAATTGAAGCGGCTAGGATATTAATTTGTTTTGTTCTCGACTTATCAAATCAAATATTCATTAAAAAGGTAAGTGATGGATGGTTATCAGATTAGTGGCTGAATGGAATTCGTGTGATTTAATCAAGACGTTCAAATATGAAACTGAATATATGATTTTGAGCCATTTTTTGACACAATTTCGGATGTAATTTTCAGATGCTTTTCTACACTTTACCTACTGTAACTTATTATAGATTGGAAAATTGTAAAGGTAAATAGGTAGATATAATACTGAATTGAAAATTCATTCACAGACATATCGAAGAATAATAATAGAATAGAACACATCCGAACAAATGTTTCTAGCAAGTCAAAACAAAAAATTATAAATATATCGTCATACATACAAATAATATACAAATATCACAATGCTTTTATAACAGAACAATGTTCACAACAACAAATACAATCAAACATTGAAAAATTAATGTTGAAAATGAGAACAAGCGTTACTCCAAGTCAAGAATTATCTATGTTGTATAAAAGATATTCATCTGTGGAATAAAAACAGTGATTCAAAAAAATGACCTCAGTTTCTGCTTGAAACGGTAAAAACTGAGTTGTTTTATGTGACATAGTAATTTATTATAAAATTTCAAATACAATGAATTTCTTTGTGAGGTGTTCAGTCTAAATCTCTCAGTTCTTATCAGATTTCCTGATCTCGTTGGATGTTCATGTTGTTGCGATTGTAAAATGTAGTTAGATCTATTTTGATGAATTTCAATCAATGTTTCATATATAAAGGCTGAAGGAAGCGGCATCATTTTAGGATGATTAAAACGTGGACGTTGGCATTAGATATCAGACGTATAACTTTTTTGCAATATAATTTTTTTTTGGAATGGCAAGAATCCCCCACAACACTATGCCGTATACCATGTGACTATAGAAGAGTCCGAAGTAAGAAGATTTGACCGCTCTGATACCGGCGAATTCCTTCAGTCTACGAATCATATATATTACACTTGATAATTTTTTGGCCAGTTTGTCAACATGACATGACCAGTTCAATCTGTCGTCTATATGTATCCCAAGTAGCTTAACACATTTAAGTACCCGAGGTTAAATTTGTATTTGTATAAATAATAAGAGTTTGATTTTTACCCTCGTTGAGGAGAAGCCTATTTGAAAAAAACCATTTACTCGCAGACTTCAGGGGACTCAAATTTATCCATCACATTGCGAATAGTTCTCTCGTCAGTACAATTATGACGACCGTAAAATGGGCCAAGCGCGCGCTACGTTGCCCGAACAGAACACACATTTTGATAAAATGATTTTATAATTTGCACGTATTGTTGAATGTTATATCCGTTCAAGTTGATTTGGCAAAACAGACTAAATAAATGACAACTAATTTGACAGACGTAGCCTCAACAAGATGGCCGTTGTCAATTGTCAAAAAATCAGAAGTGGAAGACTCTTCATACCAATTTGGAAATAATTTGGATAATAATGTTA
Organism: Leptinotarsa decemlineata; assembly: GCF_025532065.1. Taxonomy (NCBI): domain Eukaryota; kingdom Metazoa; phylum Arthropoda; class Insecta; order Coleoptera; family Chrysomelidae; genus Leptinotarsa; species Leptinotarsa decemlineata. Next base: position 3,885,719 of record NW_027412533.1, read on the forward strand.
TCATATAATCGCATTGGGGTTTCCTAATCACAACTTTCACTGGACTCAAAATGCAGTTCAGGTGACGCATTATGCATTTTGTTGCCCTACATTTAATGGAACTGTTTGGGTATTCAAAAGGTTCATAGCCTCTAGATTCCTAATTACTTCAAGTCATGACGATAACCTGAATACTTATTCAGTTGTGAAAAATGCGATATATTCTTCTACAGTTATTATACAAATAACTGACTGCAACAGGTGTGTACGGATACTTTTTAGCTAGTTACGTATGCCCATTATGATTTTTGTGCCATTAGAATTCAGAAGGAAAACTGAATATTCTGATTGGGCATAACAAACTGAACTGGAAAATATTATTTGAAAGTTTATTTTGTTCTTTTTACTATTATTGAAGAGGTGGAGGCTATATTGTCACGAATACAACAGAACCTTCCGCACAAGTGATCAACCAAGGTTTTTCTTTCTATTTTTCAAATGGATGGAGCTACAGGGATTGTAACTAGAGAACTATCAAGACAAACCAAAATATTTCTAATTCTTCTATAATGAATGAATATTGCCGATAGAAAAATTTGCTACAAAAATACAGGTTAGGTTAAATTAGGTTAGGTTAGGTTAGTGGTACAATTAAAGTTCCGAATACAAAGCATGTACAGAGTTTTAATAGTTTCTAAGAGAAATACATCAAAGAAACGAATTCAGAAAAGCCTGATAGACTCTACCACAATTTGAAAGACTCTAACCTGTTTCGAGATCACCATGCATAGACTAGAATTTGAATAGCATATACCATACTGTGGAACATTCGATATCTTTGAAAGTGCCAGATTACCAATGATATGAGGTTGACCTTGCAAAGACTGTGAGTTGTGACGATGTTTGGAAAAACATAAGATGTGATATTTTGATATTCTACCAGTTTCAAGAGATTGATATATAGAACTGAAAAGGCGCATTATATTCCTGATGAGCAGAACTGTACAAAAATTGTATATTAAGAGTCAAGTTTTCTTCGCTTAGTTGATTTATTGGACTGATGTCCAGAGGAAGTTCTTTTCACTTCTTTCTCTCTTGTATCTTTATCGGTTAGATATTACAATGTCCAATTGATATCTTCTCGAAGGTTTGGAACGATGAAAAAATATGTTGATTGTTTATATGATCTGCAAAACTATGCTGCCAACTATATTGTTAGAAAAGTGAATTATTTCCATGACTGTATCTAACTTTCTACTTGAAGATTGCGTGAAAAACTAAAAATGGCGATTCTTTTCAATAAATTTTTGATCAGCCTGTATATGAAAAATTGAATAAAAATATTTCCCAAGGTATCTAAGAGGTCACTTAGGTATTATATAAAAGAAGAATTTTCCACTTATCGCAGTTCGAAAATACGAATCGGAAACGGCATTGGCCCAAATAACCACCAATATCATGCATAACTGGCCAATTTGATGGCTCTGAAAGTGATAACCAAAAATAAAAATTCAAATGAACCTATTTTATCGACAATAACTACGTGAATATGATTTAATTTAATTCAACTAGGAATTTTACGGTGTTTTCCTGTGGCCGAATGGATTCAGATTAAATTACTATACGCGTTATATAATTTTAATAAGTTTTATTATACAAACATGCAAATTTATTTAAATTGGACGAGCATGTGAGCAATAATGAATGTAGAAAGTATCGAGTTGTGGATAGCGCAGTAGGCGTTGATTTATATTTAGGTTGTTTTAAATTTTTAACGACTGAAAAGTTGAATGCCATCCTCACGGTAGATGTGAATTTCGGAAAAAATGTTCAAGTTTCATGTTGGATAGCTCAAATCCTATTTCCTTCATTATGATATCGAAGAAATTAATTTTTAAGCAAATTTAGGTGGTGGACCAGTGAATTACCACCTGAAATTATATCTACTACAAATCAGTTGAGTGAGGTTCTAGGAAAAAAGCTAAATCATGCATATTAACTTATATATTATCAGAATAATATTGATGAGGTAATGTTACAAGTTTTTCATTGCGAAACTTCAAAATTAACCTTTGGGGATGATGGTGTTACATACAGTGTGTGAAAGCCAAATGGAATAAATTCATTATTTCGATTACGATACGATTACGATAACGGTACATATTTTAACAAAATCCCGAAACACGTCAAATGTAAATTAGAATTCGACATTTTTCAACATGGAAATGCCATCCCTACCTGCAACTCATTTCGGGTGACAGGTACAACCCCCAATTTTTTAAATAGGAAGTATAGGTTTGTGATTCATCGTTTGAAAGGTCTCTTCATTCTCTATTCGAAAATGTTATCGCTTTCGAATTGATTGCAACAATAAAGATAAAATAAATCAAAATCATGTGGTTTCTTATTAGTCAGTGGGCTATGCTTGAAGACTGGCAGTAAACAAATCTAAAGCAAATGAACTTTAACCGTTCAGGCCAGTCTCGATATACCTACACAGTAGGTTGAATGGACTGACGCCTATCAGAAAACAACTGCTCCCCTGGCCATAACCACGAAGGGCATTGAATTATATCCGACAGGCGTCAGTGCAGGAATCTTTACAGAAAATTTCCTGCATATGCAATTGACAATACAACTGGAAGAGTCGACCTTCAGTTTTGGAACGGGCACACTTGCAGACCGGTTTCGGGCTCATTAGCCACTCATCAGTGCAAGATAGTGGCCATCATGATATTCCATAATTTAAAATCGGAATTCTTTCAGAACATTTCATTCTTCTTCCTAAGTTGGAGCGAACAACAAAATGTCACTCCATTTCCAGCCAGGGAAGTAGTTGTTTTTCAATAGGCGTCAGTCCATTCAACCTACTTTGTAGGTATATTCGAGACTGGCTTGAACGTTTAAATTTCATTTGCTTTAGATTTGTTTACTGCCAGTCTTCGGATATGCAGTTGGTTACTACCTCGTCCAATAGATTGAGTGACATTTTGTTGTTCGCTCCAACTTCGGAAGAGGAATGAAATACTCTGAAAGAATTCCAATTTTCAATTATGGAATATCATTGACTTCAGGTCGATGATGGTCACTATCATGTACTGATGAGTGGCTAATGAGCCCAAAACCGGTCTGCAAGTGTGCCCGTTTCAAAATTGAAGGTCGACTATTTCAGTTGTATTGCCAATTGCATATGCAGGAAATTTTCTGTGAAGATTCCTGCACTGACGTCCGTCGGATATAATCCAACGCCCTACGTGGTATTAGCCAGGGGAGTAAATGTTTTCTGATAGCTGTCAGTCCATACCTACTGTGTAGGTATATTCGAAACTGGCTTGAAAGTTTAAAGTTCATTTATTTAGATTTAATCATGTGATTACCGAAATTCGATAAAATACACTCAAAAACTAAAATGTCATGCAAAACATAATGAATGTAGAATACGAAAAAGAACTAGGGATTTTAACGAAGTAGATGTTCAAAATGTTCTCCGCGAACGCCTTGGCAACATCCTAATCTCAAATAAAACTGTCTTATAACATCATTTAACATATCTGGAGTGACCGACCTAATCGCAAACGTTATTCGTTCTTTCATGTCATTCAAATCTGAAGGTTCAGTTTTATACACATTGCTCTTTACATATCCCCATAAAGAGAATCGAGGTATTGCCGGACAACTTGGTAATGTGGTGGTGCTCCATCCTTCTGAAACCAAATCGTATTCACTGGAACTTGAGGGTTTCCTGGATCAGGATATAAATTTGCAAAACTTGGAATGACATCATTTTGAAGTAGTGCCAAATAATTATCGTTATTCAAGTTGCCTTCAATGACCAATGATATGGTTTCCTACAATCTCTGCCCAAACATTAACCTTTTGAGGATATTGCGTGTATTCTTCTCTCATCCAGTGATGATTTTCCGTTGACCAGTAGCGGCAATTTTGTCGATTAGCATTACCGTTAAAACACAAAGTACACTCATCAGAAAACATAACGTCTTCTGATTGGATGATTTTGTTATCCAACATGTCCATCAGTTACTCACAAAAATAAGTTCTTCTATCAAAATCGTCTTCCATGAGCTCCTGAGTAGGTATCATTTTATAGGGATGCATTTTATTTTCTTTCAATATGTTTACTATCGATCTGTGGCTAACACTGAATGTAGTGGATGCCTGTCTACTCGATTTATGTGGGTTTTCCTCAAACTCAAGCATCACATCTAATTTGAGTTCATCACTCATTGCATTGGCAGCTGCTTTTTTCATCTGCCTCACATGACCAAGCTCGCGAAACTGCTTCTCTATTTTGCCTATTGTTCCTTGAGATATGGGCGGTAAATTAGGGAATTTCTCATGAAATAGACGAGATACTTCTTGTTGTGTTCGGGTTTTATCTCCGTAACCAATCATTTGTAAAACTGTTATTTCATGCATTTCCGTTAATCCAACCATTTGTCTGACATGCAGTTAACGAACTGCAGACTTAAATTAAAATACTAACAATTGTTGTAACATACAAAACAAGTTGTACAAGGCGTTTTGGACTAACGTTTCCATGGAAATTATTTAGTTTTTCAAAGTATATCATCTAAAAAGAACATTGCTGTGGTACTTGCTTACTTTCTTATTATCAATACCTCAACATGAAATAAGTTTTGAGTATATTGCAATTAGTTTTGAGTGTATTTTATCGAATTTCAGTAACCACATGATTTTAATTTATTTTATCTTAATTGTTGCAATCAACTTGAAAGCGATAACATTTTTGAATAGAGAATGAAGAGCCCTTTCAAACGATATATCACAAGCCGTTACTTCCCATTTCATTTGAAAAATTGGGATTTGTACCCGTCATTCGACGGGAGTTGAAAGTAGGGGTAGCCTTTTTACGTTGTAGTATGTCAAATTACAATTCAAATTTGACGTGTTTCGGGATTTTGTTAAGAAATGAACCGTAACCGAAATAATGAATTTATTCCATTTGGCTTCTACACATTGTATAAGTGGAATTTCATATCGTTACTTTTTCATATAATTATATTGTGTAGCGTTCCTATGGATAAAATCTAATTCGATTCCATGACGAATGTTCAGAGTACAAAATGAAAAGGAAAAAGGAGTTTTCATATAATTCAATGTTCATATGGGAGTAGTTGTTTCGAAAGTATTTTCTATTTTGTATAATCCAATGTACAAGTGGAAGTAGTTATTTCGGAAAGGCTTTTTCTTCCAGTCTATACCTGAAAGTAATTTCTATGCATGATCGATGTGAAGTGTTCATTTTGAGTTCAATTGCTTTCTTCCTTCTTTGGGAAGGTTCACAATTTTTGTGCAAAGCTGTTTTCCTTGAAACTAATTTCTTCTAAAAATACAAGATCTGTTAACACAATGAGGTGACTTTTTATTTTTCTGAAAAAATATTCATAAAAATGAAAGCAGTCCCCCTCAGATGCAATTCACTTGTGCTAGCGTTTTTTCTAATCACGAAGCAATTCTGATATGCACTTTTTGATGTGCCCTCGAGCTCTCTCAGCGATTCGGTTTTCATTTCCTCAATCGTCACAAAACGCCGTCCTTTCACGGGTCTCTTCAATCTTGGAAACAGGAATAAAACGCAGGGGTGACTACGGTAACTCAACTGAGGCATGATTACATGGTTCTTTTCGGCCAAAAAATACGAACAGACATTATCGTGATGCAAAAGCCATACATTGTTTTTCCACAATTACCGGACGTTTTCTTCGTATTGCTTCTCGCCAGTGGCGCATAACTTCAAGATAATACTCCCCATTGATCATATGACCATGTGGCAAGAACTTCCGATGCACTACGGCACGGTAATCGAAAAAAACAGAGCGCAAAACTTTAAAATTTCATCGAACTTGACGTGCTTTTTTGGTATTGACTCTCCTGTGCTTCCTTCCATTGGGACGATTTGACTTTGATTTCGGTACTTATGATGCACTGTTTGGAACCTTTGTTGTAGTAATGAATATTACTGGAGTTTTTTCCCAACACCAAATCGTTATTTTTAATCTTCCTCTTTGAAGATGATTACTTGGTGATCGAAACACGTGTCGAGGTGTTAAAAATAACGATTTGGTGTTGGGAAAAAAACTCCAGTAATATTTGATTTCGGTGCCATTTTAGAACGAATTTCGCTGCCACCCGCTTCGTGCCCAAAATTTCCTAAAAAAATTATGCAGCCGATATGACTTCATCCTCAGCAAGTTCTCAAACATAGATTTGACGATTCTCCATAATGATTTTTTTCACTTTCTCATAATTTCCATCGGTTGTTGATGTGCTGGGGCGTCCAGGCGAGCGTCTTCATTCACATCTTCTTGGTGCTCTGTGAAAAGCTTGAACTACTTGTAAACATGTTTCTGGCTCGGAGTATAATCACTTTATGCCACTGTCAGTACTTCAAGTGTTTTTTAGCATTACTTTTTTCAAACGAAATTTGATGCAAATTCTTTGATCCATTTTTTCAAAAGCAGAAAATCGTCGAACGCGCAAAATACTTCTAACTTTTATGTCTCTTACCAATGAACTAAATATGCTGAACAGCTAAAACTGCAAAACATAAAAACATAAAAAAATCGCTAATCGAATGTAATGAATGTAATGAAAAATTTAAACATTCACCTTATTTTTTTAACATACCTCCTATACTTTTTCTAATTGGAAAAAATTGAAGTCTAAATTTTCTGTTCGAAACATGTATCTGTCTTGATGAGCTCAAAAGATAGATGGATGCTTTAGAATCATCATTCCTCACCATATTTTTTTCAATTCTTATGTTTTGAACGGAGAAGAAAAATGTGCTTTCAAATATTTCCATTATTTTAGAATTTAGAAAGTTCATCATTCATTGATCATTATTTCTTTCAGGTAACTGTTTTAGAGTTCAGTGAAGTCAGAGAGCACAGTAAAAATTGCAGAAATAACAATTCAGAAGTCTATACAGGAGTTTCCTAAACCAGTGCTCTCTCCTGGGTCTATTGCAGTTTTCGGAGTGATTTGTTTCAACTTTTCCGATAAATTATCATATGAGAATAATCTGAATTGCCCTATTTCTTATATGCTCTGCTCAACTTCCAGCTTAACATATCAACTAAATCGTTCCCAAAGCCCTAAGAATGTCCAGCCCTCCACTTTTCTTGTCTCCTTCGTTAAACTTACCCTAGACAAGTTAAAATAATCCAACTCCAGACATGAAGTATACTCTGCCTTCTACGAGTTGGAATGCACAAAAATTATTCTGATATTTAATTTGTTCAAAAAAACCTGACAGATTAAATTTTTTGTCCCAGTTGCCTCCGCTTCAACTTCAGATCATTCAATACTCGAAAAAGACATACAATGTTTCAATAAATTTCTAGATCGTCACAATGAGTTGTCGAAAGAGAAAACATCAACAACAGAAGTGTTGCTACTCCAGATACCAGGCGGATTGGCTGTCCTTGTTCATCTTTCACTGCCTGAACCATTGTGCATCCTGTTTTTGGCGAGTGCATTGGCTTGGGACGTGAGGGTTGAGCACGTAGCTCCGCTGGATACGGAAGAGACAGAATCACTTGTAGTTCTGTTATTCCCTAACTGAATGGCATTCGAACGATGACTTAATCCTAAGGATGAATTACACTGAGCCTATCAGATGTCTCTACGGAACCTTTGAGATACCGGGCGCCCTCTTGTCGTAGCATCGCCTTGTCACGGTAATGCGGGGTTCTGCCGTGATTGACCTTCTTTCCCTAGCTACTCGTGGGACTTTTATGGACAGAGTAAACTCAAAAATTCTTTCTGACGCTGAGTCTATAGAGAAGATGGATGTAGAGCTTACGACTCCAACTGACCTCCTTGTAAATGAAGATCGATATCGGATGTCGAGTTTGATACTCCAACTGATCTCCCTGTATATTTAGTTCAGGTGCGAGTCTACAGAGGAGATGGATGTCGAGTTTACGACTCCAACTGACCCCCCTGAAAAATTTAGTTCAGGAGCGAGTCTACAGTGGAGATGGATGTCGAGTTTACGACTCCAACTGATCTCCTTGTGAATTCAGTTCAGATGCGAGAGCTTATCAACTTCCCAACTCCTGTTCCAACAACTGAAGCAAAAAAAAGTTTGGTGGTGCAGCCAGGAAATGACTGAGGCTCAAGAGCGGGGTACCTTATAAACCCGCATTGCACCGCCTTGCAGCATACGCAGAATCTGTCTCAGGTGGAGGAACAAACCCCCATCAGCGGGTTAGCAAACGTTTGAGCTCAAATGATGATTTACCAAAACCAGAGGAAAAAAAACCCTGCACGGTTGAATCTAAGGCATCGTCAGGTGTAGCTGACGTGCAAAAACCCTCGTATGGGAAGGTTGTCGCGGGTATCAAGGTGAGAATCTTGCACCTTGACTATCCGATCACCTCATCAACGATGAAACAGCAGAGCATCTACTTTGTGCCTGCCCGCTGGGGACCGAATCAGGTTTTTAGAGTTCGGCAAAGCCGTACTCTCACCATCTGCCCTGAAAGACCACTCACCATACGAACTAATCGGCTTCGTTAAGAAGCTGGGTTTATTTGGTCGAGTGTGAATAGGTGTGAGCCACAATAAACCCTTGCGGATCTAACCTAACCTAATTCCAAATACCAGGTGTAACCGCTGCATATCGAAGTTTGTTGATCTTGATGTTGAGTTGGTGCCATTCTTTCATCAAATCATTATCAGCTGGGTTAATTCATATTGATGAATTATTAAACTAAACAACTGAAGACCGCTACGACGGTTCAACAACTCCCCTCTATCCCAAAGCTCGAGTTGACTGCCATTAGCGAATTTCCACTCTACTACTTTCCCCATCGGAAAGGTGTGAATTTTCGTGCCAGCATCAAGCATTCCATTGAATCGAGCCAACCGAGTGTATGACTTATCCAGAATGAAAACATCTTGGCGCAAGGATAAGCAAACTGACAAAAGGCAGGGGAATGTTACGCCAAAAGATTAGCGCCATTTATTAGAGAAAACGATGACGAAAGATATTCCTCGATATCTGGCTTTCTGTTTATACAGGCTAGGCTTTCTTCAGTCGAATTTTAGATAAATTGCTTCTGATGGCTCGACTCGATAATCCTATAGGAACAGGGGAATCCTGACAGTCATTGTATCTAATCAGTTGTTTGGGAATGAAGCAATAATAAATGTTTTGGAGAGTGTCGACATCGATCAGGAAATCGGGAGAAGTGAAACGAAAGGGAATAGGGAAAGTTCTATCAATAATACGGAGAAGCGTCAATTGTACAACTCAAAAAAATATAAAACGATTATTCTTTACCAAATAATAAGTGAGTGGTTGGTAACCATCTCATTCTGAATCCGAACTGAAATTTCAACTGAATAATTTCATATTATATCAAATATCTATAGATGAATGTGGAAAATATAAGATTGAAAGGTGGAATTTACATTTTCTGATATGATATAAAATGATTTGAAATTCTTGAAAAAGTCAATAAAATCATAATGAATAGCTGAAAATAACAATTATATTAAACAAAAAATTCTGAACTGCAATTACAATAAAATAAAATATAAACAACAATTGAAAATTGAACCAAGAAAAAGAAATTCAAAAGTTTTCAAACCAAGTCACTTCACGACTTCCTGAGGTTCAGTGATCCAAACAGATTAACAATTTAGTATTTCGCCAACCTTTTGGACTTCATTAAATCCATCAGGGCTCAAACATTAGTTCATCCATGTTAAAAAAACGTTAAAAATATAGATATGAGAACAAACGAATATAAAGACTAACTGCATGAAACTCATACAACCACAGACACAATAAAAAAATGTTTCTGTGGTTGTATGAGTTTCATGTAGTCAGTACTCATTTTCGTTTATTTTTGTACCTATGTCGTCTGCCACCAGCAGGAGCCAGCCGCACAGAGTTGATAGATCGTTAATAGATCTTTATGACTGCCAAGTGCTGCCCATCCTTACACTTGGCTGCACCATACTGATGATGGGTCAAAAGCCCGAAACACGTGTCTATGGTTTGCCACTTTCTCGAGTGCTATGTCCGATTATTAACTTCTGTATCTATATCAAGACACTCATTAACCTTCATATTTGTATTATTTCCTGGACCCGAATGTCACACAGGTAGCTAGTGCTGCCTCCGTGATGATTTTGATAGTTTTCTGGTAAATACAAGATCTATTAACTGGAATCTCAAATGTGCGGCTGGCTTCTGCTGGTGCATTTGTATTTCTTTCTTTCGGTAACCAAGTGTTGCTCATCCTTACACTTGCCGGCACCTTACTGATGATGGAACAAAGGCACGAAACACGTGTCTATGATTTGCCAGGGTGATAACTGAAAATACTTCTGAACACTACTCACTCACATAAATATACAATCGATCGCTTCAAAAACACTTCATTAACTTTCTTCGAAAGTTTCTCTTGATTCCTCCATATTCTACGTTTCACTATCACTATCGTCAAATAAATCATTAATGAATTCATTTCCACCATTAATTAGTCCAATCTCCATATAGTCTTTTTCAACTTTTTGTATCCTTTTCTGCCAGTCTTTGGTAATCTTAGATACTTCTTGTTTAATTGGCTCTGTTACCTTTTTATCAAATTTTGGAAAATTATTTTTACACCTGATGCTTTGCTTCAATTTTCCCCGAATCAACTCGATGTGATTGAAAACACAAAAATAGGGGGGAAGTCTCACTATGGTGTGTCCATACTTTTCAGTAATACTCTCAAGGGCACACACTTTTTCAAATGTTTTTGTCTGTAAAACTTCAAGTAGTTGGTTTTTGGTATAGTAATCTTCAAGATACAAATTGTTATTCATTGAAAAACTTTGTATTTCATCTTTCCTCGAATTTTTATTCGGTACTTTGATGGGCTGTCGCGAAAGATAGTATGCGTTGTCAAGAAATATTACACTATTCGCCTCCAAATTTGGGATCAATGTATTCAATTTCTTCCTCATAATTTCAGTTGTAGGAATCTCATTGCTTTTGTAACAGTCGTATATTTTTTTAATGATTTTATCAGATAAACATCCAAAGGTTTTGGTAATCCTGTATCACATCGCGTCTTGCGTTCATAAGGTGTGTTGTTGGCTATTTTACGTACAGTTGAGAAAAGAATTTCGGTCAACTCTGAAGTTACTTGTAGTGGTTTGTTTCCCTCAAAACCAAACTTGACATGTAGATTCTTATATACGTTGAAACATATTCTCTGTGTTTCAATATTCAAATGCATCCGAATCATATTCACTGGTATCTCTTTTTCGCATTGTTCACCATCGCTATTGGAATCACTACATTGTAAAAAATCTGCATTATTATCACACCCATTTTCACTATTAGTACTTGTCCAAGAATGCCACATTTTTAACAGATAACAAAATTTTTAAGTAATTATAACTGCAGTAATATCGAATTTCAACACTCAAATCGCGATCAGTTCGTGAACTGACCACGACGGCGATAACCACATCTCCCCATTCCCGATTTCTGTTCGTCACCGTAACATGACTTCAAATTTAATTTAATGACTCTTCAGTCAATCATAAAACCCGGTTAGTAAAAATTATCCAATACGAACCGCCAAGTCTAGTCCACGTGGGCTAGTTTACTGCCGGTTCATTTCTATGTATTGGTTTTTTTGGCCTTTGAGAGCGCCGACGAGTTTAAGAGTACACAATAATATCGTTTACTTCGACTATACTATCCATCACCTTCAGTTTCAACTCAGATGGATTTTGAGTGCACTTTTCCATTATCATTTTGTTGCAAGGTATATGTTATGTTTGGTTGATAGTTTGGTCTCTTTCTAGATCCACAATAAAGGTTATGGATATCAAAAAGAGAAATTATCACATAATTGAAAGAATGTATCCATATATTCAGATCCCTATAACTTTGTCAGATCTCTTAAGCTTTACCAAAAAAGGCATTTTCTTATCGAATTAAAGGGCTCTGCAATTGAATTCAAACCAAATTGTAAAGTTTCCGCGTCAGGAGACGAAAGTTTAATTATTGTAAATTCTCTCCGACTGCTTGCTTGTAAAAACGTCAATGGACCGCCATTTCACAGCCCGGTGACCCATATGCAGGGTTGGACTCCAATAGTCGCGGAAAATCAAGAAGACAAACTTTGTTTAGGAAAGTTCATCCGAAAAGGTTTGAAAATAGGTATGAAACTATTTACAGTAGGTATGTGACACATCAAGCTTTTATTATCATAAAATATTTCAATGGAAGTTCTAGATATATATAAATGCATTGGATTTTTTTAAATTTTTGTCATTATACAGGAATCCTAGTAGATGCGTGTCGTATTTGAATTGGTGTGTACCTAGCAGTATATACTTTATGAAAACTCATTTGAAAAATCTGTTTTGTTATGAAAATATGGTTATTCAATATCAAATAATGATTTGAGCAAAAACTTTTATTTCTGAAACTGGGTGAATTAAAACTCAAGAATTGTTTTATCAAATGAGCACCCTCTACTTAATTACCATGTCAAAAACGCTAGCTAAAAATGAGCGTTTCGATTGGTTATCACACAAACAGATAAAATAAATTTTGAACACAATGTTTGACAATCCAATTTTGAGGAAAATTTTGTTTTTTTGAAGATTCCACTTTTTAATTCTATTGAAAACTGGTGCCAAAAATTTCAAATAGTTTTTATGTTTTTTTTGTTCGAAAATACTTTTTGTGCTATTGTGATTGAGACTTCTGAACAAACTGTCATCACAAAAAACTTATTTTTTTTTATATTTCTGGAAAGTTGATACCTGAATATATATTAATATGTCTCGAATTCATTCCAATCTGAAATATGTTTGCGAATTTTCATGAAGAATACCATGTTGAAAATAATATTTTTTTAAGACAGGCTGCGGTTCAGGATCTAATTCAGTATCGGAGGTGAATGCTTACGGAATAACGGAAGTTAAAATTGGCATTATTATGCGTAATTCATCTTTGAATCCATTTTATTAGATTGATTTTTATATTTCCATGATATTACTATAGGTTTCCCCAGAAAAATTTAGGCACACAGCAGGGCATTTGAGGTCTGCTTTTTGGCAACTACACTTACTTCCACTGCATCTGCAGAAAATCAATTTCAAAAGTTGGAGGTATGCTGAAGGTTCAGATTGGTATTTAAATGTTTCCCTGCTCTTTCCAGATCCACTTAAAAAAATCACCTCCAGACTCTACCTCATAGGTGGTGGGGAGAAGGGGGAATAATGAATTAATAATAAAGTAGGAGAGAATTATATGAATATCGTATTCTTAGAACCCGGTAAACTTCAGAGTGCTGTAAAACCCAGATAAATTAATGAAATAACGTGGTGGAAATTGTAAATTATTTGTTGAAAAACCCTCTATAAGATTACTCTGATATCATTTCATTGTGAAATGACTAGAAAAAAGTTATAACGCCTAAAACAAAACTTGTTCAAAAATTATCAGTAATTTTTGTTCAAATATTTCTTTATTTTCCCTTCCGCGATAAATAGTAATAAAACATAAGTTATAGACAATTCAATTTGCTACAAATGTATGCATAAATTTTTATAGGATTGTTAGTTCACGAGATACGGTGCGAAATCCCTTTGCACACCTTTTTCCAAGATGGCGACCGGGGGACAAGGCTTGCAACCTCCAAAACTTGAACTCGAGCTTACACTCATCCCCCTACACACCAAAAAAATTAAATTGCGTCTTCTGAAAAAAGCGCGCTAAGGTCTGTAACATGTAACATTTCAATAGATTATGATAGACCCCACCATTGCCCAAAACAAAACATAGCGGTACTACACTTTCTCATTCATTCACTTGATATGTTTCTCTTGAGCAAAGAAAGATGCGATATCAAGATATCAGCGATACAACTAAATGTGAAAATAGTCGTTGCTCTTTATTCAGTGTCATCCTTTTCAAGTAGATGATCTAAAATTAACCAACATACATCAATGAGCTAGATCTATTAAAAAATAACAGTTTCCAAAATTCATTTCAAGATATATTAGGCAACTAGGAAGACATGATCTTAAAAACTGAACAGAAACACGCCTTGAAAAACAGTCAGTAGTTTGAAATTGATGAGACCCGTACGTGACAATAGACTTTTGGATGCTTCCGACTAGCCGAAAATGAAAATTGTGGCATGAGTACTATGAACACTGACAAGCTACCCATTAAAAATAAATCATTGTTCTATTAGTTCAAATTAGCGAAAAATTTTTAGCCTCTTTGTACTCGAGAATTCATCGATTTATATAACTATGTTGAAATGATTGACTAGAATGTTACAATTCTATTAAGATTAATGTTCACATGTATTGTTTCATTTAAAAAAAACGAAGTTATTGATATGAATACTTCCTGTAATATTTTTTGACACAAGAATGACTTCATTATATGTATCACAGTTCATTATATATGATACTGTATCGTCAATATTCAACCAAACTTGATATTGAATGTAAGTGATTTTTTCAGAATCTCAAGTGATTGAAAGTTGAAAATGTTTAACTTTTCATCCTGAACCAGAAATGAATTTAATATGAAGAAGAAGAATAAAAACATCAAAGTTTGTTTACTGGAAATCCCCTCCTGTCACGTAGTAAACGACGCTCATTTGTTATCTGCAACTGCTCACACACTATGAGGAAGTATAGCAATAAACTGAATGGAAAAGGGAATTTTCGAAGACAGATAAACTGTCTTATCGATGTTGCCAATAAATCAATCTAAAACATTGTATCAAAAGTTCAACCTTATATTCATCAAGTGATTGGTCCGGAAGTTTTATCTGTGCTATGTTTGACAGATGATATATTAGTCAGATCACGTGTTTCTGAAGGATGCAACATCATTTCTTGTGAAAATGTAAGTGAGGCTACCGATTTAGATTTCACAAAAAAGTAATCCACTCAACAAATGCTGAAAATGCCAAAATATAAAATATTCCTTTGACTGATACTGAAATATTTCAAACTTGACCTTATTCTTTCATAAAATTCTGCAAATGAGTGAGGGCAAGATGAGTTTTATGGAAATTCTTACCGGAAATGTTACTGATATCAGTTATATATTGGACTAACCTGTGTTACTCAAATATATATGTTTATGACGATTTGGGTTTTCCCATATTTCATACGATAGAGAAGAAAACAACAAAAATCGTAAATTATTCAACGAGTGAAAAATGTGGCTATCACTCATTAGAATGAATGGGATGTTAACGGAATTCGTATATTATTCCCGCGAATAATATTCAATTTTGAATTTTTTTTAGATTTGGTTAGTGAAAAAAATTGAAAAACCTGGAGATTAAACTTGACTCGAAATTGACTCAGGACCACTAGCTCAGAGTTCTTTCTATCCAATAATCCAAGAAGCTTCTTACGAGTTAGTGTGACATATTTGAGTTTCTGATCACTCTCCTCTTGTTATAAGGAGACAAAATTATGGAAAATATCAATATTTTGTACAATTTCGAAATTCTGGTGGGGTACACTCGTTTTCGGTCTCCGTGTACAAGTTTTCATCCTCACTTTCCTTTAGAACGTATAGGTATATTGTAAAAACTGTCCGGTCAATAGTTGAGAAAGTTTGGAGGTAGGAAATTTCCAAGGCTTACTAGCAATTGAAAATAATTCATGATTTTACACTTGCAAAATCATTAATTTGCCTGAAACGATGTTAATTTTCATTTTTCCCAAAAATATCCATTTATTCATCAATTTCTATTCTGACTCCTTCAAGTTAGTCCCTCTCAGATATAATATACTAATGCAAGCATTCTTTCCAATCCTCGAAATAGTTCTGATATGCACTTTTTGGTATGTCCTTGAGCTTTCTCTCCTCAATTGTCTCTAAATTCCGTCCTTTCATAGGTCTCTTTAATCCTGGGAACACAAAAAACCGCAGGGAGGCAAGTCTGGTGAATACGGCGGCTGACGAGTAAGCATTTTCGTGATGCAAAAGCCATGAATTGTTTTTCCACAATACCAGGCGTTTTCTTCGTACTGCTTTTGGCGAGTGGCGCATAACTTCAAAATAATACACTTTAACCTCTTTGCGGCTAGTGTTCCTTATCAGGAAAGTGATCTCTTCCGCCATCTACATGAGAGAGGTTGAACCAAGAAAATAACCTGTATTGTGAATTGTGTCTTGTTGACGTGAACGATTTTTGGTGGTGCAAATTTCGATTTTTTTTGGAAGTGTGAAATAAAATATAGCCATGCTTTTGTCGATGATGAGAGCACGTGTTTGTAATGAAGCATCTAGTTTTTGTTCAAAAACTATCGTAAAGCGCGATATGAACAAAGTTCCTAAATAAGAACAATGGTCAATCAGTCGAAATACCTCTGTTCCTCAGTTGGAACAATGAGCATTCACCTAAATAACTGGGTATATCTCATTTCAGTAAAAAAAATGGCAGAAATACCAACGGATAGCGAAGATGAAATGCTAAGCGATTCTGAAGAAGAATGTTTTCCCGATAAAGAAAATAATAGTTTATCAAGTACTGATTCTGAGGAGGATAATGATAATTCAGAAACAGAACAAGCCACAAGTTCAATAACGAACAGAATGATTCATGAATGGACCGAAGTCGACGAGAATGAAGATCCGCCAGAGCTTCCTCCATTCATGTATAATGAAGATGAAATGGGTCCGGAAATTGGAAGGCCCATCCATTATTTTCAGTTATTTTTTCGAATGTAACACCCTGTATAATACGTTCATGGGCGGTGTGGACTTGTTGGATGATCTTATCTCCTATTACAGAATAGGTTTGCGGAATCGAAAATGGTACTAGAAAATATTCTTCCACTTAGTCGACTTGGCTCTTGTGAGTGGATGGATTTGATATAGGGATATATAGAAGGATTGGATTGGATAGTTTTAATTCATTGGCCTTCCGAAGCGAAGTGGCTGAAGCTCTTTGTCTTATGGATTAAGAAAATTCCAGATGTAAAAGAGGAAGACCGAGTTCGAGCATAGAGATTTTCAAGAAAAAAAAATGGGACCAACAACGCCAATTCCTCAATTCGACATACGAACTGATAAATTCGATCATTTGCCGTGTCAAAAGCCAAATCGTCAAAGATGTAAAAAGCCTCGCTGTGGCTTGAAAACATATTTTTTCTGTTCAAAATGCCAAGTTTACCTGTGCATTCAAAAGGATAGAAATTGCTTTGCTGATTTTCACATTTAATTGACAATTGTTTCAAATATGGAACAAACTGATACCTTTTTTGAAAAATGAAAATAAATGTTTTTGCTTCTGTAATACTGTTTTTATGCCCATTATATATGCATTTTTGGCTCAAAATTTTTTATTGTCCGAACCACTCAATGAGTGGACCTTAAGATGTTAATGACCGTAAGACTATGCGGCATTAGCTCCTGATGCACTACGCCACGGTAATCGAAAGTGAACAGTGAGCGAAACCTTGACATTTGATCGAAATTGGCGTGTATTTTTGGTCTAGGCTCTTCCTCTGGGACGATTGGAGCAAATCTGGATCGCCGTTCACATCATTCAACAATTCCTGAGCGACGCTCATGCGACGGTTTTTTTTTTATCAAAATTCAGTAATTTTGGAACAAACTTCGCTGCCAAAGGCTTTATGCCCATTTCCAAAAAAATTGCATGACATGAGCCAACCAATATGCCGACATCCTCAGCAACTGCTCTAATAATGATTCGACGATTCTCCATAACAATTCATTCACTTTCTCAACATTACATCGGTTGTTGATTTGCTGGGCCGTCCAGGACGAGCGTCGCCACACACATCTTCCCGACCTTCTGCGGAAAGCTTGTACCACTTGTGAAACTCAAAGTATCATCACCATATGCCACTGTCAACATTTCAAGTGTTTTTGAGCACTTTTCATATAAAATTTAATGCAAATTTTTCATTCCATTTTTTTATGCCTTTCACCAACAAACTAAACAGCTGAAACTATGAATATATGTTCAAGATGAGTATATCAACATAAAAAAAATAAAAAATCGCTAATCATATGTACGTTGCCCGCGGAATTTGTACATTCAACTTGTTTTTTTAACAGCCCCGTACTTTTAAAACAGTGAAATTTATTCGAATGGATTATGATAAACTATCATTTATACAGATACAATTCAGGCAAGCACCAATATCTGAATTCAAAATCAGAACGGAATCATTTTCATTTTCTGTGTTTTTTTTTTGGTTATGGAGATCACAAAGTGATATATATATCATTTCCATTTTCGAATGATTCACGAAAAATATAGCATAGTGCAAAAGAAAGAGAATATATGTTCTTCCAAATGTTGAATAACAAGCAGCAATACGAAATTTTTAGTTGATCGAGTCGATCATTTTGCTTCAAATGTATCCTTTAATTCTAATGTATGAAACAAAGGAGCAAACTCGGTATTTACATCATTTATAACTCAAGAACTGCTGAAACGATTTCCATGATTTTTTATTTGTTGGTTTGTGAGATTTTCACTAAACAATTTTACAAAAACGCAACACGTGTTTTGCTGTACAATAGCTTCTTCAGGCGTGTCTTTACATACATAATAGATAGACACGGCTGAAGAAGCTACTATACAGGGTGGGCCATCGAAACCTTGACATGGAGGTTTTGTGTACTAATCTTGCAAATCCTAAAAAACGCTCAGACAAGTCGATTTTTATTGGGAGGGGGACGGTTTTTTCCCATTGACAGCATCGTCACTTTAACCCCGGAGCAGAAGGATGAACAACCAACCCTTGGAATTTCAATAGGGAACTGGAGGCGAGTCGCACATCGTTTGAAAGATATCTTAACAACGGTGTACATTTTCTCTAATTTCGACGAACCATATCAAATTCAGAGTTGAAGTTACTTACTTTATTCTCATGTTAGCATATGCTCAAAATGGGCAACGTTATCGAACATTGTGGAGCATTTCTGGAGTGATTTGGCGACATTCATTTGTGATTCGTTGCCGTAAATCTTCGAGTGATGCAGGACGAGTACAGTGAATTTTGCTTTTCAAATGACCCCACAGAAATAAATCTAACGGCGAAAAGTCTGGTGATCGTGGTGGCCATTCGATAGTGGCCCGCTTCCCAATCCATTGATCCGGAAAAGTCTGATCTAAATACTGCCAAACAGACAGGTCATAGTGCGGAGGAGCCCCATCTTGTTGAAATATCAACAGATCCTCCCGATATTCATGGTCATTTTCAATAATATCAGTGAGAAGGGGATCAATAGTATCTTAAAGAAACTCCAGATACATTTGTTCGATTAAACTGCCTTTTCAAAACAATGGGCCAACAATACGGTAACCAAAAATTCCAGCCCATGCATTTAACTTTAATGAAGCAAATGTTGAAAACAAAATGTGAATTTTCCACCGCTCGTTCACTAACCAATAAGCAAAATTTCAAGCGTTGATCGAAATCATCTTCATTGAGTTCTTGCGGTAATTTAATCTTATAAGGATGCATTTTGTGGGTTTTTAAAATACGCCGAATGCTAGTTCGTGGCACCCCGGAAACAAATGCTAACTTTCTTTTGCGGCTCTCGCAACACATCGTCTATTTCCATAGTACAGTTCAATCATCTCCACCCTCTCTGCAGTTGTGTAAACCATTGTTTCTTTAGCAACACTTTACGGCACTCACTACTAGTAATAATGTAGATATCACTTTCAACATAAAAATGAGGAATAGAAACTCTTTCAAATACGTAAAAATTAAAAAAAATGTACACTATAGTTCAGCGAATTCCAATATCTTTCAAAAGATGTTCACCCCTCTGCTCCGGGGTTGAAGTAACGACGCTGTAAATGGGAAAAAATTGTCCTACTCTCAATAAAAATCGACCTGCCGGAGCGTTTTTTCTGATTTGCAAGATTAGTACCCAAAACCTCCATGTCAAGTTTTCGATGGCCCACCCTATATAGCGAAACAAATGTTGCGTGTTTGTGAAACTATTTATTGAAAATCTCACAATAAAAATCTGTTTTTCCGTTAACAAGCTGTCGCACCCCTACGAACGACAAACCTCAGAAGTCGAAACTTGTCCTAGCTAAGGATTAACGAGGTCTTTCCTTTCAACTTGTGATTCCTAACACGGGTTGGACGATAGCAATTGTCTGTTTGTATGAAAACACTTGTTATTTTCTTAAAAAAAGGTTGGATACAAAATAAAGTGTAAGTTTATTCGGTAGCCACCGATGGATATACTGATGGATAATAAATAAATTTTTTTATGACTTCCATTAGATTAGAATGATTTGAATGACTATAAAAAATAATTATTGTCATAGAAAGCTGTGGACTCAATTACATTTCAAACAAAATTATGTTTTGGATAATTATTTATGGCAAGTTTTTATTCATATTTTATGATTGTTTTATATCACAACGACGACGAAATTGAAAATATCTTTCATACTCAAAACTGAAACAGCCATATTGACTCTTCAGTAAACAAACTTTATTCATGGAATTTTATGATGAAAAACTTAAAACATTCGTTCCTCAGGGTTTAGTTGATTAAATTGTTACGACCACCCGTTTTGTAAATGTTTCATGTTTTTATTACTGTCGATACTTTTACGGAGAGTGAAAATTATATCAATATCTTGGAAAAAGATGAATATTATTTATTGAGCGACTACGGAAACGGATTTCAACAAATGTTCTACCCTCGTAAGAGAATGTCAGTTTATTCGGAATGTTCTACCTACTAAACAAATGACAACCAGGATGGGATAACAAAATAGATTATAATTTGAAACTCCTAGGTTCCTGAGCCGTGATTTGCAGATTTCATAAACTGTCGTTTTGCCTGCAATGTCAGCAGATATCATAGGCGATACGTGATTTGTCTTGCTGCGATATGCCACATCGTCTCAAATAATGTCCGCCGCAGTTGCAGACGAAAGGTTACGGGTAATAAAACAGCAAGTAACCGGCCGTGATGGACAATAATGAAAAATCTATGAAGATAATATTCAAACACAAATAATAATCATAAAAAAAGTTCACCTAGTTTTGAGAAAAGGGTTTTTCATAAAGAAAATGTAGAAACAAAAAACATTTACAACGATCTGAATTTCATACATCATACACTTTGCACATCCCCTTCTCCCATGTGAGACTGAACTCTGAAAACAGATGAATTATCGCTTCTCCATTTTGAAGTCACTACATCCGGAGAATGATATAGCTGGTGGGTTCTGAATGGTTGATAATAACGAAAACAAACTTAGGAAACACCTTACTAATTAACACCGTCATGAAATGCGGCAAATCGCAAAGATAGAGAGGATTTCTTTAAACACAGCCTATTCATATGTATGATGTATGATGCCATTTGGCTCCTAGTTGTACCTCGTTATTGCTTTAATACGATTTGTAATAGAAAATGCCGGGTTTGCGAAGTGTAAACTGACTGGGAGTGGCTAGAGGTTGGCCTGAAAGTACTATGAGGTTGAAACAACTGAAAGACAACAAGATTCGTGAAATATGAACTGCAACTTGTTGAAGAAAATGTTGTGGAGCTGATTGATATCACGAATAATATAAACAGCAGGTCATCACTTCATAATCCTGTATATCCTGGTGATATAAAAAGTCTTTCATCCTGTCTTTCCACCAATCAGGGATTGGTTTTTCTCTTTTATCAGAAGAAACTCAGAGAACTGAGTAGTTTCTGAAATATCCAATAAAAACTCAGTGATGGTGATGTGACGAAAATACTTCAAAAAAGCTGTTGATTCAAGGTATTGCTCGAAAAGGTTTATCTAAGTATTGACGATCGAATAAAATCTGCAAAAGTCAATACATAAGACAGAGTGTTGAAAATATAAAATTTTCTTGACATTCGTGAGTATAGAAATGCAGATATCAACATATCCACCAAACGGTTATTCTGAGTTGAATTTACGTTAAAATCTGAAAATTAAATGTATATCGATTTCAGAATATAGCATAAATCACTTCAGAATTCATTTGCTCGGAAACATATGTTTTCAGATAACGTATCCAACCATTATGCGATAATAATTCCAAAGGATATCGCCAAGTCGAAAATATTAACAATTCGTTTTCTAATGACTGTTCAACTATTCATTGTTCAACAACATTTCAATTTATTTGTTTGAAGGTGGTTGACAATGTTTCATAACTCAGTTTCCAATAAATTGATGGATGTAGCCGTTGCTATGTGGCAGGAAATCATAATGAAAAAAGAGAATTGAAAATGTTTTTTACCACTTTTATTTGTAACTAATGTTACTGCAGTTTTGTCCTATGAGGACATTTTCAAACTCATACATTGAACTTTAAAGCCTCTTTTAACAAAGTTTTTTCATGAAAATCGCTTTTTCCATCTCCCAAGCCGAAAAGATTATGTTATCATGAGTTCAAGCAATAATATGAACATACAACAAATTATATCTGGTTTCAAACTTCATATTCTCACGTACATCTAGCCAGGAATGATACTGCCTCCTATTTTTTTTAAATCCTACCCGACTGGAAGTCTGGATCTGTTGAAGTGAGGCTGAAGTGGTGAATGCCACAATGACCGATTGCTACCAGTGTCATTATTGTTTCCTCCATAATAGTCCTGATACACATTTTTCTTTAAAGATGCGATCTAGCCACCTGTGTTGTTTCGATGCCTGCATGATTGATTCCAAGGACTCATCATCCAAAACGTCCCCAATATCGAAGATATCAGCTGAAAGTACTTCCTTGTTCGTAAGCATATTCTGCTTTTTCCATAACACGACGTAGAGATATAACTGATCTATTAGCAAACTAATCTCGATACAGTAGTCTGTTAGCCAGAAATGCATTCCTAATGTGCTCGTCAAGTACTTTTTCAAACTATTGAAAACAATTTATCTTACCAGAGGAAAAATCGTGAAAAAAGTATTCTCAATAGATTCATTTCACGCTAGAAGTTCTAAATACTACTTATCCACTTTTTCTAAAGAGATGAGAGTATCGGTCACAAGGATTATGTTGAATTCTTTCGAATATCTACCGTTAGTTTGTAAACATTTAATGATTTTTATGATGAAACAAAACAAAAGGTAACAAAAACTCATGTTGAGTTTTTGCCACAATTGAAACTCATTGAACTTTAAAAACCAGAAACTGTAGTTTCAACAAGGTTAAGTAGTAAGTGGCGACATTAAACATGTTGAGAAGACTGCTCTAATGAAACAATAACCCTGTCGCATAACAGGCGTACCATGAGACACTCCTTCATCATGGAGAGTAGCTATTTCGGAGTGCAGTTCATTAACTGGCCGCGCTCTAGAGAACAGTCCGCCTAGACCTGAGGCAAAACAAAGATTGCACAAGAAGTGGGATTCTATACTCTAATTAAATCATAATACAGCTGTTGTCTCTTTTCAGAATAACTGGAATTAGCAACTATGCTAGTTGGTTGCATTTTTTTATGAAATTCTCATGAATATTCGAAATAATGAAGCCACTAATCGGTTTGGTGAGTTCCAATGGAATGTTTGGAACTCAATTTGCATTTGAGATATTGCTACAAGATAAATAATGATGAGAGTAATTCTACTGACTTTGATTACAGTCTTCTTTATTCTGGTATAGAAATGTTATAGGCAACGAATCGCGATGTCAGAGAGTGGGTATAATAACCAAATAAACGCAACTTTTCTTTCAATAATCTTCATTGATGTTATGGGTGTACTATGAATGCTCTCATGAATAAAATTAGCAATTCATTCAATGACCGGGAAAAGTAGTAGGTATCCAAATAGTTTCTTACTTGTATGCAGTAATGCGGTGGTTCTCCATCTTGTTGGAATACAATATCCATATCGAATTCAATAGGATCTGTTTCGACGATCTCAGTGATGGGAGGGTCAACAGTAGTTTTCAGCATATTCAAAAAAAGTTCCCCTGTTGAATTTTGATCAATAAATAGAGGTCCTACAATATGGTTTTCCAATATTCCTGCCCAAACGTTAATTTTTTCTGGATATTAGGAAAACCGAAAACTAAATGAGAATATTCTAGCGGAACAATGATGTTCATTGTCGTACTGACCTTTTTTGTCGTTTTTATAAACGAAAAATAACTTAACAAAAATAATTGATGAATGTAGCCGTTACTACGTGGTAAGGGATCATAATGAAAAGAGAAATGGAAATTTCTATGTTTTTTACCACTTTTATTTGTAACTAGCGTTACTGCAGTTTCGTGGTAAAAAACATAGAAATTTCCATTTCTCTTTTCATAACTTAATAAACCTTATCGGGTTGTTGGAATTGCCATATGGCGAATAAGAAGGAATATTTCTAGAAATATCGATATTAATGTGAAACGAAGGTTTTTTAGCACTTCCTACTTCATCTCAAACTTTTAATGGAAGCTCGATGTGATACACACTGTATATCTCTGTCATCAGACACACGTGGGGCATATACACTATCAATATCCGATCGAGTTTTTCCACTCATTTTTTTACATTTTTGAAAGCCTGTATACACTCTCCCCCCCGGTGGAATGGTATAATATCATTGAACATTTTTTCTTCTTCTCACCTTATCTTTAAAATCCAATAGGTTTTCACCACGACAGTGGAGTGAATCCCCATTTAGCATCGTGGGCTCCCAACGGAACGGTCTACATTTAATTTATATTATCAGAAACGTGGCAGATGTGCTGTGAAATTTTAATTTCATCAGTTATGCCTGGAAAACTGATATTGATCTTCGTAATGGTCAATATACAGTTTGAATGAACGATTCTCAAAACAGTTTGATTATTGGCATTGTCGATATCAATTACCACACAATAGTTGGTTCGAGCTATGACTAATAAATATCTCAGCAGTCAATAAACAAACCTCATTATAAAATCGGATTAGCAGCCGTTAAAAATACCCGACGTTTGTATTACTGAATGCCTCAACATATTTTGTAATCGATAAACACGCGTTATATTGAATACAAATGAAGAGAATTGACATTCTCGGTGAAGTATCACAGGCATTAACTCACAGGTCAGCAATCATTATATTCGCAATAGGTAATTTCAGCTGTGGAAACGGTTTATTGAAAACATCTGTTTCGAGTTTCGACGTGGATGGCTTGCGGACTTCGGATACATAAAATACATAGACTTATTTTTGTACGGAAGCACGGAGTCTCATCGAAATAGGTTGGTGAGGTTGCCAGTCGAATGCTGAATTATCTTCACACAAGAGTTGAATTGTGTATGTCGGTTTGTTGCTCTACAGGTTTCGTCTACGACTGCGGTAGATATGGTCAAAGACAATGAATATTACTGGAGTTTTTTCCCAACACCAAACCGTTTTTCCAATACCTCGGCACGTATTTCGATCACCAAGTAATCACCTTCAAGTGATTACCAAGTGTTCATACTTACAAAGTTATCTTTATTCATACCATAGATACCTCTTTTAGGTACCTGCGTCTTAAGTGTCTTGAATCAATCTTATCTTTTAGTCTTAAATTAATTTTGCAATGTGTCCTTATGTAAAAGTCACGTAAATCTAATTATTAAAATACTATTTTAACAAGCTGTATAGTATACTATCAGGTACCATCGTAATTCATAATATTATTATGTTTCTTCATTTCTATACTCTCATAGGCATCTGGATGCCTGTTGTTGTTAACTTGTCTAACTTAATCAACTAAAGTCTATGGAATGGTTTTGTTGCAAAATATGATGGGCGCCGGCTGATTTTTCAGGTCTTCCATATTTTAAGTGTGCTAAGTTTTCCTTATATCTTATTTTGATAGATCTTTTTGTCTGTCCATAATATTTTGCATCGCCGTTATTATATGATAATAAAATAAATGATAAATAATAAATAAACATAATAATATTATGAATAACGATGGTGGACCAATACCTAATAGTATACTATATAGATTTTTAAAATAATATTTCAATTATTAGATTTACCTGACTACTATTACACAAGGGCACATTGTAACATTGATTTAAGACTAGTAGATAAGGCATTATCGTGAAATTAATTTAAGGCACTTAAGACCCAGGCAAGAAGAGGTATCTATGGTATAAATAAGGATAACATTGTAAAATATGTTTCGTTTGATCTTCCTCTTGAAGATGATCACTTAGTGATCGAAACACGTGTCAAAGTGTTAAAATAACGGTTTGGTGTTGGGGAAAAAACTCCAGTAATATTCATTACTACACCAAAGGTTCCAAACAGTTCATCACAAAGACAATGAGGCAATGCTTAGCCTCAAGACGGATGCTACAAACTTTGTTTGGATATCGAATTGTATTGACCTGGTTCAGTCCGAAGGTATACCATGCCTATAACCGATGTAGTAAAACCGATAAACCCAAGGCACAAACCAAAGGTTCCAAATAGTGCATTTATTATCTGCTAATGCTAATGAAACTAACTTTTAACACAAATATCATACAACTTTTTTTGTACATATGCCCTTTTTTCATAAATTTAATATTTCTTCAAAAACACACTTTGACATCTCTTGTCAGTTAATTATTTTCATGTTATCGCATTTGTTGTGAAGGGGCCGTGTCAGGTGACGCCGAATCACCTGGTTACCAACAAACAGTATTGTTTACAGCTCACGCGTTTTTTTAAAGTCACATTTTGGGTTCTTGCTGGTATTTAATGTGTTGCATAATGAAGAACAATAGTGAGAAATTGAATGTTATTGACGATATTGAAGAGGCTGCAAGAAGAGCTTCAATTGAATTGTCACCAAAAAAATCGGCTCAGCAGTACGACATGGCATATTTTAATTTTATTAGCTGGTGTAAACTTGAAAACGTGGAAAGAAATTTTAGCGAAACCGTCTTCTTAGCTTATCTAGAAGACAAATACAAAATATGGAACTCTTCAACTTTGTGGAGCAAGTTTTCAATGAAAAAGTCGAGTACGCTCGTTAAAAATGATGTTAATACAAGCAAGTATTTTAAGGGAAAAATTAAAGTTATAGGCCCAGAAAATCAAAAACTCTTACGGATGAACAAGTCCAGAGGTTTGTAAATAAGGCGCCAGATGAAAAATATTTCATGATAGAAGTTGCTACTATTTTCGGAATTTATGCAGCCTGCCGACGTGAAGAGCTGTGCCATTTATTAATAGAAGTCATTAAATTAATGCACAAAATCATTGATTGTTCAAATTCCAAATACAAAACAAAAATAGGTCGTTCTTTTTGCATTGTTGGAAAAAACAGTGTCTATTTTAATAAATACGTTGCATTCACGTCCTTCTGTTATCAATCATCAACGTTTTTTACTGAATTACTCTGTTTCGGAACCAAAGGAATATACAGGTCACTGTTTCAGAATGTCTTCTGCTTCTTTGCCAGCAGAATCAAGAGCAAATATAACGGATATTGAGAAGCACGGAGGATGGAAGTCTACAACAGTAGCTGAGGGTTACATCGATCAATCTATTTGTTATAAAAGGGCTATTTCTGGAAGAATAATGCCAACAGTCAGCTCCAGCGTTACAGCGCAAATTAAATGGTAATGCCCAGGAAGTTGTCAACTCAAATAGTTCTAATATATTACAAGACTCTTCAACATCGCAAGGTATTAATATCAGCAGTTGTTCTAATTGTAATTTTTATATTAATATTAATAAATAATAATAATAGTGTACTCAATGTATGTAATACATTTGTAACAGAATTTAATTGTGTCTATATCCATTGTACATAATAAAACTTCCTTGATAATTGAATAATTATGTTTTGTTTATTGTCGAAAAAAATCATGTTAAAAATACTTGTTAAAAAATCATGTTAAAATATTTTTATCACGCTTCTTTGTTATTATTTTCATGAATTTTTATGATTGCGATGTTTATGAAATCATCAGCAACTATTGTAAACTAGTTTTCAAATTTCCCCTCAATGAACAATGACTTCGAAGCATTACTTTTGGAAAAGCTGAGAGATTGTGGAAATTCTAAATATACAGAACTCCTATTTCGAAATCTATGTATTCAATCCACGAATTCGACGATCCAACTGCGTATACGGAGATATATCAAGCTGACCGGCCGACAATAAAAAGAAATTCAAGCATGGCACGCCGACGCCAGGCTTTTACGTGGCAAAAAAGTAAAGTTCAGCGAAGTTCATTGCCAGCTGACCAACATTCGACGAGATTTCAACAATGTGAGTCAGTACAATGTTGTTTATGTGCCAAGGTCGTAAATTGCTCTGTATTCTAAATCATAGTACGCGAGTTATAAAGATGGGGAAAATATAGATCATCTGTAGCGAGATGTTCAGTTTGATAATCAACAAACCAAGTGTTAAATTCGGTGAATTACGCTGGCTGTTAAAATTTTCAGAACGGTTATTTCCTCGGGCTTTTGAATGAAATGGCAGGTGCACGTGGCAAAAACTAAGATAATAAATAATTCAAAAATGTTATTGCTTTCTACACGAACCGAATATACCTACATCCTATCGAAGATAGCAATTTTCGAAGTTTATTGGATGTACGGACACTGATACAATGACCATAGTTCAATACATCGTCTTCTCATAAATTTACAATTTACAATACTACAAATAATATAATAATATAAAATATTAATTGTCTCAAATATCTTCGAGAAGAAAATTTTGCAAAAAAAACCTTGCCTAGCCCAAGATTTTATACGAGCTAGTAGGGACTTCTGACAGATGGAAAATATACTATTCCTTCATTTTTACTAAATCACCTGTTCCAAACTTAACTCAATTTGGGACAAGTATCGAATTAGAGCAAACTTTTTTCAATTGCGATTGAGTAGATATTAAAAGTGAAGAGTAGTGAATTGAATGAAGTTTGGCACTGCAACTCTGTTGGTAGAATCCTGAATAGAGTTCCATTTTCAATTATGAGGCATTCTATTTACGAAATCCTGGATCGTCTAATAATGCTAATAGCAAGCTAACCCCGCTAAAAAACGTATCTGAAGTAAAAAGCTGCGCAGTCATGATGAGAAATTAATTTTTGGGTAAAAAAACTTTTGGCTTTCTACTTTTCCAGAAACAGAAACAGTTTTTTTTTTTGGAAAAACGAATGAATTAAATACACGATAAACTCTTCACAGAGATGTATAATTCATTTACAGAAGTTTTTTCCAGATATGAATCAGAAGAAAAAATCCATTTGAAATAGTATATGATTATTATATCACTTACGGAATCCCTTTTCCATTCTGTTCGTACTACAAATATTCGTAATATTGCCAATTTGTCTGCCAACAGTTGTCGCAAGACATTTTAGTTATGGAACTTTATTACAGTCTAGAGGCAGACGGTAAAAAATGGTTCAGAGACACTGTAAACAAATTGTTAATTAACTATTGCCTATATATTATTAATACACCGGCAAACCGTCTGCCTTGTGAAAATTCGTTCATTTCATGCTATACATGAGACCAAGAATGGCTCCTTTCAATCTGATAATAAGTTCAATTATTCAATTATCCAGGTATCGAGAAAAAGAGGAATCGATAAAATAAGCTACACGTGAATAAACACTGCCATACTGAAACAAACAGCAAAAACATGGTAGTAAATGGTTTTCATCAAGGATTAATGCTTCTTCGTCAATAAATTAGTAATGGGTGATTAACGTTTTCTATATCATATCTGTATCTATATCTATGTCTGTATCATAATGTAAATAAATTAGTCATTTTTATATAGGGAAAACATGGTCAAAGAATGCAGCAGATTTTCACTATTGTACTAAAATAGATTAACAAATAACTAAGCATGTTCCATTCTAAATCACCCGTAGCAGCAATCTACCGGCTGTACTCCTTTTTGCAATTCCACAAAACGGTTTTAATTTTTTTTTTCTGCAGTACGAACTGTTTGAATTGGCCTCAAAACCTTATCAAATCAATTCTCACTACAGTGTTATGAATTCGAAGTTTTGCATAGACGGTTGAATTGAACGTGACAGTAATTACTGATAACAATAATGATGGTGATATAGTTATAAAAAATTTCAACGAGTACATAAACTAATTGCAGGAAATGCTGAAAAAACTAATTTTCCAGAGAGTATGAAGTATTGTGTGATTTATAGGAAGAGAAAAATACTTCATTACGTTAGATAAAATGCAGTGTTCACAATATAATTGCTAATGATTAAAATTAGATTTCCGCGTATTTTTCACATAACTCCAATATTTATATCACTATACGATCTTTATGGAATCAAGATTCTCATATGGGGAGAAGAAAGCGATTCCATTCTGTAATAGATGACTTGGAGGAAAAAAAATTCATGAAATTTATCAAACAAGCCAAATTTTATCATGAATTAGTCAAAAATGACATTAGATAATGAAGATGTTATTGCAGTTCGGTGAAATACTTCTGCAGTTTGACTAATTTTTTGTTAATCAGTTCAATCATTGAATACCATAGTTACTCTATGAATATAATACCTATGATCGTAATGAAAGCATTCATCAAAAACATTGTTCAATATTCCTCCTTTACCTCACATGACAAAAGTCGCATTGGTGTTATCAATTTCATTTTTCACTGATTGAAATCAATCGCATACGCCTGACTTCTGTCTCACATTGGCTATTGATATGATTTCAGATAGAGATTATCCGATATATGATACTCAACGTCATTAGGGTCAATGAAATTAGGACATTAGATTTTTAATATCGGTTCCGTTTGTTTATACGGTTTTCTCCAACAACAAAAATTTTGCTTTATGAAACAAGAATTGTGCTTTGATCAATTCTCCATACTACCGTGTTCTGCTGGACAAACTTGCAGAACTGTAACTTGTTTTAACGAAATCCCGAATTTAGAACTATTTTCACTGTACTACTAGTGACCACCAAATTTGATGGTCCCGAATGACGCACCGTTCGATTGTAATCCAAATCATGTGCAGGCCATTAACAACAGCGATGGTGTCCTCAAACGGCACCGCAATCACCTTACCAGGACTAAATTAGTCACAAACCTCTAATAGTACATAGACTTATCTCCGATCAGTTTTGCCCTCACCTTGGTCCTCTGAGCATTATTCATGCACCGCGGCGAACCTGGTGGTCTTGCTCAGCCAGCGAGCATGCATGCGGCAGAAGCCAGACCAGCAGCGTTGCCAAATGTAAAAAAATCTTGAAATGTTAAGAATTTAATTGTAATTTGAGAAAATAAAGGTTTCATGTTTGAAAAAAAGTTGAAGTCACCAAGGTCTAGTCACTGATAATATTTGATGGAGCATGCATTTGAATTAAGGTTCCAGCCAGTCAACTTTTATGTACTATGAATATGAAATTTTTGATAAACAGGATACTGAAAACAAGAGCCCAAATCCTAGAATAAGTAATCTAAAAAAAAATTGAGGTGGATAAAAGATGGTAAAAAGAAGAATGAGAATAAGGAAGTGTTCGTCATTTTCTCTTTCAGTTGTTTCTTTTGATTTCATTCTGATCGACAAAATCTTTGGATAGCACGCGAACAAAAATTATTTCTTGAAGTCTTGACAAAATCATAGATAATGTCAATGTTATTTCTAGCACTCCCCACGGTGTGGGGAGTGATCATATAAAAACGTAACGATTATACATCGTTAGAGTGTGAATGGATTGTTCGTAGAGAGTGCTATTGTGGTTATAAATGTCAAGCATTTCTAACGTTTCAGGGATGAATCAGATGTTTTGGAAAACGGTTTTTTACCAAATCGGTTGTATTTACCTTGATTTGTGAATGAAACAAGAGAAATAAAGTTTCATTCTACTTTCGTTTTTTCACCCATTTAATTGATAACATAAAGGGCTCACATGATTTTTGTAATTCAAACTGAATATTATAATAGGGGAGCCCAAGCGGGGATTTCGGGATTTACTAAAGCGCGGCAGAATAATATACAGGGGATACCTTGTACCCAGTTAAGTACCTCCACCAAATATGGGCCCCATATATAAGGCCGCCTGTGAGGGATAGAGGATCAGATTAGTAAAAAAAAACTGATCATCAGAAATTTTCGAGCGCGTCAGATTAAGGTAGGGTGAGTTAATCACCTGCTAAAAAGTGTATATTTCAGTAATCGGACAATTTGAGAGTGACGTAAAGAAAGGGAGGGCAGCAAAGTTGTAAAAGAATAACGTCATTTCGACATTCTTGAGCGTAGCTCTAATTATTTTTTATCTTGAAGGAAATAATTCAAGGATAACGAGAAATGTATAATCTGACGATTTCTGCAAGCCGAAATAACAAAAATTTGTCGATAAAGTTTAATGCGTGCAGCTGTGTGATGCCTATATTTGCCTCTCCGAGTTTCCATTACTCTATTCTCTATTCACTTTTTCTCCGTCCCCACTCTGAATTCTGTTGCCATGATGCCATCACAGCTGATCACAGAGACTCGTTCGTGATGAAGATGATAATTAATTAATCAATTAATTGATGGATGTAGCCGTTACTACGTGGTAGGAAATCATAATGAAGAAAAGAGAAATCAAACTTTCTATGTTTTTTACCACTTCTATTTATAACTAACGTTACTGCAGTTTCGTTTTATAAGGACATTTTCAAACTTATGTATTGTATGAGTTTGAAAATGCCCTTACATATTGTAACGTTAGTTACAAATAAAAGTGGTAAAAAACATAGAAAATTCCATTTCTCTTTTCTTCATTAATAAATCAATTGATTATAAAAAATTAAATTTTTTTGAGCATTTTTTAAAATTTACTCTCTTATAAATACAAGTATTCTACTTAAAAAACATACACTTATTTATTTGCATGCTATTTCCTGAGCTTTTCAATTAATTAAGTTCAATGAATTAAAAAAAATAAAAAAAATATTGTTTTTGTCAG
Organism: Leptinotarsa decemlineata; assembly: GCF_025532065.1. NCBI lineage: Eukaryota > Metazoa > Arthropoda > Insecta > Coleoptera > Chrysomelidae > Leptinotarsa > Leptinotarsa decemlineata. The sequence goes on from NW_027412533.1 coordinate 3,918,666, forward strand.
ATTCCTACCCCCTCCACATACAGGGGAAACCCTCGTGGAGTTCAACCATATTTATTTCATTATATATCGTAATTTTGTATTATTCTTTGTATTGATATTCTGAAATAAATATTATTATTTATTTATTCATTTATTTATTTAAGCGAATCCCTCTAGATGATCGTCAGATTATGAGACAGCACGTCTAAAACATAAAGATGAACCATATATATCTCAATCTGACACACTTGCCATTTCAAAATGGCAAATTTTTTTTGCACATTATAATAATGGCCGCGAGTTTGCGTCTGAGCAAAATCGTCAGATTATTGGATGAGAGCTTTTTTTTGTTGCACTTAACACCTCCGTAGAAAATCTGACGCACTCGATAAAATTTTTTTTCTTTTCACTTTTAACCCTTACGTACAACCACCCATATCATGCAAACGATCAGATTAACATACCAACATTATTAAAAATACGTAGGACATAGATGCTATCAATATCTGACGCGCTCGAGTATGTCCATGCAACAGTATTTTTTTTTACATATTTAAAAATCTATAGCCGCTTCCCCCACCGATGAAAAGGTATATTTTATTTAACATTTTTTTCTTCTTATCATCAAAACTTTGCAACCTAATATGTCTCAATGACGCTCGAGTAAATCCCCATTTTGCATCGTGGGCTCCCCTTCTATTAGGCATATGAAGGTATTTTAGATTTTCTGAATTCTTATAGATGTTGTGGAATTGAGACAAGACCCATCTGTTTGAGTATGAAAGTATCTGTGTGATTTTTACTCAAACTTCACAATCGAGATCAATAATCTCAAATGTCAATTAATGACCTTCTTTCGTAAAAAATCTACCGTTTTGATGCCATCTGACCCAGTTGCGAAAAAAAATGTTCAATATGAGCGAGTGAACAATTCTTGATTCATAAACTGATGAAAATTCTTGATTTTTTTATTAAATCGTTTATCTATACAGTTTTGAAAATATCATCTGGCAACAAAGCAGAGTAGATATTATTTTATCGGGAAGTTGCTGGCATGTAGTGATCAGTTTGGCGCTACAGGAAGTCCGAGTGTCGCAGATTCCTGTGGGGTTCAGCAGAACAGTTTGTGTTCGTTCCAAAGGGGGGTCAATGTCATATATTTCTTTGTTATGACTATCCCAAAAAGTTTAATGTTTCCAATTATCTATAAGTGACAGTTCAAACTGCAGAGAAGTCATAATCGACACTTCAAGCATACGACGATCTATTATCAACTGTGAACAGTTCGATGAGAAAAAATCGATAGTTCAACTTTTTGGCCCACTTTAATCAAACCGGTGTTGACTATTGATTAGCCGACGGTTAGTTAACGAAGGGTAACTCAACAGATCTTCTGGTCACGTGTCTTTCACGACCAATAAATGACAGTTAGAAAGTTACCAAGAAGCAGAGTTCTCAACTAGCAGAAAATGTATCGTTCCACGACCACTTATAATACTCAGAAGTATTAAACATCAGAATATTCTTGTAGTCTTGTGTTAATTGCTCTCAACATTTGATTATTTATCAGTGTGTACATGATAGATGCGATTGGATCATTATCAATCTGCTTCTGAAGTGAAACGTATAAGATCTTCAAATTTCACAAATTCTGAGAGACTTATTTTCACTGAACAATTAAAAATATACTTAATGTGATAAGAACATGTTTTCAGTAACTATGAGAAAACTAAAAAGTGACTGGAAATGTGCGAAAGCTAAATACTACAAGTGAATCATACAAATTGTATATGATGATATACCAAAACATAATAAGTTGGTCAAACGTGTCAGAATCAACATTTGTCAATACTGTGAAATTCATTGAGGTTGTAGTATGCTATAAAGCATAAGCAAAAGTTCCGTCCGTGTCAATATCGTATGTTTTCGTTAATTTTGAGAAAGCAACAATACAGTAAGACTTTATTATTTCTAGACTTTCTAGCGTCATTTATCGCTTTCAACAATTTAAAACAGTTTTCATTTATTCTATATCCGTTCTTCAAGGCGTGTTGATCGACTCTAGACTTTTCTGGTCTCTGATATAGGATATGTACTGCATGTTCTTAGAAACGAAATTTATCAATATCTCGCTTAGTCTGACCGATGAATTTTTTTGTCACAGTTCTCAAAGCTCATTTCATAAATCCCCATTATCTTGCCTTCAGGGTTACGTGATATTTGCTGAAGTGAGGGAGAAGTTTTGGAGGCTACTTTCACGTACGAAATTTCAAGAATACGATCCAATCCGTTGGTGTATTTTTGTTCATAAGTGAGGATAATAAACTTTGAATAAATGTCTTCTCGAATATATTAATAATGTTTCTGAACAGTATAATATCTATCTTTGACGAAAGTTCAACGATAATCTTCAATGTTCATTTGAGCAAAGAAATCTCATCCAAACAAACCACACAAGTTACATAGTGCGCCTCTGGCATATCGCTTTCAGACCCACTATCTCAGCATGTTTCTCAATGTTCGATCCAATATGTCCTCAAAAATATATAGCTTGACCTACACTGCTCCACTATCAGCTTATAAAAATGAAATATGGCGGAAGACGTTCAGGGTGAGGGATCGTATTAGTTGTATCTTGTTTTATTTGTCATATGCACCTTTGGAAACTGATTCATACTTTCGGTAGAAGTGAATGAACATGTAAGTTGTTTTGAATATGATTGATTTTTATTCCAAAATGGTTTTTACCAATCCAACACATGGACATCCATTGTATGTCTGATGGATAACCGAAATGGACTTTACGGGTGAACAAGTGACGTCCAATGTATCTCCATAATCCACCGACTTAGACATACAAATGATATTCATTTTTGAACCCTGAGGGATATTTGGTCATGCATTTTTCACTGAAGAGACAGAAAAAGAAATAAACAGATTTCGACTGGGCCTTTTGAGAACATAAACTGGACATTGAGTGGACTTGGACATCCTTTTGACGTCCCCTAGAACCGATTTGATCGATTACGAAAAATCATAATTGCATTAATGGCAACATTTGTATTCAATGGAATATTTATCTATAGTTTTTTTTTTTTTCATAAGTACTGGCGAAGAATACAAAGCTCATAGAAGCTCATAAGTACGATTTTAGTGCATCCTGAAATTCATAGTACCTACCCTGACTACCAGAGATCGATATCAGTACGATGTTGGTATTTAATGTAGGTAGCAGAAATGGGTAGTAGTCACTGACAATCAGTCTGAGTTTCAATTTAATTCAATTCAATTTTGGCTTACCTACATCCCGACTTTCATATGATCCGGCCGGCTTTCCTCGTCGGGTGAGTGGAATGCCTAAATAAATACCTTATCAATCGAACAAAATGGTGAGGATATTTTCTACTTCAGCAAGAGTCTGACCAGCCGACGGTAATTGTCAAGAGTCTCGGGCTGGACCTTGTAGGTTGACAGCTTAGGAGAATTTGATATTCTCCTCTGCTGCCAACTTGGTCAGTTGTACCTATTTGTCCTTCTGACGGACGACAATGGGTGTAACTCGTACTTCAGTTACTGGGTGGACGTTCTGCCGAAGTGGGGCAAGAGAACCAGGCTCCTGTTCCTGGACAGTTGGAATGTAGTTCTCGGAATTTTTTGAATGACTGTCACTAGACTCTTTTTGGACTGTGTCGATTTTTTGTTAATTATCGTATTCGCAGGGTGCTGACTCCTCACGACCTTGATTCAGGGATAGTTCTGACTTGGAACTGTCCCTGACTTTCAGCTTCTTTGTTTCAACCTTCTCAGGCTTTTCCTGACGAATCCAGTCGTCTAATCTACGTCTGGACACGTCAGGTTTCGAAAGGAAATCATCATTGAAATGCCTTTTTTGTGCGCAGAAGAGAAGGGGAACGGATACTCTCATTGTCGGAGACAGGTAATTATAATTGTCCGGCAGACGGAACAGGAGCCACATCGTTTGGTCGACCTGTCAAATTATGACTGGATCAAGCCCAGAGAAGAGAGTTGTTGGCATATAATGCTATCAACCTCAGCTCTGTCCTTACCGGCCAGGCCGCAAAGCAGTTCCTCGATTTGCTTGGACTCAAAAATCGACGGAAGATACCAGTACCAAGCGTGAGTAAAATGGATGCAAAGAAATGATTATTTGGAGCGTACTCACCAGAACACATGCATCAACTATCACAAGCCAGAAACTACCGGTGAACGGCTGATCATCAACCAGAATATTTTTTCGTGGAAAATCACAACGCAGCTCGAAACTTGACTTCGCTGTTCCGTTGCTACCAACGTAATATGCTCCCCAGTTTTGTTGGTTACCACATTCAATACCAACATCACACTGCCATCGCTCTATGGTGGTCGGAGTGGGTACTACACATTCCAGCATAGACTGAAATTGTACTTATAAGCTTTTATAGGCTTTTTATTCTCTGGTACTGATAAACTTCCATCTCCTGTTGAATATACATCTGGAAGATTGGGAACTGTCAAATTTTTATGTGAATCGAAACAACAAACATCAACACACATTGACACATGTGTCAATAAGATAAACAACAACATATGTGAAGGAGAGCTGTGTTACTTCGTCCAAAGCCAATCTCAATATATAGAAAAAACACCTTTTTTGAGTAATTTTCAACAAAACTGAAAAATAAACATGAATGAAAGTAACTCACTTTTCATTCGTTTCTTTATTTGTAGGTTCTACTTTTCTTGGTATAATTTAATTGAATTCAGAAATCACTTCAAGCGTCTTTAAAAATTCTTCGATAATAAAATTAGCACCGACTTTCTGCCGACGATAGTTGTTAATTATAGATTGAAACAGAAAATATTTTTACACTCAGAGTTGTTTTTTATGGAACTTGAATTGCATCATGCAATTATAAAATCAAGAAACGAAAGCAGTTTTTTACATGCAACCAAAACCATTTTTGAGAAGTTCAAAATGGAAGGAATATCCTAATTATGTCCACCAGTCTGAATGAATTGTCTTTATGAATTGGCAATATTAGTTAAAAAACTGAGAAATCATCATTTGCAGTTATTATTGATTACTTATAACAAAAAATAATACTACGTACAGTGGCGTAGCGTGAGCTTTCGTCGCTTGGGACCGACCGGTCCCAAAAAATGTTATTGCAGAAATGCTGCTGGAAAATAATTTCATAAAAATCAAAGGATGAATGAATCAGTAACATTATGATCATTCCCAACTTGAAAGCCACCGTTAGACAGATGTTTCAGTCCGTTGGGCATCATCAATATCGGACAGGCAGTCCTCGATTGAAGACAAAATGTGAAGGACCAAGATGAGTACTTGATAAAAATAACCGCGTAAACACAAACAAGACATGAATGAAATAACCAATTGGTGGCAAGTTAGCTTGCCAAGTTTTTATGTTGGCATCGGTGGTTTGATCAATCTTTAAAACCGACAACTGCGTTAGCAGAAATTTGGAAAGCTCTCCTGGAATGCCATCGGAAACCGTCCACATGTTTTTAGAAATGATATAAAGTCAAGAATCTAGCAGTCAAGCTGCTGGAAGGTACTTTCATAAAAATCAAAAAATAAATAGGTGAGTACTATTTTCATCATTCCCAATTTTATTTCAACTTAGGAGTCACCGGTAGACAGCTGTTTCAACCTGTTGGGAAACATCAGTACCGGGCAGACTGTCCCCGATTGAAGACAAAAAATGAAGAACCAAAAAAGTAATTGTTTGAAATAACTGCGTGAATGCTAGCGAGATAACGGTAGAATCATCTATTGGTGTGACCCCCCAAGTTAGTTTGTCCAATTTTATGTCGGCGTTGGTTGATCAAACCACCAACGCTGATATAGACTAGAGTCAATTAGTATTTCTTAACGCAAGTATCAAAAAAAACTTGACTATTGAATTAACGTTGCAATCGTTGATTACCGACAAATATGGGCCTCACCTTCAGCCGGGATTCAACAATTTTATAACACCAATTGGGTAAACTTGAATTGATTCTACCCTGCAGCTTGCAGGGTAGACTCAACATCAACATCAAAGAGATCAGTAGACTCTACCCCGTTAACCGTCTCTCTTTCGTAAGCTAACTTACTCTTTCGCTTGGCACGTACGTAACGTTAGGCGCGCAATTTCGAAAATCTAAGTATTTTTTCCGTTTTCCAAATTCATGAATTGGCGCTTCCTGTCGCCCCCTTTCGTCTGCTGCCTAAGGCGGTGGCCCCCACTGTCCCCTCAAGCTACGCCACTGAATACGTAGAAATTATGTAGTAGTAGTACTACCATCTCTAGAAGTCAGTAATGGAAACACACACGTAACACATTCGTCTTTTTCTTTACATCCCAAAGATGAAAAACATGGCCTGAGATGAAAAACAGAGGTTGAATCTTTCGATGCAACCAACTGATCTTCAGCCTTTCCTGTTTCAGTAAATGTTCACATTTATTTATTGTATCATTCTGGGAATAAAGACCTATTATTATTATTATTATTATAAGACAAAAGCACTGGTGAAAGACCAAACTACATTTAAATTTCTCTTCAGCAGATCAAATACATTGTCAAAACCTATCTTCACGAACACATTGATCTGTAAACTACAGAAAAATACTCCAAATGATTTAAATTCATCAGAACTTCAGTAGAACTTTTCGAAAGACAAACGTCTAGAATGAACAAATCATGAACTCATGTTAATAACTTGATACTGAAAAAATTAACATATGATATGAATAAAATGAATACTATTCTTGGTTGTTTTCATCTCGATTGAAGTAGAAATTGATATGGAAGTCAAATTTCGAATAGAGCTTTTATTCCCAATGAACTTTTACTGTTCACAGTGTATATATAAAAGAAATTTTGAACACAGCCTGCTTTGCGATAACTTCAATAAATATCTGGTAATCTGTCACTTCGCTAATTTTGAAAACTGATTCATTAAATTGTTTGGGTTCACCAGCAATGAAACGCCGTTTCAAAATTCATAGTGTCGCCTATCGCTAGTTAATTGCTGTCAAGAAAATCCTCTAAAATGCGATGCCGATAAATTCTTTCACCAACAGTTGGTTGCAGTACGTTTCTCTTAACGACTCAAAAACGAAGTAAGGCAGAATAAAACCGGAGCCAAATATACCACGTCGAATTTATTGAGTACTAACTCACAGAAATATACTGCTAATTTATTTGAAAAACTCAACAAAGCAAACTGCTACGATTTTATTACCGACAAAATAGTTCGTGCAGCAATTTCCTAGCTGAACCGCCATCAAACAGAAATAAAAACTTGGGAAAACACGGAAATTTTGCGGAAATGTAGTTTCTTCGAATTCCCAATCAATGGCTATGTATTAGGAGATGCTACGCAGAAATTAGGTATTCAGTTATATGTGAGGTTACAGTTTTACTCATTTTTCAATAATATTTAATTGTGTTTTTATGTTAGGAGTGTATCATTTTCCTTGACAGTATTCGATACCCTGTTTTATAGTTTTCACCAGAAGTATTATTTTTTAAAGGAATTTGGCGTTTGTTATCGACTTTTTTGGGGTTTTCACTCTCTCAAATCTGAAAAAGTAAAAATTTCAATGAAGACCTTTGTACAGGTCTAAAGGGCAAAATTTCAGTCCATCCCGAGTTCAAAGTTTTCAATATATCTACAGAAAAGCTGAAAAATTGTAGTTACATATCTCAACGTTTCGAAGGCCGCTCTTTTCAGAATATTAAAAAATTGAATGTATATTGGCAATTTTTTCCTTCGATTCGATTCATCTTCGAACTTCTTCGACAGAGAAGAAGAGCTTTGTATTATTGTTATTGTCGACGTTGTCATTTTCAAGATCCTGAGGTTATATTTCATCTGTAATTTCTTTTCAGTACTCAAATAATAGGTGGGAATCCATTTGATTCAATTATCATTTTGATTGAGCTAATTGAAGAAACATTCCTGAATTTCCTTCACTGAAATTTTTTGAAATGTTTGGTTATGACTGAGTTCAATGAATTCGGTTTTCACACAATCTAAACTTATCTCTAACTTTCAACTGTTTTATTATGTGTGATTGATGACTTGTTTATTTTATGGTAACTCATGGTCACTTTAATTAAATGAATAAAACCCTAATTACCACTGGTAGGTAATTAGACACGAGTGTTTTATTCATTTCATTAAAAATCTCAACTCTTTTATGTCTTTCTATATTTTACGTCTCTTCTGCGGAGATTCTCACATTTTTTCATTTAATCTATAGACTTCGTTATTTTAGATGATTCTTTGACATATAGTGACCCTAAAGTTTACGATCTCTGAAAACATTACCCATTACGTCCACTTATCGTGATTTCTCTCAGTTCAATCTATCAAATTTTAAAGAAAATATGAAAGCTCCGGCACGGAACTCAATACAACTGAAAGCATTGATGAATAAGTAGATATTCTCAATCGCCATATACTCGAATTATCTGATAGCCATGCTCCTTTGATGTTACCAGACCCCCAAATCTATGAATTACCGAAAATATTAAATTTGTGATCAATCTCAGAGACAAAGCACTATTGGAGTACAAAGTTGTAAAAAAAAAGAGTAAAGGCATTGAGGTATTGAAAAGTGTACTTAAAACAAAAACTAAAAACCTTCAACATTAAAGAAAGGTTAAAAATTCTTAAAAAGTTTCAAATAACTGAAAATTTAAATTGTGTATCTTTGAAATTCGAATCATTCAAAAGGAGATGAATGTAGATGTATAATCGGAAGATTATAAATGAAGAGAATTATTTCGACCAGGCAAGACCTCAAAGTCTCATCGATGAATTCCCATTTTTCAAAGAGAACTTTATTATTGAGCAATACCATGTTGGTTGCTCGATTGGTTATCTTCAAAAATAACTAACTTTCAGTTTGAAGAACTGGACATTGATCTGAGACATTTTTTTGGTATCCGAAAAGATTGGTGAGAACCAGATGAATCTCACTCTTCCCAGATTATTGTGTGCTTGTATACAAAATACAGTTCAATACTCAACCCTTTAATTCACACTAATCTATACATATACCTTTGCAAATGTTTTAAATTACTGGCGTATTCATATATACACGCAGATGATACTCCTCTCTATAGTTTTTCAGTTCTGTAACAATATTGGAATCTCAATGATCTTTCAATCTGAATCTTCTGTTGTTATGTTTTGCTCGATAAATGAAAATGATGTGAGAATACAAGTGAAGTGAAAGTAATTGTGATAACAAAAATAATTCAAATAATTCAAACCGAAACCGGTCGTTACAAACGATGAAGTTAGTAGAAATTAGACAATATACAATATACAAAAAATATACAATATACAATATATCCTATATACAAAAATATTCATTGATAATAAAGGAATATACAGTGTGTCCAAGATAAGGATCCTAAGCACGGGAATCTCAGTACCTGTTGGAGATACAGCTTAGGTTAAATTAGGAAAAAGTTGTGTTCTTTATAGCTTATTTACATGCCGTTTAGAAACTTGAAGAAATTTCATGGCCTGCTGAGATATTTGGGAAAAACGAGAATTTGACAATATCAATTTTATTTTTTTCTGACTTTATTTGAAAAGATATCAAAAAACGAATAACACTTTTTCATTGGCACTTTTAAGGTACTACACGATGGTATTTTTAGATTTTATATCCGACGTTTCGTTTTCAAGAAACCATCATCAACTTTATTTTTTTATATGACCCGAAACAAAAGTACACCCTGTATCTGATTCCATTTTTTATTACGAATTCAACGATGTATCACATGCCATTGTTTTCTTTTTAGTTTGAAGGAATATTACATTTTTTCTATTTTAAAAAAAATCTTTAAGTAGGCGTTGCAAACAAATGCTTTGACGTAAATACCTGTCACCGAGCCTGTCAAATATTATTTAATTACACGATAAAATAGTAATTGTCGTTGTTGTTAGCCTGTTTGTCGAGTTGTTGTTTTTAGAGTTATTGTTACTGTTGTCGTCATTATTCTTTATTGTTGAATAGATAATATTGTGTTATTATCGTCGAATATGCCGGGTGAGCATTATAGCCATGAAGGAAAGTTTGACATGCTAACGTGCTACATTTTGTGCCACAAAAATACTGTAAATACAGCAGCAATGTATCTTAATACATATCCAGAAAGAAAGCAGCCATGTAATTCCATTTTCTTAGAGTTGGCTCGAAATTTAAAAGAATATGGTTCATTTGAAAAGCCAGTTTTATCTCGAAAAAAGGAATCTTCAGAAGAAGCCCAAAATAATGTTTTACAAGCAGTTGTTGAGAACCCTGAAATATCAACTAGGCAAATCGAAAATAATGTAGGAGTAGCCAAATCCACAGCTCAATTTATTTTGCGTAAAAATAGATATCACCCCTATAAATTTAGGATTTGCCAAGGACTTAAACCAGGGGATTTCGAACGGCGCTGAAATTTTTGCGAATGGTATACACGCACGTGTGAAGAAGATTATAATTTCCCTTCAAAAATAATATGGTCCGACGAAAGTATGGTCACTAATAATGGTATCTTCAACCGCCGCAATACGCATTACTGGGCTCAGCAAAATCCGCGTGTTAAGAAAATATCAAGACATCAAGAACGCTTTGGGTTTAATATGTGGTGTGCAATTTTAGGAACTAAAATACTAGGTCCGTTTTTTTACTATAATTCTTTGTCCGCCGAACGATACCATCATTTATTGCAAAACTATGTAGAAGACTGTTCAGATAATTTACCTCTGGCACAGGTCAATCACTGTTGGTTTCAACAAGACGTTGCTCCTGCACATAATTCTAGACAAGTTCGAGAGTATCTTTCGCAGCGATTTCCTGGAAGGTGGATTGGAACCTTTAGTGAAGTGTCTTGGCCAGCGCGATCCCCTGACTCAACTCCTCTGGACTTCTTCATATGGGGTTTTGTTAAAAACCGGGTTTACCAACATTCTTTTGAAACTGAACAGCAGTTACAAGGATGTGTAACTGTCGCATTTAACAGTATTACACCAGAGATGTTACGTGATGTTTTAAGTTCTACAGTTAGAAGATCATACTTATGTTTGGAAAATAACGGAAACCTGTTTGGACACCTCCTTTGAATTAAATAAAAAATGCGTTAATTTCTTTGTTGTTTTCATTACTTTAAAAAAATCATTATTAACCTACTTAAAAATACATTTTAAAAATAGAAAAAATGCAATTTTCCCTTAAACTAAAAAGAAAACAATGGCATGTGATACATCGTTGAATTCGTAATAAAAAATGGAATCAGATACAGGGTGAACTTTTGTTTCGGGCTATTTAAAAAAATAAAGTTGATGATGGTTTTTAGAAAACGAAACGTCGGATATAAAAACTAAAAATACTATCGTGTAGTAACTTGAAAGTGCCAATGAAAAAGTGTTATTCGTTTTTTGATATCTTTTCAAATAAAGTCAGAAAAAAATAAAATTGATATTGTCAAATTCTCGTTTTTCCCAAATATCTCAGCAGGCCATGGAAATTCTTCAAGTTTCTAAACGGCATGTAAATAAGCTTTAAAGAACACAACTTTTTCCTCATTTAACCTAAGCTGTATCTCCAACAGGTACTGAGATTCCCATGCTTAGGATCCTTATCTTGGACACACTGTATATTTTGAAATGTGCATTTTTTATCTTCGTGTACTATTGAGTGTACTTTAAGCTTTTAAAAATGTATTGCGGATTATTTTCTTGTCGAAACTGTAGTTTTACAGTTTCTTACTGTGATGTTATATTTGTATAATGGAAGTATGTATATTCGAAACTAGATTTTTTTGATCCTAGGCCACTATACCACATACTGTGAGGGCCCTAAAAATATAGAAATCGCAAGTCTGTAAAATATTTTTGATCATAGAATCATTTTGTTAACACAATATATTTTTTCCTCTAACTGAACTTTCTTCGATTAAGTTTACTAGCGAACGTTTTTCCTTAGAGTGACCATTTCATCCCACACTCTCCTATTCTATATTTGCTGATACGTCGTTGACAGTGAAGAATAAAAAGCAGAATAGGATTTATAAATCAGTTTTCTTATGTTTGACTCCATCCGTTTGTGTATTGAGGCAATTCAAACTGAAATTATTTTCCCTGAAATTCCTCCTATTCCTGTACTACGAGACGAACAAAGAAATGCAGTTTGAAACTTTCAGAGATGCACTGAACTGAATGAGCGGTGTCATGATGAGTTCAATACACATTCGAGAAATGGCAACTGGAAGTTTCTGATAAAATTCAAAAGAGGATGACTTGGACTTTCTAACAAAATTCATATTTCATTGGATCCGTCATGAGTTTTTTCGAACGGATGAATGTGGACGATAATCATTTTTTTATATTTTGTTTTGGCGAAACATTTGCCGAGCCAAGAAAGTTCGCTACAACTTGCCAAGTTCACTGACAGACAAGATAGTAATAGTTTCTGAAGTGGTTTTTAAATGTTTTTCGATAATTTCTCAATGGGTTTGGCAACGCTATTCTTTTAATCGACAAACGATTATGTAGAAAGTAGTTAAAATGAATAAATCATGACGGAGTACAGAACGAAATTGATTCTGGTAATCATTTTCATGCTATATGGAAAAAATGAAATAAAAATAAAAAGAAGCAACCTGACTACGTTTGAATAAAATTAACTGAAACGTAAGAAATATAGGTACTGATTGCCATCACCGTTCAATAAAAGACACAAGTCTTTTGTTGTGTTAGAAATGTTCCTAATAATTGGAGTCATATAGATGGAAGTCTTTTGATGGTTTCACAGTTTCATTTATTGATTCAATTTGAAAGAGATACATCAAAGATATATTTTATCAGATTTGATACTGTTTTTTCGTTGATAATGCATCTTCATGACATGACATGTTTGCAATTTAAGGTAAATTTGCGACTCCTATTTCGAACTACTCAATAAAATCGAATTCTTCCTTTCATCGAACTCAAAAATTGCGCAAATGAACTCGCACCAGTATTTTGCAGACTTTTCAACATGTCTTACAAGAAAGGGGTTTTTCCTACTTGTTGAAAGATAGCTCGAAGTTAGCCTATTCCCAAAAAGGGCATTGCTACCAGTGATATCAAAACTCATGGAGAAAGTCGTAAACCACCATATCCTCAAAAATTTAGAAGGCTTCAACATCTTGGGCGATAATCAATATGGCTTTCGGAACAAAGATCAACAGGCGACCGTTTATCGTATGTCAGCCAAATTTTGAAAAACTCAATCGAGAAAAATGGAGAATCAAGAGCTGTTGCACTTGATATTTCTAAGGCATTTGCAGTGTGTGGCAACAATGTTTGCTGAACAAATTTCGATGATGTGGCTTGTCAGATCATTTTTGTGTACGACTCTTCAGCTTCCTGAAAGAACGTTCCTTTCAAGTGGTCGTCGATGGATATCTCTCGAATTGAATATTACTGGAGTTTTTTCCCAACACCAAATCGTTATTTTCAACACCTCTACCCGTGTTTCGATCATCTTCAAAGAGAAAGATTAAAACTGTTTTAATCTTCCTCTTTGAAGATGATCACTTGGTGATCGAAACACGTGTCGAGGTGTTAAAAATAACGATTTGGTGTTGGGAAAAAACTCCAGTAATATTCATTACTACTCCAAAGGTTCCAAACAGTGCATCATAAGTATCTCTCGAATTCTTTCATCATCAACGCTGATGTTCCTCTATATTGTCTCCGACCCTCTTTTTACTGTATATCAACAACTAATTGGAAAAAATCAAGAATCCAATATATTGCTTTGCTGACGACAGTACACTTGTCTTGCCATTTCATTTTGATTCCAGGATATCGGCTACGGAGGTACATCTTCACCGGCAGCAGGAGGTTGTATATCTCAATGAGAATCTAGAAGTGATTTCGAATTGGGGTGAAAGTAACCAGATTCAATTTAATGCCACAGAAACCCAGGCAACGGTTTTCTCCAAGAATAAAAATGTCTCCGAACCGAATATAATAATGTCAGGTTAGACAATTCCGCTTTCTGCTTCTATAAGTTTGTTGGTGGTTAAGAAGGATACCAATATGTCTTGACACAATCATGTTGCTGGAATTGCTTCCCAAAAGCTTGGAACACTGTTCCGAATCAGAAAACTGTACACACCCCAGCATCTTTTGATGTTTCATAAAGCTCAGATCAGACCTTCCTTGGATACGCGACGGAGTGTGGCTGCTCATCGTTTCGAGGTTGAATTCAGTAGACCTCGAACTTCATTTTTAAGAACTCTATCATCTGGAGAACTGCGTTTATGTGAATTATCGTCCAGAGAACGTTTTTCGAAATGAATTTAATATTCAGCGATTCAAATCCAATGTGAATCGCTACTTTCACACTCTGAGAGCACCTTAAAAATTTTCCTGCAGTGCATATGGATTTGATAAAATTTCTGTAAAAACTGTGAAAGCAGTCAAAACTGAAGTCTCGCCAATTTTATTTTATATCATTTCCAAATCCTCCGAATGTGGAATAGTTCCAAAAAAAAGTGAAAATTGCAAAGGTTTCGCCCATATATAAAAGTGGAAAAAAAAACATTTGAATAATTATCGACCAATTTCTGTGCTTCCAGTTTTTGCAAAAATCTTAGAGAAACTGATATATATGAGGTTTGTGGAGGCTGGAAAACAATAACCTTTTATATAAAAGTCAATACGGTTTTCACAGATTTAGCGACACAGAGACAGCGGTAATGGATGTAGTGTCGCAAATCCGAATGGAAATTGATGAAAATAAGAAATGTTGTCTCTTGTCCCTCGATTTGTACTTGTGATATACTGTTTGGAACCTTTGGTGTAGTAATGAATATTACTGGAGTTTTTTCCCAACACCAAATCGTTATTTTTACACCTCAACACGTGTTTCTATTACCAAGAGATCATCTTCAAGAGGAAGATAAAACTAATAACTACTCAAAATTAAAGCTACTTATACTAATTAGGTACATCATACAGGTAGGTAATCAGTAATACCACCCATACAAGTGTACCACCCTAAATTAATTTTACAATTGGCCTTTCTATTATTTACAATATGTCCTTATGTATGTTCAAATGTTACAGCTATATATAGAATTTTCAGCTATATAAAATCAGTTTCACAATATTGCCTATCTAAATATATTTACAACGTGTCTTTTTGTAGTAATCAGTAAACCCAACAATATTATTTCAACAAGCTATATAGTATGATATTTGGTATTGGTCCGATGTCGTTATCCATAATATTATTATGTTTACTTATTTCCACACTCTCACAGGCATCTAGTTGCCTGTTGTTATTAACTTGTCTAAATAATCTTAAAGAACTGAAGTCTATGGAATGGTTTTGTTGCAAAATATGATGGGCGACTGATGATTTTTCAAATCTTCCATATTTTAAGTGTGCTATGTGTTCCTTATATCTCACTTTAATAGATCTTTTTGTCTGTCCAGACATCACGAACCAATTTGAAGAAAGAAGTTTTTTTTCATCTCCTAAAAACGTCAACTTGGTTTCTGAAACGCGCTTCAAGAAGTGTATTGATAAGGAAAAGAGTAAGAGTTTTCAGTTTTACTTCATTTTCACGTTATTTTCACCGAAGAGTAAAACACCCCTGGGTATATACATGATTTCAATTGAGTAATTAGTAAAAAATTTGGCTTTTGTCGGCAAAACAAAGGAGTAAAATCTCTCGTCAGCTCAGGAAGATATTTTGTCAAGTGATGAAAATGGGATATAACTAAATGCATACCCAAGAATAACTCCAGACGACAGTGACCGGCTTCGACAAATTGTCGCAGTCTAAAATTACCAAATCAAAACGAATCACTGCGTTATAGTACGTAATGTACTACAATTTGAAGAACAAATTTCAGGATTCGAAGTTTCACATCATTACCAGATTTCATTATCGAACTGCTATATTTTTTCAGATTGAAGTGAAAAATAAATATATTTTTCGCAATAATCAAACAATTCTATAATGTTTCTCCAGGAATATAATATAAAACATCTTTAAAAAAGCCTTTTTGATAATCGTCGCTTCTGTCTGTCATGATAAACTCAAAATTATCATAAAATGGATTTTTAAACGATTATCACAAACGAACGGAGTTATTCTACAGGAAGATTTAAGAGTATCATTATATAGCGATCCGTCCCGGCTCCGTACGGGTGCACTGCTAATACTAAATATAAATTCGCCCACCGGAAATTTAAGGTCATGGATAAACAGTTGTGAACACTCCTTTTTTTCCCGTGGCTGGCTCCCAGTTGGAATATTTGAAAACTCTTCTCTATTACATATGAAAAATATAACAGGAATCTACATCAAAAATTTCAGCCTCTGAAAATATACCGGTATTAAAAGATAACTTTATTTTATGAACGCGCCTTTTTTCCCCGCGGCTAGCGCCCCAGTTAAAATTTTCAAAGATTCTAACATATTAAAAAAACACTTCATTGTGAGAATTTCACTAAACGACTTTACAAAAACGCAACACGTGTTTCGCTATACAATGGGCGAGTCTTAGTAAAGACACGGGTTTTGTGGCCGTGGTCTGCAGGTTTTTATGCCGGAAATTTCGTCCAACGCATTAATTTATGTATTTGTAATACAATACTCTACAGGATATAGCCCAATTACAAAGCAGGAAATAACAGAGTATAATAAATATATCACAAACAAGTAACTGTAAAGTCTACAAAGACTACAAACAATACAAACAAGTGACTATAAAGGTCACTTTATATTTATTATAGGCGACAAAACAAATATTTTAGGAAGTGGGATTTTATATCTGACAATTTGCAACTAAATGTATCTAAATTAATAAAAATAATAATAGAATTAACTTTAGCCATGGTATGGATCGGAGAATTCTCCAGAACATTTGTGCGAGATGTTTTTATATAGAAAGTACTCGGGTGTCTGGAACAGATTCTAGGAATGCAAATATTAAACTTTTCCAATAATGTTGGGCAGTCACTATGCTTTTGATAATTTTATAGGTTAGTAACACTATAATATTCACGCCTTTTTTCGAGACTGAAAAAGTAATGCTTTTGTAGCAATTCAGAGTGGGTTGTTCCTATTGGAGGATGAATGCCATCTGTTTTTAGGCTTAGCATTTTTGAAAATCGTCGTTGAATTGCTTCTATTCTATCAATTTGATATTGATAAAAGGGGATCCATACAACTGACGCGTATTCTAACTTTGATCTTATGAGAGCATAGAATAAAGTTTTCAAGGTCGAAGTTTCTTTGAAATCATTACTGTTACGTGCAATTAATCCGTACAAACAACAGGAGGGGGTTACAACATTATCGACATGCCTATTAAATTACGTACAGTGTGACGCCAAGATCAGTAAATGTTTGTGGTCTCACCAGGGAAACGTTTTCTATTGAATAATCAAAGATCAAGATATTCGTTTTCAAACTGTAGGACATGACCTTACATTTATCTGGGTTTAGCGACAAGTTATTTCCATAACACCATTCTACAATCCGTCGTACGTTTGCTGAGAGGTTCACATAATCATCTATGTTCTCAACGAGGCAGTATAGTTTTAGATTATCGGCATACAAAAGGAAATACTCATCTATAGCATCTGCAATATCATGCACATGTTATAGTATATAGAATATAGTATAGATGAAATGGACACATTGAAGAGCAACGGTCCCAGATTTGATCCTTGTGGAACACCGGAAAAAGCACTATATTTGGTAGATTTGAAACCACTGATGTATTGCATCAGTTTGGACTTCCATTGTCTAATATAATATAAATTGATTTGAAATTCCTGAAAAAATATTAAAAAGACTAACTAAAAATAACAATTTCATTTAAACAAAAATAAACTGAAATTACAAAGAAATAACATGAAACCAAACAACAACCAAAAAAATAAAAATTGAAATATTAATAAAAACTGAAAATTAAAAATTATTATTAACAAAAAATAAAAAATAAAAATAAAAATTGAAAGATTCCAAACCAGGTTATGTCACGACGTTTCGATTGTTAGTATCCACAATCGTCTTCAGGTGAAACCATTAAGCTGAACATATTGTTTTCGATCCCGTAGATAGGACTGAAAGAATGCGATTGAGGATGAAGATGATCCAAAGGCTACTAATTTGTTTAGCAGAATGCCATGGTCAAGCCTGTCGAAGGCTTTAGAAAAGTATTTGTAAATAACATCAGTTTGGGCCCTATTGTCAATAGATTCAGCAATATGTTGGGTTACAGTCAGAAGATTGGTGACCGTTGAACGATTTTCCATAAAACCTTGTTGGTTTATACTTATATTGCAACTTACATGCCGATATATAACTCACTCCAGCAGAGTCTCAAAAACTTTTGCAAAGTTGCAAATAATAGAGATAGGCCGATAATTTGAAATATCTCGTCTATCTCCTTTCTTGAAAATGGGACAGACTTTTGATGATTTCCTGATCCTTGGTATTGTAGCCGATCTTAAGCAGATATTAAGTAGTAATGCGTTGGATATGACAGGAATAAGAACCAGATCACCAACTCAGGTATTGCGATCGTTACCACATCGCCTTTGAAAATATCTACCGCAGCTGTAGACGAACCGTCAGGAAGACCACGGCCAGAAAACCCCGAAAATAGCCTTCATACAAGTAAATGATCTTTCACGTTTGAGGAATGTTGTCTGTTTTGAACTTTGCTCTAGTCCGTGTATGGAAAATGCAGGAAATATTTATTAAATGATATATTTTTGAAAGACACTGGAATTTTTCAACGATAATACAAATTTCAACGCTATTTATTTTTCATCAATAATTTATTTTTTCTGCTCAGACTGTTTTCTTGTCTGTCTCATGAATAATCTGAATAGATGCAGATAACGTATCCAAATATTATTTGTATACCATTTCAGGGTTTTTCTACCAAATATAAATGTTGTTTTCAGCTATTATTTTTAACTTTTCATTTGTATTGGTTCTTTCAGGGATTTTAAATCATATTAGACAGTGGAAGTCCGAACTAATGAAATTGGTTTACTTGAGTTCAACAAACAGAAACCGATCGTAACAAATAAAAAACTTAGTAGAATCAGACAATAGTTATTTTCTTCATTCTATATATTTCTTCTCATTGCGGGTTTATCAACTAGCTTCACTGTGGTTATTATTTTAAAAAACTCAAGAATAGATTATCGAGTCTGTATACGCCTAATTTTAAAAAACCCAAAATATATTACGGCCATCAATAATGCCCGAACAGAATGTTATAGAAATGAAAGGAATTAAAAAGCAATCTCCCAGCATGCTGACTCCTGCATTACATTTTTAAAATCCCTCGAAACCACGTTTTGACCTTCCGTTTTTTGTTTTCAGGAGAATATATTTCATGAGAATCGGTCTAGACTTCAACACTAAGCTGAACATTATCAGAATAATGAAATTTTTCATGAATGAGGTGAAACATTAAAGCAACATCTGTGGCCTAACTGTTACCACAGCGGTTTATGAAAGCCTCAGGGGAGGCAGCACACGGAGATCGTCTTCATGGTGTACATTAAATTTCAGAGACCAATTAAGTGATAATAAATTCAACAGGATATTAGTAAGATATATGACGACGTTTAAGCAGTATCGAATTATTTTGTAAAAAAAATATTAGGTGTAATGCATTTTTGAATGAATTTCAGTATCAATTGACAAGGTTATAGTTGAAGAATAAAGTACTTGTTGGAATATTAGATTCATATTGATTGAGTTATGTGAAGTGGAATCTCATCTATGCGTTCTACTAAAAATACTACAACTTTTAGAGATCATTGCGTTTTTTCCACCCATATTTTATGATACCTCTTCGAAATTCTCGTTCACTGTACTATAGCCTGCACAAGTTTTTTAACTGATATTTGACACATTATTTCAGAAATAGTGTCAATGAAACCTGAAAAACTGTTGATATCCTTCTGTAACATCGCATGTAATTGAGATATTTGTAATATAGCCCCAATTCGTTCAGGTGTGAACTAATGGTCAGTATATAATAAGTAGTTCTGTGATCAATATTAATAAATATCTGTATCAAAACTAGTACTGTCCCAAATCTATGAAAATTATCTAAAGTTCGGCCAATTTATAAAAAAGGGGACAAGTTTGATGTCGGTAATTATAGACCCATATCAGTAATATGCAACTTCGCCAAAGTGTTTGAAATCCTTATATATAGCAGGTTATATCCACATATGAGCAATCAAATTACACCAGTGTCATTGCCTTTCGCGTTTGAAAGCCGTGGATTTTTGGAATTTCTTCTCTTTTTTCGGCTAAAGACAAAAGAGACCCATTATCAGCAGCAGGGGTCTATCGCATACCGTGCACATATGGAAAGGTATATATCGGAACCACCAAACGATCCATGGGAACAAGACTAAAAAAGCATAAAAGGAACTGCAGACTAGGCCAAACGGACAAATCAGTTGTGGCAGAACACGCACTTAGTGAAGGAGATCACAGAATTTTGTTTGAAAACACGGAACTAATTGCCCCCAACCAGGGATACCATAGCCGACTGGTACGGGAGGCAATAGAGATCCACAAACACACAGATAATTTCAACAGAAAAGAGGAAGCGGTGAACCTCAATCGAATATGGAACCCCATTTTAAGGAATTCGAGAATAACGAACAGGACAACAGGCAGAGAGATTGTTAATGTTCCAGGTTCAGGTGCGGGTACGACTACAGGTATAAGAGCAGATACGAGTACAGGTAAAAATACAGGTACAAATACAACGGATTACCTGACAAGGCATAAATACGCTTTACGAAGCCTAAATGGTAGTCATCGGACAGCAAGCCATGATGGTTAAACCTCTGAAGAAGCTAGCCACTCGCGCCAGCGGAACGTCAGGAAGAAATTTCAAAAATCCACGGCTTTCAAACTAGAAAAGCAATGATACTGTAAACCTCAGCCGTGAAAGTCTAAACCATTTTGTCAAATTACACCACTGCAACAGACTTCAACAGACAGAAATTGTACAGGTACTGCTTTTCTCTGACCCTGATCCAACTTTTCAAATCATACTTCACTGACAGGCGTCAGTATGTTATATTCAATGGCTTCAAGTCTGTGGAATATGCAGCTACCTCGGGTGTTCCACCTAACCTAACCTAGGTCCACTTCTCTTCAACGCCTTCATAAACGACATAGTTGAGGTCATTGACATCAACTGTTTGATGATGATGAAATTATATTGTGAGATCAATGGCGTCGAGGACTGTCTTCAACTCTCCCTCAATCTGAAACGTGTTGAGCAATGGTGCTTTTCCTTTAAACGCGAGTGGATGTAATGTAATGACGTACACACTAAAAATCGTCCATTTTCATATCAATATTTAATAAACAATTCAACGGCTTGTCACATTCACCGATCTAGGTGTTAGCTTCGACACAAAACTCTTCTTTGTATCACACATTGAAGCCACTCTGTCTGCTGCAAACAGAATGTATGAATTTATTGCACGAATCTTATTCCACATTTCCCATCGACAAATGTAGGTAATCTTAGCAGCTCAAATGTTCTCATCTGACTCAGGCCTGTTTTACAAAAAGGGGTAAAAGTTTTTGGAGTAAAATCTAGTCCTCTTTGATATTTGTTGGACTGAGATCTTGGGATGAAAATATTGTTTCAAGTAACGGTTACTAATTTAGTTAATATGTACTAAGATATCCTGGCCGTTTTTCTTCATTCAGTAATTTTTTCGACACGTTCAGTCGATATAGATATAAAAATATATTTCATATATTTCCAGGAAAACTACTTAACTTTATCTGACAGCGTTACGTTCGCTATTGATGGCTGTCAAACAAATACTAAACACAATACTTATATTGAGTTTTAGTTTGCCATTTCTTGCAAACAACAACCATAACTTTCGGTTGGGTTCTGAAATAATCCTCCCACTTTGGTAGAGGAGCCTGACGCCACTATAGCTACAAAAATTTTAGGGACTCCAGTTTTTACTGGAATAAAATGGGTTGTGCTTGGGCTCTAGTTTACAACTAGTTAGCTTTGCAGTGAAAGCTGTAGGAAAAGACAGAGGACGGATCCCGTCGGCGGTCGGTATTAAAGCTTGGCTTTGCAACTGTCCGCTTTGGGGAGCCTCATTAATCTTTGATTTTCGAAAATTGATTTTTCAGTTGATCAATTCATTCGTGGTTTAGCCTAGCAACACTGACAATACCTATGACGGGTCGAAACAGCGCTGTCATGTGTTGAATCATGAATTCGTTGTATTTGTCTTCAACTGAAAGATGCCATATTTATTAGCTCCTTCCATTTTCCCCATTTTCTCCTTAAATCATTGGCGATATCGGTCATTTATATGCACTGAACCTGAAGTCGCATACCTCCCATGATACTAATTAGATATAGATCCATACCGCAATGTCTCATTAGATAATTTTATGAGATAATAATAATCATGTTGCGCCTAATAGACCATTACAATTCCTTGATTTCCACAGCTCACTTTACTCTATCTTTAGAAAATTAGTTTGATGCCTGAATTATAGTGATTATGCACATAAATTTCCACGATTCGTTAGCGAGACGATTGTTTATTGAAATTATATCAATTTTCAATCGCTGGTGCATTTAGCATGCCTGCCACTTTCAATTACTCAAAACTGTTAACGCCTGTAGTTTATCAGACAATTCTCCGTGTTTGTTGATTCATTAAACTAACTCAATGATTTATTCAATGATTGGGGTATCTGGAGAAGTGATGTAGTCATAATGGAAAGAAAGATTTGGCTTTCTACTACTCCATCTTGATACAAAATAATGTGGGAATCTTCCAAAGAATTCAATTCCAATAAATTAACTCCAAGAAAAGTAACTCTCAGACACAAACTGGAAGAAAAAGCCCTCCTGAAACATCTACAAAAACTCTTTCCTCTACCCAGTTTGTATTCCCAAAATTCGTTACGGATAAGAGTTACTTCTTTTGAAACTGCTACTCCATCTTTGAATCAAGATGGATACAGATGAATAGAAAAAAGAGATTTTCATATAATCTAATGTTCATATCAAAGTAGTTGTTTCAAAAGTATAGTTTCTTTGTTTGAAGGTGATTGACAATGTTTCATGATGAATTTCAATAGTTCTGACTTCCATTGTCTAATATATAAAATGATTTGAAATCCCTGAAACAACTGAAAAAGGAGAATTAAAAATGAATAACTGAAAATAACAATTATATTAAGCAAAAAAAATAACCTGAAATGAAAGAATAGTGAAATAAAATACAAGCAACAATAAAACGATTGAAAAAAAAATAAAGTATAAAAAATTAGAAAGAAATAAAATGAAATAATAAATAAAAAATTAGGAGATTCCAAGCCACGATAGTTCACGACGTTTCGATTGTTAGTATCTACAATCGTCTTCGGGTGATGACTGGACTGATTCCTCCGAGAGAGAAACAAATCATGCAACTGAATAATCGTCAAATCTTTCATATTTCACAGTTATTTATTTATACAAGTGATTTACTGTTGTTTATTCTTGTATGTCCTATATATTTATGGGTCGTTCGGGTACTTTCACTTATCCCCGCTTTCCATTTTTTTTCCGCTTCACTGGTTCAGTGGGTGATGACCGTTTGGCGGGAGTTGGTCATTTTTCGCTTGATGATGGGTTTCCATATGTTGCGTATCTCTACGCTAGCTTGACTTAATACGTTGTTGGACAACATGTATGCGGCTTCCTTGAATTTTCTCCAAAACCAATGTTTCTCTCTCTCGATGTTGTGTTAATGGGTCCAAACATGATCTGCTATTCCTGATTTGGTGGTTTTCCCTCGCTGTGTGTGTTTCTTATGCTCGGCAATGCGAACATTCAATGGCCTCTTAGTTTCACCAATATAGGATTTTCCGCACTCACAGGGTATCCGGTAAATGCAACTCTTGGAGTCGCAGTCCGCGTTTGGTGGCCTGGTTTTCGTGAGCCTGCTACGGATAGTGTTACCGGATCTGAAGCACGTTCTGATGTTGTATTTGGAACCAATTCTTCTTAGACTCTCGGATAATCCTCTGATGTAAAGAAGTGCAAGCACTGGTTGTGACGGCTTCTCTTTCTTGGGAGGCTCCTGCTGTCTTTCAGCCAAAGTCTTTCCTACCATCGCTTTGGAGTAGCCATTCCGTTGAAAATCATTTTTGATGATGGCTAGTTCCTTCTCGAGACCTTCCTTCGTATTACAGAGCCCGAAAGCGCGGTCTAATAGAGTCTTGATGATTCCTCTTTCAGTCGATTGATGGTCATTGGATTCGTGGTTCAGATACTGTCCCGTGTGAGTGGGTTTTCGGTATACAAATGTTTCCCACTTAGTGTCGGTCCTCTTCACCAAAACGTCTAAAAATGGCAATTCGTTGTGGATTTCCTTCTCCATTGTGAAAGTGATGGAAGGTCTCATGCTGTTGATGTGTTTCAGGAAGGCGTCTAGTTCAGTATTCCCATGGTTTCATACGATGAAGATGTCGTCAACATATCTCAACCAGACTCGAAGTTTCTTGTGAGCTTCTTCAGTGGCCAGAGTTTCAAACCACTCTATATATATGTTTGCTATGACTGGTGAAAGTGGCGATCCCATTGGCAGTCCCCCATCTTGTGTAAAGAATTTGCCCTTCAGTTGGAAATAACAATTTCGTACCATCATAATAGTAATTCCATAATTAATTCTATAGGTAGATTCGTTCTCTCTTTCAGGTTCTCGTCTTCGGATAGCTTTCTCTGTATGATTTGGAGTGCTTCGACCGGAACGTTGGCGTAAAGGCTTTCCATGTCGAAATTAATTCGTTTATCTTCCTGTGTGACTTCAATTGACCCTAGTAGTTCGACAAAATGCATTGAATTCTTCACAAAAGACGATGTTTTTCCTTGTAATGGTTGTATGATGGGAAGTACACTAGTTACCAGTGAGAACTATAGAGAGAAACAGAAAGCGTTTTTTTATACAACGAACCACCACTGGGACTCAAGACCCAATGAAGGTAGTTATCACCTCCACCTCGTTGAAAATTATTTCATTATTATCAGTATAAGGAACAAAATACTCAACTAGCATATTCTTCCCAATCCAGTCTTGAACTCGATAAAAATATACTCGTACCTACAGTTATCCATAATAAAAAAGACAGATGTGATATAATGAATCTCTATAGCTACCATATATAAAAATATCAGAGTAACTTGCTCGTACGAAGAAACAGTAAAACTAGTTTCACTCGCGAAGAAGATTGCGCAAAAAATTTCTTGAAAGTTGACTTACATGTAACAACATATTGAGATGAATCTTCTGAATGAATTCGAGATATTCCTTGTTCGTGACAAGTCGCATCTTCTCGCAAGAAGAAGAAATAACCTCGTTATTCGTAAAGACAGATTGTAATCGAAGATTATAAACTAAGCGATATACCGCGTGACCACAAAAAGTGGAAAATGGCCACTGTAGATATATAGATTTGGAAATTTATACAGTTACAATGGAAAAACATCTTATTTCATTGAAAAACTTGATGACTTACAAATTCGAAACGGGGGTATCATGTTGGTGATGTTGTAGCTTTGTTCACCAATGTTTCGGTAAAAATGAAATTATACAATGCTACTTATCTGGATTTCTGAAATATGTACTGACAAAACATTTCTCCAGTTCAGAGCTGGTTTTTCTCGAAAGAAATTTGGAGTTGCAGAGGATTCATTCTTGTCACCGATTCTGAATAATATTTTCATGGATAATTCTGAGGAAACATACATCAAAATCTACCAGAATGGACCAAAGATCTGGCGGATACATAATTTCGATCTTTTCGCTATCTGAGACCATAACCTAGTTAACATAAACGCTTTTTACGAGTTGTTTGAATTTAAAAGAACACATGATAAAATTCACGTTGAGAAGAAATAACCTCATTATTCGTAAAGACAGATTGTTTCGAAGATTATAAACTAACCGATATACCGCGTGACCACAAAAAGTAGAAAATGGCCACTGTAGCTGTATAGATCTGGAAATATAAACAGTTACATTGGGAATGCATCTGGTTTCATTGAAAAACTTGATGACTTTTGAATTCGAAACGGGGGTATCTTGGTGGTGATGTGGGTTTGTTCACGAATATTCCGGTTGAAATGAAATTAGACAATGTTACTTATCTGGATTTCTGAAATATGTACCGACAAAACATATTTCCAGTTTAGAGTTGGTTTTTTCCCAAAGGAATTTAGAGCTGCAATGGGGTCATCCTTGTTACCGATTCTGAGTAATGGAGTAATGGATCATTTTGAGGAAACATACATCAAAATCTACCAGAATGGCCCACAGATATATTGATAATGTTTTTGCTATCTGGGACCATAACTAACATAACATCAATACTTTTTCGAATTATTTGAATTCAAAAGAACAAACAATAAAATTTACGTTAGGAAGGGTAGTTCATAATCAACCTTCTTTTCCTGATGTAATAAACATCGAATAATACTTTGTCGAAAGAAACCCCATACAATTATATATCTCCACCATAAATACAAACAGTTGAAAAAAACAAAATGGTGGTATTTACATGGTACCTTTCTCTTGTGAAGAAAGTTATACAGGTAATATATACCTCAAGGCCATTAGATGCGGTAACTATAAATTTCAAACAGGGTGCTAAGTGAAGATCTGACCCACTGACTATATGTGAAAAGATCTAGAAGATTAGCTAATTCTCTGTGGTTATTTTTTTATCCGAATAAGGCAGCTGCTTATTGCAAAAACTTCGACTTTCTGACCTTTTTCATTATTGATATTATAAAATTAAAACCAATTGATACTACGGACATTATAATGTCCTTCATTTAAAATGAAGAATATATCCAATTGTGTTGAAAAGTTTCGATGCCAAATAATTAATTATACGATCGACTGACTTATGCGTTTGTAGAACAACCTGGTAGTTTATTATTCGAATATCGTATATATGACTCTAAAGCATTGGTTTGCATTATATGTATTACAGCGTGAGGGAGTTTTGAACTGGCTATGAATTGATTTTTTTTTTAAATGAAACGTAGTTTACGAGTATTGCATAAATAATGTTGAAGTCCCATCTTAGATCTAGGTCTATAATTACACCTGAATATTCAACTTTCATTTCAAAGTGGATTGATTGTATGGTGTTACAAGTTCAAGTAAGATAATTTTATCGAGTTGTTGCAAGTTAAGGTAAATAATGGGTTTTTCTAAGTTGACTGATAGTAACCCGTACTACTCCAGCTAATTTTTCAATAATAGATCTTTCTCATTCTGATCAGTTGTTGGCTTTGGAAAAAATGAGTTGGGAGTTATAAAATATCGTATTTACTATCCTGAGAAAAATCCCGTTATCATGATTATGAATGGAGTTGGTCGCAAAATTGTACCAAGTGGAACACCTGGCAAGGTTCATCCTCACTGTTTTGAGACCAGAGTTGACTTTTTCTTCAGTGTTTTCAAATATGTTAAACGAATAGGTGTAAGGTGATATTAAAAGCATAATCATGAATTTCTTCTATGAAGAATCCCGCACTAACACCTGAACTTCGTAGTATTAGCCAGGGTATTAGTTATTTTCTGATAGGTGTCAGTCCATGAGCCTACTGTGTAGGTAAGGGAAGACTGACTTGAACGAATTGTTCATTCAGATGATTTCATTTATAGCACGTATGCCTACATTGCCCACTCACTATATTTGGACTTTGATTTGTTACTACAATCAACTATATAAATGCCAGAGACCACTAAACTGTAATGATAGATGCAACTTATGGATCTAGTAATTATATGTGACTGACAGAGTTTTTGGTAGCTCTGGCAGCTCAGAGATATGTTTTGAAGTTATCCAATTCACATTTCATTGTTATATTTTCGCTGAATGGTTCACAAAACCACAACATGCATTTCGCTAGGTAATAGCTTTCCCAAGAGTTTTCATACAGTATGGATTCTCATCAAGTATTTGCCAATTCCATCATATATGATTGGCTGTTGTTTCAACTAAAAAATTTGCTCTGAGAGCAGCATATTTTTTTTTAATTTTCATTCCTAAAACTGGAAACATAAGAAACAGAGAAGAGAACAGAGGAGTTTCAGAAGATCCTTCGCTTTTAGTAGTTTTAATTGTTCCTTTTCAATTTTTTTTCCTTTCTTGAATAACATTTTTTCTTCAGATATTGAAGAAGAAATAGAAAGCAAAAACGGTATATATCGGAAACATGTTCCATAATGCGAGTTACAGCGGTTCGTTTCTTCATTTTTCATATCTACCAATATCGCACTGTACCTTGTGAAATGAGAACTCTGAAGTGAATTATCGAAACAAATTCAGGCGTTCTAATCAAAATAGCAGCTCGCGGCAAAAGATCTTGATCTGAATTATGTGTCTGGTACGCCCATCATGACGTACGGCTCTAGTCCGAAATATTGCAAGAGTTTTCGATGAAAGTTTCGATTCAGTACGAAACTAGTTTAGGAAAGTTGCTGACTCAATCGACTATTGAATTTGTTACCTCATAGAAACATATGTAATGAATATAACTATATAATTTTTATCAACAGATAAAAATTAATATATGCCGTATTTCATCTGCAATAACGTTCGTTGAAAAAAAAATGTTTGTAGAGATTGAATTATATTTTCAAATTACCATTCAGGTATGTAACTCGATTTTTTTCAACTGATTGTATCGAAAACAAAGTCATGAAAATATCTTGAAGTTGTCAATCACTTTTGAATAACAAAATAGGCGAATTCATTGTCATATTTTTTTGACGGTTCAAAAAATATCAAAAAAATGAGACTCAAACTGAAAGAGTCTATGTTTCAATGATGACGTAAAAGACATGAACATATTGGGTACTGAGAGGAATAATTCATCGAGATCCACTCGAGATCCACTCCACTAATTAATACAAAAGGTTATATCCTGCCTTCTCTAGGCAGTAATTCAAGTATATCATTCATTTTTGAATAGACCGACACCTCACTTGATGAACATTATAAACACATTCCATGATCATTTTCATAAACATTTTTTTTAATTTTATACGCATTTCTCTATCACCGTACCTTTCTACCGAGAAAAATTGTTTGATTATTATCATGGATAGCATTATTTATTAAATTTCCATTGTAGATTCCTCAAATTTAAGCAAAGTTTTTGGTGCTTTTTATTGCCATTAAATGATTTTAACAATCTCCATTTTACTCAATATGAAGAGTATTTTAGTCAGGATATTACAGTGTTCTTTTTGAAGTTGCGAAGTAGCATGTGTTCAAAGATGAAGGAAAAAGTATGTGTCTGAATTTCATTTCGAAAATTTATATTAACCTTTCGAAGGGTTATCAGGAAAAATGAGAAATTAAACTTTCTATGTTTTTACCACTTCTATTTGTGACTATCGTTAGTGCAGTTTCATCCTATATATTGTAGTTTTATTGTATTAGTTTGAAAATATCCATATTGGACGAAACTGCAGTAATGATAGTTACAAATAAGTGTTAAAGAAAATAGGGAGTTTCGTTTCACATTTTTCATGATGATCAGGAGATCACCATGTCTACATATATCAATCAATTTATTGTAAGGGTTATATTAGAGAAAAATTAGATTATTAGAGAAAAATTTTTAGGAAAGAAAAGTTTTGGCTTCGTACACATTTTTTGTATGAAGATAGAGAAGTAGAAATCTAAAACTTTTCTATCCAAATATATCAACCTGTAGGTATCTGAAATGATTGTGGCACTACAAAAATCGGGGTTGAAAATTTCAGACGAGTACGTATTAAATCAATAGCTCTTTACATTGTAAATTGCATGGTTTCCCTTGCTCATGAAACTAATCAGAATCATGAAGAAGAAAACTTCACTTAGCTGAACAGGAGTCATTTCAAAAACTACAACTCCCGATTTGATCTCCATAAACTTTATTTGAAAAAATATAATCACAACATGTTTCGCTAGCACAGTAGCTTTTTCAAGTGTATGAATAAGTGACAGATAATGGAACAAATTCACAAATCTATGAGTTTGCTACTTTCGAACTTTTCAATCACAAATGTTTTTTATCTAAGGTTTCATTCTGAATTTCGTTAAAATATTTCAAATATCATTCAATTTCATTACTCTTATTCACAGCACTAGTAATTTCAGCATATCTTTGAGTCATATTTGATTCAAAAACTCTGAGTGTGGAGTGAAAAAACTACAGATATGCTATAGGGCTATTTTACTAGGTACGCAGCTGGTACATTATCAAAAGGTAAGTTGAGACAACCGCTTGTATCGTGTCCAATGTGTGAAGTTGAGATATTACATTTGGATAAACAAAAATGTATCCATACTCCATAGTCAAAGAAATTATCCAGACACTCAGCTTATCAAAATGTTTTACTGGAGGTTATTCTCAACAGTGTACCGCCTAACAGTGCTTTTATATTACAAAGGTCCTGTTTTATTTTTTAAGTTATACCAGCACACAATAAAAAAAGTTATTTTATATTCGGAGTCAGAGATATCATATCGAACACCCATATTTCGACAAAGTGCTTTGCTGAAGTTTGTTGTCAGTAGACTATGGTCGAACGTAGTCTGATTAGTTTTTTTTTCAAGAATGAAAATCTGACCCTGTGTTCGCAGTCGGAGGAATTGTATGACACCCCACAATTTGACACAATGTTTTCCTGAAGTTTATTGTTAGCAGTCTGAGGTCGAATATATCAAAAATACTGTTCTGATTCATTTTATGAGTCGAATCAATTAATAGATGAAGTAATTCTATGTTTGCAGTCAAAAAGATCATATCGATACCATACAGAGTGACAACATCGTTTGTTCGAGTTCATCATCAGCAGTCTCTAGTCTATAGATGAATATCCAGTTTCAATTCATTTTTCAATATATAACCCGTTAACAAATAAAGTTAAGCTGCTTGGCAATATGTTTTGCTGAAGTTTATTATTGTCAGCACTTTGAGATTGAACCATGCTTCGAACTTTTATGCATGGTATTGGCCACAACTTGATGGAAATCCATGTGGACCAAACTGTTGAACGCTACTACCTTTTATAATTTATGACGATAGGAATGTGTTGAGGAATTATATATGATAATATAAGATGATTTGTGGAAAATTGCAAAATCATGTTTATAATTTATTCAAGTTATAGTGATGGTTGGAAATTTTTTATTGAGTTCGGCAAAGTTTCCTAAATGTACCAGTAGAACAGACTAAGTTATCATCTACATATAAGAATGTGTTGATGAATTGATTAACATGAATTTCATTTCCAAGGTGGTCCACAATAATTATGTATTTTTTATACCAAATCGCGGTTAGAAGTTAGTGATAGTTTCAATTTTTTGTATGATCATTTCCGAAATTTCATGTACTTCCAAGTTTTACTCAGTTCATACCTGAACTCAGATTGAATTAATTGGTCGTTGAGTAGCATATCATCTTATATGATATCGGTTTCAATTCCATTACAAATGTTTTGAGTACGAACTGAAAAGGTATAAGCAGATGTCTAAAAAAAACGTCTGTACATGATCTACGAATTTTTGTAAGGAGGTAAATTACTCTTCCTTTCTTTGGCAGTCGCTAACATTTTTCTTTATAATGATGCAGAAGTAGAAAGCCAAAAATATTTTCCCCCAAATAATTTCTGTTGAAGAAAAAAATATTTCCTCTTCAATTTAAACGAAGATTCTGCTCTAATCTGTTTATCGGGTTATACCAGTTGATGAACAAAATAATTCTGTATTCGCAGTCAAAGAGATCATCGAAGACACTCACAGCTTGACAAGGGACACCGGCAGCTCCTGCGGCACGTGTGTGAAGCCCGCCGTCCTGCAATAAAAATCCTTCAGATCCTGCGAGCACCTGCAGCTTTCGAAGATGGGGCAGGGCGACAGCGAGTCCTGAACACTGGATGCAAACAACGCAGGAAAGAGCACTACCATCAGCAGGATGCGAGCGACAAAGTCCCGCATGCTGTCCTGCAGCGGGATTTCGCGCACTTTCGCGTTCCGACGATCCACCCGCTTCTCACGTCGCAGGCCAAAGGACTACTGAACTTCTGCCGATCAAGCGACGTGAAGTGCGACCGGTTTGCAGAGTTACCGCGCGCGGTTTCTTCACTCGCTCGGCCGCTGGTTGGCCTGCTGATCGGCAATGGGCCCTCTTTTGTGGTTAGCGGAAAAAGCAGGAAGCCGCGAGCGACGTTTCTTCCTGAGGGTTTGGATGGGCTGATATTTGCCCAATAGGCAAATTCACATGGACAAAACATTCCGACGATGGCAAATGAGATGTGACCATATGTTATCCAAATGATAATTCAAATCCAAAACAAGCACTTCTTCCACACATTAGAACAGTAATACTCTTCTTGACGCGCATGTCCTCAACAGGGACATAGCTGATAGCAACGGGTATTTTTCAAATATATTAGATAAGTAAAATTGGAAACGCAAACTTGGGATGAATCTTCGTAAACCTTTCACTTTTCAGAAGATACATTAACGGATGAGATCGAATTTCTGAAAAATAAAACAAATATTAGATAACTTCGAAGAGAAGATGTTGAAAAATGAAATGTCAGGGATGTAATGAATAAGATGTAAGGACTATGCCGAAAAACTCAGTTAGACTATGTACTGTTATGATCAAAGACATATCCGATTTCGGAGACCAGAAAAATTTGGTTTCGCTCAACACGACTTGGGGAATGGTCATTTGTTTTCCTCTTTGCAACAACATATTTGTCAACGTCACTTATCAATCATAGTTAAATTTCATATATTTTTTGTAATATAATGATACCGATCCCACGCCAGTATATCATATGAAGTAGAATAAACCTGTTTCAGTTGTCCTGAAGAAGGTGACAAAAAGTACCGAACCTTCCACAAATGTTAAAGAGCCTTTTTTGAAATAGCCCTTTTATCATTGATCGTATCAGTTCTTTTTGGAGCTTTTCTAGTTGTACAGGAAACTGTAGCTTCATAATTTTTCAGATCCAGCAGTTAATTTTACATAAGATAATTTTAGTGAAAATATACTGCGAAGTTTTTACATAAGAAAAATTGATTACTGAAAAATATTCGACCTGCTATCACTTTCTTTTTTTTCAACTATCCACTTACTAAACAATTTTTTGAGAGAAATTCAAATTTTATAATGTGACTTGTTTTCATTTCAAGGTACAGTATGTAATGTATAAACATTCAGGGTAGTCCATTTAAGATTTTATAGTTAGGATACTTTCTTGTGAAACTGAAAATGCTATAAAAATATTTTCGAGTCAGTTAATCCAAAATGTGATACCATCAGAGCCACCAAAATTTTATCTTGATACCAAAAGAGGTAAAAAAGTTATAGAGGTGAGCGTGAATTTGTTTAGGCCCGGTATAATTTTCATATGGAATTAAAGACTTTTCTGATGCTTTGTCCAAACAGCCTGCTATTTGAGTTGGTGAGTTAATAAAAAAATAAGCACATCCCGAAGTATATTTGCCTTGCAGCCAAGGCTGAGTAGATCACGAATCTAGTCAGCGGTCGATGTTGAAGCTTGGTTTTACAACTGACCGCCTAGGAAAGCCTAGTTTATCTTGATATAGGAAGATTGAGTTCTCAATATTTCCAACAGATGGCCTCTTCGAAACAGGGGATGCCGTCGAACGGCTTACCCTTTAAGGAGAGTTTAGTCCAGCAACGCCCGGTCAAGCGTGTGCGTTTGCTGTTGTGTTTAATTTCTGGTCGCATTTTGGTGAGTACGTACCCAATAACCATTTTCATTACTTTCAGGGTGCACATCGCTCTAACAAGTTACATTAACTTTTGTTTCAATTGCTATTCTTTCTAGGCCTGACCCCGTCTGAGCGTCAGGGCAACTCGGGTCCAGGCCCCGGGACCGCATAGAAGCATTCCACGGAGCTCCCAGACATGTCTCGATATGTCGGCTAAGTGGTTTGACTCCAGTCCCGTCTGCGAAACTCTCGTGAACCACGGCCCTATATGTGGATCCAATTCAGAAAGCGTGCTGCCTTTCTCCTCCACGACCAATGAGAATCACTCGGAAACGCCTCCAAAGGCAAAATCCAAGAAATTGCGTAAGGAAGCCCTTCTTAACAACGGCAGGAAAAAAACTGAGGGTTATTATATAGAGTCGAAAGTTTCGGTTACAGATACAGTATCTGAAGGGACCTCGAATCCGAGAGGTGAGGTGGCCACACCCAGTGGCCATATCATTGAAAATGCAGATGCAATGCAACTGGACGACGTCCAAAATGAGAAACAGGACACAGGAAGCACGGTACACAATACACAGGGAAATTAGGAGGTTGCCTCTTCTACTCAAAAGCCAAATGAACTCCCAGCTACTGAAAAAACTCGCGTTCCACCCATCATTTTCCGTCGAAAGGACAACTGGCTGCAACTCACTGAGCTTACTGCGCAGGAAAAAATGAATGTCTCCAAAGTTGTTGACCAGCACCAAGGCATTGAGGTCCAATCCGAATCTCCTGACGACTATCGCAAGGTTAGCCAGGCTTCTGGTGAGATATATATTCACCCCCAGAATACCGGTAAATCATAACCGTCTTTCAAGGCGTTCTAGAGCATTGAACATCCCCAAACATAATTATCAAAATTGGCGAAAACTGAAATTTTGTCGTTAAAGGTCATTACATTTTCCGACGCATTTCCTGCATGTCAGATGCTCCAAAAACATGAATGTATTGCACATGTTACAGATAAATCTAGTTTTCCTACTTCCTATAGCATTAACGACGTCCATGTGCCGGAAGTATAGGAGTTTGATTTTCATCAATAGTGTAGATTGCTTGTATTCTCAATTTAGTTGTTCTGGGAAGATCATTAGAGTGGACACTCTTTTTGCATGAGCTTGTACCAATTGATATCCAAGATCTCCTATATGAATGATCTTCTAGTAATCGGAGGTTTATCTTTATTGTTATTATTTTGGTATATCATATAAAAGGTAATAGAAGCTATGTTCAAGACACCATACAATATCACCATAGGTCAACGTCGTGTATTTCTTGAACAATCATAAGCTGCACATAATTTGTCAACGGTGTTCACTCCAACTGTTCTACGATTGTAGTCTATTATGATTTGTGTCTTATTTGTTCCACTATCAAGCGTATCATCTTCCCTGTGCTAGGTCGTAAGGAGAAATACATTTTTTTTTCGGAATGTACGACAGTAGGGTACACTTTTCTTGATACTCAAATATAGTTCCTCCAGGTCTCTTCATTTTCATTTCATCAAGAATTTGGTTATTGTTTTTTTTTCAGTGTACTATCAGCCCATTATCATTTAATAGGGCATACTTGAAGACTGGCTGTAAATCAAATCATCTAAAAAAACAATTCGTTCAGGCCAGTCTCAACTCCCTACACTGTAGGTTAATAAACTGACACCCATCCAAAAACAACTACTCCCCTATCTAATACCATGAAGGGCGTTGGATTATATCCGTGCAGGATTCTTCACTGAAGTTATTCCTGCATATGCTGTTGGTGATATAACTGCCGTAATAGATTTTCAATTATTAGAAGTCGATGACTTCCGATAATTGAAAATTGAATTCCTTCAGAATATCATTCTTTGAACTAGGCTGAAGCGGACAACAAACAAGAAGGTTTGTCATCGCCCCACCTCGTGCACAGGCAAATGGGGAACGAAGTGTTCTTTCAGATGATCTAAGGCAATAGTACTAAAATAATTATATATTGGAACATTATTCTCAATCCACAGCGGCCTCTAAATAACCATCACATTTTATCTACGGTTGCATACTTTGACAGCCAATTTTCATTTAGTTCATCAGAAAATTCTCTTAGTGCTGCTATTTTATCCAATTTTATCATCTCTGATCTTGTTGCAACATCGTCATTCGGATATTTTGCAGAAAAACTCAAGACCTTCCAAGGAACATTGTCAATCTAAAAATATGTATTCACATGTCTTCGATTCTGAAAAGATCGCGTATATTTTGGCGACCACTTTTTAATTTTCCAGCAATTTAAACCAGCCCAAACAGGGCTTTCAGTTCATCAATAGTAGTGGGCCTGGCTGTTTATACCTTGGCTGTTTATACCTTGGTTTATACCTTGGTTTATACCTTGATTTATACCTTGGTTTATACCTTGGTTTATACCTTGGTTTATACCTTGGTTTATACCATGACACCATGGTGTAAACCATGGTGTCATGGTGTCAGTTTCAATTACAATTTTTTCTCTTTTGCTTAACCTTTTACTCCTGGTAAACTTGTTACCAGAGTATGTTCTTACAGTTGGACTTCTGATAAAATGTTTTTCCTATGTGGTACCATCTTTGAAAATAATACGAGTACGAACTGCCCTGTTGGTTTTGGGTTTTATAACAGCAACTTCCTATATATCATCGTCGGATATTTCTCCTCCTCCTGAGCTTTCAACTCATCTTCTTCTAGGCTACCGTCACTATCTTCAGCTATCTTTATATCACAATCTACCTCTTCAAATAGCCGTTGAAGTCCTCTGACTTCTCTCTCGTATTACCTTGAAGACATTTTTATCTGAAACCTCAACCAAGTATTATAAATAATAAAACATTTCTAAGAAATAATTTTTCAACTTATCACTTTACTACCTCAAAACAATAACGGGACAACTAACATCGGTCTTCGAGACGAATCACGTGAAACCACAAATAAGAAAAACAGTCACAACATCCTCCCTTCACACCTCAGCAGACACTGATCAGTCAAGTAGGTACTGAGGAGGGCGAAATTGTAACGCTGGCGATCGGGCCGCATTCAGAGAAATTCGTAATCGTTACTGTTAATCCCGGAAGGTTGATGAGGAGAAGACCTACTGAATGCGAGGATTTGGGTTGAACTCCAACATGAAAACTTTGTTGGGTTACTGTTATCAATGCCAACGTTTTTGGTCACAGCCTACAGTGCCTAGTTCTCTTAAGATCGTTTTTGGAATGCTAATAGAATTCGTTCCAGAAACTAAGACTATAATAGTGATCACAAAGGAGAGTATCCAGTAAACCTAAACTGAAAGAATCCTGAAGGGTTTCCTTCACAAGATCTTTGCTTGGAGAAGGAGACCAGACACACTGTTCTTCTTCTGGATTTTACATCAACTGTGACGTATAACAGTCCTGTCTCACAGGGAACGGTTGGGAGGAAATAATCGGTAGTATTTCCATGTCATGGGAAAGAGTTGCTTGGCAGATCGAAAGTGGCAATATTGGGCTTCTGGCAGGTCTTGGAGGTCACTTGTTGAGATGGACCCACTTGCATGTAGAGTAATTAATTTGAATGTGTCAATACGGCATTGTGGTGAATTTAGAATTATTTTGAAAAAATAAATAATCAATAATTAATTATGAAGTATGAATGACTTTTTTAAGCGAATAAAGATACAGAAATTTTATATATTTTGGAACCATTATGATGGTTGCACAAGCGCTGCACAAAAATCTTCAGAACGATCGAAGACAAGTGCATATGTGAAACTGGCGATTGACCAATAGGTTATATTTCATTTATTCATCAAATATATAGGATGGTGAAAGCTCAAAGCGATATACACGAAATATAATATAAATTTTTCAGGGTAACTTAACGTAAACATAATTAAAACAGTACAGGAAAATTAAAAATCTGCTTCGCACAACATCCCAATTCTAAATTCAAATTTAACTTCAGTATACACTTTAAACCCCATGTTCACCTTCTACATGAACGAACTTATGTTATCAGTAGGATAATGAATATGCAACTCATCGGTGTCTGATTGTCGTCTGTTTGTGCGTTGTGGTAAGCTTTTCTTAATATTCAGTGTAAATGAATACATCAATTTGAATAATAACGCCAAAATTGAAAAAATCACTATTCCAGCAGAACATTTATCGAGTTTCCATCGATTTGGAAACATACTTCAGAAAATGTATCTCTAGAGTAAAGTCTCTATACGGTAAAATGCTAGCGAGATTCGTGAAAATCCACCATCTATGAACTGTAGTATTTTTTCTCCAGCAATACAAATATCTAAAGTCTATCCAAATCCAAGATAGAGTAAAACAAAACCAAAGCGTGATGTTCACGTGATCGCCCAGTGTCAGATGGAAAGGGCAGCGTTCATTGGTGAATTCGCCTTTTTGGTACGAGTTCGGTACCAGCACAGGGTTGTAGTCAGTCGTTTGCGTGTTTGTGTGGTGTGCGTTATAGTATATTGTTTGAAATTGTTTTCCAAGATGTCCAGTACAGACACTGCTGATGATACTGTGAGCTATCCTCTGAGTCCAGCCAGGAAACGATCCCAAAAAAGACATTTGAGTGTTGAGATGAAAGAAGTGATTTTAAATGTGTTCAAGAAAGAGATGGAAGAAATTGAGACATCGACTGTCGACGAAGTCGTATCGAAAGTTTCCGATAAAATTGGAGTGTGTTACGCTTTGATTTACAATGTTTTACGGGAATATATACAAAATCATTCATTTTCCAAACAGAATCGGCAAACCATCAAAAAATCAAGAGATGATGCTGATAAACATGCAATCAGGAGGAAAGTGCATGAGTACTTTTTCAGAAATGAAATACCCACGATAGACAAAGAACTCACAGAAATAAATGAAGATGTTTTATTGCCAAGTTTTAAGCGGTCAACATTCCATAAAGTATTGAAACATTTGAATTTTGTATAGAGAAAACGAGGGCGCAATAGTTTATTATTGGATAGAGAGGGAATTGTGTTATGGAGGAGAGAGTATTTGACCAAAATTAAATATTATAGGGAACAACAGAGAACAATTTATTTTATGGATGAAACCTAGGTTAATGCTGGTCATACTACCCCTGAAGTATGGGTCGATGAAACTGTGACCTTATCTAGGAGGGCCTTTCTAGATGGACTATCCACCGGATTAACAAATCCATCAGGTAAACTCATATTTATATTAAGACCTGCCTCAATCTCAATATATAAAAAGTAACCCTCGTATTTGTTTCATTTACTCACATACCTCTTCATAATTTCAGGTAAAAGAAAACGGCTTATTATTTGTCACATCGGCAATGAGAATGGGTTTGTTGCTGAAGGGCTGTGGTGTTTCGAGTCGAAGAAAACTGGAGATTATCACGAAGAAATGAACGGTGAGTCTTTCGAACAGTGGTTTTCCAAAGTTCTACCCTATCTGGAGGATAATGCTGTGATTGTAATGAACAATGCACCTTATCATTCGTGACGGTTAGAGAAGATTCCGACAACGTCTTCAAAGAAGGTTGAAATCAAAAATTGGCTGCGATCAAAGAATATTATAGCTTTGAAGACTCAATGCTAAGAGTACAGCTACTAAAAATTGTCAAGGAGCGCAAGCTTGAATACCAAAAATATATAGTCGATGAGATGGCAGCAGGCCAAAACAAAATCGTCCTTCGCCTGCCTCCATACCACTGCGAGCTCAATCCCATCGAGTTAATATGGGCGGATGTGAAAAATTTTGTAGCTCAGCATAACACCACGTTCAAATTTGCAGCAGATCTCAAAGTACTTTTTGATGAGGCTGTGAAAAGAGTCACAGCGGAGAAATGGAAGAAGTGTGTTCGGCATGTGATATCGGAAGTCGAGACAAAAATGTGGAAGCTTGATAACATAATAGAGGCACAAATCGAGCCACTGATAATTCAGATTGGTGAGGATGACGACACTACTGATGAAGAGACATCCAGTTGAATAATTGTGTTTAATATTCCTTTTTCTTTTACATAAAATAAAAATTATCAATAAAGAAATAATTACGTCTCTTTTCATATAATGCTTGAGTGCGCTGTGAAAAATCCAATGAAAATCTTTCGATATTACACATATTATCTGCATTTTTCCCGTTAAACTGCAAAACTTGTGCATTTCACTCGTTATTATAAAAAAGTTTTCCTAAGTATAATATAGCATTTGCGATCAACAAGATGTTGGTTCTGAATACGACCCTGGCCAATTCTTGGGATTTTCAATATCACGTGCATAGGGCATGTCAATGTTAACATCCACTCTATCTTGGATTTGAATTTTCTTTAAGTGCTGACAAAAATATAAGGTGAATTGAACTTTTTGTTAATACGTAAATGGCAGTTTGAACAGCACTGATTGTTTCAACGCTAGACACCATAACAGTGAAAACAAAAAATGCGGATTTACTAGGTGGTAAGTTCCTCTAACAACAGCGTGAATATCACCCCGACAAATGATATTTAAACAACTAAATTGAATAAATAGCTCGTCAATACACTAACTCAGTGAAAAAATAAATGGGGACAATGTCCATAGAACCCCACACAGTTAATTTTGATAGAATTCCAATACGAGAGTGAAAACATCATCGAATGAAATCAACGAAAATTCACTTGAAGGATTATAGGTCATTATTTTTAAATACGTTTAGTACGCCCATTCTTTCAATTAGTGCTTTTTTGTGTGTTTCCTTTTTTTTAATCAAATTATGTTTAGGTGATTGATTTTCTGTTCATTGAATTCTCACAACTTTTCCAAAATTTTTAAGAAATGTTAGCACATTTATTTGCTTTTTCAGGTATGTTCATGTTCAATACTTACCAACAAACACAGTATTGAACGCAAAAAGAAGTTAATATATAGTGAAATCTCAAAATAGTATCATTTGTATATGTCATAATGGACAATATGTTAATCCGTTTGTTTTACCAAACATATTATATTCATTCAAGAAATTCCAAACTGAATTTCAGCACTTTGTGAGGAGATACTTATAATATTACTATAACTTATATGTATTTATATTCGAATATATTCCGCCATCTATGAATCAATAGTAGAAGCTGCCACATTAATTCTGTAGATTGCTTTATTCGTTTTCAGAATTGCCCAGAATAGACAGACACGGAAATTTTATGATTGTAACGTCAAAATAAAAAAAATGAATATTTCACAAAATTTCTAATAAATTAGTTGTGTGATTTATATTCTCCCAATATTTCATTTCACGAATATCTGTGATGGTGAGTTGAGCCCAGAATTGGAAAATCTATTAGAACATTCATATGGTTTCCTAGTGAACTTGAGTAGGTACCTATATATAATTTTTTAAATCAGTCATACTCGATGAGCTGATAAGAGAAAACGATAAAGGTAATCCACGTAAATCCTTGACTTTTCAGGTTACGACTAAGACTCAAGGTTAATAGCTTTTCCATACGAATCACAACCCACTAATGGATTGGTAAGAATTTTCAAAAAACTAAAGGGGTTTTCGAATCTGCTCGTACATTTCAACAAGTGTTGGGCAATCTGAAAGACAGGTTGAAAGAAAAAATTTGTGAAATTGTGTTGCGACAAAATGTATGTTGAATGATTAAACTAAATCACGTTTCACTTATTCTGATTCATGGCCAGAGAAGTCTAGTGTCACTCGAAATACCTCAGAGAGAATAAATGAGAAGTGCCCGATATTGTTGAGATCGGTACATGACAACAGGCTTTTAAATGCGTTTGAAAGTTCGGGAATCAAAAAATATAGAATGAAATATATGTATGAATCGCGACAAAAAAACCCATTCCAAACAGTCTGTTTATCCTCTTACGTAGAAATCAATGAAATATAAGAGGCCATTAAGTACTAACATTGTTGAGTTCTAACAAACTGATACACAACGGAAACTTATTTCATGGTCGTCAATACTGAAGGAGAATGGTTGATCAAGATGTATATAAAAATACTAACTCAGTTGTGTGATTCAATCATCTCGTGATGATGCCAAGTTCGTTAATGATGTTTTAGTTCTATGTGGCCAATATATTATATATTTCTCTGTATTTCCATTTTTATTCGTTTGTTTGCATTGATGCATAGTTCTGTCGAATTCATTATCTGATGTTGATTGTAATACTGAAAAAACTGTTTTATGAACCACTCAAGTTTACACTTTTTAACCATGTAACCTAACATCTAGATATGGACACAATTGAAATACTTTGAAAACTGATAGAAACTTGAAAGAACTACCAAAAATGTATCTACCAAAAAAAACAAAATATCAAGACCAGGTGATTTTACACATGAAATGTTTTTTGACGAAATACAAGTTGACGACGGTTTTTATTACGGTTGGGACAAATGAATGAATGTTATTCAATTTAAATTATGGTGAATTGAGACAATGTCAGAATTATTATGATAAAACCTAATGAAACAAAAACTGCAAGAAACAGGCGTCGTGGTTTACTTGAATTTTGCGTTGTGGGTTAGATCTGCACCCTTACAAAATTCAACTGACCCAGGAACTGAAGGTAAACGACCATAGACAACGATGTGTGTTCGCTGAATGGGATCTGGAGCAGTTGGACAACTGACCCTAATTTTTATTGAAAAATCATCTTTAGCGATGAGGCCCATTCCTGGATTAATGGCTGACCAAACGAAGTTGTCGATATATATATATATATATATATATATATATATATATATATATATATATATATATATATATATATATATATATATATATATATATATATATATATCACAAATGAAACAATTCGTGGAAACAACACTCCAAAAAGAGGGGGCAAACCGCGGACACGTTTGCCCCCCCCTTTTTGGAGTGTTGTGTCCACGAATTTTCATTTGTGATTTGTATCATGCACACTCGATAAAATATCTAGTTGTATTTATATCCTGGACCCGGATGTCATGCAGGTAGCTATAGCTACCTACGTGGTCATGTTAGGTGTAGCCTGGGAATTCTAGGTCTTCTAACTGGAACCACAAATGTGCGGTCGTTAACCAGCTGTCGCACCCCTACGAACGACAACCCTCAGAAGGCGAAACGAGGTCTTACCTTTCAACTTGTGATTCCTAATACGAGTTGGACGATAACAAGTGAAAATCGATCGTTCAGCCTGTAGCTTGAACCCCCGACCGTTACGGCGGTCGATTTGAGTGAGTAAACGAAGCGCCCTCATCGAAACGACCGGCTACCAACCGATACACAAAACTATACAACCCATAAATAATAATTTCGACCTCAAAGTATTAAAATACGTCAATTTTTTTGTTTAATAACAATAATTATTGAATGCTATTTATTATGTTTACTCTGCAGATATCATTTTTTGACAGATATTGTACAATTAAAATGTTTATGATTAGTAACCCATGAATTAACTTTATCCTGTTGTGAAATCAGTAAAATCTGATTTTCCATTACTCTTCCACGAACGACAACCCTCAAAAGTCGAAAATTATATGAGGTTAGGATTAACGAGGTGTTACCTTTTACCGTGAATTTCCTAAATTTTGAATTTTGAATTTTTAGGTAACTCAACAAATTTAAGTGAAGTTTGAATGAGTCAAATGGAAATCATTTTCCAAAAGAAATAATGATTTATCATGAGAAAATAAACATACAGCCTTATTGTAAACCTCAGTTATGAGCGATTAATAATCTTTCAGGGTATTTGTTTATATTTTTTTAGCACGCTTTTATTAGTTTCACCTTTATGTATGTATGTTTGTTTGTTTGTCAGTTTGTTTGTAACTCTCAAGCTCGTGATCTGTATTTGACATTATTGCTTGATCTATTCGTGAGCAGATGGCGCTGTACGCAACCTCCTTGATATAATTCGAACTCACTTTACATGTATTTCTTTATTTGAAAGAAGTCTTTTTTTATTACCACGCACGCCTGGTGCCTTATTTGTAACCCTCTTTTGCCCGCCTGCTGCCTTCCTTGGGCTTGGTAGCTGATGTTCAGGCTCCCTCTCCGGAATCGGAAAATATCGATGGTCATTTGGCTATGAAATCACGGATTTCAGCCTCAGTCACATTTATGGATTTTTCCGTCACTTGTACTGAGTATAGATTTGTGTTCTCAATACATAACTGTCTCTCTGAGGTCTTCTCTTTGAGGTCATCAGAGAAGAACATTTTGAAATATTCCATAGGTGACTTCATTACCTCCGGCAATGTGAAATTGTTGCCGGGTATGTCGACAGGAAAATTGAATTTTTCATTGGACCACTTGTAATCGTACTCTTTGGTTTTCTTTTTTTTGTGTCTCTTTGTA
The DNA here is from genome assembly GCF_025532065.1 of Leptinotarsa decemlineata. Classification (NCBI taxonomy): domain Eukaryota; kingdom Metazoa; phylum Arthropoda; class Insecta; order Coleoptera; family Chrysomelidae; genus Leptinotarsa; species Leptinotarsa decemlineata. Next base: position 3,962,909 of record NW_027412533.1, read on the forward strand.
TTTTTTTCTGAATTTTCCACATTTTGCCCATTCTGCTTCTTCCTGCTTCCTTTTTTTTTTTCTTGCTCTAAATTATCAGGATCTGTATTCTCTTTATTATTTTCTTTGCTATTATCACTACAATTGATACTCAGCGGAGTAAATATAGATTTGGGTGTTGGAGTGTATGTGAACTGAGGGATATTTTTGACAGGTGTCTTGAATACGAATGCTTCACAGTTATTGTCACCTCCTTACAAAACATCTTCGGTGTCGGTATAGCTCAGAATTGAATCTAATTCTTCAGCTACCGAATCAGGAATAGAGGGTGCTTCGGATGTATCAGAAGAATACTGTCACCGTTACCCTCAAAATTTTCTGCATCATCGTCGCTTGTTCCACCATCCGAATCAGAAGGTAGCAGTAAGGCTATTATCTTGTCTTTCCTTGTGGTCATTCTGTAAAAGTTTGAGTTTGAGTATTTATCACTCATGAATGTGTATTTTCTACAATTTGGGAATAACGAACTCATATTCAAAATTTGACAATGAAGGCAATAGGATACATATTAAGGTTCATATGAAATTGTGAGAACTTGGCAATGTGTATTATTGGATACAAAATAAATCTGACATGGACATTCGAGAAATTGGTAATGTGAACTATGGGATACATACAAAACAAATGCCTTTTTTCTACAAAAAAACTGAATTTGGTAACAACATTTTTATTTATTCTTACGGAGACAACATGTATCAACAAAACTTACATATTATTTTTCCCACAAAACTGATTTCTTGTGAAAACTAAGCAAAACTTAACCAGGCGCCAAGATCACGGGTTTCTCGCCGCGGTCATCTTAGTACATGATCGCCTAGTTCACATCCGCGTCGAGATGTGGCGTAAGTAGTTACCAATTCTTTTCAATTGAAGTGTATTTGAAACCATAGCAAGTTGAATTCACTCGATGAATGTCATTTCAATTGGCTGAATTATGTGGTTCGAATATTATGTATCTTATAGATCGCATTGCAAAATTAAGGGTTAAACTATATTTATTCGTGTGTGTTTCCTTTTCGAGTAGTGACGTTCACATAATTGTTCACAAATTTTATCAGTTTTTCAAAATTCTATATTCGAGAAAAGGAATGGAGGTTCCCGACATGTCATCCAAATGGAGTATATTCTTAATCAATATTGTCATGTTGATTCACAGCTTTCTACATGATCCAGGGTGATAAAAATGGTTATAATACAATAGTTCACAGTTATTGCTTTAATCAAATCAATAGAAACATCAGGAATGTGATGAAAAAAATTTTGGTATTTGCACTCATTAATGATCGATATTATCATCTCGAATTGACGATTTTATTATCAGTAGTAGGTGGTTTTATTTGATATTATATTCTTATAATTTTCATTCTAAGAAATCGTACTTTGACGTGATATGAAACATAATATCACGTCATATCTTATAATATCATGGTCTATGTTCAGAATTTGTAACAAGCTGTTTTTACCAGGGGCAGAATTTCCTCGAAATTTTGAAAAAGAAATGGATATATCTAAGCTGCATCACAACAAAACTTAGATAAGGTCGATTTTCGATTGAACTGCCATACCTTCCTCCCTACGCCTTTGAATACGGAAAAAAGTGATTTTTTATGAGAAATTCATTCACGTAACTTATCATTATGGTGTCTTCTTGCGGAAAAAAACATAACTATTTCGTTTTTTTACAAAAAAAAAGGATGAGAGAATCTTCCAATGAATATTCCTTTCTTTGGAAGATTCTCTCATCCCCTTTTTTTTTGTATCAGATGGAGTAATGGAGTAGTAGAAAGCCAAAAACTTTCTTTCCCAAAAAAATTAATCACTCCTAAAAATATAACCCCTTCAATTCAAACTATTTCGTATTTCAAATTATGATTCTTCATTAGAAAAGTGGAAAAAGATAAAAATTGAAAAAAAATACATTTTATCAACACATTAATTCACAGTATTCTCCATTAACTGCCATACATGAGTATAGGTAAGTTTCGAAACGTCTAATATTTCGGAGTAACATAATGACATTGTTTTTCCCGCAAGAGAAGCACCAAAATAAAAATTATCGTAATAAACAGTCATGTAGATGGCATACTAATAAAATTATCTCTCTGATGATGTATCACACTCAGTAGTTTCCCTATTCAAATTATAAAGATAAAGATTACCAAGGGGCAAAGAAAAAGGTAGAAAACTTGAGGTTATGATGCAAAGATGACCAATATAGTAATAGAAAGTAATGTTACTTCAAAAGCGACTGAGTGAGTAACTTTGCTCACCAGATATAAATTCCTAGGAAAAAATATTATGGAATCAAATTTGTGAAGCATATTAATCAGTCGGGTTTAAAAAAAAATCTATTTGAAATATGTTTTTCCGTTAACCAGCTGTCGCACCCCTACGAACGACAACCCTCAGAAGTCTGAACTTGGACGAGCTAAGGATTAACGAGGTCTTACCTTTTAATGTGTGATCGTCCAACACGGGTTGGACGATAGCAAGTGAAAATCGATCGTTCAGACTGCGGCTTGAACCACCGACCAACACGGCAGTCATTTCGAGTGAGTGAACAAAGCACCCACGTCGAATCGCCTGGCTACCGACCGACCATTCAGAAAATACAAAACAACTCATTTAAGAGGAACTGAAAGACTGGAAGAAGTTACCCCAAAACACATTAAAAATTAGAAGCAAGCAGAGACGAAGTGAATACTGTATAATGATGAGAGAAGAATGTTCTTCCCTATTGAATATGTAGTGATTACGTTGTGCTAGTGATATAAACTGTTGGTTTTATCATTTATCTTTCAATAAATATTCAGATATAATCCAACTTATTTTCTAATGAAGACATTTTTTTCTCGGTTGGGCGTATTATTCAGCTTATTTTCTTGAATCTGAGTGTGAGAGTATCCAATTGTCATTTTGAGAAATTACTTTTTCATTTCAGAAGGAGTTAACTCATGAAGCAATGTTTCAATTGCTCTCATCAACAATCGTCTTTTGGTGATGATGGATTTGTATGTGATAATTATTCTTAACTACTTAGAACTCTTTACAAATATCACTACCTGTCTGATAGCATCGTAGTTTCGAATCACTTGTTATGTTGTTATATACGCTGGTAAGTATGGTTCAACTTACATCGATATTTAGTACATATTTCTAAACTACAAACAATCTGAACATGCAATCCAAAACCAATGGACTTGTTGAAATGACTTCTGGGATTTCCTGATCCAACGCAAAATCATCCATTTATAGTATCCATATATGAATATGCTGTTGCTTGCATTGAGGAATGGCAGAAATATTAGGAGCACCAGTTCCATCTACACATTGAAAGGTTACAAGAAAGAGGTGTAGGCTGTGTAGATTTTTCACAGCTCTCGAATTTAAACATATATTTTCATAATGGTCACCCTAATTTTTTTTTATGATTTCAACATCGAATCTCAATCCCAAACTGTATTTGAGATTCTAAATATCATTGATCGTATAATGTATTGATTAGATTAAACTGTATCCTTTATAAATATATGGCGACTCATTAATGATGAGTTAGTTTCATCAAAATGAGTGAAAACGCATCATCGATTGCGTACTTCTGTGCAAAATATCCCAACGTCGTTATTGAAAATTCCATCAATCCTAATTGGTATCCGCTACTCAATTCAGTTTTCGAGCAGAATGAGGAAAACTTGACACAGCTGAACTATTTTCTTGCGAATATTCTGGAACTGGTGAATCCTGCGAAGGAACATATCTGGGCTTTCACTAGATTCTGCAATCCAGATGAAGTTAAAGTAGTGATCATTGGGCAGGATCCATATCCTACACCAGAGTTGAAAAATTCCATGGGCTTCAGTGTGAACCGTCCAAATAACCTCATACCACCATCATTGCAGAAGGTTCTCGATGAGGTTCAGAGAGATATATCTAACTCTCGGTTTGCTCCCTCTTTAAGGGGATATCCCCCACAACATGGATGTTTGGAAAACTGGGCCAGACAGGGAGTTGTTCTCTTGGATGCTGTACTAACTGTGACGCAAAACAATCCGCAGTCTCACAGATTTAGAGGCTGGGAGAAAATAGTTGGTTCCATCATCATGTACTTACAAAATATCGCAAAACATAATGGAAGATTCATAATTTTCATGTTATGGGGAAGAGTTGCTTGGAAAATGAAGGAATACGTTAACGTTAATGGAGACAGTAAGGTTCTCCTTGCAGGTGATCCGTCATCTGATGATGAGATGAACGACTTTATGGGATGTGAACATTTTTCTATCGCCAATGAAATCCTGATCCGTGCTGGACTACAACCAGTGGACTGGTCTCTGGAGTGAAGATTTTATGCAACATATATTATATTATTATTATGACACTATTACTCAATTTATCATTTATAATATAAAATAGATGCTTCTTATATTAATTGTAGAGTTATAAGTGTATAAACAATGATACTTTTTATTATAGAAAAATGTAATGTAATGTAAAATATTTCACAATTATTTTCAGAAATTCCAGAACGTCCCATATGAAATAATGTAAATGTTGAAATATGTTTGTAACTTTTATTGAGTATTGGACTGATTCATTTTCAACCTGATCATAAGAGTTTGTTGAATAGCTGATACTCCTCTCTCATGAACTGTAGACTTGAATATCGAGAAATCATTTAGCAAGAGTACAATTGTGAATTCAAGAAGAATATTCGTCAATTTCAACTTCTCAAAAGGGAACTGATCAAAAGTTCATTGTTTTCCATATGAACCAAAATGGACTCAGCCTTCAACAGAGGCTGTCCAATGAATCCTACCAATACTGTAAACGATGTTGATTTATGTGACGTTTTAAATAGCCAACTTGAGGTGAGTGTATTCCATATAAACGCACAGTGTTTGTCGAATAAAATAGAAATGTTTGATTTGATGCTGTCAGAATTGCCTTTCGACATTGTTTGCGTGTCTGAACACTGGCAGACTGAAAATAATCTGTCCATCATCAACTTGGATAGCTACCTCCTGGCAGCTTATTATTGCAGGACTCGTTTAAGTAGAGGTGGCACTGCAATTTATACAAAATCGGGACTAAGATATCTGACCTTAGACTTGTCTGCATTCAACGCAGAATAAAATGCCGAATTTTGTGCAATAGTTCTGATTGATATTAAACTAGTCGTTTTAACAGTTTACAAATCACCAAAAGGCAATGTAGAGGATTTTTTGGAGAGTTTTGAAGGTGCCATTGGTGTGGAGGCAGAGTCTGGTTTGGATGTAGTTATAACGGGTGATATAAATATCGATCTAAATCATTTATCATCCTCTGGTAAAAAATTAAAAGATTTATTGACATCCTTTGGTTTCGCAGCTACTATTAATGATTACACCAGAGTAACAGCTGCATCGGCTTCCTGCATTGACAACATTTTTACCAACTTGAACAACCATGTTTTCACGGCTGGTGTCTGGGAACCATGTATTTCAGATCACAGAGCACAAGTAATTGCTATAAATAGAAAAAAACCTTTTTCCAAATAAACCTTTAGTTAAAAGGTTTTTTTCAAAAAATGGCATATGTAGGCTAAGAAATCCCTCTTGAATATGGACTGGTCTATTTTTGAAGCCAATCGAGATGTTAACTACTTATCTCATTTTATAACAAACACCTTTAGACAGCTGATCGTTGATATTTTTCCTCTGAAAAAATGCCGTGAAAAAGTCAGGAAATCTCCAGTAAATTGGTTTGATGATTCTTTGAGGGAAAAAAGAGACAAACTCTCCACTCTCAAAGCTATTTCAGAGGTCAGCAAAAAACCTGTCGACATTGCTGTCTTCAGGAGTTTCAAGAAAGATTATAATAAACAATTAAAAAACAGCAAATGATTAGCTTATGACAATTTCATTTCGTCAGCTAAGAATAAGTGTAAAGCGTCATGGAAAATTGTAAATTTCGAAAGAAATAAAAATAAAAATGCAAGCAACCTCCAAGATGACTCCTTGTCTGCTGAGACTTTCAATGAATTTTTTGTTGAAATTGCCGCTAACATAATAAAGTCAATTCCTGCAACGGCGGACACGGAACTCTTAAACTATCGTTATTTCCCTACCCCAAACAGTTCATTCTTTCTATCTCCGGTCACAGAACATGAAGTCCTAACTACCATGAATAGTCTAAACAACTCAGGTTGCTTGGATTCTTACGAACTGAACAGCTTCGTCATCAAGGAAGTAGCTGATATAATTGTAAAGCATATCACCTCCCTCATAAATCTGATTTTCTTGTCCGGTATCTACCCGGATGCTTTCAAAATATCAAAAGTCTTACCTCTTCATAAAAAAGGGAACCTTTCGGATACGAATAATTATCGACCAATAACTATCATCTCTATCTTCACTAAAATAATCGAGACTCTCCTGAAACAGCGACTATACAACTATTTTGAACAAAACAGGTTTTTTACCCACTCACAATTCGGATTCAGAAGAGAGAGATCAACATCGCAAGCTGTTCTCAAGGTGGTGAGTGATGTGGTCGAGGGCCTTGAGGAGGGCAAGATAACCGCCATCACACTCTGCGACCTATCTAAGGCGTTTGATTGCATCTCTCACTCTATTCTTCTGGATAAGCTGCAGTTCTATGGAATAAGAGGTGTAGCTTTATCGCTTATTGCCTCATATTTAACAAATCGTTTACAAGCTGTCACATATAACAGCTGTACATCTAATTATAAACCTATCAAACATGGAGTGCCCCAGGGCTCAGTCCTCGGCCCTCTATTGTTCATCATTTACATCAATGATCTACCTAATTTTTTACATCCCTATAAGTCAGTTTCATTTGCTGACGATACTACGCTCATCTTTTCAGGTGACACCTTGCCGGATTTGCAACAGTCTGTAAAAATTTCACTCTCAAGTGCTGAAACGTGGTTTTCATTAAATAAACTGAAACTGAATAATGAAAAAACAAAGAATCTCACCTTTTGTTTGTCTAGTACTATGTCGAGTGATAACAGTGTGAAATTGTTAGGCATAAACCTAGATAGTAAATTATCTTGGCAAAATCATACGGATGACCTACGAGGTAAATTGGCCAGCTCAATTTTTTTGCTTCGTCAACTGAAGCCAATTACAAGTTTTCCAACACTCAAAAATGTATATTTTTCATTATTTCACTCTGTCATTACTTGTGGGATTGTACTCTGGGGGAACGCCTCTAGTGCTGTAGATATTTTCCGACTTCAAAAAAAGCAATCAGGATACTTGCCAATGTGAGTTTTCGTGATCACTGCCAGCCCCTTTTTGCCCAATTACGCATTTTGCCTTTGCCTTCATTATTCATTTTCTCGGTTCTGCTCGAGATCCACAAAAATCGAATGTGTCTGCGCAAACAATCTGATATTCACAATCATTATACCAGAGCTGCAGGCAATATTCGTACTGATCGTTTTCGCTTAACCAAATCACAGAAAAACTCTCTAAATTATAATCTTTACAACCTGTTACCGCAGGAATACAAAATCCTATCAAACAATAAATTCAAGAAGCGCTTAAAAGAATTTTTACTAACTAATTGTTTTTATTCTGTCAGTGATTTCATGGAGCATTTTCGACATCGCTAGTGTATTTCTATGGAATGCACTCGCCACTGCGACACTTTACAATAGCTAGTAGTAGTGTACTATATTTTAAAATTTTATTTTATCTTATTTTGTTTCTCTATGTGTTGTACTCTTTTTAGATATTATTTGGACTTACTACAAACATTATGTAATGTAAGGTAGTCAATAAACTTTCATTCATTCATTCATTCATTCATTCATGGATATGATCACATTTTTGTTTACTTGAACGAATATTCAGTAAGTCTGAAATATATGAAATGAGGGAAAGACATTTTTTGGCCTTCTACTTCTCCATCTTGATAGAAAGGAAGGAAGCAATCAATTTCGAAAATTTACTCTAAACAAAGATGTGTAGATCATGCAAAGAAGTAACTTCAGACACAAACTGGATTGAGGACTGCGACGAAAAGTGTGTCTGACAGACTATCTGATCTAACTCGTTTCATATAACATTTAGTACATATCCAATTTTGGAGACTAGTGTGGCTCAATACTTATTGAAGAACGGTCTTAGACTGAATATACACTATATATGTACAACAACACAGTAGCCCTAGATATACATTTTTCGAAATCAAAATTGAAAACTTTTTCAGTTGATGAAAATTGCTACCCTCAGAAAGAGTTTCAAAAACGACCTTATCTTATCTATTTCCATGCAGTTTTTGTTTTTCTCCACCGTGTTATTTGCTTCGATAATTTTTTTGCTTTGATTTTTTCCTTGTTTTTATATATATAAGTATGTTTTATCTCCTGGACGTTTTTTTCAGCCCACGTTTGTGCTGATGAGGCCCAATCCTCCGAAACACCCATACATTCAGGAGGGCACGCCAGCATTATCAAACAACAACCACTCATCACACCGTGTGGTGAGTGATCATTGTGTTCGAGAATCACGTGCCCTAAGTAAGCGCAGTGAGCCAATAATGACAGCTTTCTGCAATTGTCCGACTGAGATTCCGGCCTTAGTGCGGCAAGCCGGAATGATTTCGAGAGTAGTGAGGGCATCATTCCACCAAGGAATCCAATAATCAGAACAACCATTTTGTCTGTCTCACCAGGAGCTGAAAACTCCACGACAAATAATGTCGTACTCTGGTGGTCGAGAAATACTACATCTGGCTCATTAGCTTGTATGAACCTGAGGGTGGGAAACAAATAGTTTCGATAAATTTGGCACTACTCGTTTCCCACAAAGGATCCAATATCCCCCGGAGTGTAAGGCAACACTTGTATCTCGTCAATACCGTAAGAGTGACATTGGTGGTAATAAAGCACTCGAAGGGCTGCGTTATGTCGATATATATATATATATATATATATATATATATATATATATATATATATATATATATATATATATATATATATATACGCCACTGCAGTACTCTGAGATGTTGAAGACTTGAAGAAGACCCCATGCATTGGCTCATCCTTGTGTTGCCGCAGAAGTGAAGTGATCTATTATATGGGCCTTTTGCTGAACGGATTTCAGCTCGGTGACAAAGGAGAGTTAGGATGATTGAAAGCAAAGAACTTGACAATCAGAAAATTAGGAATATACTGCTTGTCAATCACAACAGGGCTAAATCTTCCTGGTCGGTACCTAGAGCTGTTGATCAGAACTTTACAAAATCCACAATTCCACCACTATCACAAGCGGGTGGTTCAATTGAAATAGCAAATCTACTAGCTGAACAATTTTCGTCCTACTCCACAATTGATTTTCTGGGAAAGGCACCATCCACCATTCCCACACTAGAGTCCACAATGCCGGAAATTATTTTTCGACAGCGTCTAGTTAGGCGAATTTTGAAACAGCTCAATATCAACAAGGCGTTTGGCCCTAATGAAGTGTCCGTCATCATACTTAAAAAGTGCGCAAATGAACTCGCACCAGCATTTTGCAGACTTTTCAACCCGTCTTACAAGAAAGGGGATTTCCCTTCTTGTTGAAAGATTGCTCGCGTTCAGCCTATTCCCAAAAAGAGCAAGAAAAATCTTTAAAATAACTATAGACTAGACGCTTTGCTATCAGTGATATCAAAAATCATGGAGAAAGTCGTAAACTACCATATCCTCAAATATTTGGAAGGCTTCAACATCTTGAGCAATCGTCAGTATGGCTTTCGGAAACGAAGATCAACATGCGACCTTCTATCAACCACGTGTGGCATGAGGCCAAATTTTGATGCTACGGTTTGTCGGAGTCATTTTCCTGTATAATTCTTCGGCTTTCTGAAAGAACGTTCCCTGCAAGTGGCCGTCGATGGATATCTCTCGAATACCTTCACCATCAACGCTGGTGTTCCCAAGGGATCCATATTCTCTCCAACTCTCTTTTTATTGTATATCAACGACTTATTGGGGAAAAACAAGAATTCAATATATCGCTTTGCTGACGACAGCACACTTGTCTCGTCATTCCATTTGGATTCCAGGACATCGGCTACGGAGGCATATCTTTACCGGCAGCAAAAGGTTGCATATCTTAATGAGGATCTAGAAGTGAACCAGGTTCAATTCAATGCCACAAAAACCCAGGCATCGGTTTTCTCCAAGAAGATGAATGTCTCCGAACCGGATAAAATAATGTCAGGTCAGACAATTCCGCTTTCTGCTTCGATAAGTTTGTTGGGGGTTGAAATGAACATCGATATGTCTTGGCACAATAATGTCACTGTAATTGCAAAGCCTGCTTCTTAAAAGCTTGAAACACTGTTCCGAACCAGAAAACTGTACACACCTCAGCAACTTTTGATGCTCTATAAAGTTCAGATCAGACCTTTTTTGGAGGATTATTCTCATGTATGGAGCCCTGCCCCCCAACATACCCTGTAGTTGCTGGATTCCATCCAGAAAATAGCCATCCGCCTGATTGGAGACGCGAACATCACTTGCAACCTTGATAGTGTGGAACATAGGAGAATGGTTGGAGATTTCTCTCTTTTATAGATACTTTCACGTGAAGGGTTCAAGTGACTTGGCATATTTGGTTCCACCAAGAGCGGTACATATCAGAAAGAAATACACGACGGATTGTGGTTTAACTCAGTACACTTCGAACTTCACTGTTTAAGAACTCTTTCATATGGACAACTGTGTTCATGTGGAATAATCTTCCTGAGAACGTTTTTCGGAATGGATTTGATCTCCATCCATTCAAATCCAATGTGAATCGCTACTTTCGCACAGGCACCGCTCTGAGAGTGGCTCAAGGATTTATCTGTAGTGCTTGTGTTTTGTCCTCAAAGAAAGAACCTATTGGTATACACAATATAATTTATTATTTTATAAAAAAGCATTTCTGATGGAACCAGAATTCGGAAGGCAATATATCACAATATATTATATTCAAAAATTCTAAATTTATATGATCAAATAACCCAGTGCATTGATATCTGAGACTTTTATATAATAACTTTGCCATTTCATCTCAAACTTCTGATAAAAGCTTGATGTGACAGACACTGATGTCGAAAACTTGCTGCTGAAACCATCCAGAATGCTCAGTTATTCTTCCTGAACAAAGACACGAGAATTCCGTTCATTAGTATACTTTATTCATTTGAATATCATTTTGAGTTCATATGATATCTTTAATGTTTTGGTAGTGCTATTTCAATCATATCTTCGAAGTGTTTTGAATTATTATTTTGTGCATATAAGATGCTTTCGAAACATTTCGAATATAAGAAAGAAACAATCAAGTGTCTGGTGCCTGATTACTAGAGCCTTACTTCTTACTAGCGAAATAGAAATATCAAAGAGTAATTCAAAATATAATATGAATATTATAAGAGGACTAAATTGTCTTGTCATGTCTTGACCAAGATGACTCGAATTGTCTTTCAAAAGAAAAATCACCTGTTTCATTCGAGACTGAGCAAGATGAAACAAGTGACGAGAATCTCTTGTTTTGATGGCACTAAGAATCTCACATTGAGGCATTTCTCGAGCAATTTCATTGATTATGGACGAACTCGTGTTGTCTTTTTCGTGACATTTCCTCACCGTACTAAAATAGTGTGGTCTACAAAAATGTGTGATTATGCGGCTGATTTTACTCATTAACCTGCTAACATCACAGACCAAAGAAAACTATTGAATGGAGGGCACGGTTATATGTATACGAGTTGTCTACTAATTCAACAGCAATTATACTTTATTTCAAATATCACAATGGTATTATGAAGATTTCTCAATTGAAATAATTTATGTGAGAAAAATGTTAAATCGACATTTTCATAGGAGCAAGTACGAACAATATGCCCCAATATAAGTGTAATCAATCCATAATTTCCACTACTCTAATTGAAAATACAGTACAGAACAACGGTCTTAGGAAATGAAATTTGTCAATATTTTCTTGGTGGTGTGATTCCCACGTAGATATAATAAATGTGCTATCTTATCGTATTAGATAAAGCATAAGTGTTCAGAGAATTGATGGCATTTGTTATTGCATAGGAGTGATAATATAATAATTAAGTTGATGGATTTCGTAATTGATGTATGATTTTATCGAAAATTATAGAAATATTTTTATCTGTTGTTCATACTAATCAGAAATATTCAAATTGTCAAAAGTGCTTTGTTTTATGCGATGCATGGATGGATTGATGGAAATTGAAGATCAATAAATACTTCGATTTCGACATCGAGTTCTATCATGACATCATCAAAAATATAAATAATCTATGAAATAAGTTTGAAAAAATTGTGTTTCTTTTTCACTTAGTAGCTGCCGTTCTTACGCGAACGACAACTAAAGTCTGTATATGTGAAAACTAACAATCTACAAGGTCTTATCTTTCAACATGAAGTCGCTATAGTAGTGCAGACTTTTCAAAAATGTTATTATTTTTTTATAATAATCAGGATGAATCATCTAAGAAAGTAGCGCAAGGCAGAACTGCCAGGGAAAAAATTAAATAAAACTGTAAAAAAATTAGTGAGGAGGACAAGTTCTAACTCAAAAAAATGGCGAAACCAACACTTGCAGAGATTTCATCTTCGTTGCACTTAGAGTCTATTCAGAAAAAGAATTGAAATATTTTGGTGGAAGTGTAGATGTGCTGATTGTTTCAAGAACTATGCTATTGATATAATGGGAGCTAAAAATCAGTTTATTATGGGTTAATATCAGAAAACCATGAATCTCATCCATTATATGAACGTACTAAGAATCAGTCAATTACCTGTTTCACCAATATCCTTTTTGAAATACATCCGTAGAATTGCAATTTCATTTCATTATAAAGATGAATCAGAAAAAGATTTCAACAGTCTATATTCATCCGATTAATTGAAAACCTGCTCAGTTCGAGCATAAACGAAGTTGGTGAAGTTCACTCTCATACGCATCTACCAGCCAGAAACAGATATCAAATATACAAATTTCAAACTGTAACGAAATCCTTCGTCTGAGTTTGAGTATCTGATATCATTTTCAGACCAGCAGACTAAGACACCAACGTACTAGCTTGAGAGATACTCTTTCGAAACGATATCTGGAAATGATAATATTAGCACTGGAATATTAGCAGAATCAGTCATCAAATACTCAAACTGCATTGAGGCATAGGAAAAAATGGGGAAGGAGGAACATACACCAAGAAGCATAAATGATTTGGCATAAAGATACGAAACCATATTATCGTATATGAGATATTTTGAAAATCCGACTAGCTAATTTTTCAATTATTGCTTGTATTAGAAAGATGCTACTCTTGAGAAATTTATTATTCATATCTGAGCTTGATCAAGTATGTTACCTATTTTCTCGAGAATCTGAACAAAACTCAGGCAATACCCATGGGAAGAATAATATTTTTCCGGCCACAGAAGTGGAAATTTCTGAAGGGGAGATCGACTGGAAACCGCGAGTTTGTGGTCTTACCGAAGCAGACTCACTTTGACAACGCACATCGAAATCGTGAGAACCAAGATACTGGGGTTGATTTGCAATTTGTGCTCCTTAATCAAACTAAAATCAAAACTCAACCTTGAAAACAAGGTTTTGATTTACAACAGGATGTTCGAGCCTGCCGTCATGTATGCTTCAGGCGTCTGGGGACAAACCACACCGACGAACATCTCCAAGCAGGAAATACTGTGGAATAAAATACTACGGATGATAGTGAATGTTCCGTGGGTCGTGCGGAATGAAGCCATCCGCAGAGATTTGCAGCTGCCTTCCATTTAGCAGTCCATTCAGTCGAGGAATCGGCGAGCTCTCCATAATACGGAAACTCACTATGATCCCTTAGTTGGGGAAGTTTTAGATTATGCTCTAGACGACCTCTCCCGATACAGAATACCCCGACGCTTAGCCGAGTGAGGCTCTCATATCCTCCATTAACGGGTGAATACCTTTTTCACCAAACACCCACGTCAGAAAGGAGTGTACCGTGATAGACGGTGCAGATGTCTGAGAAATTTCTTGCCGTCACAACCACAGTGAGGTGTCTCTCGTTTGTCCCTCTGACGAACAGCACGCTTCAAGGTAGACGAGCTAGGTTCCATCTTGAATTAAAACAAGATGGCCGGGTCAACAACCGGTCAATGCTGCGAGACAAAAAATTTGGGCCTCCGATAGATTCTGTTATCCAACCTAAGTGAAGGTGATCAGAATAGCACAGGATCCATACGGTAGAGATGAACTGAAAAACTCCATGGGTTTCAGTGTGAATGCTCCATCAATGATATTTCAACGATTCTGCAGAATATTCTAGATGAAGTGTGGGAAGATATACTGAACTGTTTCTATGCGCTTCCTCTTGAATGGTTTCCCTTCAATATGATTGCTTGGAGAAGTGGACCAGACAGGGTGTCCTTTTTCTGGATGTTGTATTAACTGTGACGCAAAACAGTCCTCAGTCTCGCAGGGAAAGAGGATAGGAGAGCTACATTGTGCTTCTGGCATGTATTGAGATATTGCATTCAATAAAATTCAATCTAATGATGGTTCTATGATCACTGACTGAAAAAATTGCTAAATTGCAAAATCTTCCGACATTGACTCCCAGAGCTATATGTTGGAATTAGCGGAACTATATGTTGGAAACACTTTATTGTGAGATTTTCAGTTTTACAAAGACGCAACTACCAACTAGTTACTAGTTACTATGATACGGTTGATATCATATTTATTGAAATATTGGAATATAACTCTTTGATGTCATTTTGAGATGGGTCCACTTGGCAAAGTGGTAAGTTTATAATTCTTCTCAAATTTCTAGGGTGAGATACTTGGAAATTTGAAATCGAACAATTTTCATGCATATATTTTTGAACTTGAAAAAATAATAAAGACATCAACTATGGAAAAATCAAATCTGTATTAGAAAAGTCATTGATACAAGCATCTCTGAAGAACTTACCTAAAAAATGGTGAAAATTGAAAGCATTCAGAAACGAACTAGATACTGCATTAGGACGAAATAAGAATATGTAGTGATATGATGCGCTAGTAATATGAATTATTGATTTCATCATTACCCTTTCAATAAATGTTGTCTAATACAGTCATTTTGTTAATAGACGAAATGAATCAACAAATGATTCCATGTAAAATTGCTTGGGTATATTACTCAGCTCATTTTCATGGAACTAAATGTGAGAGGATCCAATTGTCATTTTCATAAATATGTTTCTTCATTTCAAAACGAGTCAATTGACGAAGCGATGTTTCGATTGCTCTTATCAACAGTCGTCTTTTGATAATGATAAATTTGTACGTGATGATTTTCAACTACTTAGGCAGGTTTTTGCTTCTTTTTTCGAATCTTTCTTGCCTGGCTGCATAGTAGTCCTACACATGAGTAGCTTCTCTGAATTCAATTTTGAATTCAATTTTCCTATCAATAATCTCAACTCAGAATCACTTGTTATGACAAGTGTTATGGCATGCTATCATGTGTGGTTCAATGCACATTAATATCTAGTACATTATTCTAAACTTGAGATAATTTGAATATGCAATCCAGAACCATTGGACATGTTGGACTGGTTTGTAGGGTTACCTGAGCTACACAAAATCATCCATTCATGGTATTCATATAGAGAGTAAAGAATATCTCGTTGAATACATACATGAGGAGTACATAATGAAAAGCTACAAGAAAAAGTAAATGCTGTGTCGATTTTTAATTTCAATATATTTTCATAAACTACACCTCACAGTTTGATCTCCACAAACTTTATTTGAAAAATATATCAAGACATGTTTTGCTAACACAGTAGGTAGGTGAGTAGGTCTAAAGTGAGTGGGTCTATTCGACCCTCCATCGCAACCCACAGGGGTTTATTGTGGCTCATACCTATTCACACTTGGCTAGATAAACCCGGTTTCGTTAAGAAGCTGTATGGTGAGTGGTCTTTCAGGTCAGATGGTGAGAGTACGGATCTGCCGAACTCAAAGAACCTGATTCGGTCCCCAGCGGGCCAGGCACAGAGTATATGCTCTGCTCTTTCATTATTTTCCACACATTGGCGACACACACTGTCTTCCGATAGTCCAAGTCTCTACATATGATGATTCAAATGACAGTGACCTGTAAGAAGGCCTGTTAGACATCGTGGTTCATCCCTACTGTAGTCCAACAACTGTTTGGTATATCGAAGGATGAATAAACGCCTTGGAGTGAGCCAATCCTGGAAGATTCTGCCAGAAGTCTATAAATCTTCTTGCCATCCAGGTGATCAGTGTTTGTTTGGCAAAGCCCAATGACAGGTTCTGGTCCAATTAAGCCGCTTGTAGCACCCTCCTTTGCAAGAGAGTCAGCAGCTTCATTGCCTTCCAGGCCAGTATGGCCAGGAATCCAGACCAGAGACAATCTGTTAAATCCTCCTATCGAGGAGAGGCGTTGCTCGGTAGGAGCCGAGAGCTTCCAACGCCGCTTGACTTGTGAGTGAGGTTGGAGTTATCCAATCCCTCCACACACAATTCAATAGTGTAAATTTTCACTTGAAATACAGTCGCATAAGTTCCTAGGCAGGTAGACAACTCTGTCCTGCGATTGAAAACACGTGCACCAGAACCGAAAGGTGTTTTCGATTCATCTGTGAACCAACAACTATTTGCTCTTAATATTTCCACCTCCCAAAGGATCCAGTCCAGATCAACAAACCACTGTTGAAGGAGCTACTGTGTTAGCGAAACATGTCGTGATATATTTTTCAAATAAAGTTTGTGGAGATCATATCGTGAGGTGAATTTTATGAAATAGCTATGGATCTTCATCAAATATCATTATTTCCATAATGATCACTTCAATGATTTGTTATCATTAATTTCAAAAATGCTTCTCAAAGCCAAACTATGTTTGAAGATCTGGATATCATTGATCGAAAAATGCGTTGATTAGATATAACTGTATCCCATATAAATATGTGGCGAATCATCGATGAAAAGTTAGTTTTATCATGATG
This sequence comes from Leptinotarsa decemlineata, assembly GCF_025532065.1. Lineage (NCBI taxonomy): Eukaryota > Metazoa > Arthropoda > Insecta > Coleoptera > Chrysomelidae > Leptinotarsa > Leptinotarsa decemlineata. The sequence goes on from NW_027412533.1 coordinate 3,980,007, forward strand.
AGTGAAAATGCATTATCGATTGCATATTTCTGCGCAAAATATTCCAATGTCGTTATTGAAAATTCTATTAATCCTAATTGGTATGCGCTACTCAAGTCAGTATTCGAGCAGAATGAGGAAAACTTGACACAGCTGAACCATTTCCTTGCGAATATTCTGGAACCGGTGAATCCTGCGAAAGAACATATCTGGGCTTTCACCAGATTCTGCAATCCAGATGGAGTTAAGGTAGTGATAATTGGGCAAGACCCATATCCTTCACCAGGTTTGAGAAATGTCATGGGCTTCAGTGTGAATCGTCCAAATAACTTTATACCACAGTCATTGAAGAATATTCTCCATGAAGTTCAGAGAGATATATCTAACTCTCGGTTTGCTCCCTCTTGTTCTCTTGGATGCTGTACTAACTGTGACGCAAAACGATCCACAGTCTCACAGATTCAGAGGCTGGGAGAAAATAGTTGGTTCCATTATCATGTACTTACAAAATATCGCAAACAATAATGAAAGATTCATAATTTTCATGTTATGGGGAAGAGTTGCTTGGGATTTGAAAACATACGTTGAAAATATTGGGGGCAGAATTCTTCTTGCAGGCCATCCTTCATCTGGTAACGAGAATAACGATTTTATGGGATGTGGACATTTTTCAATCGCCAATGAAATCTTGATCGGCGCTGGACAACAACCAGTTGACTGGTCTCTGGCGTGAAGATTGTATGTAACATTTTCTATATGATTATTATGACACTATTACTCAATGTTGAGTCTTCATAATATAAAATATATGTTTTCAATACCAATTGTAAATATAGGAAAATATGAATGTATAAACAATAAAAACTATTTTTATTGTGGAAAAATGTAATGCAATAAAAAATATATCACAATTTTTCTGAGGAATTCCAGAATATAAAACATATATGTTTGTGACTTTTATTGAATATTCGACTGATTTATTTCCAAACTCACCATTGGACTTCTGATGCTGATAGTTCTGATACTTCTGATACTTCTCTGTCATGAATTGTAGACTCGAAAAGTGCAATCGCAAATTCAGGAAGAATTTTTGTCGATCTTCAACTTCTCAAAAAGGCACTGATTGAAAGTTAGTTCGTTGTTTTTCGTATGAACCAAGTTACACTTATGGATGAGATCAAATTTTTGAAAAGCTTAACTTTTCAAAACTGCTTGCTTACTTGAACAAATTTTTGGTAAGTCGGGGATATAGGAACTGAGCTGTGAGGACTGACAAAAAGTATATCGGACAGACTATTCAATCTACCTGGTTCCAGAGAACATTCAGCACATAGTCGATTTTGGAGACTAGAAAAGTCCAGTGTGGCTCAACACTCTTTTGAAGGACGGCCCTGGAATGAATGAAGACTATCTGAAATTGTTGGAATCGGTACGTGACTCCAGAATTTTGGATGCTTTCGAAAATATGGAAAGTTTGGCATGAGAACTATGGACAGTAATAACGGTTTTAACAACCCATCATTCACATTTCTTTGTATGAATCAGTCTATTGAAAATGACCAGCAACTTTGACGAGAATGCTTCTCGCCAATTTGTACGCTAGAAATTATTGCTGTGTAACTAAAAATGAACGGTACCTAGCTGTCACATTGGATTTGAATCGCTGGAGATTGAATTCATTTGGAAAAACGTAACAGTAAAGTTCACGGTGTATTGAGTTGAACCTGAAAATGATAAGCAGCCACAGCCCGTCGCGTATTTCTGATATGTACTGCTCTTGATAGAATCAAATGTGCCAAGTATCTTGAACATTTGCAGTTCTGAAATAGTTCTTATTTTGGATTATTTTTGAGTCATACGTTCCAGTTTAATCTTTCAATATTGACTGGAATTATTCAGTTTTAAAAATTTCAAAATCATTATTGAATTACTGTAATACTCTCACTTTGATCCAAAAATGTTTTTCTCAGAAGATTTTGAAACATTATATTAGTTCACATATTTTTTGAAAAAATTTTATTGTGGAGGTATCAAAGTTTCTTACTGTTACTTGGGAGGTTAACTTCCCACAATCTGATAAATAAACAAAGTTGAATCGGAAGAGAATGTGCTTAAGTGTAATACAGGGCAGACTGAAAAATTCACTACAGAACTAAACGGAATTTGAACGGAATACTTGCAAATTCAGTGTTTGAAAATTCATTTTTAATTGAGTTATTTGATATATTACACGGTGCTACATATTCCGAATACATTCAGATCATTTCTGTTTGTAGATTTTCAATAATTTTTATGATAATTTGTCTCCAATCACAGTCTTTACGATATTGAGTTCTCGAAACAAACTGTCATTGCAAATATATCTTCTTATCCATATTCCCGAGAAGGGTTCATCACCTAAAGTTGGAATAATTGGATTGAACGACTCATGTGGGAGGGCTTTCAAGGAACTGAAACGTCTCACGGTTGTTGAAACATATATTTATGAATTCTGTATTTTTTTTCATAACAGTACATTGGTTTTTTTAGAACCTAGATCGCATCGAACAGCTCTCTACCAGAAAATACATCTTTATCTCGGACCGAAAATTTTCAACAAGTTAAATATGGTCGAGACTGACTACATCGGGCATATTAGCTTGTATGAGCCTGGGGGTGGAGGATGAATAGCCTCAATAAATTCGGAACTTCTCATTCCCCACAACGGATTAAAGATCCCCCGGAGCGTAGGACAACACAGGTGTCTCGTCAATACCGTAAGAGTGTACTCTTAGGGCCGCGTTATGTTGATGGATATAGGCCAAGACCGTATTTGCTGGATATGCTGACAGCAAGGGCATTAGAGTCTCAGACGCCTGGCGGCAGGCCCTGCACCTTGTGCCAGTAACTTTTATACTTATAACCTTATATGATGTGACTGCGGTAGACTAAGTAGTTGAAAACACCATCCTGGCAGACCATGATGAACCCCTGAATCTCCGACTTGGGTCCACTCAACCTGAGAAAAGCGAAGGTCTTCAATGTTGTTGAAGAAGACTCCATGCATTGGCGTATCCTTGTGCTACCGCAGAAGTGAAGTAGTGATCTTTGCGGCTTTTATATGGGCCTTTTGCTGAACGGATTCCAACACAGTGACAGAGTTTTGTACACCTCGTTCAATGTCGAAAACTAAACCGAGTCCACCCTATAGAAGAATGCTCCAACTTCTGCTCTCTCATGGTCCGAACTCCTCACGACCCTACAGGCTTCATCCAGTACCATTCTGTTTTGTCGACACTCGGAACTGAAAAGTCCTCTCTGTTGCCGAGGGAAGTACAACTGTGGAACGGACAATTAGGGATGCAAATTCCTATGGAGATGTATCATTTTTCGGGTTTTTACGTCTAGGTGATATATCTCTTCTCGTGTCCACTTCACTACTCCAAACAAGTATAGTAAAACTGGAACGGCAAGCATATTTGATACAGCAACTTTGTTCTTCCCCGATAGTTTCGATTACTAGATCAGTCGGAGTTTGTGCTGTTACTTGACGCGAAGAGAGTTTTTCAGTGCTCTTACCTCTTGTTAATGGCGTTGTTCCACTCCGATGCGGGAAAACGTCTCTTCAGCATCCAGATGGTGTAGGATGCTTTCATCTACGAGCTGCACATCCTCTCCGTAGTTTCCGGATAGTACTCTCCTGAGATGGACCGTTGCACATATGTCTATCCCGAATTTCATACCGATAGCAGGCGTGTACTCCCCTTGAGGACTGATGGAGATTCTTCTCTCCTGAGGCATATAAAACAAATGGGTGACCTTGTGCCTACAGTTTCCAGGAGTGCCACAGTTATGAGTATTTCTGAGCGCAACTGATAATGGTAATAGTGAGATGCAGAAGAGAAGGAAACTGAGAGAATCGCCCTGAAATACCCTCCGTCTGAAAGTGACCCACCCTGTTTGGATTCTGGCTCGACCAGATGTTATGATGAAGCGTGTTTGTCAGAGTGGTATCAGTTGTTCAAGGCATCTCACTATTTTGTCAAGTACCGCAAGACATCTGAGTAAATGCAAGATGATCATATGCGATGTTGTATCAAATGCCTTGCGTTAATCGATCCAGGCCATAAAGAGATTACGCTTATACTGTATCGAATCCTGCATTACACATCTATCAATGAGCAGTTTCTCTTTACATCCAGTGATTTTTTTTGACCCTCTCTACTCATATATCGGTTCGAACACTTGGTCAACTGCGGTGAGTATTCGTGTGTATAAGATACTTGTAAACAACGTATAACATGAATTTAAGCATATTATCGGTCTGTAATTCTTAGGAACTGACAAGTCTTCGCTTTTGGGAATGGTAACGGTTCGCCCCTCGACGATCCAATACGGAATCGACTCCTCTCCGCCCAGCCATGATTTGAGAACTCTGCCCAGATGGGCCCAGATGCCCAGATGGGCAGAGTTCTCAAATCATGGCTTAGTTTTTTCCACCAATAAGTGTACAGATCATCTGGGCCTGGAGCAGCAAAGTTCTTGGAACATCAGCCGTGGTTATCGGGTTGCGCAGTTCATTGAACTCAGGTTGTTGAAGCTCTCTGCTGTAAGCTTCGAACTGCGCTAGGGCTGGAGTGTTTAAGTTGAGTGGCAACGGATGTTCTTAGATGTCCTTCCAGAAGGATTCCACCTTATCAACGGTCGGCGAATTATCCACAACACGTGGAGGCTCTTGGAATAAGCGAGAAGTTTTATCGCGGAACCTAAGGTTTTTGATATTGAAGGCGACAATCTCACCTTCACAAATGAAATTAAAAACACAATCGAAACTAATAATGCGAGCCCCGTGTTCACAAAATCTTACAGATACCCTCAAATTCACAAAGAAGAAGTCAAAACCCAAATTTCCAAGGTATCATTCAACATTCGACATCCCCATGGTCATCCCCTGTTTGGTAGTACCGAAAAAGCTAGATGCTTCAGGAAAACCCAAATGGCGTGTTGTGATTAACTATCGAAAACTGAACGAACTGTCAGTAGCCGATAAATATCCGTTACCCAACATTTCCGACCTGCTAGATCAGCTTGGAAAATTTCAGTATTTCACAACGCTCGATCTTGCGTCAGGATTTCACCAGATCGAAATCGACCCAAAAGACGTTCCAAAAACAGCCTTCTCAGTTGAGAAAGGTCACTATGAATTTGTCCGTATGCCTTTTGGATTAAAGAACGCACCATCCAGATTCCAAAGAGTGATGGATAACATCCTTCTTGGCATCCAAAACGAGCGCTGTCTTGTATATATGTATGACATCATTATATACTCACCAACGATCCACGAACATATTTCAAGACTGACGGAAGTGTTCAAAAGACTAAGAAAAGCCAACTTGAAAATTCAGCCTGACAAATGCGAATTTTTAAGGAAAGAAGTCGCTTATCTTGGACACGTAATCACGAAAAACGGCGTTAAACCAATTGGATTTACCAATTTTGAAAATTCTTTCTTTCATTTTCGCTGAAAAAGAAATTAAGATAACAGTATGCCAAAATCTAACTAGAACTCCCGACGAAGACCAAATTTCCATCGTAATGGACCAATGTCATCCAGGAAAAAATAATTGACATCGAGGAATAAACGAAACGATTAGACGCCTAAAAAAAATATAATTGACCAAATTTAATGAAAGATGTAGAAAATTTTGTAAAGAACTGCGAAACATGCAAAAAAGCAAAAATTTGCAGACAGAACCTTAAGAGCCCTTTAGTCACAGAATCTCTGAAAACACCATTTGAGAGAATAAACATTGACATTCTTGAAATTCCCACAAAAAACTATATACTTACAATTCGAGACGAACTCACCAAATTTACCCAAGCTTACCCAATTGAAAATAAATCAGCAAAATCAGTAGTAAACACTCTACTGCTATACTTTCAGCACTACGGAACTCCACTCAGAATTCATTGTGACTCCGGTCGAGAATTCAACAACGCCCTACTAAAAGACCTTTGTACACTTTATGAAAATAAACAATAATTTTCTAGTGTGGACCATCCGCAATCAAACGGTTCCTTAGAACGTTTTCACGCGACCCTTCTAGAAATGATAAGAACAAATAAAATCGACAACCCTGATGAACACCCATCAGGCATTTTACCATATGCAATAATTTGTTACAATAACACCAAAAACAAAACACACGGATTCACCCCTTACGAATTACTATTTGGATACACCTCTAGTAGACCACCCGAAACTCTTTACAACCAAAAAGAACTCATAACCAAGTACATACGAGATTTGAATAATAAAATTTCTTATTATTACAAAATTGCTCGTCAAAGGACACAAGACCAAAAAGAAAAATCCAAAATTCGATTCGATAGAAACGTTGCACAAAATTTACCTGAGTATAAGGTAGGAGACAATGTTTACGTTAAAGAATCCCAAATTAAAAATAAACTTGAAAACAAGTTTAATGACCAATTTGAAATTATAGAAATCTACCAAAACTCAGCAATGCTAGTTAATTGGAAGACAAAAAACAAAAGTAAATTTTGATAGACTACGACCTTCAGGATTCTTCTGCTGATTTCAGCAATACACACAACATATTCCCGATACTCCGTTCAACCCATTAATAACACAATAGGAATTTTTCTTCACGAAGAAAGCACTTTAAAAATTTCCAATGATGAATGGACTCTTCTCGTCTACAAAGACTTGGACTCCATAGAATTCGCCTTAAATAATAACAACAAAATTTTGGAAAACATGCTATATAATTTTGACCAATCAAACCCTAGAATGTTATCCTTCAAAACCGAAGTGAAAACACACATTAGTTTAATGACCCAAATATCTGACTCACTCGACTTGAAATATCAAGAAATATTTGCAGACACCCAAAATTATTATAAAAGATCCGAACGAGGTTAATTAATGGAATAGGTACCTTCTGGAAAGCCATTACTGGTAATCTAGACTCGTCAGATGGCGGATATTACACCAACTGTATTAATAAACTCATTCAAGACGAATACCAATTAGAAAACCTTTTTTAAAAATCAAATATCGGTGACCACATCAGTAATGAGAAATTTCAACACAACTATTCAAAAACTTCAAATCGATGAAGAAACCTTCAATCAAGATATCAAGCAAATAGAACAATCAATCTATAATATTTCAGACGATCTTGCGTATTATGAAGCACAATTGAAAACATTGGAAATATGTGAAACATTAATGGAAAGCTATCTATTCTTGGAATCAACTCTTGATGTCATATTGAATTCAATAACATTCGCTAGATTGAAAATACTCCACAGTTCAATTATCACTCCTGATGACCTAATGAACTCACTTCAGGAAATTTCTCAATCACTCCATAAAAACAATCTACCTTTACCCACAATGCTCTCACATGTTGCTCAATATATCGAAATCATCGAATTCGAAGCATATCAACTGGACAAAAAAATTGTTTTCATATTAAAAATTCCACTGGTCGAACCAGAAACATACACTCTGTATCGACTTTTACCAATACTAATTCCAGATAACCGAACGGGACTTCATCACATATTATTAACTGTTCGAAAATATATTGCGAGAGATGACGAATCATTGTTGTACATTTCACTTCAAAATTTAGAAAACTGTAAAACTCTGAATCATGGCGTAAGACACTGTTCCGATCTACTACCCTACCCGATTGATAGCGAAGCTATATGCGAAGCCCAACTATTGAGACCGTCCTCCCGAAAACTTGCCAGTCTTCACTAATCTACGCTGCGGAATACAATGTCCAGGAACTGAGTCTAAATTTGTGGCTCATAACAATATCCGAAGTTCTACCAATCACCATCAACTGCGAAAATATGGAACCATTTACACGAGTGATCAAAACGAATTCCTAAAACTCCAACCCGGATGCAGTTCATTAGTTGGCAGCACTAGACTTCACTCCAAATACTTCGTCGATAGATATAAGAACGTCACATACAAAAACCATGCCGTTCGAATACCATACAGCTGTTGCGATCATCTTCCTGAAAAACGACATCTTCCAGAACTGAAACCGCTGAAACTCAACAAAATCAACGTTGACGAGTTGAACATCGTTCAACATAAATTAAACCAATATTCCGAAGAATTGGATAAACTTATCAATGAGCCGTTTGTGAACAAGCACATATCATGGTTCACATATTGCACTATAACATTGATCATTGTATTAATCATACTTTACATCGTTTGCAAATGTAGACGAAAAGGACCAATACGAATCGGTATTACATCCACTTCGAGTCAACCACCCCGGATCATCCAAGATCAGACAGACAACCATCCCTTATCTTATCGAGATTCATCCCCAGGAGAAGACCAAGTATCAACCTCCAGGAACCTATAGAAGAGGAAATCCAACTCAACACCAGTTTCCAGTTTTGTGAAAAGTTGCAGCAAAAAGCAACAACTTTTTGTATAAAAGGGGAGTTGTTATATGCGAATTAGCGTCTCACACGTATTAAATTACAAGCGATAATTTAGCTTCCTGCTAAAAGTGCTAATTGTGCAGTATCAGCAAGATGAACAATTGTGTTCCAGACAAAGCAATTGCTGACACTGTTCAAATATTGTTTTTCATACCAAACATATAAATAGACCCTGCGAGGTCAGAAAATTGTTCATTAACGATTTATTCATTCTCAAGTAGAGTTCATATCAATTACTTAGTCTTCAGTTAATGTTCCAAGTTTTTCACATTATATTCAAATATTGTAATAAAGTCTTCATAAAGAAATAAACCAATTTTTAAAAAGTGAATCGTGAAAAACAAGATATAACATATCCATACTTATCCATATCTTATATCTTCTAAAAGGATATTGATGTGATCAGAATTCGGAGACCAATATATCTTCGCGTTTTTAAAAATTCCGAATTGATATGCTCAAAAATCTCAATGTATTGATATTTGAACATATAACAACTTTGCCACTTCATCCCAAACTTCTAATAGAAGCTCGATGTGAGACACACTGTATATTGAAAACTTATTGCTGAAATCATTTAGAATGCTCAGTTATTCTTCCCAAACAAAGAATGTAGAAACCTGTATGTCAGTATACTTCATTTATTTGAATATCATTTTGTTACTATACGAAATCTTTGATGTTTAGGTAGTGTCTATTTCAGTCACCTATCTTGTAAATTTGAATGTGAGTTGATGGCGAACATTATAAGTTATTGTAATGAATCTGAAGCCGGCCCTGACCGATGTTCCAGTCAGCAAACGCATGTCTGATCGCAACACAGAGAAATCCGCAGAGGAATCCGGAACGTTCGTTGACGATATAAAAAGGTCGCTCTCCGTCCCGAGGAGTAGTCTGTACTTAGAAAGTGAATCGTGCGTTTAAAGAAAGGAATCTAATAGTGAAGATAAATTAAGCGTTAGTTACTAAGTGTTGTATATAAATTAGTTGTGATAGTGAAATATTGTTAAAAATAAATTTGATTAAGACAGTTAATTCTTTAATTCGTTGCATTATGTTATGTCGTATAGATAAAGTGCAATGGAAACATTTGAAATTCAGGGAAGAAACAAACAAGTCCCCAATTGGATTTCAATTCAATTCAATTCATTCATTTCATCATGTTATGGACATAAATGATGAAGTAAATAATACAAAATAAGTGAAGATAAAAAGATAATATATAGAGAAAATGTATAAATTTAAGAGGTAAAGAATGGTAACAATGTATTATTTATTTATTCATTTATTTATTTGATCCATACAAACTTGTTAAGTTTTATTACATGGATTCCTATTATTAACAATATATACAATGTAAATTCAACTTAAAAAAGAAATATATTTTATTACGTACCTACAATAAGAACTGTTGGGGTACAGATTTAGGTAGATTCAATTTTCACGAAGATATATTCAGTATATTATTCAGTATTGTGTTACGGAATTTGGAATATGGTAAAGACCAATCAATATCCGTTATTTCATTGAATTCATTAGCTAATATCAACATGGTTGCGAGAGGTGATCTAGTGCTAGATATTGACACAGAAATATTGAACATAATTGTATGTCGAGTACGGCGTGAAGGGACATGAAACGGAATCAAGTGTAGGATTTCGGGGGAATCAATTCGATTATTAATTATTTTATATATGAATATCAGGGCTGACAAATTGCGTCTTTGTTCTAATGATAATATTTTGAATTCGCTCCTTAGCCGTGATGCTCGTATTAAATTGTAATCGGGCCATTTATGATATTTTTTGAAATAGAGATATCGAAGAAATTTGTTTTGAACCTTTTCAATTTCTTTTAAAGTAGTTTTGTATTCTTCTGTCCAAATTATTGAAGCAAACTCCAGTTTTGGTCTAACTATAGTACCTATAGTAGAGTAATTTAATTGTATTTATATTATTAAATTCACGCGTTTGTCTCATTAAATATCCCAACATACGATTTGCAGATTTTACTAATACCATTATATACTTTGTGAAGGAAAAAGTACTATTATAAGTAATGCCTAAGTCTTCCACCTCGGTTTTTTCACCCAGGACCTCTCCATCCATATGATATTCAAATTTGATCACATCTTTCAAACGGGATATTGTTAACGTATAACATTTTTTTATATTGAATAATAACTTATTAGTATAACTCCAATTCACAATGTTGTTGATGTCTTTTTGCAATGATACGCAGTCTCTAACAGTCTGGATACGTTTAAAAATTTTGAGATCATCTGCAAACATCAGACAATGTGAATGATGTAAGACCGAGGGTAAATCATTAATGAATAATAAGAATAGAAGACGTCCTAGATTTGATCCCTGAGGAACACCGGAATTAGCATACAATTTTCCCGAAGTGTTTAACAATGAAATATCTATTTCTCAAGTAATTTTTAATCAATTCAAGAAAATTGAACTGAATTGAACCCAAATTTACTAATTTTTAGCAAAAGCACATCATGATTTACTTGATCAAAGGCTTTACGGAAGTCTATGAATACTATGTCCAATTGAGATTTATTTTGTAAAGCATGGTTGCTAAAAATAAATAAATTAGTATTTACTGACTTCTGGGTCATAAAGCCATGTTGTTCAGGTGCTATGTATTTATTTGCGAATTTATACAGTTTCGAATATATAATTTGCTCCAATAACCTAGACGGAGCACACATAATTGAGACACCTCTATAATTTTCAATTTCTATTTCATTCCCCGATTTGAATATAGGTATGGTAATAGATGTTTTCCAAAATTCAGGAAAAATATTTGACTCAGCTATTAGATTGTAAATATGAAGTAATGGACCTCTTAACCATTCATAACAGCCCTTCAATATATAAGGAGGGATGCCATCAATTCCCGCAGCTTTTTTGGGTTTAAGTTTTTTTACAGCTTCATTATAGTCAAGTTCAGTTATTGTATGTATTTGAAAGGAGTCATTTGTCATACTAGAATCATTCAGGTTTACATTGTATGATGCTTTTTCTTCACAGTAAACAGATGAGAAAAAATTTGCAAACGATTCTGCGGTACCCTCATCTGCCACCATTTCGCCCTTATAAGTAAAGCTGCCCAAGCAAGTTTTATTTGTTTTTTTACTATTCACATAATTCCAGAATTCATTTATGTGTTTAGTAACATTCGATTCCAAATTTTTTATGTATTGCTTTTTCTCCTTCCTAATTAGATTCTTAACCTTCCTACGTAATTCTTTATATTTCTCATTATACCAATTATATTTCATTTTAATTTTTCTATAGTAATTCTTCTCTTTCAGTATGCTTTTAACTTCATTTGTAAACCAAACTGGAAACTTTTTCGCATTTTTATAAAATATATATTCAGGTACATTATTTGCTATCACGTTGTTCCAAACTGTATAAAATTTATCCAGAGCCCTATTTACATCTGTTTCATCAAAAACGGGGCTCCAGTCGGCATCTCTCACCTCTATACTTAGCTGTTGAAAGTCGGCTTTTTTGAAATTATACCAGGATTCCTGTACTTTATATGTATGTTTTTTAATATTTTTTGTATTGATTGTGAAATTAAGAGTTGGATGATAGGAATCTTCTTTTACAAAAGAAAGAAAGTCTCTACTTACTACAATTGAATCGGTGATTGTATAAAGGGAACATGTCCAACATAGACGATTTCGAGAAAATTGAAAAAAACGTTTTATCACACAAACGGTAAGTCCAACTCAAAAATGCACTAAGGAAGAAATGAAGGGATAAGCATCCCAAATACAATGAGGTATAACATAAAGAGCTGAGATGGAACATAAAAGTGACAGGTGATTTTTGAACAGCTGGATTTGTTTCCTTTATACGATAAATCGTATTATCATGCAAACATAATGCAAATAAAGGTAATAAAACAATGATGCAGAACATGGGAACATTTTTAATGTAAACTGTAGAAAATCAAAACATATTTTAAATAAAAACTTATACATTATTGTCACTCGGAATCGTACTCCAAGGCAGTAGTGGGCCAATTCTCAAATTGAGTGTAGAAGGGTTGATGTTCGTCAGGAATATACTTGACGATTTTTGCGATATTTTCTATTTTCTTTGTCTTAATCGGCACTTTTTGTGTGTAGGCTCGGTCAGTAGGTAACTGCGGTTTATTGGCAGTTTTTGCTAAGTTATATGTAGATGTTACGAACCCATCTATGAAATCGTTTGCAATGACGTAACCAGGTGTAGAACTTTTATAAATGAAGTGTATGTACGTAGAAATGCTGAATTTCTGGCGATTTTCCCCTGCTCCCCTCTTCCTAGTAGTAGTTTCTGTACAAGATTTTTTTAAATATTTAGGCCACCAACTCTTGTAGTCTAGTATATCTTCGGTTTGAACTAATTTGACCACAAAATATGGTCGAGTTTTCTTTGCATTAGCGATGATAGAAATATATTCCATTGGTGTGAAAATTCGATCTCGGCGTCTCACTATTCTTTTAATTAGACCAAAATCCCTGTCACATGGCAGGAATGAATGGCCACGAACAGGAAAATATTGATGAATTTCGGTAAACCTTACATGCATGGTGAGAGCTGATAACAATCTAATAATAGTATGATTGCGGTTCTGTCCGCCACAAGCATCACTAAAGATATGTAGTTCGGTAATCTGTTTTGGTATTGTATCTAGGTAATCCTTCAGAAAGCTTGCAACTTCGTTTGAACCCCTTTTGACGGTACCTTCAAAGTATGTGTAAAATGTAGCATCATTGGTTTTTAAGTTGTGAACACCAAAAACATATTGCCAAAGTTTTCGAAGGTAGAACATATCGTTTACTGGCATATCAGGTAAAGGCAGATTCTGCATATAATCGAAAACAATCGCACCGATATGTTGGTTTTGGGCACACAAATCTCGGACATTTTCAATTTTTTTATAGAACTTTGAGGCACGTCTCTTATGTATTATTAGTTCTGCACTAGCCACACGCTTTGCGTTGTCGTTTAGCACATGTGATTTTAGTTTCACTGCCAACTCTTCACATGTTGGACAGACATCTACTTGTGGTCTACCAAACCGATATCCAAAATTTTCGTTGAACTGCTTTAAGTAGTATTCATACTTAACGCGTTTTGCAAGATCTCCATTTTCCAAACAAAACATTTCATACATTTTTTTTACTGTTAAGGTCGATTCAAGGTATTTTAATGGTTTACTACCATAATGAGTTTCTTTCGTCGGAAATGCAGAAATATGAGTATGGATTTTACAGATAATAGCATCAGGTATAGCATTACCTCGATTACCATGACGACCACGTTTGTCAGTGGGTCTAGAGTAATTCGAAAGTAGTGTAGTCAGACGGAAAACTGCTTTACTTGATAAAGCATAAAGACTCAGAAATGCTTTTTTACCTACTTCACGTCGCACGCTTCCGTTCAGAACATGATATTTGAAATTACCTCGACGATTCTGCTTTGGTTCCGGATATTTTGGCCTACGTCTTTCAATATCTTCAACATCCACAAGACCCATCAAAAAAGTGTCTTGTTCGTTTTTGGGCTTACCACAGTAAAGCGATTTGAAAATCGTTATCTTTTCATCGTGTGACAACATCTCCATACATTTTCTTTTACATCTGAAATTTAAATAAATTCAATATTACCAGAAAGGCTGATTGACTGATCAAATTTGAAAAACTTTCTTAAATCAATGGAATCCTTACCTACAGTCCGGCCCTGTTTGTTTTGCAGCTCTTTCGATTCCTTTTTGACTTGTGTACTTTTGCCCAAATAATCTTGCTTGAATCCGAACATTATTATTATACTTTTCACTGTTTCGAACACCTTTTTTTCGTTTACATTGTGGTTCTCCACTATCACTGTTGGAATATGACATATTCTCATCTATTTTATTACAAAATACTACGTAGTTTCACGTAAAACAACAAAATAATGTTACTTTAGTCAATACCTAATGCATACTAATAATAATTTAGAATGATTACTACTGGTTGCTGTCAAAAGTCCGCTTGCAACGCCCTCACATTGAGTGTATGAAGGGAACAAGTAGTGGATTTATTTCCTTTATACACTCAACCAAAATTTTGTGACGCTTTAATGTTCATATAGTAAATCGGATTTGTCTCCTTTATAGACTCAACGGTGCACTGACTAATTATCTGAAATATGTATATAACACTTCATTTTGACCAAAAAGTGGAGTTGTTTCGTTTATACAATAACCAATTCAATTGTATTATATTCCGACTCCATTATCAGGTCCAATATTCTTCCTTGATCATTTTTTATATCGTTAAATAACTTAAATGAATCGAAATCAATGAAATCTCGTAATAAGTTGAATTGCTCGTTGAAATTATCGTTGTCAATAAATGTGTTGGTAATACCCTGTATATGGAAATCACCTACTATAAATGTGTTATTAATATTGGTTATATGTTGTTGCAGGAATTCGTACATTGACTTATATGTATCATTTGAGCTGCTTGGTGGTATATAAATAAGGACCATAGTATATTTTTGATTACTCACCTTGAAGTCAACTACCAATGCCTCAAAAAATCTGCAATATTTGACATAACGTAATATTTTGTAATTTTTCTTAATTGCTGTTAATACTCCTCCTCCCTTACTCTTATTAGTTAGTATCAAATCTCTATCGGCTCTAAGTATGTTATATAGTTCCGCGTCAACAACCTCCCCATCACTTATTTCATCTTGCAACCACGTCTCTACTGCTAGGATGACATCAAACTCATCGTCAAGTGATCTACTATGAAAATCAAATAATTTTGTATTAAGTCCCCTACAGTTCTGGTAGTATACGTTCATGGTATAGGCCACTTGCTGAAAAACTAGGTACGCTATGAGCTCTCATAAAAAGAAATTCAGTAATTCTGAATAAAAAAATGAATTATGGATTATATATTATGTCTGATAATGATCAACAGAAAATTGCATTGACAGAAATCTGTAGTGTGCGAAAGCCTTTACAGGATACACAAAACAAATTCGTACCCATACTACTTTTTATGTTTACAAACTTTTTTGTTTCTACGAAAGGTCTGAGTCCTCATCAATAATTTTTACACCATTGCCATATTTTGCAAAAATTCGTCCATTTACAGTCCAGACGTTTCCATATTTTTCATTAGCTTTCTTTTTGAGTTTATATCGCTGACTTGTAAGGTCTTCGTTGATAAATATTCTTTTTCCCTTCAATGACGACTTTGCTTTGTATACTTCATTTCTTTTTAGATTAGTAACGAATTTAATGACAACTGTTCTTGGTTTCGTGTTTACGTCTGGTGATTTGCCTAAACGAAATACATTATCAATTTGCAAGACATTGCACGCCACTTTCAAGTCTTCATTAATGATTTTAAGAACTCTCTCTGGCAGATTTTCGTTAGGCATCTCACTGATTCCCACCAGTCGTAAAGAGTTCATTCTTGATTTTTGCTCTATATAATCAAGTTTCTTTGTGATTAATTTAATATGCTGCTTATTCTCCCTAGTAGATTCTTCCACAGTTTTTCTAACTAGATCACAAATTTTGTTCTCCATTCTGGCTTCCATTTGCTTGAACAGTTCGGTTATTTTCTCCATCTGACTGTCCATTTTGGTATTGATTTTCGGAACTAGCTTCTCGACTAGTGTATCGAGTTGGCCATCATCAAAATTCGACACAATATTGCTCCTCGTTTTACTCATTCTCACAACTGGCAACAATGTATAAGTACTGCTTTGTTTGATATTCAAAGTGTCGTTTCTAGTTTACCTTTTTTCCCACTACTCTGTGTACGCTTAGATAATACTTCGTGAGTACTCGAACCACCAAAAATTTGTTAAAGATACTTTGAAGACACTACATAAACTATCGAAACAACGGAGCTCCTTGCGATGCGATGTTCACAGCAGCATGCCCTACTACTATATATGAAATGTCTAGTATTCCACGTATAGTCAGTGGGCATACTTGAAGACTGGCTATAAATCAAATCATCTAAAAGAACAATTCGTTCAGGCCAGCCTCAACACCCTACACAGTAGGTTAATGGACTGACACCTATCAGAAAACAACTACTCCCCTGGCTAATACCACGAAGGGCGTTGGATTATATCCGACAGGTGTCAGTGCAGGATTCTTCACTGAAGTTATTCCTGCATATAACTTCAGGAATAACTTCAGTGAAGAATCCTGCATATGCTGTTGGCGATACAACTGCCGCAATAGATTTTCAATTATTGGAACACACTTGCAGACCGGTTTCGGGCTGTTTGGCCACTCGTCAGTGCAAGGTAGTGTATATCATCAACATAAAGTCGATGATTTCCGATAATTGAAAATCGAATTCCGTCAGAGTATCATTCCTCGAACTAAGCTGAAGACTACAACAAACAACAGGTTTGTCGTCGCTCCATCTGCCTGTGAACGAGGTAACCAACTGCATATCCAAATTTGCCCAATTCCTCGTAAAAGAAAAGAAATCTTTCACGTATAGTCAGTGGGCATACTTGAAGACTGGCTATAAATCAAATCATCTAAAAGAACAATTCGTTCAGGCCAGCCTCAACACCCTACACAGTAGGTTAATGGACTGACACCTATCAGAAAACAACTACTCCCCTGGCTAATACCACGAAGGGCGTTGGATTATATCCGACAGGTGTCAGTGCAGGATTCTTCACTGAAGTTATTCCTGCATATGCTGTTGGCGATACAACTGCCGCAATAGATTTTCAATTATTGGAACACACTTGCAGACCGGTTTCGGGCTGTTTGGCCACTCGTCAGTGCAAGGTAGTGTATATCATCAACATAAAGTCGATGATTTCCGATAATTGAAAATCGAATTCCGTCAGAGTATCATTCCTCGAACTAAGCTGAAGACTACAACAAACAACAGGTTTGTCGTCGCTCCATCTGCCTGTGAACGAGGTAACCAACTGCATATCCAAATTTGCCCAATTCCTCGTAAAAGGAAAGAAATCTTTCACGTATAGTCAGTGGGCATACTTGAAGACTGGCTATAAATCAAATCATCTAAAAGAACAATTCGTTCAGGCCAGCCTCAACACCCTACACAGTAGGTTAATGGACTGACACCTATCAGAAAACAACTACTCCCCTGGCTAATACCACGAAGGGCGTTGGATTATATCCGACAGGTGTCAGTGCAGGATTCTTCACTGAAGTTATTCCTGCATATGCTGTTGGCGATACAACTGCCGCAATAGATTTTCAATTATTGGAACACACTTGCAGACCGGTTTCGGGCTGTTTGGCCACTCGTCAGTGCAAGGTAGTGTATATCATCAACATCAAGTCGATGATTTCCGATAATTGAAAATCGAATTCCGTCAGAGTATCATTCCTCGAACTAAGCTGAAGACTACAACAAACAACAGGTTTGTCGTCGCTCCATCTGCCTGTAAACGAGGTAACCAACTGCATATCCAAATTTGCCCAATTCCTCGTAAAAGGAAAGAAATCTTTCACGTATAGTCAGTGGGCATACTTGAAGACTGGCTATAAATCAAATCATCTAAAAGAACAATTCGTACAGGCCAGCCTCAACACCCTACACAGTAGGTTAATGGACTGACACCTATCAGAAAACAACTACTCCCCTGGCTAATACCACGAAGGGCGTTGGATTATATCCGACAGGTGTCAGTGCAGGATTCTTCACTGAAGTTATTCCTGCATATGCTGTTGGCGATACAACTGCCGCAATAGATTTTCAATTATTGGAACACACTTGCAGACCGGTTTCGGGCTGTTTGGCCACTCGTCAGTGCAAGGTAGTGTATATCATCAACATAAAGTCGATGATTTCCGATAATTGAAAATCGAATTCCGTCAGAGTATCATTCCTCGAACTAAGCTGAAGACTACAACAAACAACAGGTTTGTCGTCGCTCCATCTGCCTGTGAACGAGGTAACCAACTGCATATCCAAATTTGCCCAATTCCTCGTAAAAGGAAAGAAATCTTTCACGTATAGTCAGTGGGCATACTTGAAGACTGGCTATAAATCAAATCATCTAAAAGAACAATTCGTTCAGGCCAGCCTCAACACCCTACACAGTAGGTTAATGGACTGACACCTATCAGAAAACAACTACTCGTGAAACAACTATACGTGAAAGATTTCTTTCCTTTTACGAGGAATTGGGCAAATTTGGATATGCAGTTGGTTACCTCGTTCACAGGCAGATGGAGCGACGACAAACCTGTTGTTTGTTGTAGTCTTCAGCTTAGTTCGAGGAATGATACTCTGACGGAATTCGATTTTCAATTATCGGAAATCATCGACTTTATGTTGATGATATACACTACCTTGCACTGACGAGTGGCCAAACAGCCCGAAACCGGTCTGCAAGTGTGTTCCAATAATTGAAAATCTATTGCGGCAGTTGTATCGCCAACAGCATATGCAGGAATAACTTCAGTGAAGAATCCTGCACTGACACCTGTCGGATATAATCCAACGCCCTTCGTGGTATTAGCCAGGGGAGTAGTTGTTTTCTGATAGGTGTCAGTCCATTAACCTACTGTGTAGGGTGTTGAGGCTGGCCTGAACGAATTGTTCTTTTAGATGATTTGATTTATAGCCAGTCTTCAAGTATGCCCACTGACTATACGTGAAAGATTTCTTTCCTTTTACGAGGAATTGGGCAAATTTGGATATGCAGTTGGTTACCTCGTTCACAGGCAGATGGAGCGACGACAAACCTGTTGTTTGTTGTAGTCTTCAGCTTAGTTCGAGGAATGATACTCTGACGGAATTCGATTTTCAATTATCGGAAATCATCGACTTTATGTTGATGATATACACTACCTTGCACTGACGAGTGGCCAAACAGCCCGAAACCGGTCTGCAAGTGTGTTCCAATAATTGAAAATCTATTGCGGCAGTTGTATCGCCAACAGCATATGCAGGAATAACTTCAGTGAAGAATCCTGCACTGACACCTGTCGGATATAATCCAACGCCCTTCGTGGTATTAGCCAGGGGAGTAGTTGTTTTCTGATAGGTGTCAGTCCATTAACCTACTGTGTAGGGTGTTGAGGCTGGCCTGAACGAATTGTTCTTTTAGATGATTTAAATGTCTAGTAGAAACTGCATGAGGTTAATCTGGAAGAATATCGAACGCTCGTCGAAGAGTAAAGATAAATAATTTTAATTTATTTTTGGTAAGAAACTACATACTTATCAATTGGAAATTGCGTACCCTTCTACCGAATAAAAATTAAAATTTACTGAGAATTGTTTCATCTTCTTTTTAAAAGGGATGAGATCAAGATTTCTCTATTCACGTGGTAGATTATTTTACATATGCAAGTTCAGGGAATTGCCTTGTGCGATTGCAAGTTTATATCTAAGAGCCCTCAAATGGTCTGCTTCCTTGGTTGAATAATTGAAGGAACCGTTATTCCTGTCAATTTCAGTTTTTTTTGTATGTATTTCGAGGAGACTTTGATAGATATAGATAGAAGGAAGACATAGAATCCTAAGCTTCTTGAAGAGTTCTCGGCATCAGCCATCAAACGAACAGCTCGTTTTTGAAGACGGAAATCTCTAACAGAGTGAGGTGAGTTCCCCCATAAAATAATTCCGTAATTCAAATAAGAGAGGAAAAGAGCGTGATATGAAGAGAGGAGGGTTGAAGAATTTGAAAAATTTTTAAGACGTCTCAAGAGAAAAAGCTGACCGGATAGTTTTTTTGGATAATATATCAACATGGGTTTGCCAACTCAAGTCATTATCAAAGGTCAGACCAAGCAGCTTGACAGTTTCCGATCCACATAACTTTTTGTTTGAGGAGCATATCATTTTTTGAAATTTGCTCTTGTGGACGTTTAGGCTGTTTGCTCTGAACCGGAGTTCCGCTTTACGTTCAACATTAGTGGAGATTTCGTTGTTGTTGTTGGATTGAATGAAAGTAGTGTCATTAGCGTAACACACACAGAAACCTGGGGATATAGAGTGGAAAATATCATTAAAAAAGAGGGGACCTAAGAAAGGTGAGAACTGAAGAATAAGAGTCTTACTTCTAGCCAAATAGAAACGGCGGCAGATACTATATCAAAGAAAAATTTAAATTAAAGATATCTCATTTTATCGAAAATGAATAAAATATTTTTATCCGCATTTCGTAATAATCTTATCATAAATATTCAAATTTAAAAGTGATTTTTTTATGCATGGATATGCATTGATGGAAATTGATGATTAATGAATACTTCGATTTTGATATCAAGTTCTATCATGAAATCATTCTTGATGGAATAGGTTAAAAAAAATGTGTTTCACTAACTAGCTGTCATTATTATACGAACAACAGAAGTCTAAACATGTGAAAGCTGACAATTACGAAGGGCTTATCTTTCAACATTGGTTGTTAAGTTGTTATAGTAGCGCAGACTGTTCAAGGATTTTATTAGTGTTGACAATAAGCAGGGTGAATCATCCAAAATAATACTGCAATACAGAGAGGTCAGGAAAAAAATTGCACGAAACTGCAAAAACATTTGAGTTTATCTGTGAGGAGGGCAAGTTCTGATCCACAACCAACACTTTGAGTAGAGATTTTATCTGTAGAGTCGAAGTTCAATATATTATTTATCAAAGAAAAAATAAATATGTTATTGTTGTAGATATGTTGTTTCTATCAGTAACTATGAAATATATTAGCACAAGAATTAGCATTAGTAGAATCAGTCATCAAATTCTCATACTGTATCGAGGCATAGGGAAAAATGGAGGGAGGGGGAACACACATCAAAAAGCACGGACGATTTGACATTAACCTACATTATTGAATATCACATGTTTAAAAAACCGATTAGCTGATTTTTATTTAACGCTTCTATTGGAAATATGCTACTCTTGAGTACATTCCGTATGTAACCTATTTATTCGTTTTTTTATCAGTTTGCATCATGTTATTTCTTACTACAGGGGTACTCTCAAATCATTGTCGTCCGTGATTTTTTTATCTATATCATGAGTGAAAATGATAAACAACTATGATAATTTGTTAGTTGCAAACTTGAAAACTATTCAAATTCAGTGTTTTTTCAAAGTTCAAACGACAGGTTGAAGTAACAGAGTTCGTTTTTCTAACATATTAACATCAAAATGTCGACACCGTTTAACTATTCTGAGAAATAATAGAAACTTAAGGAAATTCAAAAATATTAAGGCCGAGCAGCTTTTCGCTACCGAAAAATATATGGAAATTCATGTTGTAGTTGCTTTTTTGCTATTGTTCAAGTAAACAATTACCTTAGACCTAAAGTTTTGTTTTCTGTTCAAATCTTGTATTATCCAAAATTGTAGAAATGTCATCGAAAACGAAGTCAATTGTTTTGCAGGATTTATTTTTCAAATAATATTTAACTGTTGTTAAAATATCATTCGAACTCCCACCATCTCAGGTAATAGACGTTTAATTTGGCATAATGAACACTTTCTACTACTCTGATACAAAAAATGTGGGAATCTTCCCAAGGAAGGAAGTAATCAATTTGAAAATAAGTAACTCTATACATGAATGTATAGATCATGCAAAGAAGTACCTTTCAGACACAAACTGGAAGAAAGCCCTCCCGAAACAGTTACTTTCATATCAACATTGAATTACATGCACGAAAGAAAAAATTATTTCTGTATAATTCAGTATTCGGGAGGGCTTTCTTCCAGGTTGTGTCTGAAAGTTAGTTCTTTGCATGATCTACACATCCATGTATAGAGTTACTTATTTTCAAATTGATTACTTTCTTCCTTCCTTTGAAAGATTCCCACATTTTTTGTATTAAGATGAAGTAGTAGACAGCCAAAAACTTTCTTTTCCAAAAATTAATCACTCCTGAAAATATATCGTTCAATTCAAATAAGAATTTGTTTTTTTTTTTAAACTTTCTGCAGTTTTCATCCCAATTACGTAACTAGATGAGACCAGAGTTGAAAAAAAAATGCATTAATGATTCAATACCAGATATCGCTTTTTCGATGTGTCACATATCTATCAAGCACTCTTTTTGTAGTACATCAGCAAAACCACTTATTGTTGACGCAGTTGGAAGTTCCAGTGAAATCATTATTAGTAAAAATATTCAACAAATGTATTAATTCACATCGATAATGAATTCAATTAAAACTTGACAAGTAAACAAATCACTGACAAACTTAACTAGAAATTGTATACAACACAGGATGTTCACCAAATAAATTAGGAATTAACCTGTTCAATTCAGTATTTCACTTGTGAGTTAGAAGAAAAAGAACTGAAAATAATCGATAATGTAGTTAACGACATTGATACTGGATTACAAATTGAGGTTACAATAGGCTACAAAAAGCAATATGAGGCTAAAATAAGCTACACACTTTGAAAATTTTTCATTCACAAAACACTGAATCGCAATGAGAAAAAATGCTCTTCTGGTTTCACAACCTAACTTTCGCAATAATATACACTGAACTTCATCTAGAAAGTATCGATATTCAGCGAATCCAAAGAGCAGAAAATTTTTGTATCAAATTGATCACTGGTATCACTAACTATGAAACAGTTAACATTTTCATAAGCACATTTAATACACAAGAGACATAATGCATCAATGCTCATGACACAACTAACTAAAAATGGAATAATGTATTCGAGGAACACTTTATTGTATCACTTCCACCGAAAAATTCTAAATATGAACACATCTGAAGGAGCTATCGAATTGTGAAATGTGTATTACGATTTTGTGAATTGTTTATAGTGAAAACTTCACAAAAACTGTTAGTGGAAAAATTCATGTTTCATCAAATTTCATTCCATAGTACAATATTTTGTATTACCCTACTAATTACCCATTTCTCTGAAATTTGTTGCAACCTTCTTTCAACGTAATCCAGTTGTCTATCTCTACTCTTTCCTATTAGCTTTCTTGGAAAGTATTTTGCTTCTTGACAGTCATCTTAGTTTACGATTTCATCCAAGTTTCTCGAAAACCTTTCAGCTTCGTGGGCTGGTTGCGGTGTTTTCGCTTTTTCATGACACTGGATTTGCAAAAGCTGCTTCTCCAAAGCTTGGAACACTGTTTCGAAACAGAAAACTGTACAAACTTCAGCAAATTGTGATGCTTCATGAAGCTTAGATCAGACATTCTTTGGAGTATTGTTCACATGTATGGAGCTCCGCCCCTAAGTATACCCTGAAGCTGCTGGATTTTATCCAGAAAAGAGCCATCCGCCTGATTGTAGACGCGTTCAAGTGACTTGGCACATTTATTCCACCAAGAGTGGAACATAACAGAAATATGCGACGGACTGTGGCTTCCCATCTTTTTGAGGTTCAAACTTCACTGTTTGAGAACTATTTCATTTGGATAACTGCGATTATGTGGAATAAACTTTCTGAGAACGTATTTCTCCAAAATGTAGTCATAAAAAAAATTTATCGATTTCAAAAGACGATGAGCAAAATCATAGAACGTTAACATATTCGGGCCAACCAAGTTTAAAGACTTCTAATTCTCTAAAAATGAAAGGTGTAAATAGAGTGTATGATACCAATAACAACTTGAGCTTGCGAATGAAAAATAACAATGAGTTTGATGTGGTTTATGTGGTTTATGTCGGATGTTTTACATGGGTCGAACTGAAAGAAGGTTCCAAGCAAGCATGAAATAAAATAAAAACATTTTTCCGAATGCAATTATAAACTCAACTTATGCTACTCACCTCGTTACAGATGGATATTAGTTCAATCATCACCTCAACACTCATTTCCAGAAGAACGGTTCGAAACCTCACCTTCCGGAAAGTACGAAAGTACAGAAATCAATATCTAAGGAACGATCAAATTGAGTTGAATAGCTCCCCGTTATCAAATGTGTTCTCAAATCAGATTTTCACAGATTTCAACATTAACAATTATTCACGTAGTTATACTGATGATGGAAAGAAAATAGAAGTAGATAAGAAGTTTCTGTAATATTTTAGTAGACATCTATCTTGCCTTTATGTAATTTTGCTTTTCTCCTGTTGGTTTCGTTGAAATTCAATGAGACAATTGTCCAGTTTGGTTACCCTCCTATCTATATTTTTTCAGAGGTTAAAACACGCAACACTCAGGTTAGTGATAACGTGCAATAATTACTAAATTACTTACGAAAAACCTTGACTTGAAACAACGAAGGTTGTTTAATAGTCTTATAAAATACGAAGATCATTTCATTCGGGATTGCTGACAGTGATTGTTGGTGCTTTAAAATGGTTTTTAATTTACAAGGAAAAGTTGCTTTGATAACCGGTGGGGCAAGAGGTCTAGGATTTCAGTTTGCCAAGGAGCTTTTGAAAAATGGAGTCAGGGTATAGTATACCTACAATTTTTTGAAAAATATATTTTCAGAAATTATCGTTTTAAAAACGTTCATATCTAATTGTGTAGTAGGAATCCAGTCAATCTAAAGGTTTTCTATC